>NW_026775580.1:32425500-33625500 GCF_030987335.1 Cornus florida | reverse complement strand
AAATTCCTACAGGATCTAGCTCAAACAAGCCCATAAGCTGCGGAGGATTGGGGAAATCAATGTCGTTGACTGCAAACCCAATCCAGCGCAAGTTTTTTTTTTATAAAGGAGATCTCAGAAGGGTACAACACCCACATGAAGACCCATTAGTATTAGTCTACTAGAGGCTAATTGCCTAGTTAGACGAGTACTGATTGACCCTGGCAGTAGTGCCAATATCATGACAAAGTGGACTTTCGATCAGTTAAAATTGGCCACAGACTAGATTCATCCCACTAAAAGCCCTTTGGTAGGATTTGATGGAAGAAAAGTGGAGCCCACAGGTGTGATCACACTGTCAGTCACTGCTGCTAAAAGATCTCTTAAAGAGAACTTCGTGATTATGGATATTCACCCTACCTATAATTTGCAAATGGGTCGAGGATAGATCCATCGCATGGAAAGAGTCCTATCAACCCTGCACCAAAGCATGAGATGCATAAGCCCGAATGGTCAGGAGGTCATCGATATCTGGGGGGACTAGGTAATAGCAAAGGAATGCTACCACACAACGGTTTATCCTTCTGATAAGGACAAGAAATTCTTAAAATAGCAATTACCGAGCTCTTCCCCTCCAGAAGAGATAGAGGAACAGGAAGAAGAACATCCTACTATAGAACCCCTAGAAGCTGTGTAAATAGTCGTAAGAGATGAGTGCAAGCTGACCTACATAGGGAATCTCCAGTCAGTTCAGGAAAAGGAGGAGCTGACAGAAATCCTAAGGAATAATGTCGACATCTTTGCTTGGAATCACTGGGACATGCCGGAAATTGACCTACGGACGGCCTGTCACAGCTTGAATGTGGACCCTAACCACCATCCGGTGAAATAAAAGCAGAGAAGGTTTACCCTCGAAAGAAATAAAATCATTGAAAAGGAAGTCAATCGACTTTTAGAAGCAGGGTTCATCAGAGAAGTCAAGTACCTTCAATGGTTGTCAAACGTGGTGGTTGTGCAGAAAAAGAATGGCAAATGGCAAGTATACATTGATTTCACCAACCTAAATAAAGCGTGCTGGAAAGATAGTTTCCCACTCCCCAAGATCGATCAGATGGTAGATGCTAAGAATGGATATGGAAAACTAACTTTCCTTGATGCTTACTCAGGCTACAACCAGATCACGATGAACCCCTCGGATGAAGAGAAGACTTCTTTCATCACCGAACGTGGGACCTACTGTTATAAAGTAATGCCCTTCGGGTTAAAAAATACATGAGCAACTTATCAAAGACTGATCAACAAAATGTTCAAAGGGCAGATCAGCCGAACGGTCGAAGCTTACATAGACGATATGGTTGTGAAAAGCAAAGATAAAAAAGATCATCGGCAACACTTGCAGGATGTATTTGATACTCTCAGGAAACATAGAATGATGTTAAACCCAACAAAGTGTTCATTCGGAGTGTCCTCGGGTCATTTCCTCGGTCACCTGGTGAGTAAAAGGGGAATAGAGGCAAGTCCCACTCAGTTGGCAAAACTGCTACAGAGTCAAGAACCCCGAACCATGAGGGAAGTCCAAATCCTCACTGGGAGAGTAGCAGCTCTTAACCACTTTATATCCAGACTATCAGACAAATGCAAACCATTCTTCGACGCAATCAAAGCTAGAAAAGGAGATATTTAGGGGGTAGTGCAAAAAGAAGCTTTCGTGAAACTAAAGGAGTACATGACAAATCTCCCAATTCTATCTGCTCCAAAGCCCAAAGAATCATTGTACCTCTACCTAGTAGCATCTCAGTCAACAACTAGCTCGGCCCTAGTAAGAGAAATGAAAAAAAAAAGTAACACCCGGTCTTCTACTCCAGCAAGGCCATGACCGACGCAAAAAGCCGGTACTCAATGGTAGAAAAAATCATCCTTGCTCTAGTTCAGGCCAAAAGGAAAGTTCGACATTATTTCGACGCTCATCGGATAGTAGTTCCCACGATACCCCCTATCAAAGCAATTCTCAGTAAACCAGATATCTTAGGTCGGATCACTAATTGGGCAATTGAATTAAGCTCCTTTGACATTCGGTATGAATTGCGCACCGCAAAAAAAGGGCAAGTGGTTGCAGATTTTCTCTTAGACATTGACCAAGGGGAAGAATAGCAAACCATAGAAGATCCTTGCTAGGAGTTATACGTCGATGGTTGCTCAAGCCAAAACAGAAGTGGAGCAGACTAGAGATAAGAACCCCCGAGGGGATCAGAATCCAACAGTCAATCCGACTAGAGTTCCCAGTCACAAACAATGAAGCAGAGTATGAAGCGTTGCTGGCAGGGCTCAGATTGGCCAAGGAACTCCAAGTAAAGCACTTCAGAGCCTATAGTGATTTGCAACTCATCACATGGCAGGTGACGGGAGAATACACCTCCAGAGAGAGCATAATGAATGCATATCGAGAAGAGGTTGAAAAATTGACAAAGTACTCTGATACAATCAAATTTCAGTAGATCCCTAGGGAAGAAAATCCAATAGCTGATCGTTTGCCGAATGCAGCATCCATAGCGGACGAATCACTAACCAGGGTCGTCCTCATTAATGTCCTAGATACACCAAGCATCACAAGGGGAATGCAGGTACTGGTCATCCCATGGGAACTAAGCTGGATAGATCCAATATTGGCTTAACTTGAGAGAGGAGAACTCCCTAACTCTGAGGAAGCGGCCCGGCAGCTAAGGATAAAAGCTGCCAAATATTCAGTGGTAGGAGGACAGCTCTTTAGGCGATCGCATTCCGGGCCCTACCTCAAATGTTTGACCACTACAGATTCTCAAGAAGTTTAAAAATAGATACATGAAGGGGAATGCAGGAATCATTCTGGGGGCAGGTCATTGGCTCATAAAGCTCTTACTCAAGGTTATTTCTGGCCCTACATGGCAAGGGAAGTGGAAGAATACTCTCGCAGATGCAACAAGTGCCAAAGGTATTCCTCCCTTGTCCATCTACCCCTGGAAGAAATGCACACCATTAGCAGCCCATGGCCATTCACACAATGGGGAATGGACATGGTAGGACCCCTACCAATGGCAGCATCGTAAAAAAGGTATTCCCTCTTAGTCACTGATTATTTCACTAAATGGGTAGAGGCAGAGGCATATGCAAGTGTGACTAATGTCCAAGTGAAAAAGTTCACTTGGAACAGTCTGATATGCAGATTCGGAATCCCAAAGTCCATCATCATGGATAACGGGCCAAATCTGGATAATTAATATACTCAGCGTTTCTTCGACAAGTACAGTATCAACCAGAAAGTGTCAGCTGCATACCACCCCCAAGGCAATTGGTAAGCGGAGATAACTAAAAGAACAATCTTTGCCTGCATAAAAAAAAAGCTTAAAGATAAAAAAAAAAAAAAAAAAAAAGGGAAGTGGTTAGAAGAATTGCCAAATGTCCTATGGGCATACAGAACCACCCCGAGACGTCCCACCAGTGAAACTCCTTTCTCTTTAGCTTACGGCCCCGAAGCTGTAATCCCCATCGAAGTGGTAGCACCCAACATCCGAAGCTTAGCTTGGGACCAGAAATTAAATAATCAGCTTCTAGAACACAGTCTGGATCTATTAGAAGAAAAAAGAGAAGTTGCAGCCATCCGACTAGTAGCTTACCAGCAGAAGATAGTAAATAGTTACAACAAAAGAGTTAAAAGGAGAAGCTTCAATCCAGGAGATCTGGTACTCCTAAAATCAAAAAAGTATGTCAGCAAATTGGAACCTAACAAGGAAGGACCATACCGAATATTAGACGTGATTGGAAAAGGAGCTTACAGAAATGCACCTGAAAAGGAATGACCAAGCCAAGGAATGCAATGAACCTGAAAAGGTACTTTCAAAAAGTAAATCGTATAATGTTTTCTAGTACTTTACTTTTTGAATGAATAAAACTGCTGATAGTCTTTTTCGAATGTCCCACATTGAATAAAAACAAAACTTCTGGCTATTATTTGAAGTAGAATAACATGAAATCTAAACAGTGGAGTGGACCCCCTGATGGTAGGCAACCCATAATAGGACCCACCATCAGGTTTCCACTTCACACTTTTTATTTTATCACAGATAAGGTTTCATCACCTACAAGAAATGATGTCCCACATCATTCAAAAAGTAGAATCTAACCCTTTTCTTATAAGGATCCTCACTTACCTCCTTATCAGTGTGTGGGACTTATTAACAATGGGATCCTATTTACGACACTGAAGTGCCCCAATGTCAGAGGTATCCATACCCTCTCCATAATTTTTCAAATGAAAAGATGTTTTCCTATTTCTAGAAAGTAAGGTTTTACATCGATAAAAAAGGAAAAGAATCCTTTATTATTATAATATAACCTGTCGGGTATACAATTAGCTGGTGAGGGCCCTAAATTATGAGACCCGTGGATAGTCACAGCTCATTATCAAAGGGTCTATAATTTAGAGCCTTCTTCACTTCCTTTTGGGATGGGTCGCTTCTTTTCAAATCCCTATCTCACTTTAAACAAAAAATGGGTTTTCTATAAAATAGAATCATTTAATTCAAAATGTCAACAAAAGAACGCCCATACAAAGAAGGTCCGACACCTGTTTTAACCAAAAAAGGCCCAATAAAAAGGGGTCGACCCGCGTCGAAACACTCAAGACGGACCTACAAATAGGCGAGGGCCCCAAGAGTCTAACGCCCGAATGGGCTTGACCAGAGAAACTGCTCAAGTCCTAAAAAGCCGAACGGCCCCAAGAGCCGATCGCAAAATAGGCGAAGGCCCCAAAAGCTTAACGCCCAAATGGGCTTAACTAGAGAAACTGCTCAAGTCTTCAAAAGCCGAATGGCCCTAAGAACCGATCGTAAAGTAGGCGAAGGCCCCAAGAGCCTAACACCCGAACGAGCTTCACCAAAGAAACTGCTCAAGTCCTAAAAAGCCGAACGGCCCCAAGAGCCGATCGCAAAATAAGCGAAGGCCCCAAGAGCCTAACGCCCGAATAGGCTTGACCAGATAAACTACTCAAGTCCTAAAAAGTTGAACGGCCCCAAGAGCTAATCACAAAATAGGTGAAGGCCCCAAGAGCCTAACGCCCAAACGGGCTTGACCAGAGAAACTGCTCAAGTCTTAAAAAACTGAACGGCCCCAAAAGCAGATCGCAAAATAGGTGAAGGCCCTAAGAGCCTAATGCTTGAACGAGCTTGACCAGAGAAACTGCTCAAGTCCTAAAAAGCCGAACAGCCCCAAGAGCCGATCGCAAAATAGGCGAAGGCCCCAAGAGCCGATCGCAAAATAGGCGAAGGCCCCAAGAGCCTAATGCCCGAACGGGCTTGACTAGAGAAACTGCTCAAGTCCTAAAAACTGAACGGCCCCAACAGGCGATCGTAAAATAGGCGAAGGCCCCAAGAGCCTAACGCCTGAATGGGCTTGACCAGAGAAACTACTTATGTCCTAAAAAGCCGAACAGCCCCAAGAGCCAATCACAAAATAGGTGAAGGCCTCAAGAGCCTAACGCCTGAACGGGCTTGTCCAGAGAAACTGCTTAAGTCCTAAAAAGCCAAACGGCCCCAAGAGCTAATCGCAAAATAGACAAATGCATCGAGATTAGATCACAAGCAAGAAAACAAGTAAAAGCAATCCTAAAGATTGTCAAAAAAGAAACCTCTATGTTCTTAAAAGTAGGTGAGAGTTTCTACAAAAGCGGCAGGGCATACCCAACACCTCTAAACAATAATTAAAAAACATCAAGGAGCTACGCATGAACATAATCAAGCACAGCTCCACCTTCCGCATTAAATCTCTGTGTAAACATATCAACCAACTCTACCCTGGCTGGAATAGAGGAAGGGGTATTGAGCGACAAAACAGGTAACCCCTGGGAGCCCGAAGGATATTGGAGAGGAGGCAGAACCTTACCAGACACCTCACCCTTCAGCAGAGTAGCAAATTCTGTCTCTCTAGGGCTAATCGAAGGCTCGGCATATTCACTAGCAATCAAGAGCCCTTGTTCGCCATCATGCTCATTAGCGCCACCATAATTCCTCTCCTCAGAAGGAAGCTACCCTGAGCAAAACCAAGGCTGAAGCCTTTGGCATAGTGGAGATTCGCAATCTGGGAAAAAGGGTTAAACATCTCCAAACCCCCATCCTTACAGGTTTGAATAAGAAAGTTTGCCATCCCAAGCTGTAGGTTAAGCTCAGGCACTTTGTCCTCAAGTTCCTTAGCTCTTTTGCCAAAATACTCAATTGACTTAAGCTGTTGAGCTTTCTCCCTTTTCTCCTCGGCGAGGGAAGCCTCCAAAACGCTTACCCTCTTCTGAAGGGCAGCAGACTAGTTTGCATGAAGGGAGTTAGCTGAGAGCTTCTTCATAAGAGCAAACATTAAGAAAGAGCTTTGCGCAAAGGCAACGTAGAATTGTTTAAAAAAAAAAAAAAAAAACTCGTAAGTAAAAGAGAAATAAAGGGATAAGGAAGGGTTACTTCCATTATGGACTTGGGAGCAAGAGACAACAAATCGTCAACACTCATTTGTTGTTGTAAAATTTCATCTTTGGGAGGCCACATCCTTCTAGCTAAACCCATCAACGTCTCCAGGTCTTCGGCTCTAGAGTCACCAATGGTGATAGGGGACCCATCAGACTTCATTATTTTGGGGAACCACTTCTCAGTAAACCCCGCAAAATCACCCTCAGTGACATCAGCAGCACCAGGAATTAAAGCACTTTTTCCTCTAAAGGCCCCAGCCATAAACTTGGGACGCTTTGAAAAGAATTATCCTTCACTAAGGGACGCTTAGTCCCTGACTGCACTCCTTTTTACTTTTGAGAAGGAGAAAGCTTGCTCACCTCGACAAAAAGGTTCTTCCTTTCTTGCAACAACTTAGCAGCTGCCTCCCTCTCCTTCTTCATTGTACGAGGTTTCAGAGGAGGAAGTTCCATCACTAATTGAGAAAGGGTAAGAGGGGCAGGCGATAAGATAGCCTCAGAATCAGAAGCGTTAAGATCAATGGGCTCCTCAGGATTTTGAGCAACTACTGAAAAATCCCTCGAGATCACCTCAAGAAAAGAAAAGGAAAGAAGGATCTTAACAGAAGGAACGTCGCTCCAAACTCTTTCCTGTAAATAAGCAAGACGACTATTTGCAAATTTTGGAGAGAAAAAATCAGTTTTGTGACCCAGGAAGTCATATATATAACAAAATTACTTTACAACACAAACGAAGCAAGAAGACTCGCTCGAATCATCAAATAACGGAACAGATGGGGCATAAAAGCTCGATCGGACGAATAAATCCCGAGCGAACGAAGATCGCCACGCCCCTCCGACCTTAACAATTTTGTATTTCCACTATTTGTCAGAGGTATTAAGGTGAGAGAAAAGAGTTCTACCCGGTCTAGAATGAAGGTGGAATCTACCCTCTCCTCCTTTCAATCTATCAAGTGAATAGCAAAACAAAAGATCAGCAAGATTCAAGGTTAAACCTCGAACCTTGTTCAGAACAAGAAGACAGAGAAAATACAGAAGAAATTGGGATTAACTTGAAGAGGAGCCAGATTTAACACCGATAAAATCCGAAGGTAAAAAGGATTTAAGGGGAATCGAAAGGTGGGAAAATGCAAAGCTGAGAAGAGCATTTCACCCTCCTCCTAACCCTCACCTATACTGAAATTCAAATCATGGTCATACTCCTTAAGGGCAACGTCAGAAGGAACGCGATTCTTCTTTCTCAACTGAGAAATTGAAAAAGACTTCCTTTCTACAACATCTGCAGGGAGGATTATAGGACCCTCAGCATAATCGCTCAGACTCGCCGGCAGAGTTCCCGACTCGGAATCAAACATATGAACGCTATGAGTTCGTTCACTACTTTCTTGACTCATAATGTAAGAAAGATGGAATGAAAAGAAGACTAACCTCGGCAGATGGAAGGAGATGTCGAAGCAGCAATTAGACTCTTGCCAAAACTCAGGAACAAAATAACAAATGTAGATATCTAAGTCATGAAAACCTAATATATAAGCTGAAGGGGGCAGATAACGGAAGGGCAAGCACGACGCCCCAAAATCGACAACGCGAATGGTAATGATAAGCAGTAATAGCCACGAAAACTTCACTTCTCGAAAACAGTTACAATTCCTTATATGAATCAAATTCATAAAAGGAATCGGGGCAAGGTGTGGAGGGAAAAAAAAAAAAACCCCACCAATTACAAAACACCATGTGGTGGCAAAAAGCAGCCAACAACCAAATTAAGGTAACTAGAAGCCCACAATCAGTTGTAAGCCCAACAAAGGAAGCCTTACGTGTGTACCAGCTTAGCCAAATTAAAGTAAAGGAAGTTCTACTTAATATAAAGGCTAAATGGATGGCCCAATCTTGACAAGGCCCGAATTCCATAATGTTTGCCATAATATTGAATGCATAATCTGTAGGTATAATTACCCACGTTTGGGAATAAAAGCCAAGAAATGATTCCCTGTAAATTTCTAAGGAAAAACTTATAAATAGAGCCTGAACGAGAATGAAGGGATATAGAATTCCCAATATTGCAACTCTCTCAAAGATTTGTTTGTTGTCTTCTTGATTTTTTCTGTGTGTTCTCCATAATTAATCTCTTTAGGTGTTCGACTGTAAAAACTTATAATCTCTTTAGGTGTTCGGCTGTAAAAAATTGCACCTACACTTTGGGTTCTCCATAATTAATCTCTTTACGTGTTCGGGTGTAAGAAATTGCACCTACACTTACGATGCTCACTTTACACATGTCCGTGGGGATAATTGGAAGTAGAATGTAAGACACTAGAACAAGTCATGCAAGTTTCTTTGGAATTATGATGAGAATGGTTAGGGGAGGAAGACACTTGATTCACCGAATTATGGTTGATCAAAAATTGATCAAACCTTTCAGATAAAGACTTGACTTCAGCAGCTATGTCATTGGAATTGTCAACTTGATATAAGCCGACATTCATCATTCCACCTAGATTTCTACCATTCTTAGATGACAAAGATCGATGCATTGAATTTTCACTCATGCTCTCATATAATCGCCAAACATCATTCTCATGCCTATCAAGATATGAACCACCCATGGAAGCATTTACCATTCCTTTAAAATTATCCGACAAACTTTCAAAGAAAAATTGCACTAATTGCCATTTAGGAATGTCGTGATGTGGACACTTCCTAAGCAAATCTTTAAGGTGCTCCCATGCCTCGTGAAACAATTCCCCATCCCCTTGTGAGAATTCATGAATTGAGGTTCTCTTTGCATTGGTCTTTAAAACCGGATAGTACTTTTTCAAGAACTCTTGTTGCATTTCGGCCCAAAAAGTTATCGAAAAAGGCTTAAGATTGTTGAACCAATATTTTGCCTTATCTTTAAGGGTGAAAGGAAAAAGTTTGAGTCTTAAAACTTCTTCTGGCATGTTAGTGTATTTCACAGTGGAACACACTTCAAAAAACTCATCTAAATGCTTGTAAGGTTTTTCACTTGGAAGTCCATGATAATTGCGAAGCATTTGAATGGTTTATGGTTTAATTTCATAGTGATGTGCTCTAAATGGGGGAAATTGAATGTATGTAGGTGCATTATATTCATTTGGCACATATCGATCTCTTAAAGTAAGAGGAGGATTCACAATTGGTGGCTCTACACGAGCACCATGATTCACTTGAGCAACGGGAGGTGGGGGTGGAACAAAAATTGGCCGAGGCATTCCCAATGGAACTTGGCCTTATTGTTGTGGAACAAATGGTCTTGGCATGCCTAATGGTACTTGAATGTTGTCATGATGCACATTGGGTGAAGGATAACCTGTTGGTCGATATGACCAAGGTCCTCCACATAGCCCTCATTAATGTCCTCCATTGATGAAATAGAGTGATGAGAGCTATCCCTTCCCTTAGGATTACGATCAACCAATTCAAGATGAAAATCAAGTAGGATAAGAGTATGATTTAACGACCTACGACCATGCATGCACAAACAAAACAACAACTAGCAACAAGCACGTAGCAAATAACAATCACTTCGCCTCCGCAACAATTCAATCAACAAACCTCCACATATATTTATCCCATATTCCCATGTGTTCAAAAATATGCAAAGAAAGTAAATTGCTTCCACGTGGACTCACGATTTATCTAAGAATTTAAAGAATTGCCACCACGCGAGCCGACGATTTAACTAGAGATAGAGTTAGAAAAGCTCACAAAGGGTCCTTAAGCAATTTTAAATTATTTTTCAGTTTTTGCTTTGCTTTGCAAATTTTTAGATTTTTAGCTTTTTATGCTTTTGCTTAGCTTAGCTTGCTCCTTGCTTTAGAATTTTCCTTTGTTTCACTTCCCTTGCCCAATACACTTAGCTAATCAAGAACAAATACCATAAGTAACCAAAATAATGTAAAATAAAGACACGATCAAAAGAGTACTAATTGCTAATTGTTTCCAAAGTACAGCGTTGCCTAAATCCCCGGCAACGGCGCCAAAACTTGGTGTTGTGCCATGCCAATGCACCAAATTGCAATAAACTAAAGGTGCGTAGTATGGCCAAGTTTGAATTTATAAAGTGCCACTACTACCTCCAACTAGTAATATAGCTAGGGTGAGTAGGGATCGTCCCAAGGATCAAGGAGCAGTATTGATATGAAAATAATGTTGGATTAGTAGGTCGAGTGATCAAAAGATGGTTTGATTGATTAATTAAACTATAATTTAAACTAAATGAAAGCAATGTAAAACAACTAAAGTAAGTAAGGTGAAGAGAATAAGAGAGAGGAGTCTTGGTTCATAAAGTTCACCACTAAGCCCCACCTTCCTAGACATTCAATTTTTGATTGATTAAAGGGAAATTGTGTTGCAAATGAGAGTGTGTGCCATTGATTAAAATATTAGCATAGATGGCCAAGTAAGTATACATTGTCTAGCCAATCTAGTGAATAGTACAACATATCAAATTAAGCCATTAATCCTTCTATAAGCCTACAATCAATGCACATCATCAAATCAGAGAAATATACTACTTACATTCATAAGAATGGAACATCAAACAACAAGAATGGATTGTCCACCTATCTAAGAAAATAAGACAACTACACTACAATTAAGCTAATGACATGAAAATTAAACTAATTTAACTAAGGTTATGGCACAATCCATCAAGAAATAAGTATGAACCATCAAATAAACCTCAAGAGTATTCCATTTAAGCACCATGCCTTAACCATCACTAGATTCATAATATTAACATACATAGACATGCATCAATGTAACAAAATCTAGAGAGAAACACATGAACATCCACTTTAGCATAAATAGACATATGAATAGAATTAGATGATCAATTGGAAGTATTAAACTACACATATCATGGTAGAAACAAGATTTATATATATATATATCAAAGGTCAAGACAAGAATTACAACACTAATCCCTATTAATTACAAAGCATCAAAGTCTAGGAGGCATGCTTAGGGCTAGCCCTAGCCCCAAGAAGATGTTTAGCCACTCATTAATGTTGTTATCCAACCCTCAAGGACTATCTCCATGTTAGAATTGATCTTCTTCCTCCTTGGTGAAACCCTAGAAGAGAGGAAGAACTTTCCCAATTTGTGTTTTCTCTCTCTAATCTCTAGCCAAGTCTCTCTAATCTAATCAACCTCTTTACTCAAAATAGCCAAAATCCATATATAAGTAGCTCAAATGTTACACCCAATGGTTAAACCTTGTGCACTAGGACCTCCCAATGACTGCACCACGAGCACACATTTAATTTAGCTTGATATCAACTTTTCACGTAACTCGAGGCAATTCGATTGATCTCAAGGTTGGTTCAATCGATTGAACCTTGGCGGCGCCTTTTTGGAATAAAGACAAGGCTGAGATATTTTTGGGAAGAAGACAAAAGTGGTAGGTGAGGATAAGATCAAAGATGTTTGATCGATTGAAGAAATGTCGGATCGATCGAAGAAGGTATTTTGCTGAGGATAAGGACAAAAGGCTCGATCCATCTTGGCATTGTTGGAACGATCACTGTGTGATCAATTTGAGCTTTGTTCGATCGATCAAAGAGTGCTTCCTGTCACTAACTTGCTTCTACTTTGCTCCTTTCTTCCATTGAGCTTGAGATTACATCTTTTATGCTCTAATTCAGCTAGATTAACTTATTTTGGGGATAAGTGCCTGAAAAGGAAAATAATATGAAATTAGACTAAAACGAGAAAATAAGATAGGATAAGGTACTAGAACGTTCAAGCGTAAGGGATTTAAATGCGCACTTTTCAGTGCTCATCAGTCATGTCACCAATTTACCCCTCCAAGGACAGCCTCCGGTTAGAGGTGCCTTGGAGATGATTTTTGCCCACAATTTTCAACGCCCTCTTTTGTCGTTAAAAAAACAACACCCTCTGCTTAGCTATAAATAAAGAAGAGAGTGTTATCACGTAAGTGTAAAAAATTCTCCTCTACTATCGATATAGTGCAAAACAGTCCCTGTGTGGTATAAAATCCCCCTATACTATCAATTTGGTGCAATTACTCCCATGTTTGCATAAAAAGACATTAACATCCTCTCTAATATAAATTTCAGGTTAAGTGCAAAAAAACCCCTGATATATAGGGTTTGTGCAGAAATAATCCCTACTTTTTGAAAATGTGCATTTCAATCCATAAAATTAAAAAAAAAAAGGTGCAAATAAGCCCCTCTAACCACTTTTTGATTAAAATTGATATAAAATAAATTCAATAAAAAAAAAAGACATGCCATTTTATCTTCATTTTAAAAAACTTAATATATATATATATATATATACATACACACAATACCATAATTTCCTCTTAAAAGAATCCATATTAGACCATGCCGATGAGTGTCTGTATGAAAAAGTAGTTTCACTGCCCTTGAGTTGAAGAAAGTAGGACCCACAACACCCTTTTGGATCCCTTGAAAACGTAAAGTGAGCAAATGCATGTAATTTTGAAATTAAAGTGATTGCAATTTCCAAAAATAAAGAACAGGGATCATCCTTGAAATTTATCATAATTACTGTATAAACCAAATGCATTATTTGTTGAAAAATTATCAGTTAGTTTAACTTTATAATGGGTAAAAAAAAAAAAAAATCCACTTTACTGTAATAATCAAGAGGAATAAAGTTCTTTTTTTTTTTTAATATATCTTTAATTTAGTTTAGAATTCATTAGTAATTAATTTTTTACAGTTTTGTCATTACTTATTGAATATCTTAAATATATTTATTTTAAGATTAATGATCTTAATTGGATAATATTGAATTTTGTAACTATTAGTATACAATTTATGTGGAAAAAAAATTCAAAAATAAGTTAATGGTTTTAAATTAATCGGAATTTTTGAAATTTTAAGGCTCAGTCGGATTAGATGAAAATTAATAGTGGTTATATTCTATATTTGTTTAGCATGAATTTTTTACATTGTCTAATTTTTAAAATATTATTTCATTTATATTAGAGAGTGTATTAATGTCTTTTTATACAAGGGGTAATTGCACCAAATTGATAGTATAGGGGGGTTTTATACCACACATGGGCTGTTTTGCACTATATCGATAGTAGTGGATTTTTTACACTTAACTCAAGGGCAAAATAGGGTTTTTAAATTTATTTTATGTCAATTTTGACCAAAAAGTGATCAAAATGGCTTATTTACACATTTTTTGAATTTTAAAAATTAAAATGCACATTTTTAAAAAATAAGAATTATTTATGCACAAACCCTATATAGATATATGTGGGAGTTTTTTTTTTTTTTTTTTTGCACTTCAACCTATATTTTATAGCTAAGCAGATGCATTCTTCTCTTGTCATTTCCTTCACATGAAGGAGACATTTACCAAATTCTTCCACAAAGACTATAATGCCAGGCAAATACCAAACCCATTACCTATCTAATAATCCTACCAGTGGAGCCACACCACCATATAGATCATATATAGATATATATAACATATATAAAGTTGATTTATAGGCCGACACAACGATTGCAACAATCATACAATTTTCAACGGCCCTCTTTTGTCGTTAAAAAAACAAGCGTTTTATTCAGTTAGACCTGTAGGTTGTCCAATCTTCAAGGAAACCTTTTTACATTTGCAAAAATTCAATCAGACCCTTTACTTTTTTTGACACACATTAGTCTCCTCTCTCGGTCAACGGTCAAAGCTGGTCAGAGACACTTTTTGCCGACATTAGCAAAAAATTAAATTTTAATGCCCCAATTGCCCCTCAACGATTATATTTGGCTACAGACTATATACCATCTTTAAATTATATCAAAATTCACCCTCAACAGTGCCCACATATGACAGATGATATACATATATGCTTGTTTTTATGTATATATATATATTGAGATACAATCACAAAATCTCTATATGTTTCTCATATATAAGTACTTGAACTATGGAAGAGATAATCAATCTCTATTTACCCAAAAAAAATTCAATCTCCCTTTTAATTGGGTCTTCTGATTTCGAGCAGCTTTTCTTCATTTTCTAATTTAATTTAATTTAATTTCTCTATTCTTTCATTTGTTTTAGTTTTTATCATCTCAATGATTTGATATTTAATTGTATTATATTTTCAATCAGTGTTAACTTGGGGGACAACTCAGTTGGAAATTGTTAGAGTGAATCTCATCGCATTTTTTTTTTTTTAATGAAAATTTTGTTTTAACTTTATTCAATATTAAAAATTTTCCTTTTTTTTTTTTTTTTTTTTTTTTTTTTTTTTGGATAATAATAAAATGGTTAGGTTATATTGGATCACATATCCAATTTCTCTTTCTTCTATCTCATGTGTTCATTTTGTGAATCAGGCTTCTTCTATCTCATGTGTTCATTTGGTCCACAAGGCTTCTTATATCTCATGTCTTCGTAAGGCATCCTTGTGGAAGGGTTCTTATATATCATCTTTGACTGATTTGGTTAACGGGAAGCTAAGTGATTTGTATAAGCATTTGGATTTTGGAAAATTGTTTCGCGATCCGGAACTGGCATAAGATCCATAGAGTGGAGTGCTGGCCTTACACCCCCGATGAGAAAAAGATTTCAATTGCTCTTATCTCAGAGCCCCGAAGCACCAAGATTTCATTTGTTTTTCTCGATAAATTTCCGCTGCTCTACTTCGCTTGAACTCCAATTTTGTAACCCTAACTTTGCTTTTGATACATGACGGATGAGAGAAGATTAGCATTGACTGACTGTTTGGTTTTTAAGATAAAACTAACTTTGGTGGGAGTTATAGAACACTTTGTTTCGTCAAGCGTATATAATAAAAGATAAAGGGTAAATTAATCATTACATTCATTTATTTGTTTTCGTCACCAGACAATGCCCGAAGGGTCTGACGAATTAAACACAAAAAGCACCACCCTTTGAATCTGATCACCAAACAGGATCCATCATTTGAATCATTTCGCCCCCATCTCTCTCTCTCTGACTCTGACCTTCAACCATGCATATTCTACCTTTTTGTTTTTTTTTTTTTTTGAAAAATCCATGCATATTCTACTTCTTACTCTAATATTTCTACTTCTCATATTCTTCTTCAAACTTATACACTCACTCATCTGGGTTCCACTGAAGATTCAAAAACACTTCAAGAAACAAGGCATTTTGGGTCCTAGCTACCATCTGATCTTCGGAAACTCGGCCGAGATCATACGGCGTATGCTCGCGGATGCAGAATCAAGACCAATTGCTTTTAACCATGATATCCTTAATCAGGTGATTCCACACTACTGCAACTGGTCAACCATTTATGGGAAGACTTTCCTGTATTGGTTTGGGGTAAATTCTTGTTTGGCTATAGCCGAACCAGACATGATTAAGGAGGTGTTGCTCAACACCAGTGGTTCGTTCGAGAAGATTTAGCTCAATCCTCTGTCTAAGCTGCTATTGGGGGATGGACTTCTTAGGCTGGTGGGTGAGAAATGGGCTGTTCACAGAAGAATCACAAACCAGGCATTTTACATGGAGAGAATTAAGGTAATACTCTCTCTATACATATAATTTATTTTAATTGATAATTTATGGATCTGGATTAATCTGATTTATTTATTTATTTTTTTTTTGATAACCCAGAACTCCCTGAGGCAGGGCCCTTCGGACCCACCCTTACGGCACCAAACTGGGAATACTGCAGCCGGCCCCACAGCTACAGTACCAGGTTAGTCGACGAAACTAGAAAACTTGGTAGAGGATTCGAACACTGGCCTCGTGTGTGCCGGCCTAAATCCCTACCATCACTGCTAGCCCGCCGGGGCGATTAATCCGATTTATTGCTCCTATGGCTAGCTCAAGTTTTACCAGTATTAAGTGAACAAGGTCATACTAACATTTTTAGGCATAAGCTTTGAAAGAACTCATCACTTGTGCTAGAAATGCTAAGACCATGCACCTCAATCATATAATTCATATTGGTCAACAATTAAGGCATGAGAAGCCTTCATTACCATGAGTTGGTAACAGAATTAGGACTCCATAATGCACGTCATGAAAAACTATATTTTTGGCTAAGTGTGAAAAATGAATTTTTGAAATAATAATTATTTTAAAATAATTTTTCCCGGTAATAACTCTTTATACTTCAACTAGGCTAAACTGATTTTATCATAATGTTTTACCAAGTCTACATTGGTCTACATAAGGATTCATTTTTACCAAAATTGTTAAAAATCTAAATTTGTACTAAAACTGAATTTCTACATTTTGATTTAGTTCGATTTCAATTTTCTAGTATTTTTTATTGAATCCAAATGGGGGGTACTTCCTTATATACATTGTAAACTTAAAGTAAATGGATATTTACTTAAATGTTTTCAATGGAAATAAGGTATGTGCAGATTTGTTAAACTTAGAACACAATTTCAGAAGCAAGCAGTTTTATTTCAGTAGACCAAAATGTATAGGCAAACTATTTTGGACAACCGAAATAAAGAAGCAAAAGAATCGGACGAGCCAATTCTAACAGAAAGTTTTGAACAAAGGAGGAAGGTATTTCGGTCGACCGAAACACAATGGTGTTTCATTTCAGTCTACCGAAATAAAGAGTGACAGCCACCCTTGAACTATTTCGGATGACCGAAACACAATGGTGTTTCATTTCGGTCGACCGAACCAGCGCAGATTCGAATCTGAACGGCTATTTCCTTTCGGACAGTGTGCACAACAACTATATTTTTGAATTAACTGCAGAAACTCTATAAATAGAGTTGGGGTTTTCTGGTTTCGAGTTGAGGCTGTTAAAAGGAACTTTTACAAAGCTTTTACTCTAGTTCCTCCCTCTCCTTGTGGAGCTTTTGCTCTAGTTGTCCACACAAGGAATCACCATTGAAATACATTGCATATTGTTGCCCAAGTATAGACTATAGGAGGGGGGTGAATAGAGTCTTTGGCAAACAATGGCCAATTTTCGGATTTACAAATTCTACTAAACCTTTCTAACAATTATGCAATTATCAAGATATAAACATGAACAATTACTAGAATAAATGTAAAAGAGATAAGGGAAGAGAGATTGCAAACATTCACACTGTGATTTTAGTGAGGTTCGGAAACTCCTACTCCTCGGCTCAAGACCGCTCTTGAGATTTCCCAATCCAATATGGCACCTCCTTACGGATAGAGATCAAACCTTTACATGAAGCAACTCCTTGCTTCACTTTGCTAAGAGACAACCTCTCTTAGTCTTCCTTTGGGTCACACCAACCCTTATAAATATGAAGCTAGCTTACTTCTTCTTCCTTGGACGACACCAGCCCTTACAAATTGAAGATCAAATTTGTTGCATACAAATGTATCTCTCAAAGATTGATATGCAAATATTAGCTCACTTTTCAGATCACTCTAGAGTATATATATGAATAGATTTGAAGCTCAATACTCTATGAATGATATGGGATGAGAGAGTATGGTATAAATGAAGAATAAAAGCTTTTTGGATGCTATATAATGTTTCTCAATGGTAGCAACACTTAATCCCGAAGTCCCCAACTCTATTTATAGAGTTTTAATAAGCCAATTCAAGAATATAGCTGTTACGCACGGGATTCAAGGCAAAATAGTCGTTTGAATTTGAATTCGCGCTGGATTGGTAGACTGAAATAAAACAATACTAAGGTTCGGTCGACCGAAACTGTTTAAAGTTAGCCATCATACTTATTTCGGTAGACCGAAGATTTCTTGCTTTTGGTTCGGTCGACCGAAACTGCTTCATCCATTGTTCAAAACCATTCTGTGAGAATTGGACGAGCCAATGCATTTGGCTCCTTAGTTTCGGTCGTCTGAAACTCTTAGAGCAACATTTCATTTTCTTAGTTTGGTAGACCAAACTGAGTTGGTCTTGTATTTCGGTAGACCGAAATAGAATTGATGCTTCAGAAAATGTTCTAAGTTAATAGATGAAACAGTTTGTGTACAGGACATATACCTTATTTTTATTCAAAACATTTAAGTAAATGTCCATTTACTTTAAGTTCATAATGTAAATAAGGAAGTACCCCCCATTTGGATTCAATAAAAAATACTAGAAAATTGAAATCCAACTAAATCCAAATGTAGAAATTCAGTTTTAGTACAAATTTGGATTTCCGACAGTTTTGGTAAAAATGAATCCGCATGTAGACCAATGTAGACTTGGTCAAAAATTCTGATAAAATCAGTTTAGGCTAGTTGAAGTATAAAGAGTTATTACCGGGAAAAATTATTTTGAAATAATCATTATTTCAAAAATCCATTTTTCACACTTAGCCAAAAATACAGTTTTTCATGACGTGCATTCTGGGGTCCTAATGTCCGTTACCAACTCATGGTAATGAAGGCTTTTCGTGCCTTAATTATTGACCAATATGAATTATATGATTGATGTGCATGGTCTTAGCATTTCTAGTACAAATGATAAGTTCTTTCAAAGCTTATGCAAGCTTGAACTAACTCACTCTTTAGCAAAAACTCCATATGTCAATTATATATGAATGAAGTGCATAGTGTATTGCTAATGGATATAGGAGCATATGAATGATAATATGATATGCATGGTCCTATAGAGATGAGCTTTAAATGGATTCATAAATACTTTGACATTAAATCCTAAACACTCACCATCCTATCTACCCCTTTGGTCACGCTTTGTCCGTGATCGTGTAGGCTTTTAGGTAGACTTGTTTTCTTCCTTTCTTTGAGTTGCTTTCTTGCTCGTTTTAGTCCAAGCTATCTTTGGATGGACTTTGCATTTGGTTCCTTGCAATTTCATGTTCCTTTTGTCTCCTTTGCTTTCCATAGATGTGATCTTGAGTAATGAAATACTTGTAATTGATTTTATGATCTTCATTGAGTTCATCCTTTGAATGTGAATAATCTATTATACTCGATGTAAATATTAGTCCTTAAACACCATTAATGGTTTGTTATCATCAAAACCTTTAGATTGTCCTTGCATGGAATCCTTAAGGTCAATAATCTCCCCTTTTTTGATGATGACAAAACATTGATGTGTTCATAAGCAAGTGGAGTAGCATTTGAAAAATGTTCCCCCTATCAAAGTGCATTCAATGAATATAATGTTATAAAATAGTATGCTTGTACATTCTTCATGAATTTTAGACATTTATATGCATATAAGATCATTTTAAGCTCTAAGAGATTTCTGTAAATCTCCCCCTGTCAACATGCTTCCATTAAAAGATATATATCATTCATTTGACATGTAAGCACAATAAGATAATGATATATATATAACATCAAGCATTTGAATCACATCACACATATTTCTCCCCTTTTGTCATTTCAAAAAGGTAGGAGGCCTAAACAACTTCATTTAGCATTTATCATTAAGCATAGTGAAGTGATGGCATCAAGAATTGACAATATAGTGGTAATGACTATAATATGATATAGAATGCTAACTATTAGCAATTATATCATATGATACCAATTTCATTGATAGCATGAGTTCAATAGATCATAAAAGGTTCATGGCATATACAAAAGTACACATAAAACATAAACCAAAGATGAAACATAAACTCCAATAGGCAAAAGTATACAGAAGTATACATAGTAAAGCATAACAAAAATAGAAATGAAGCATGAATTAGAGTAAGCCAAATGGCAAAAACCTTTGTAGAGGCAAATCTAGGAATTTAAGTGTGTTTTAATCCAAATATATTTTTCCCATTTGATATATTCAAGAATGAGGGACAAAATTTTATCAAAATTATGAAAGATTATGAGTGTGAGTGTTATGACCAACAAGTCATTTTGTAGCATGCCTGATAATTTCCAAAATAAGTCAATTAAGCATAACAAGTCATGCAATATTCCTTCATAAGAGATTATCAATAGTCTCCTCCTATAAGTGTGCTTTCATTTGCATCATATATCATCTAATGGGTACACCTCATTAAAAGTAATAATATATAAATTAAGTCTTTTATACCAAATGATCCTCTTTTACAAACATATGGTTGAATGATAAAAATCACATGTGACATGTAAAGCATAAGGCATATGCAAGTAGTGTCACTACTCAAGTTATGTGCAATATATTTCCAATTATACAAAAGTATATTTTCTTGGACATGTATGATTAGAAAAATTGATACATGATTGTACATGTGAATGAGCTCAATATTTCTCTTTACACATATTTCTTTAAGGAATGAAGTCAAATGATCTCATGAAGTGTATAGAATGAGGCCTTGATACCAAAATGTATTCTTTAAAAGATATGGTGAGATTGACTGTATAACTTTCCATGTATGTGAGCTTAATATCTCTTTTAGACTCATTCTTTAAGAAGTGATGAAGACATATCACATGAATTTCTAGAGTGCTCAAGATGGATACATCAAATGAATTAGTATTTGTGATATCATATTAGTCATCAAGTTAGAACAAAGTGTTCTTTAAGAATTATAATTCTAATATTAAAGTGTCAAATAAATATGTGAATTATGATTTTCATGACACTAATAAAGGTTTAAACCTTTGAAGAATTCAAGTTTACGCATCATGCTAATTTTAATTCATTTTGCATGCTAGAGGTAAACTTATTTGCACGAATCATAAATGTTGATTCAGGGATAGCATATAAGTGCAATCAACATATTTTCATTAATGGTTTTACAAACACATATACATATCAATTTTGTTAAAAACCATCAATCTTGAGAAAATCAATAAAGCCTTTCAAAGTGAGCTCTAAGAGCTTGTTTTAAAAGTGTATAAGGTAATTGATAATTTTAAACATGTTGTTCAAAATTTTTGCATTTCAAGTCCGGGTGATCTTTCTTTAAAAGACTTTTTAGATATAAAGTCAATAAGTTATGCATTTGATAAAAGTTATTTCATGTAAGAGCATGTAGCATTCTTATTGCTTTAATTCAAAGTCACATGTGCTTAAAAACGTATATTGAAGGCATTTTTCATGATTAAACTCTTGGGAACATGTTCTAGCTTAATTACCAATAGTGACCCGCAATGCATATCATGATGTAGATTTGAAAGCCCCATAAGTATTGGTGCTGCACACACATCGGTCGACTGAAATGACTCCATCGGTCGACCGGTTTACATCCCTGAAGCAATTTTGATTTTCTTATTTCGGTCGGCCGGATTGGAGTTTCGATCTGCCAAAATAGTTATTTCGGTCGTCTGAAGTTATGTTTCGGTCGACCGGTTTGTGCAGGAATGCAAAACCAGTTAATATCCTCATTGAAATAGAACTTGACTTTCCAGATTTGATCCAATTATTTTCAAGTTCAAATAATTTCATATTATATGCTAGTGATGCCAAAGGAATGTAATTTTAACATTTAAAGACACAAGGCACATGAATGACTTTCTAGATATAGCTACTTAGAATAAATTCAAATTAAGTAGCTTTTAACCTCTTTGGATGACTTTCTTTGAAGGCATACAATTCCAAGTATCTTTCACAATTTTAGTCTTGATTAACAATAGATGCATGGTATCATATTTAAGTCACATAATCCAAGACGTGCTACTTTAATAGATTTGAATAACTTTAAATGAAGTAGCTTTAAAGATCAACAATGTGTCTTAACAAACAGCTTTTATATAGATTATCAAAATCTATACCTTACACATTTTAACAACAAGTAGCATTCATATCAAGATCACCATCCATATTAATTATACCATGACTAGATAATAATATAGTCCACATCTTATAGCACAATTAAGTCACATTTAAGCATTTTAAATAAAATCACATTTATGATAAAGAGGGAATATTTACCGAAGCAATCAATATCTCATTGTAGTGCATCCCTCATCTTATTCATGGCTTGATTTCTCTTTATGTGCTTTAGCCCTCCATATTTGTGAATCCACTTGTTCTTAAAAGAAGAGGTCTTTAACCTACAAAATGTGCTCAAGTGGAATTCTTTGGTACCCAATACGTTTAGGGTCCTTGTGGGTTAGTACACATGGTTAGGGTTCCTCTTGGGAGCTCAATTCAATATAATGCACAAATATAATATTGTCTTTGTTCAACATGCTCCATGATAGATTATCAATTAATTTTTCTTTAGCATGATGATGCACATGCATAGACAATATACACTTGCTCATATGATAATAACAAATTAAAAGGCAAGGTATAACATTATATATGCTCACAGTAGCAATATTAGGGTTAAAACCTGATTTTCAGCAATTGCCAAACACTGCCTTGTATAAAATAGATGAATAACACTTGTTCTACTACTGAGACAAGTTATATCAACTATGGCTTAACACAACAGCTCATACATCAGGAAAATAACAGCATGTAGCATGCTTGTTTTCTATAACTATAATATTCTGGTTTTAAGGGGTAATACTGTAAATCCATGAGTGGACCTCCTTGATTTCAATTCTCATAGCTTTTATTTAACATATAAAACATGGTCCAATCATTACACCTCAGTTTATATCAAGTAAATAGCAATTTACAGTTCAATGTAGGCTTCACAAGTCAATTTCTGCAGCAGCATTGTTGTGAGGGTAATTATGGTATTTCACCACTGTAAACTAATGGATTTTGGCTCTATCAAGTGTATATAAACTTTATAAACATGCTCAAAAAGATAATACACCAAGCAGAACACTAAATTGTATTATCAACCCTCAAACCAGATTTGTAAACTGCTATAAACTCAAACTAGTGTGGTTCTTAGTACCAGAATTTAAATAGGTCATTCCTCAGTCCAAACCTCAACTTAGACAGCCTCAAAACATCAAACTAAGCATGCTCAAATGATAGATAGTTAAGGTATAGTTTGATTTTAACAAGTTGAGTTCAGTTTCAAAGGCTTAAACCAGAAAATCAAGGCATACTAAAGGTTTGAGGTATGAAAGATTATACCAGCTGCAAATATGAATTTCAAAGCACCTTCAGCAGTTGTAAAATGGTAAGACACACTTGTTCAAACCTTGTTTAAGTTTCAAAATCAAACACAATAGCTTTGGATCTCCTCAACCTCCCTTCGCACTAGAAAATCAACACCAAAGAATCTCCTCGAATGATCAAGCAACCCTACAAGATAAACTTAGGAAATCTTTCTTTGGTACCCAAATTCTCTTGGGTCCATAGGTGTTAGGCAACGGCACAAAATTTTCTTTTGGAACCCAAATTTTCTTAATCTTTTTCTTCTTTTTAAATGGACAAATATAAATTTTATGTCCCAACTTTCTACAATAATGGCATGTAAAAGATTTCTTCACAAATGAATCCTTTAATGATTTTATGTTTTTCAATAAACATGCATTGTTATTATAAAGATCATATCCTATCCTATTTTTGAAGCAAACACTTCTTTGTTTATCAAGTATAATGCTTAAGTTCTCCCTTCCTTTAGTGATCTTAGCTAAATCATCAATTTGGTCCTCATTGGCTAACTTTAAGAACTCATTTTCTGAAATTAAGTCAATTGATTCCTTAAGCAAAACACATTCATTTCCCTTTTTAAAAAGTTCATTTTCAGTTTGAACCTTTTCACGCTTTTGTAAAATGCTATGATTTTCCTTTATAAGAGAGGTGCATTCCAAAAGCATTTTCCGTAGCTCATTATGTATTTCTCTAAAGTCATTTTTCAATTCATCATACTCATCAACTAATTCATTGGAAGAAATATATTCATCACATAATGAGTTTAGGTTAGAGTTTACCTCTTCTTCGAAGGTCATGAGACACAAGACATCATCTTCATGATTTGCATCATTTTCTTTGATGTCACTTGCTTCTTTGCTAAAATCTTGAAGAGTTATATACTTCTCTTGAATTGCTTCTTTTTTCTTACAATAGGAGGATGAGTAAGTTCTATCATGAGCATTCACATGATTAGTAATGTTAGTATAACTATAATGCATCTCATTTATATTTGATTCCTTATTATGGCTTAATCCAACATAGGCTAATTTAAGCAAGTCCAAAATTTCTTTAGCCGTTTTATAAAAGATAATTCTATTAAACTCATTTTTGCTCAATGTACAATAAAGATAACATATGGCCAATGGTGGGAGTCCCGAGCGTGCGCAAAAAATAATGCATGACACTAAAGTTTGGAAATTAGTGTCAAGTGGGCACCATAATTTAAATTTATAAACCGCTTAACACCTATATTATGTAGTATGAGTGAGAAGGGATCATCCCAATGGATTAAGGGTCGTACTAGGTTGAGGAATCAAGATTAGGGTTAGTAGGTCGAGTAATCAAAATAGTAGTTGATTGGTGGAATTAAACTAGATGTAAATTAAACTAAAGTAAACAATAATACAATAAGGAGAATAAAAGAGAGAGAGATCTTGGGGTTTAGAGATCACCACTAAGCATAGCTTTTCTACAACTTTAATGAATGATTAAAGAGGGGAAAAACATGTATTCCAACAAGGTGTGTGTGTGTTGTTGTTCTAACAAGCATGGATGACAAATTAAGTATATATTGTCTAAACAACATGGTGGATAGCACAACATATCAAATTAAGCCATTAATCTCTTCTTTAAGCTCATAATCCAAATACATCACAAGGTTAGAGAAATATGTTACTTGCTTTCATAAGTATAGAACATCAACAACAAGCATGGATTGTCCTCCCATTTAACATCTAAACTACAACTACACTACAATTAAGCTAATGACATGAAATTAAACTAATTAAATTAAGGGAGAGGTACAATCTATCAAGAAATGAGTATAAACCATTAAATAAACCACAAGAACATGCCATTAAGTACTATGTCTTGACAATCTCTAGATCTATAGCATCAATACACATAGACATGCATCAATAACACAAGAAATAGAGACAAACACATGAACATCCATTCTAGCATACATAGACACATGGATAGAATGAAATGATCAATTGGAAGCATTAAACCATACAAATCATTGAATAAACAAGATCTATATATATATAAGTGTTAAAAAATGTATCACAATACAAATCCCCTTAAAAATACATAAATCAAGAAGTAGAAAGCATGCTTAGGGCTGACTCTAGCCCCAAGAGGATGTCTAGCCACTCATGGATGATGTTCTCCAACTCTCAAGGGCAAGCTCCATGGAAGAAATCAACTCCTTGGTTGATGAAGAGTCTCCAATGGTGTCTCTAGCCTCATTCTCTCATTTGCTTCCTCACAAAGTATTATCTTCTCCAAGTATGTGTATGTGTGTAAAAGTGGCTCATATTGCTTATATAGGTAGGTCAAAATTCACCCCAAATGAGCTGGGCTCGTACACCAATAATCCTCTAATGATTGGATATGAGACAACTTTTAATGAGCTGGAATTTGGATTTTTCTCGGGATTTAGGAAGTTCAATCGATCGAACTTGAGGTGAGATCGATCGAATATGGCTGAGATCTATCGAATTGAAGTTGGATCGATCCTCAATGGCGGTGCCTTTTTGGATAAAAACAAATCTGAGATATTTTGAAGATATTTTTAGGAAAAGGACAAAAGTGGTTGGTAGGGTGGTACAGCTGGATAAGATCTGGCATGTGGATAAGGACAAGAAAGTTCGATCGATCAGAGAATGATGTTAGATCGATCGAACTTTTGGGATCTCTAAAGATGACATCATGGCCTGGATCTATCTTGGAGTGCTAAGATCGATGAAAGTTGGATCGATCGAACTTTTCTTGAGATCGATCGAAGTTGCTGAAATTCCACCCTTTGCTTCCTTTTGCTCTACTTTGCTCATTTCTTTGATTCATCCCAAAATTGTTTCAATTATGCTCTTATTTGGCTGAGTTAGCTTATTTTGGGGATAAGTACCTGAAATGAAAATAACACGAAATCAACCCAAAGCAGTAAAATAAGATTGCAATGACCCAGGTTTTATTCAACCCGGTACGTCAATGGTGACCCGAAAGTTGACCTGGTAACAGATCCAAATACAGAAGCAAGAAATAAGAAAATGGTCTTCCAAGGCACAACACACCTCTAAGACCCAAAGATGGCCTTTCATGAGGTCACGCAACTCAAAGAAAACTAACGCGGAAGTAAAAGATTAAAAATATGACAAATAAGCCCCCAGGGGCAAAATAGTCATTTCTAAAAACTGTGGATTCGGGTATCACTGAGCACACCGCTGGAAAGACAACAAAAAATAATCAAGATGGACTCAAGAATCGCATGATTCGGAGTCCGGACAAAGGAAAAACGGCATGACGAAGAAAAACGAGCACTTAAGGCTAAAAGGGTAAACTGGTAATTATCCAGGTATGTCTAGGTACAACCAAGCACACTGTTGGAAAGACAGCGAAAAATTAGTCAAGTTCAAAAAAAAGTTCACTCGATTTGGAGTCCGGACGAGAGAGAAACGAGGGTTTGAAGTTGAGACGCTGCGGCGGCCCGACGAAGGCCATGGCGCACACGGCGCTCATGCACGAGCCCACCGGCGCCCATGCCGGCACCCAATGGCATGCACAAGCTATCAGCAAGGAAAAAAAAAGTGAGGTTCCAGAACTGAGGCTTGAAACGGAGGCCAAGATGAGTTTTTCTGGAAAAACACGAAGAATAAACCCCCCCTAAAATCGAGTTTTCTACCCGACATTGTGAACAAAATTGAAAAAAACTCACTTTGAAATCCCCAAAATGCCCTTAGATCAGAAATGGACAAGAGGGCAAAAAGCTACTACAGGATCTGTCTACATCTGAGATAAAAAAACGGGCAAGAAGATGAATTTTTTTGGAAAAACACAAAGAAAAAACCTCCCTCAAAATTGAGTTTTCTACATGACTCGTGAGAGAATTCAGAAAAAAACGCAATGTAGAATGCCCGAAATGCCCCTCCATGAAATCTGGTCATGGAGGTCCAAAAAGCTGCTAAATAAAAAAAACAGAAAGCTGAACTTTGCGATGGATTTCCAATACCAAGACGATGTTTTCTGGAAAAACACGAAAAAGAACCCCCCCCCCCCCCTAAAATCATGTTTTCTAAGTGACCATGTCTAAAGAAGAAAATAAAACTGATGCAAAAGGTCTCGAATGCCCCTAGATCAGATTATGCAACAAAAGTGCAAAATGAATCCCTAAGAGGCTCAAATTGCCAAGGAAGAGGTTTTTCTTGAAAATGATCATGTACACAAACGTAACTTACCTATTTGGACGTGCTACAATGGTCCATGGCTTAAAAATACCACCGATGCAAAATCCAACCCCCCAACGGCCAAAAAGGCAAAAATAGACTTGAAATGAAAAACCAAAATTAGGAAATGGTTTCAAATGACCGTTTATGGCCACACTTCATACAAGATTAATGAGACCTAGTAGAGGTGCCAGAACACACTTTACACCACCTGATTTGAAAATGAACCTTTAAAGGCTCGGTTTCTACTATTTAGCCCAAAAATGCAATATGTGAACTAAAATGCAAAAATGAACACTAAATGGTGTTTGGCCCTTGGCCACACCTCACATATGGCAAATGAATGCTAAAGGATGAATTACATACACAATGCACACACCCGTGCGAAAATGACATATTGAAACCCAAGTTTTCATGCTTTTCTCATTAAAGGCAAAATTCTACATTTTTCAATATATATGGATTACAACTGAAGTTTGGCCCTTGGCCACATATCATATACATAGAATGAATACCAAAAAGTGTGCTTAAGCACATAATACAAGTTTGGAATCAAATATATACATTTAACAAAATGGCTACAAATGGCATTTCAAGTCAACCTTTACAAGAATTGAAATCTTCAAGTCTACAAATCATCCAAGCATGATAAGAATCACAAACCAAGTCTTCGTACCTGATCAAATCCCACAGTAACTTCGGGGTGAGTAAACAAGACTAACAAGTTTACTCGTAGAGAATGAGCATGCATCGACTCGATTTCTTTAGAGATTTTTAGGACTACCATGATATAGTTCAAAAGGGATCATGCCACCTAACGTCTATGTCAAAGATTAGACTTAGGGATCATCTTAAGCTACCATAGAGTATAAGCAACAAGAATCGTGATATATATACATATATGAAACAAGTCAAAGTTGGGATAATCCAAGAACACGATAAGAATGATGCTAGAATACAAGAATCACATTATCAAATGCAATTAACATGATTGGGAGTGATACATGAAATCAAGAATAAGACATAATATCTATGCAATTAACAAGATTAGAGCATTCCAATTAACACGATAGAAGTAATACAAGAAATCAATGACAAGGCATAGTATCTATGCAACTAAATAAGGATGGAACATTCCATGAAACACAAAAAGAGTTATATCAAGAGCAAGGCATAATATCTATGCATTTAAACAAGGATAGAATCTTCCATACAACACAGAAAGAGTCTTAAATCTTTAAGGAATACAACACTTGAAATTTAAGGAGTTAAATCACGAATGAAGCATAAAATCTATGCAATGAGACAAGATTGGAGCATTTCACATACACGACAAGTTTAAATCTTCAAGGAATAGTAACTTGAAATTTAAAGAGTGAAATCAACCAATATGGAAACTCGGATATTGCCCGGATTAAAACCGTACTCTTGAGATCACTTTAGGGCTACTAACCCACGGGTACCTTTCCCCTAGTGCGCACTATAGTTTAGAGGGACAATCCCCCATACTAGAACCAAGTCCTAGCCATGTCAATTCTTGATTGATATCCCAAGTTCCAAAATCAACAAGTTGTGTAAGTCAAGATTTTATCAAAATACAAGAAATGCATTAACCACATATCATACACAACTAAGATTTTGGAACACACAAGTCATGCCCTAAGTTCTCAACTATGATGGCATGTGAAATGTCAAGAAATCAAAGTGTGCATTTATATAGACCACAACTAAGATAAATAGCACATGGAATCCATCGAAGCAAATATACCACAAGTATAAGGTACATGATATCAGTTGCATACTAAACAACATATGTGTACATAAACCATTCCAAGACAAATGAACATATTCATTAAACACATTAATGAAACCAAGATACAAAAAGTCTTGATATGTGATATCAAGGCATGATTAACTCGAGGGAGACATAAAAGGAAATTTAATCTACTTAAGGGATTAAATTATCAAGGTTACATGGCAAGTCCAAATGTTCTACGAGCAAGGCATGTCAAGGATCATGTCAAGGCCAAGTTCAATGTCAAGTTTCAAGTTCATTTCATACACAACACAACCATGTGAGTTAAGTTCCATACAAAGGGAATGAATAAATATAAGTTACAAAACTTATCCGATTATGCTCAATGTAATACACGTGAAGGAACTTATCAAGGAAATCATGAATAAAATGTTAGAAACTTAATCAAGTGCATAGAACCATTGAATGGATTTTAATTATTTCATTTAATTAAAATCTCTAGATTTTGAAAGTCATCCAAATGACCACAATTTAATATATGTTATACAATATGTCATAACTTGATTTAAGAACACATTACAAGTACATTTCATGTAAGTTATGGCCTTGAGTATTAAACTTTAATACAAGAAAAATAATAAATGAAAGATTTCAAAACTGAATAAAATATTCTAGATTTAATATATGTGAAACTATAGGGCATGCACATTAAGAATATCAAGTCGGAATTCCAATGGAGTAAATAATACACTCAGAACAATTTAATTAATCTAATTAATTAAATATTACTAGATTTCAAAACTTCTCCGATTACTCTCAAATTAATCTATGTTTGAGAACATGCTAAGGCCTAATATAATATGCTATCACATGTTAATTTAAAGCTAGCTAAGGTCACATGATTTAATATTTTATTCAAGATAAATATTAAATAAAATCTTCATTACTTGTCCAAATAATCTAGATTTAATATATGTCAATCTACATATCAAGGGGTAATATTCTATTATGCCACATGATTAAACAAAGTTATGAAAAATCGGGAAAATTAAATCCTTTACAAGAAAAATAAATAATAAAATCTCTAGATTTTACATCCAAGCATGTAATCAAGTTGTATAAGCATCACAAGCATGTAATATAGCAAGAATTTAAATTATAACACCCCCTACCTCAATTTGAGATGAAAACCTCAAATCCCCACTGAAAAAAAAGTGTTCCGAATTCACCAAAACCGAAGGGTTTTGTCGAGGACAACACGATCTACATGAATCCGAAGGAAGCCCCATGAAAATCACAACTTGACCTCAAACCCAAACTCAAGAAATGGTCAGAAATAAATTCTAATAAGGGGGAATGATAGAACACATCGAAGGGAACAATAAATGTAAAAGCCGAAGGAATTTTACCAAGGAAATCAAGTGGAGGAGAAGGAGAAAGGGTGGCAGCTAAGGAGCTCCCATGGCTGTCGGCCAAGAGAGTGGAGAAGATGAGTGAAAATCTGATTTTTCACTTTAGGGCATCCTATTTATAGTAAGTCTCAAAAACTACCCTGAAAGGGCCCCGCCAGGTCCGGAAAAGTGGATTTTGAGCAAACGCGCTGCAAAACTCCGTGAACAAAAAAGATTCAAAATAAGAAAATATGAACAAAGGTAGAAATGGCATTAAAAACTGAGTTCCGAGCAAAAAGTTATGCCCCGAACAAGTTCAGCGGCAACTAGGTCCAAAAACTCTGAAACTGGAGAAAAACGACCAGAAGGAAATTCTATGAATTTATGAGTCAGTGATAAGTGAAAATGAATCCCGTACTCTAGATGAGATATTTTGCAATAACTTTCGTTAATTGCACAATGGCCCCTACAAAAAGGGTTAACTGCGAAACTGCCCCATAATGAAAATATCTTCCAAAAGATATTTTCTTAGATGCCCCTGAAATAAAATATCTTCAAAAGATATTTACGAAAAACACCCCAAGAAAAGAAAATAATTCCAAAGAATTGTGCATCCATGCCCCTATGGACACCGGGAGCAACCAGAGTACTTTCTTGCAAAAGTAAAGATACGTATTTCGAGGAAACCACTGAAGATAAAGACACGTAAAGTCAAAAACCAACTCCAAGCATGAAAAGTGAAGTTGTGCCAAAAACTGGCAAATGGGGAAAAGACAAAATAGGGAAAAGGACGAAATAGGGAAAATGACAAAAGTGAATAGTATCCCGAAAAGTGAAAATACGGAAATGACTCGGTCCTCAAAGGAAGTTGTCAATCCATACGAAAGAGTCTCAGAACCCAATTCTAAACACTCGAGATGATACTAAACGACGAGAAATAGATCTCAAAAAAGAGAATTAAACGGAAAAAAATATATCCGTAAAATTTCAAGAAAAGGAAAAGAAGGTAAATGACTGGGTCATTACAAAGATAGATAAAGGTTCTAGAATATCTAAGCTTAAGGGGTTTAAATACGTACTTTTTAGCGCTTATCATACTCTCAAACTTAAATATTGCTAGTCTCTAGCAATGAACTAGAAAGTAAAGGAATGAAATGAACAACTAATTAACTACAAAGCAATAAATGAATAACGCCACTTTCGTAGGAAATACGATTGCACTTAGTATATGCAACAAGCCTTTTAAACCCCTAGGTTACCCTTAGTGGACGAGTGAAGTCTCGTGAGGGTTTCTAGAAATGATATCCACAAACATTAAGCTCATCCTTTCAAAAGAGGCACCAATATTGCAAACAATGATTGGGAGAAAACTACCCCAAGTATGCAATTTTTCAACCATTTCTAAGCAATCTCCCAAAATCTCAACATCAAGCAAGTAAATATGGTCCTCCACACATCAAGAAAATGATTATGCAAATCAAAACAACTCTAGAATCCTTTTGAGTGGACCGGCATCAAATATGTTGCTATCTTAGCCAACTAAAGAAATGATCACATCCTTACCCTCAAACTAGCACACAAATCTAGTATCGATCATAAAGACAAAAAGTGGACCTTTTATTAAAGCTTTATTGTTCTAGGTGTGCTTATTCTTTTCACTCAATTTTTTTTTTTTTTTTTTTTAGGATCAAAGATGGAAGCATGGTGCAATGTGTTGATCTATTAAACTTTCTAGCGATCCATGAGGTCGAGCGTTAGGTCAATAACTCCCAAACCAGACGGCTTTAGGGCATTAGGCGTTCAAACACTCCTACGGACTTACAAGCTCAAATCAACTAGGCTACAAATCAAAACAACCTCCATCTAATCATTTCCCACTTCCCACCTTTTGGGAGAAGTCCCCACTTTTTATTGCTTTTGTAACTTTTCTCTTTTTTCTTTATTTTTTTTTATTTTTTTATTTTTTTGGTATTCAATTATTAACCTAGAGTTTGGGCCCTCCACCTTTCAGCGCGAGAAGTTCAGTGCTTGATGAGGTTAGAATCCCGGCTACTTAGTGAAAAAGGGTTGTTATCCACCTTTATCAAGAATGAAAGCTTTCAATGCACTACTAGCCCAATTAGGATATAACCAATTCAATAATCAACAAAGCATGTACCCCACAAATGAATGCTAGTGTGCGCCTGTGCTAGTGTAGAATTGTAGAGTGAATCTCAAAACAATCACAAAATCAGGATGATGTGGACCACAGATGTAAGCAAAATATCAATCTTTCGAAAATTTTACTCATAAATGGCATCCACACGGCATACAAGGAGTATTGGACTCTCAAGTTAAGCAATTTTTAAATTCTAAGCAATATAGTCCTCAAAAGATCAAAATCATAGCTAGCATGGACCAATCATAATTTTTAAATTCTAAGCAATATAGTCCTCAAAAGATCAAAATCATAGCTAGCATGGACCAATCATATAAAATCTCTCAAATACACAAGTCATGCTCAAAATTTTGAATTTAAAAATAAACACTGCAAAGCACCATTACCCCCAAACTTAAATGACACAATGTCCTCAATGTGCAAAGAGAACAAAAGGAAAGAGTATACTAGTGCAATTATGGCAAAGAATGGATAGGACAGAAGTATCCAAAGTGGGTGGCATAGCCCCCTAAACTTGGGATTAACTGTGGTCCTGAAATTTAGCACTTGGATAAACTCATCAGATAACAAAAGGGATAATAACAGTGCACAGTGGACATGCAAGTGTAAATGGGATAGCAACTGAAAAATAGAGGGTGGTCCTGAAAATTTTGGGCAGTACTCTCTCACTTAAGTCACTAGGACGCACCTGATGGAGTCAAATAGATAGCTATAAGAATATGAAAATATGACATCCATACAGAAAATATATATAAATAAATAAATAAAATAAAGTACAGTACATCCAGTATCAAAGCTGACAGACACGGCCGCATGAATAATATAACAGTATCAAAAGTATGCAGATATGACAGATATATGGAAAGATCAAGTGGAGGAGGTAGGACGGGGAGATTGCACTCCGCGGATGTCTCTAGATAGATCTCTGAATGCGGTCATGACATCCGTATGGAGGGAAGCAATATCAACTCTAATGGAGACAGCATCCTCTCGGAGAGAGACCGTGTCGGCGCGGATAAATACTACAGCATCTTCCAAAGCCTGGAGTCGCTCTCCAAAGCCGGGTGTCTGTGCTGGAGCCTCAGGTACTGATGGAGCGAGAGAATGATGATCCTGAGCCTGCTCCGCATCGTGAATGGGTGACCTAACTGGAGAGTGCTACTCTGCGTCCTCTGCAGGCTGCTCTAAATCGATGTCCATGTGTACGGCAGCCAGATCGACTAGTATATCGTCCGCTGCCGTGTCTGCTGCTGCTACTGCCTGCTCCTTTGCCTCTAGATCTTCAGTGGCCTCTACAGTATCATCCCTCGGGCTCTTGATAAGAGCATTGTAGCTCTTATCCCAGTCCTTCTTCTTGAAGAAACAGGCCCCAGACTCAATCTGCTCCCATAACTGGAAGGGATAGCGCTGGTCTCGTAGAATCTGGGTGATGAGGTGGCCAAATGGAAGATACTTAGCCCTTTTGGGCTTGGCCTTGCTAATGTGGTCAACATACAGCTTCATCATGACGCTCTAGATAAGTGCTGGAATAGATAGCCAATGCCCTGTATAGAATGCGTATAGAGCTGTCAAATAGTCGCCGCGCCTCTATGTTTTATGGCCGGCCATAAAGATGTTACAGAACAGGACAAAGTCGAAAAACCACAGGTCATCTGTAAGATAGGTCCGGGTGGCATAGGTCTCACCACCGGCATAATGACCTGTGAGTAAAACGGCCATGTCTACATAAATGGGCCTGTAGAGAGTGGGATATGTGTCCTGTAGCTCTGGAGGGCAGACGTATGGACACTGGCAAGATCTGGACAATGCATCCACAGTGATGCAGATCGGGTAGCCATCAATGGTGGTCCGCAGCTCCGCCAGGTTACTCGGGACAGGCCAGAGGTTCTGGTAGAACATCCGGACCAACCTCGGGTGCACTGGGTATGAGACAGGGGCTAGTATGGCTGAGATGCCCCGTCTAAAGATATCATCATATGCTGACCGGGTAAGCACCGATCGGGAAAAAAAGTCTGTGTTGAAGACTGATTCATGCGCCACTCGAAGGCGTGAGTTTCTATATAATGGCTGGTCTAACTCCTGGGCTGGCTGAGCTGGCGGGTGTGGTAGAGATGGTATGTGCTCAGCCTTAGCATCACCGTGTGAATGAGATGCTCCATCTGAAGACTATAGGCGGTTGTCAACTGGAGACTGAGGTGGAGTGGGCTCCTGGGCATGAGATGGACCTGCCTCATCGTCCAAACTCGGCCTGCCCCTGTGGTGATAGTGTCCGCGAGCTACAGTCTTAACCCTAGCCATAGCCTGCAAAATAAAAGCAAAACTTGCAAAGGAAGTCAGTGCCAATATAAAGAATTAAAGCACAGTTCATAGAATCATGTATGTCAAATAGGATAGACAAAATAGATAGGGAACATGAATCTATTTAAGTAACAAGGAATAAGTGACATGATGTAAAACATGCTAGACAGTATAAGTATGGAATGCATCCAATGTAGAAAACACAGGCATTGGGCATGTATGAGATGGCATGAAACACAAGAGATGGTGTGTGAGATATGTGAAACAAATCTATGAAGTTCGATCGATTACAAAAATGTGAGATCGATTCAAGTTCGATTGATCAAGAATAAGTGAAAACGATCTGTTACAGATCGATCGAACTGTGAAGTGAAACTCGAAAAGTCACAGATTTGTGACGTGGATGACACGGGGCCTTCACAAACATGGTCGTGGGCCCATCAACACAGCAAATCAACCTATTAGGTCACTTGGTTCGGCACATATTCCAAAAATTGAAACAAATCTCAAAATATAAATAACCATATATATTTATATATACACATATATATAAAGAGCTTCAAACTTCATCAATGGAGATTTTCAATATCAAAATAGCTTAGATCTAGCATTTAAAATATGTATTGAACAAATTGAAGCTTGAAATCACAATAGGGAGGTTCGGATCTTACCAGAGTGAAGAGAGAAGTGGAGATGCGAAGGGAGGTGAGAAGTGAGTGAAGATCCGAGAGGAGAGAGAGTGATTCGACGCCTGGGATGCTCGCCGGAGTCTCGCCGGAGATGGGGAAGAATTGGGATGCAGTGGAGAAAGGGAAACGAGGGCCTAAGATCGATTTAAGTTATCGATCGAATGACCCTGAATCAATTTTAAAAACATTCCCTTGCCAGTTCAATCGATCAAACTGACATCGATCTCTCCTATTAAGTGACAAAGTATTTTTGTGATTTTTGATTTTATTTATTATTATTTTTTTTTTTTTGGAAAATAAAAATAATAAAAACAAAGAACAAAGATCAATCTTTTCGATCGATCACAGAATACCTTCGATCGATTGAAAATGCAAAGAATTAGAGAAATGTTCGATCGATGAGACAGAGAGGCTTTTGGATACAGATGGATGCAGGTTGGAAATTTTTCTAAGTGTTGGAACTACAGATCGATCCAAGATAAAGTTAGATGGATCGAAGAAGTTTAGATCGATCTAGGAACAAGTTCGAATAATGGGACAGAGAGCTGAAATATGCAGGTTTTGTTCGAACCATTGGACAGAGAGTGATTTGGATGCAGGTTTGATGCCGATGGGAAGTTTGATCGATCAAACTCATTTTAAGATCGATCAAACTTATAATTTCAACATAAAAGTGCATGCAATCCTAATCATATGAAATTAAAGATAGAAATTAAGGAGGAATAAGGTTTAGACACCCTACGAAATGTCTTGCTAGTTTTTAACGTCTCAAGCAAGACGTTGGGCTTTTTTAGCCCGGATCAAACATCTTGTAGTGCATTCCCTCCTCAATGTGGTGATAAGTGCTTTGAACTCCACCCAACAAATGGTTCTTTACGAAACTTGTTGGATTAAGCTCAAAAAACGTTTTCGATCCTTAGTCAAGACAATCTTTGGGCTTCCACGCCCTTTTAAAACAAGATTTTGAAACAACTTTCTTTGGTTTCAAGGTTGAAGATGGACTTTTTGAAACTTTGGTCTCACACAAAAACTCAATTCCTTCACTTTTAAGGTCATGACATTTCTCTACAACATTAATCTCTTCATGCTTGTCAAATGAATTAGGGGTTGGTTTAAAAATATTCAACTTTACCTTCATGTGGCCAAATGAAATCTTCATTATCCCCATCCTACAATTAATGTTGGCACTCGCGGTTGCCAAGAAAGGACGGCCAAGGATAACGGGAATTTGGCTCTTAGGATTTGGGACCAGTTCCGTGTCAATGACAACGAAATCAATGGGAAAGAAGAATTTATCAATTTTAATCAATACGTCCTCAATGATACCCCTAGGCTTTTTGATTGATCGGTCGGCAAGTTGTAAAACTACCAACGTTGGTTTCAAGTCTCCTAAGCCTAATTTGACATATACCGAGTATGGAAGAAGATTAACACTTGCTCCTAAGTCAAGAAGAGCCCGATTAATTATATGATCACCAATGATACATGAAGTGGTAGGTGAACCAGGGTCCTTAAACTTTGTAAGAGTGTTATGCTGCAAAATTGTGCTTACTTGCTCAGTTAAGACCACTTTTCTAGGTGTTTGGCTTTTGTTCTTCCTCTTTTGGGTGCACAAGTCTTTTAAGAATTTTGCAAAAGCCGGAATTTTCTTGTAATGACCCGGCCTTTTTCCTCCTTTTCCATTTTTGGCGATTTTCTTTTTTCGTCTTTTTCCTATTTTGTTTTTTCCCTATTTCGTCTTTTTCCCGTTTCTTTCATTTTTCCTTGCATAACCTTACTTGTTGTGCTCGGATTTGATTCTGGTTTTGCATGCATTCATGGTATTTAAATTCCATGACATCTACATTTTTACTTTTGTAGAAATGCATATTAAATGCTTACTTTCTTTGTAAAAGCCATGAAAACAAGACTTTTTGTAATTATCCATAACTTGAGGGGTTTTTGGGTAATTAAGTAAAGTAATTATTTTTCGTCTTAGGGACAATTTTGCAATTTAATTTGGAAGATATTTTCAAAAATGACTTGTTTGCAATTTCCGGAAAGTGTAACAAGTGTCACACTCTCATTGGTCCACTTGTTGACATTTGTGTGGAAACACTTTGATGCGTTGGATGATGACACGTGGACGGTGGAGATTCACCCACTTGTTGGCCTAGGATTGGTACACTTGTTGGCATGGATGGTTGACAAATGTAGGTTCAATATTAAGTCTTGGAAGTTTACATAGGATGGTGACAAGTGTAGGCTTGAGATTAAGCCTAGGAATGAACCATAGATTCATGACAAGTGTAGGTTCACCATTTAGTCTTGCATTATGTGTGTGTGAGAGGTAGTGTAAGAGCACATAGTGAGTGGAGGATTTCTAGCCCTTCCACTCACCATTTTACACTTTTATCATTTTCATTTTCACTTGTCTTCAAGAACCATAACCTAGCCACCATTGGAGAAAAGCTTGGTTAATAGCTTTTTTCTTCATTTTGGCCTCCTTCCACTCACCTTAGACATAAAACCTTAGAAGACAAAAGCTTACTCTCACTCTCCTCTTCATTAACCCTAAACTTGTTTTCCATTTTAAGCTTGGTTGCTTGGATTATAGAGATTCAATTCTCTATTGAGGTAGGGGGTGTTATCATTTATCTTCCAAGTGATTTTATTTGTTCCTATAGTGATATCTAAGTTATATGTTTGTCTTGTATTAAAATGAGAAATAAATGATTAATTGTGACTTGTATGTAATTCACTTTAGACTTGATAAATAACATGACCATGGCTTGATTCATAACTTATGTTAATTTGAGGTCATTTAGAGTTGTTTTAAAATCTAGAGGGATTAATGAATTAATTTAATTAATTTTTATTTATATGCTCCCATGACTTAAATCAAGTTTTGAAGTGATTTATATAATAACCATGACATGTACTACAACATACATTAAATTGAGCATGTTTGGATGAGAAGTGAAATCTAGGGAATTTAGTTGTTTTATTAAATTGTTTAAATTATGATTTTTAACTTATATCATACTTGTGAGGTTATGTTCTTGTTGTTAAATGATATTGTTGTAATTAGTGGCAAATAGCATAATGATCATTTAATGTTCTTCATGCCATTTTAGTTAAGAACTTAGGGCATGTATTGTGTTTCCAAAATCGATTTGTGCATGTTGATGGCTTTACATTGTATATATATATGTTATGTTGATACATATATGTAATGTGCACAAAATGTTGATTTTGGAAACTTGGGGATGTTGTTGTTGTGACTATGGCTAGGGCATGGTTCTAGTACGGGGGAAAGTCCTTCTACAAGTCTAGTGCGCACATAGGGAAGTTACCCATGGGCTAGTAACCCTAAAGTAACCACATTGTCGGTTTGATTAAGCGTGACGTCCAAGTATCCACTTTGGTTTGATTTTGCATTTAAATTCCAAGTTGTTAACTTTGTAAAATTACATCTCATTGTGTTATGTTAAAAGTTCTATTGTCACTTGATAGCATAAATTAAATGGTATTGGATTGTAACTTGGTACAAAGATAAACCCATGCATTCCCTACGAGTAAACTTGTTTACTCACCCCTAAGTTAATGGGTGTTTTGCAGGTAAAGAAGCCTTAGTGTGGGATGCACAGCATTCTTAGACTCACTAGAGTTCTTGAAGTATATTTTGATGACATAGAATATGCATATGTTAGCATATCTTGTCCTACTTTTGCTTACTTTGATAAAAAATTGTACTTATTGTCTAAGTTATGTAATATGCACTTAAGTGCACCTTTTGACACTCTTAGAATGTGGTTGTAATGAGGCCAAGGGCCAAATACACTTATGTGAAATGTATGCTAACTTTGAACTTCATTGTTGCCTATGGAAGATATGTGGATTAATGCATTGAAGGGTTCTATTTTGCATATGACATGCCATGAGGCCATAGGCCATTGCAACACATCTATTTTATCACATTACATATGCTTGCATGCTCACTTTGGCAAACAAAACCATCCTTGATGAAACAAAGACTCTAAGTAGCATTTTTAGGGAGTTTTACCCTATTCTGTTCTAGGGGAATTTTTGGTATTTCAAAATGCGTTTTTTTCATTTTTCCTCAAGACTCACATAGAAAACTCAATTTTGAGGGTGTTTCTTCTTTGTGTTTTTTCAAAAACCGCCATCTTGGCCCTCAAAAATTGATTTTTTTCCGAAAAAAATCATTGCTGCCAGGTTTTTGCCGACTTTAGTGCAAATATACTTGGTACTATTCATCGACTTTTTTTAAAAAAACGTGACAACCGATCCGAAACTTCCGGGGGTCTTGTGGGTGTAATTTAAGATTGCATTTTAAGTTTAGGCAATTTAAAAACCTTCCGAAGCCCCATTTCCTTTCTTTGGGCAGTAGCTTGGAACGATTTTTGACCTCTAGACCTGATTTTCTTGAGGGTATTTTGGACCTTTTTTAATGCATTTTTTTGGTTTCCGTCCGCATGTCAGGTAGAAAACTTGATTTTAGGGGGGATTTCTTCTTTGAGTTTTTCCAGAAAAGTCCGTTTAGATGCCCTGTTTTACTCTCAGTTGCAGCAGTAGTGGGTGACGGCACTGTAGCTGTCACGGCCTTCGTCGGGCCGCCGCGACATCGATTTTGTTTTTGACCTTTCTCTCTCATCCGGACTCCAAATCAAGTGAGTTTTGTTTTTAAATTGATTAATTTTTCATTGTCTTCCCAGTGGTGTGCTCGATAGCACTTGAATCCATTTTTTTACAAAATGACCATTTTACCCCTAGGTTCCTTTTTGTCCGTTTTTGAAATGACTCTTCTGCATTGGTTTTCCTTTGGGTTCCATGACCTCATTGAGGGTCACATTGGTGTCTTAGAGACGCATTGTATCTCTAGAGACCGTTGTTTCACCTTTCGCTTTCGCATTTCGGATCCGTTATCGGGTCATCTTTTGGTCATCACTGACGCACCGAGTTTACAAAACTTAGGCCGTCACAAGTGATATCAGAGCTCCTAGGTTCGAAAACCTTAGGACGATGGGTTTTGGGTGCATAGCATGCTTTTGTTAGTGTACTTTGATTTATTAGCATACATTTGATAACATGTTTTTGGCATTATAACATGATTACATGTTTCTTGGTGACATACTTGTTATTATGATATGTCTCTATGTTTGTATGCTTATATGTTTAAGAAGCATCCTTGTTTAACATATTGCTTAAGTGCTTAACTGTTTAAACAGCCTTCCTTGATTGCCTTATCATGACCGTGTGTTACATACCTAATCTTGCTTCGTATTTCTTACTTTCATAGTACGAGTTGCATTCGGTCATAATAACTTGTGTTATTGTTGACCTCTTTCATTGCATATGTTTAGCATCATGGTTGTTACACGTGGGGAGTCTTCGCGTCAGGGCGTTGAGGAGCAGGTGGATGACACCGAGTTTACGAGGGGTCCAGGGAGGCCTAGGATTCCAGTTCGTGGCCCGGGTCCAAATCCACCACGAGCTCCGACTTTCGAGGAGGAGATTGCATAGGGAGTGGCTCTGGGGATGTCAGAGTCCTTTCAGGTGATGTTTCGCCAGCAAATGGCGGGGATACAGATTCCAGTACCGACACCAGCACCGGCACCAGTTGCTAATGAGGCATTGGACTACTTCATGAAGTTACAGAGGGTTAAGATCGACCAGTTTGCAGGGAGTATGGATCCGCTTGCTTCAGAGGCATGGTTTGATCTCATGGTACGCAAGCTCGATAGCATGGCAGTACCTACAGACCAATTAAGGATCTCCTTGATAGCCTCTATGTTCATGGGAGATGCCAATATCTGGTGGAGGTCTATGACCAATATCCACGATGTGGAGGTGATGACTTGGGAGGAGTTCAGGACATTGTTCTTTGACCACTTCTTTCCAAGGGCTATAAGGCATGATATGAGAGTGCAGTTTACAGGTCTCTATCAGGGCAGGATGAATGTCATTGAGTATGAGACACGCTTCACTTCTTTTTCCCGTTATGCACCAGAGATGGTAGCTACCGATGAGCTCAGGGCGAAAAAGTTTCAGGATGGGTTACATCTTGATATTAGGCCACAAATTTCAGTGTTGGATCTGAGGACTTATGGGGAGGTAGTACAGAAGGCTATGCTAGTTGAGGCAGAGGACCGAGATCAGCTTAGGATCAAGGGTTCATATAAGCAGCCACGTGGAGAGGCTTCATCAGTATCCGTTGGGGGTCAGTGGAAGAAGGCTAAGGCTGGGGACAGTTCACGCACTCAGGGACAGTTACAGCAGGCTCGGTCTACATCTGCAGGTCTAATATCTTCGGGGTTAGCCAAGGGAGTCATTTGTCACCACTGTTAGCAGCCAGGGCACATCAAGCCTCGTTGCCCACAGTTGCAGTCTCAGGGTAGTCGTTCTCAGACTAGTAAGTCTTCAGCTTCAACGCAGGGACTTCAGGGGGTTTGCAATTACTACAAGCAGCCTGAACATTTCAAGAGGGAGTGTCCGCGCCTACAGAACAGGGCACAGAGTGGCACAGGCCCACAGGCCACACCGGCACAGTCGACAGTTGCACAGTCAGGTTTCAGGGTGCCTCAAGCACCACAGCCAATTGCACCAGTCAGTTCGTATCCGGGTAGGAACCCTACACCTACTGCTTCCAGACATCAGTCAGCTCAGCAGGGCAGTTCACAGCAATCAGGGGCTCAGGGACGAGCTTACGCACTACCACAGGCCGATACCTCCGCAGGGACTTCTACAGTTCGAGGTATCTTTCCAATTTTCAGTTCTTGGGCTAGAGTTCTTGTTGACACAGGTGCATCACATTCATTCATATCTGCATCATTTGCACATTCTTTGGGTCTGGAGGTCACGTAGCGGGATGGTTTCCTTTGTGTTGACACACTAGTTGGTGGTCCAATGTTTTTGGACCGTGTTTGTCAGGGTTGTGCTATCGAGATAGCTGGACGGACATTGGAGTTTGATTTTGTTGTTTTTGACATAACGGGTTTGGACGTCATTCTTGGGATGGACTGGTTGTCTTTCTTTCGTGCCACGATTGATTGCTTCCATGGGCGAGTGTCTGTTTGCACTCTCGCGGGGGATTGTTTTCACTTCGTGGGAGATCGGAGCGATTCCCACCCGACGATGATTTTCAGTATCGGTGACTGGAGTCACCACAGGTCCTACTTGGCTAGCCTGTTAGTTGACGAGGGTAACACTCTGGGCCGTGTTTTTCCGACAGTTGTAGACGAGTTTCTGGATGTCTTCCCGGAGGAGTTGACAGAATTCCCTCCTCTTCGGGAGGTTATCTTTGCCATCGATGTCATTCCCGGTACTGCACCTATTTCTATGGCACCGTACCGTATGGCACCGGTAGAGCTTGATGAGCTGAAAGCTCAATTGGATGATTTGAAAGTTAAGGGCTTTATTCGTCCTAGTGCTTCACCCTTGGGAGCACCAGTTCTTTTTGCGAAGAAGAAGGATGGGTCTTTGAGACTTTGCATCGATTATCGCAAGCTGAACCATGTCACAATCAAGAACATGAAACCTTTGCCTAGGATTGATGACTTGTTTAATCAGTTGAAAGGAGCGACATGCTTTTCGAAGATTGATCTGAGATCGGTTTACTATCAGTTGAGGGTTAAGGATGAGGATGTATCCAAGACCACTTTCCGCACACGGTATGGCCATTATGAGTTTCTAGTGATGCCATTTGGTTTGACCAATGCTCCAGCAGCTTTTATGGACTTAATGAACCGTGTATTTAGTGACCATCTTGATCAGTTCGTTGTAGTCTTTGTTGATGACATTCTTGTATACTCAGCTTCAGTGGAGGAGCATGAGTATCATTTGAGGACAGTGTTGCAGATCTTTAGGGATAATCGGTTGTACGCCAAGTTCGAGGAATGCGAATTTTGGCTACCAGAAGTGAAGTTCCTTGGACATGTTGTGTCAAGGGGCGGTGTTGCAGTGGATCCAACGAAGATTGAGTCAGTGATGGATTGGGAACGTCCAAAGACAGTGTTTGAGATTCGGAGTTTTCTTGGCCTAGCCGGCTATTACCGGAGATTTGTTCGGGATTTCTCTCCTTTAGCAGCACCTATGACTCAACTTACCCACAAGGGGGTCAAGTTCGTATGGAACGAGGCATGAGAGTTTGCTTTTCAGGAGTTGAAGGTCAGGTTGACATCGGCTCCAGTTTTGATCATTCCTGAACGTGGTTTAGGTTATGTGATCTTTTGTGATGCTTCACGAGAAGGTTTGGGTTGTGTCTTGATGCAGACAGAGCGGGTGGTTGCTTATAGGTCTCGACAGTTGAAGACTCACGAGTTGAACTATCCAACACATGATTTGGAGTTAGCAGCAGTTATCTTTACCCTGAAGGGGTGGAGACACTATTTGTACGGGGAGAAGTTTGAAGTTTTCTCCGACCACAAGAGTCTCAAGTATCTCTTCTCTCAGAAGGATTTGAACTTGAGACAGCGCAGATGGGTTGAGTTTATAGAGGATTACGATTTTGAATTACAGTATCACCCGAGTAAGGCCAATGTGGTGGCCAATGCATTGAGTTGGAAGTCACGGGGAACTCTTGCTAGCATTTCCCTTCATAAATGGAAGATACTAGAAAAGCTTGCAGATCTTGGTTTACAGTGTTATGAGAATGTTTCACCGGCTATTTTGTTTAGCCTTGTGGCTCAACCGGCACTTGTTAGCAGAGTTATTGAGGTACAGTTGGAGGATGGGGAGATAAAGGCCATCCATGTTTGAATTTCAGGCGGCGAGAATGTAGAGGGCTGGACCTTACATTCAGACGGTGGTCTCAGGTACAAGGGGATGATGTTTGTTCCATTGTCTTATCGTGAGGACGTTCTTCGGGATTTCCACCACTCTAGGCTCGCAGTTCATCCTGGTGGTACAAAGATGTATCACAATCTGCGACGATAGTTTTGGTGGCAGGGCATGAAACGGGATGTTTCACAATTCATGGCTCGATGCCTTACTTGTCAACAAGTGAAGGCAGAGCATCAGCGACCGGCAGGATTGTTGCAACCATTACCAGTAGCTGATTAGAAATGGGAGCATATCACTATGGATTTCGTGACTGGACTTCCGAGGTCTCAGGTAGGGAATGATGCCGTTTGGGTCATAGTTGACAGGTTGACTAAGACGGCTCACTTCTTACCAATGGCAATGACAGATAGTGTAGAGAGACTGAGTGGACTGTATGTGAGACAGATTGTCAAGCTTCACGGGGTTCCTGTATCCATTGTTTCGGATAGGGATCCGCAGTTCACCTCTTACTTTTAGCAGAGTTTTCAGGAGGCTCTTGACACGGGGCTTCATTTTAGTACGGCATGCCATCCTCAGACTGATGGACAGTCGGAACGCACCATTCAGGTATTGGAGGTTATGTTGCAGGCTTGTATCTTGGATTTTGGGGGTAGTTGGGAGGACTACTTGCCTTTGGTTGAGTTTGCCTACAACAACAGTTACCAAGCCAGTATTGGCATGGCACCTTTTGAGGCGTTGTATGGCAGACCTTGCAGATCTCCAGTTTGCTAGACCGAGGTCGGTGATACTGTTGCCCTGGGTCCCGACATTGTTATTGAGACTACAGAGAAGATCAAGTTGATTCGGCAGCGGTTGGCTACCGCACAGAGTAGACAGAAAAGTTACGCTGACAGGAGGAGGCGATCATTGTCTTTTGAGGTAGGGGATCATGTCTTTCTTAAGATTTCTCCGCGTAAGGGGCTCTTGAGATTTCGGCAAACTGGCAAGTTATTGCCTAGGTTCATTGGACCATTTGAGATTTTGGAGTGCGTCGGTGAAGTTGCTTATCATTTGGCATTGCCGCCAGACCTAGATAAGGTTCAGATGTCTTTCATGTCTCTATGTTGAGGAAGTACGAGCCGGACCCATCGCATGTTCTGTGGTGGACTGATGTGGTTGTTAATGAGGATGTGACCTACGAGGAAGGTCCGATCCAGATTCTTGATTCACGGGAGCAGGTCTTACGGTCCAAGACCATTCCATTGGTTAAGGTCTTGTGGAGACATCACGGTGTTGAGGAGGCTACCTGGGAGCTCGAACAGGAGGTTCGCTCACGGTATCCCCATTTGTTCTCCTTTTCAGGTACGACTCAATTTCGAGGACGAAATCCTTTTAAGGAGGGTAGGTTGTAATGACCCGGCCTTTTTCCTCCTTTTCCATTTTTGGCAATTTTCTTTTTTCGTCTTTTTCCTATTTTGTCTTTTCCCTATTTTATTTTTTTCCCGGTTCTTTCATTTTTCCTTGCATAACCTTACTTGTTGTGCTCGGATTTGATTCCAGTTTTGCATGCATTCATGGTATTTAAATTCCATGACATCTACATTTTTACTTTTGTAGAAATGCATATTAAATGCTTACTTTCTTTGTAAAAGCCATGAAAACAAGACTTTTTGTAATTATCCATAACTTAAGGGGTTTTTGGGTAATTAAGTAAAGTAATTATTTTTCGTCTTAGGGACCATTTTGCAATTTAATTTGGAAGATATTTTCAAAAATGACTTGTTTGCAATTTCCGGAAAGTGTAACAAGTGTCACACTCTCATTGGTCCACTTGTTGACATTTGTGTGGAAACACTTTGATGCGTTGGATGATGACATGTGGAAGGTGGAGATTCACCCACTTGTTGGCCTAGGATTGGTACACTTGTTGGCATGGATGGTTGACAAATGTAGGTTCAATATTAAGTCTTGGAAGTTTACATAGGATGGTGACAAGTGTAGGCTTGAGATTAAGCCTAGGAATGAACCATAGATTCATGCAAGTGTAGGTTCACCATTTAGTCTTGCATTATGTGTGTGTGAGAGGTAGTGTAAGAGCACATAGTGAGTGGAGGATTTCTAGCCCTTCCACTCACCATTTTACACTTTTATCATTTTCATTTTCACTTGTCTTCAAGAACCATAACCTAGCCACCATTGGAGAAAAGCTTGGTTAATAGCTTTTTTCTTCATTTTGGCCTCCTTCCACTCACCTTAGACATAAAACCTTGGAAGACAAAAGCTTCCTCTCACTCCCCTCTTCATTAACCCTAAACTTGTTTTCCATTTTGAGCTTGGTTTCTTGGATTATAGAGATTCAATTCTCTATTGAGGTAGGGGGTGTTATCATTTATCTTCCAAGTGATTTTATTTGTTCCTATAGTGATATCTAAGTTATATGTTTGTCTTGTATTAAAATGAGAAATAAATGATTAATTGTGACTTGTATGTAATTCACTTTAGACTTGATAAATAACATGACCATGGCTTGATTCATAACTTATGTTAATTTGAGGTCATTTAGAGTTGTTTTAAAATCTAGAGGGATTAATGAATTAATTTAATTAATTTTTATTTATATACTCCTATGACTTAAATCAAGTTTTGAAGTGATTTATATAATAACCATGACATGTACTATAACATATATTAAATTGAGCATGTTTGGATGAGAAGTGAAATCTAGGGAATTTAGTTGTTTTATTAAATTGTTTAAATTATGATTTTTAACTTATATCATACTTGTGAGGTTATGTTCTTGTTGTTGAATGATATTGTTTTAATTAGTGGCAAATAGCATAATGATCATTCAATGTTCTTCATGCCATTTTAGTTAAGAACTTAAGGCATGTATTGTGTTTCCAAAATTGATTTGTGCATGTTGATGGCTTTACATTGTATATATATATGTTATGTTGATACATATATGTAATGTGCACAAAATGTTGATTTTGGAAACTTGGGGATGTCGTTGTTATGACTATGGCTAGGGCATGGTTCTAGTACGGGGGAAAGTCCCTCTACAAGTCTAGTGCGCACATAGGGAGGTTACCAATGGGCTAGTAACCCTAAAGTAACCATATTGTCGGTTTGATTCGGCGTGACGTCCAAGTATCCACTTTGGTTTGATTTTGCATTTAAATTCCAAGTTGTTAACTTTGTAAAATTACATCTCATTGTGTTATGTTGAAAGTTCTATTGTCACTTGATAGCATAAATTAAATGGTATTGGATTGTAACTTGGTACAAAGATAAACCCATGCAGTCCCTACGAGTAAACTTGTTTACTCACCCCTAAGTTAATGGGTGTTTTGCAGGTAAAGAAGCCTTAGTGTGGGATGCACAGCATTCTTAGACTCACTAGAGTTCTTGAAGTATATTTTGATGACATAGAATATGCATATGTTAGCATATCTTGTCCTACTTTTACTTACTTTGATAAAACTTGTACTTATTGTCTAAGTTATGTAATATGCACTTAAGTGCACCTTTTGACACTCTTAGAATGTGGTTATAATGAGGCCAAGGGCCAAATACACTTATGTGAAGTGTATGCTAACTTTGAAATTCATTGTTGCCTATGGAAGATATGTGGATTAATGCATTGAAGGGTTCTATTTTGCATATGACATGCCATGAGGCCATAGGCCATTACAACACATCTATTTTATCACATTACATATGCTTGCATGCTCACTTTGGCAAACAAAGCCATCCTTGATGAAACAAAGACTCTAAGTAGCATTTTTAGGGAGTTTTACCCTATTCTATTCTAGGGGAATTTCGGGTATTTCAAAATTCGTTTTTTTTATTTTTCCTCGCAAGTCACATAGAAAACTCAATTTTGAGGGGGATTTCTTCTTTGTGTTTTTCTAGAAACTGCCATCTTGGCCATCAAAAATCAATTTTTTTCGAAAAAATCATTTCTGCCAGGTTTTTGCCGACTTCAGTGCAAATATACTTGGTACTATTCATTGACTTATTTTTGAAAAGCGTGATGACCGATTCGAAATTTTCGAGGGTCTTATGGGTGTATTTTAAGATTGCATTTTCAATTTAGGCAATTTAAAAACCTTCCGAAGCCCCATTTCCTTTCTTTGGGCAGTAGCTTGGAACGATTTTTGACCTCTAGACCTGATTTTCTTGAGGGTATTTTGGACCTTTTGCAATGCATTTTTTTGGTTTCCGTTTGCGGGTCGAGTAGAAAACTTGATTTTAGGGGGGGTTTCTTCTTTGAGTTTTTCCAGAAAAGTCCGTTTAGATGCCCGTTTTTACTCTCAATTGCAGCAGTAGTGGGTGACGGCACTGTAGCTGTCACGGCCTTCGTCGAGCCGCCGCGACGTCGATTTTGTTTTTGACCTTTCTTCCTTATCCGGACTCCAAATCAAGTGAGTTTTTTTTTTTAAAATTGATTAATTTTTCATTGTCTTCCCAGTGGTGTGCTCGATAGCACTTGAATCCATTTTTTTTGCAAAATGACCATTTTGCCCCTAGGTTCCTTTTTGTTTGTTTTTGAAACGACTCTTCCACATTGGTTTTCCTTTGGGTTCCATGACCTTATTAAGGGTCACATTGGTGTCTTAGAGACGCATTGTATCTCTAGAGGCCGTTGTTTCACCTTTCGCTTCCGCATTTCGGTTCCGTTATTAGGTCATCTTTTGGTCATCACTGACGCACCGGGTTTACAAAACTTGGGCCGTCACATTGCTTGATTGCATCCAAAAGTGGAAGATTGACTTTCACTTGCCTAAACACGTCCATGATTTCATTTACTTTGGCCTTTTGCTTGTCATTTGAAATGAATCCTTTTAAGGCATCCGGGAATGGAGCTTTTGATTCAAAAACCTTTTCAGAATTTTTCTTTGAAGTCTCTTCAACACAAGAAGTTTTCAAATCATTTTGCATATCTTTCTTTTCAAAATCACTTTTCAAATCACTTTTCAAATCACTTTTCAATGCATTCTCATTTATATAGTCATGCACATGCAATGAAGGAGGAATAGGATATGAAACGGGATGGGTGTTAACTTGTGGTTGCACCGGTTCACTTTTTTCATTAGACATACCCACTTGGTTGTCCACAATCTTTCCACTTCTCAAGGTAGTCACCGCATTGACATGCTCTATTGTGTGACCTTCCGATGAGAAATGAGTCTCCACAACACATTGTTGCTTTTGTGGGGCATTCAAAGGCATTTTTCCTTTCTCTCTAGCATTTAAAGTGCTAGCTATTTACCCTACTTGGGTCTCTAGCTTTGCAATGGATTGAGAGTAAGAATGAAGTAATTGTGTATTTACCTCTAAAGTGCCTAAAGTGGTCAAAACTTTCTCTTCAAAAGTGGGATTTCTAACATTTCCTTGGGAATATGATGGTTGATTAGGAAAATGAGAATTAGAGAATTGGTTTCCTTGTGATTGGTATGATGATCTAAAACCTTGGGAACCATGGCCTTGTAGTGGAGATGGAATGTATTTCCCTTGAAAACCGCCTTGGGAAGGGTTTGAGCCCTCCCCTTGGTTTTTTCAAGAGAAATTCGAGTCATTCCTACAACTAGGATTGTAGTGATTGCTATAAGGATTGTTCCCTTGATTAGCAAAAACAACATTTGCTTGTTCATGATGCTCACTTTGCACATGTCCATGGGGACAATTGGAAGTAGAATGTAAAACACTTGAACAAGTCATACAGGTCTCATTAGATGCATGATGAGAATGGTTAGGGAAGGAAGATACTTGATTCGCCGAGTTTTTGTTGATAAAAAATTGATCAAACCTTTATGATAATGATTTCATTTCGGCAACAATTTCATTGGAGTGGTCGACTTGATGTAAGCCAACACTCTTCCTACCACTAGAATTTCTACCATTCTTCGAAGATAAAGTACGATGCAAAGAATTTTCACTTATGCTCTCATAAAGACACCACACGTCATCCTCATGCCTATCAATGTAAGAGCCACCCATGGAAGCATCAACCATGCCCTTGTAATTATCCGATAAGCTCTCAAAGAAATATTGAACTAATTGTCATTTGGGCATGTCATGATGTGGACACTTCCTAAGCAATTCATTAAAGCATTCCCATGCCTTATAAAATGTTTCCCCATCCCCGTGTGAAAATTCCCTAATTGAAGTTCTCATGGCATTGGTCTTAGAAACCGGATAGTACTTCTTCAAGAACTCTTGTTGCATTTCTGCCCAAGAAGTTATTAAAAAAGGCCTAAGATTGTTAAACCAATATTTTGTCTTGTCTTTAAGGGTGAATGGAAAAATTTTAAGCCTTAAGACCTCTTCCAGCATGTCCGTATATTTCACGATGGAACATACTTCAAGAAACTCATCCAAATACTTGTAAGGTTCTTCACTTGGAAGTCCATGATAGTTAGGAAGCATTTGTATGGTTTGTGGTTTGATTTCATAGTGGTGTGCTCTAAATGGTGGCAATTGAATGCATGTGGGTGCATTATATTCATTAGGCACATAATGATCTCTTAAAGCAAGGGGATGATTAGTAATTGGAGGTGCAACATGGGCACCTTGATTGCCATGAATGATGGGAGGTGGTGGAGCATAGATTGGCCTTGGCATTGCCAATGGAACTAGGCCTTGTTGTTGTGGTGGATGAACGAATGGCCTTGGCATACCGAATGGAACTTGCATGTTATCATGATGCACATTGGGGTGGAGGATACCTTGTTGGTCTACGTGACCAAGGTCCTCCACATAGTCCTCATTGTGTCCTTCCATTGATAAAATGGATTAACTAGAACTACCTCTTCCCCTAGGGTTTCGAACAATGGATTCAAGATGAAAATTTAAAGGAACAAGAGTGGGTCTCAATGATCTACGACCATGCATGCACAATGCAAAACAACAAGAAATAATGACAAACATTTCACCTTCACAACAAATCAACAATCAACAAACTTCCTCTACATACAATGTTCCCATACTCCCATGCTTTAACAACAATATACAAGAAAAGTAAATTGTCTCCACGTGGGCTCACGATTTATATAAGAATTGAAATACAAGCCTCCACACGGGCCGACGATTTAACTAAGGGTTTGAGTAAGAAAAAGCTCACAAAGGTCCTTTAGCACTTCAACTCCAAATTTTTAGCTTTTAGCTTAGCAAATTTTTTTTATGATTTTAGCCTTTTTCCTTGCTTGCTTAGCTCCTTTGCTTCAATCCTCCTTTTCTTGCTTCCTAGCTCGATACTCCTAGTCAAACAAGAACCAACATAAAAAGTAACAAAAATTGAAATGAAAATAAAGTACAGATATGATCAAAGGAGTACTAATTCCTAATTGATTCCACAAATACGACGTTGCCAATCAATCAATCCCCGGCAACGGCGCCAAAAACTATGGTGGGAGTCCCGAGCGTGTGCACAAAATAATGCACAACACTTGAGTTTGGAAATTAGTGTCAAGTGGTCACTATAATTTAAATTTATAAATTGTTTAACACCTATACTATGTAGTATGAGTGAGAAGGAATCGTCCCAAGGGATTGAGGGTCGTACTAGGTTGAGAAATCAAGATTAGGGTTAGTAGGTCGAGTGATCAAAATAGTAGTTGATTGGTGGAATTAAACTAGATGAAATTAAACTAAAGTAAACAATAATGCAATAAGGAGAATAAAAGAGAGAGAGATCTTGGGGTTTAGAGATCACTACTAAGCATAACTTTTCTACACCTTTAATGAATGATTAATTAGGGGAAAAACATGTATTGTAACAAGGTGTGTGTACATGGTTGTTCCAATAAGCATGGATGACAAATTAAGCATATATTGTCTAAACAACATGGTAGATAGCACAACATATCAAATTAAGTCATTAATCCCTTTTTTAAGCTCACAATCTAAACACATCACAAGGTTAGAGAAATATGGTACTTGCTTTCATAAGTATGGAACATCAACAACAAGCATAGATTGCCCTCCCCTTTAACATCTAAATTACAACTACACTACAATTAAGCTAATGACATGAAATTAAACTAATTAAATTAAGGGAGAGGTACAATCCATCAAGAAATGAGTATGAACCATCAAATAAACCACACGAACATGCCATTAAACATTATGTCTTGACAATCTCTAAATCTATAGCATCAATACACATAGACATGCATCAATAACACAAGAAATAAAGACAAACACATGAACATCTATTCTAGCATACATAGACATATGGATAGAATGAAATGATCAATTGGAAGCATTAAACCATACAAATCATTGAATAAACAAGATCTATATATATAAAAGTGCAAAACATGTATCACAATACAAATCCCCTCAAAAATACATAAATCAAGAAGTAGAAAGCATGCTTAGGGCTAACTCTAGTCCCAATAGGATGTCTAGCCACTCATGGATGATGTCTTCCAACCCTCAAGGGCAAGCTCCATGGAAAAAATCTGCTCCTTGGTTGATGAAGAGTCTCCAATGGTGTCTCTAGCCTCCTCCTCTCCTTTGCTTCCTCACTAAGTATTATCTTCTCTAAGTATGTGTATGTGTGTAAAAGTGGCTCATATTCTTTATATAGTTAGGTCAAAATTCACCCCAAATAAGCTGGGCTCGTACACCAATAATCCTCTAATGATTGGATATGAGACAACTTTTAATGAGCCAGAATTTAGATTTTTCTCAGGATTTGGGAAGTTCGATCGATCAAACTTGAGGTAAGATCAATCGAACATGGCTGAGATCTATCGAATTGAAGTTGGATCGATCCTTAATGACGGCGCCTTTTTGGATAAAAACAAATCAAAGATATTTTAAAGATATTTTTGGGAAAAGGACAAAAGTGGTTGGTAGGGTGGTACAGCTGGATAAGATCTGGCATGTGGATAAGGACAAGAAAGTTCGATCGATCAGAGAATGATGTTAGATCGATCGAACTTTTGGGATCTCTGAAGATGACATCATGGCCTGGATCTATCTTGGAGTGCTGAGATCGATGAAAGTTGGATCGATTGAACTTTTCTTGAGATCGATCGAAGTTGCTAAAATTCCACCCTTTACTTCCTTTTGCTCTACTTTGCTCATTTCTTTGATTCATCCCAGAATTGCTTCAATTATGCTCTTATTTTGCTGAGTTAGCTTATTTTGGGGATAAGTACCTAAAAATGGAAATAACACGAAATCAATACAAAACTATAAAATAAGATAGATAAAGGTTCTAGAATACCTAAGCTCAAGGGGTTTAAATACGCACTTTTCAGCGTTCATCAGCTAAAGCATTACATTGAATCAATCTATGGTTATTTGCATCCCATTCTTTCTCTTCTTTAGGAACCATTGTCTTTTCTACTTCTTTCATAGGAATAAATGGTCTATTAACTATAACAAGCCAAATATGATAGTCTATGGATTAGAGAAAGTCTATCATTGTATTTTTCCAATAGCTATAATTGATTCCATCAAAAGATGGAGGTCTATCAATACATTGTCCTTCTAAGTGTGTGACTATACCATTATTAGCTATGATCGTACTCTAAGACAGTTAAGTCTTTTCAATTAGAGTTAAGTTCTGATACCAATTGTTGCCCAAGTATAGACTCTAGAAGGGGGGTGAATAGAGTCTTTGGCAAAAAATGGTCAATTTTCGGATTTGCAAATTCTACTAAACCCTTCTAACAATTATGCAATTATCAAGATATAAACATGAACAATTACTAGCATAAATGTAAAGGAGATAAAGGAAGAGAGATTGTAAACATTCACACGGCGATTTTAGCGAGGTTCGGAAACTCCTACTCCTCGGATCAAGACCCCTCTTGAGACTTCCCAATCCAATATGGCACCTCCTTACGGGTGGAGAGCAAACCTTTACATGAAGCAACTCCTTGCTTCACTTTGCTAAGAGACAACCTCTCTTAGTTTTCCTTCGGGTCACACTAACCCTTACAAATATGAAGCTAGTTTGCTTCTTCTTCCTTGGGCCACACCAGCCCTTACAAATTGAAGATCAAATTTATTGCATACAAATGTATCTCTCAAAGATTGATATGCAAATATTAGCTCACTTTTCAGCTCACTCTAGAGTATATATATGAATAGATTTGAAGCTCAATATTCTATAAATGATATGGGAAGAGAGAGTATGATATAAATGAAGAACAAAAGCTCTTTGGATGCTATATAATGTTTCTCAATGGTAGCAACACTTAATCCCAAAGTCCCCAATTCTATTTATAGAGTTTTGATAAGCCAATTCAAGAATATAGTTGTTGTGTATGGGATTCAAGGCAAAATAGTCGTTTGAATTTGAATTCACGCTGGATCGGTAGACCGAAATGAAACACTACTGAGATTCGGTCGACCGAAACTGTTTGATGTTGGCCATCATACTTATTTCGGTAGACCGAAGATTTCTTACTTTTGGTTCGGTCGACCGAAACTACTTCATCCATTGTTCAAAACCATTCTGTGAGAATCGGACGAGCCAATGCATTTGGCTCCTTAGCTTCGGTCGTCTGAAACTCTTAGAGTAACATTTCATTTTCTTAGTTCGGTAGACTGAACGGAGTTGGTCTACCGAAATACAACTGATACTTCAGAAAATGTTCTAAGTTAACAGATGAAACAGTCTCTGCACAGGACATATACCTTATGTTCATTGAAAACATTTAAGTAAATGCCCATTTACTTAAAGTTCACAATGTAAATAAGGAAGTAACCCTATTTGGATTCAATAAAAAATACTAGAAAATTGAAATCCAACTAAATCAAAATGTAGAAATTCAGTTTTAGTACAAATTTAGATTTTCGACAGTTTTGGTTAAAATGAATCCGCATGTAGACCAATGTAAACTTGGTCAAAAATTCTGATAAAATCAGTTTAAGCTAGTTGAAGTATAAAGAGTTATTACCTGGAAAAATTATTTTGAAATAATCATTATTTCAAAAATTCATTTTTCGCACTTAGCCAAAAACACAGTTTTTCATGACGCGCATTCTGAGATCCTAATGTCTGTTACCAACTCATGGTAATGAAGACTTCTCATACCTTAATTGTTGACCAATATGAATTATATGATTGATGTGCATGGTCTTAGCATTTGTAGCATAAATGATGAGTTCTTTCAAAGCTTATGCAAGCTTGAACTAACTCACTCTTTAGCAAAGACTCCATATGTCAATTGTATATGAATGAAGTGCATAGTCTATTGCTAATGGATATAGGAGTATATAAATGATGATATGATATGCATGGTCCTATAGAGATGAGCTTCAAATGGATTCATAAATACTTTTACATTGAATCCTAAACACTCACCATCCTGTCTACCCCTTTCTTCACGCTTTGTCCATGATCGTGTAGGCTTTTAGGTAGACTTACTTTCTTCCTTTCTTTGAGTTGCTTTCTTGCTCGTTGTAGTCCAAGCTATCTTTGGATGAACTTTGTATTTGGTTCCTTGCAACTTCATGTTCCTTTAGTCTCCTTTGCTTTCCATAGATGTGATCTTGAGTAATGGAATACTTGGAATTGACTTTATAATCTTCATTTAGGTCATCCTTTGATTGTGAATAATCTATAACACTCAATGTAAACATTAGTCCTTAAACACCATTAATGGTTTGTTATCATCAAAACCTTTAGATTGTCCTTGTATGGAATCCTTAAGGTCAACACATATCATTCATGTGATTCATCTTGCAAACTTAGAGTTGAGCTTTCATTTGATTATTTTAATTGTAACTCTAAGTATGAGAGCTTTGATTTGTATATTTGTTTATTTGAGACACATTCATTGTAAGCTTTATTCTATATCCATTCTTGAGAGAAGAAGACCAAGAGGTGTTCTTGGCAAGGGAAAGCTTGTTTAAGCTATTGTAAGGGTTCTCTTTCTCAACCCATAAAAAGAAGAAGGTATCTCTTAAATGAGAGGATTTGGTAGAGCTCTCCACCCATAAGAGTGAGTAATAGTTCCTTCTTAGTCGTCAAAAGAAGGAAAAGCGAGATGGCTTCATTACAAGGTCGGTTCTTCGCCCGCAAGCAAGAATATGTAAAGGTTTGCTCTCCACCCGTAAGGAGGAGCCATAGTGGAATCCTTGAGAAGTTTTCTCAAGGCATGAACGTAGGCCGAGGTTGTGCCGAACCATGTACATCGTGTGTCTCTTGGTTTACATTTTCTCTACTCTCTAATCTCTGTTCTCTTCACATTTGATATTATCTTTATTTGCTCAATCCTTATATATCTAATGTTTAGTTTATCTTGAGTTGAATGAGTGATTGATTTTAGCTTAGACTATATATTCTATATTTGATTCATATATAGCTAAAATGATGTTGTATACCAAGTGTTTGACAAAATGCATATTCAACACATTATTCACCTTTAGAGTTTATATGCATACCAAGTGTTTGATAAATTTGTTATAAACTCTATAATAATGTTTTCATGACATTTGCACCTTGAATATTAATCAATATTGTGTAAATGCTAATTCTAAATAATTAGTTGAATTGAATGCATTGAAGTTTAAAGGAATTCATTTATTTGAATCAATGATAATCACACTTAGATACATGACTAATTCATATGATTCAATGTACAAAATGAATTAGTCATTTGCTAAAGCAATAAACTCATGTGTAGTAATCTCATTGGGTTACATTTCATGTACGTGGTGATATCTACACTACAACTCATTAGAAAAGCATTCACCACAATAAATCATATTAGGCTCTAAAGTATAGAGATAAATAAAATGAGTTTAGAGAAGTTAAATCGAAAAAGTTCCATAGTTTGCTAATGACCATATTCACCCCCCCTCCAGGGTCATTACTTGGGCAACAACAACCTTTACATTTCCAAAAGTCCTGAACTCAATGGAATGCTCCAAACAATCCTCCGACACACCCGGCACACCCCATGGTGTTCGGTATGCAAAATATGAAAAGACGAAAATACCCTTGCCAACAACGAAAAATCCTAAAAATAGAAAATGATGAAAAAGGGTAAGTTTTTTGTTTTCATTTTCTAAAAAGGTTAAAAAAAAAAAAAAAACAGAGCAAAAAATGTGTTTAATAACACGTTTTTTCTTTTTCATAGTGCAAACGTTTTTCTCAAAGGTTTCTCAAATTTATGAAGAAATAGCGAAAACATGTAAAAGTTGTTTCCTTTATTTTCTCACTGCAGTGGCCAAAACGTTTTCATTACTATAGCAGGTCACTTTTTGGAAATGGCTTGTTTGCTTCTTTTCTTTTTTTTTTTTTTTTTTTTTTCAAAGGGTAAAGTTAAATGTATAAATAATAAAAGAATATGTACATGCTGAATTTTTTCGAGAAGATATAAATCTAATAGGAGTAGAATTTTTTTCATCTCGTCTTGAGTGAATTGAACTAATAAACGGTTGAAATTAAGGAAAAAAAAAAATCAAAGAATTCAAAAAATGATTAAAAATAAAGTAATGGAAGAACAAAAATCGTATAGATTCATAATAAATATGTGGATTGAAAGTAAAAAAAAGATATTTTAATTTGGAGTTCTAACTGAATGAATCTTATTTTGCATATTGAATTAGGAGTCCAAATTCATTGTAAAGGTGCTTGAGAATTAATTGAAGTTAGCATCTTGAATTTCATAATTGCAGTCTAGTAGTCCATTATAATGGTGCTATATAAATAGTTTTGGTTGCTTGTGACAAGGTGATCATCTGTTAAAGTGATGAGATTGTTCCTTTTGATGAAGCATGTGCCTACCATATTAATATATAGTAAATCAATTTTAATTCCCAAATATGAAAAGCATTAAACAATATTTTAATTCTAATTGATAATAATATTTTATCAAAAATGGTTCGTCAAAAGTTTTTAAAATCAAAATATTAATTTATACTATAATTTTTTTTTTTTTTTTTTCATAATATTAATTTAGTAAATTTTAAATAGGAAGAAAAGTAGTTTAAGAAACTAAATGGATAGAAAACGTTTTACTGGATTAGGAAGGTAGAAAGGTAGGTTTGTAAATATTACCATTGGATTTAATCTAATGGTAAATGTGTAGAAAATTTCTTGTTAAACGGTGAGCAAGAGATTACTATTGGATTGTTATTCAAAATCACTTATATTTTATTTGATGAATATAAAAATGAGAATCTCAGACTTGAAAAAGGAGGAGTTTGTGATTCAATCATAAATCGTGACTTTAAATTGAATTTGGATTGTTATAGTGTGTTATTTTAAATCTGATGTCGTATTCTGGATATACTTCATGTATCTATTTCAAATTTTAATTAAGTAAATTATGTACGATTAGGATTTGAAGGTAAATTTTTAATAGATAAATTTTAAAAAAATAAGAAAAAAAATTAACAAATGTATTAAACCGTGACAACAAAATGACTTTAATAAACACCATTTTCGTTTTTGTTTTCACAAAAAAACAAAAAAACAAGATTGTATTTCTCTTTCGAAACAAAAATATAAAGTATTTCAGGGCAGCGTTAACTTTTAATCCAGATGAAATTACTTCTTTACTCTAACAGCAACACCAAACATGTTTTTACTGTCGCCTCTAATTTCTCTCCCTCCTTAACGGTGGCATCTTTCTCTACTTCTTACTCTTAAAATCTTTTCTGAATTCCCCTCTCCTCTCCTCCCTCTTTCTCTCTCTGTCTCTGGGGTCCACCATGCATCTTCTACTTCCTACTGTAATCTTTCTACTCCTCATCTTCCTCCTCAAATTCATACGCTCAATCATCTGGGTTCCACTAAAGATTCAACAACACTTCAACAAACAAGGCATAGGCGGGCCCAGCTACCGTCCGATCTTCTTCGGAAACTCGGCGGAGATGATAGGGCGTATGATGGCGGAAGCTGAATCAAGACCAATCGCTTTTAACCATGATATTCTTAATCGGGTGGCTCCCCACTACTACAACTGGTCAACCATTTATGGGAAGACATTCCTGTTTTGGTTAGGAACAAAGCCTTGTTTGGCTGTAGCCGAACTAGACATGATTAAGGAGGTGTTGCTCAACACCAGTGGTTCCTTCGAGAAGATGGAATTCGATCCTCTGTCTAAGCTGCTTGTTGGGGGTGGACTTGTTGAGTTGACTGGTGGGAAATGGGCTGTTCATAGAAGAATCATAAACCAGGCCTTTAACTTGGAAAGAGTTAAGGTGATCCTTTCTCTCTCTGTCCATTTTATTTTAATAGATACTTTTTGGGTTAATAATTATATAGATTGGATTGATCCATCACACACTGTCCATGTAGTGTTTAAAAGCACTAAGGGGTATGCTCCATAAAAGTCCAACTTATTACTACAAATTAGTTGAATTAGTAAAAAGAACAAACCCCCTATTATATATGTGCAAAAACTTTGAGTAAATAATAACATTTTCTTAATTTGAAGATTGAAATGTCTAAAATGTCTTTAAAGTAAAATATGAAAAAAAAAGAAGAAAAAAAAACACTTGCACAAATTTTATTTAGGGTATTTTGGGGTTTATATAAAATATATTTGGTCAAAATTAATGTCCAGGCGCTATTTGTTATAAATTTTCCAATTATGGGAATTTATTTGCACATACTTAATAGTGTTTTTTTACACAATTTTTTTTTATAGCAGAGTGCAAGGACCCATGTGAGTGTGGTCCCTATAGACAAGTGTGGTGCGCACATGTTAGAGATCACCTCCACTCATACGGTGGGATGTGGGGGAGTGCTGGTTATCTCCACCATTCGCTGGGTGCACAAAAGAGCATCGGGTCCATATATATCTATATATATAGTTGATCAGATGTTAAAAGTAGTGTAATATTATTAAGAGAGTTCTCTCGTGACAAATCGTAAACTCCCCTTGGATAACGATTTGTTTAATTTTTCACATAGCTCAAAAACCGTAGATAGAGAGCTGGTAACTGTTGCCATATATAATGTTGAAGAGAAACATATTATTGTGAGGAGTGTAAGATTTTTATGTGTCTTGTGTGTTGGATGATTTGGTGTTTGGATCTGTTGGCCTGTAGATGTCCCAGTCCTACAGATGAGCTAAACATATGACTTCCTATTATGGCCTGGATTAATCTGATTTATTTCCTCTATGGGAACCTCAAGTTTGACCAGTATTCGCTGAAACCATGCTAACAATTTCAGTAATGTGCTGAAACCCTGTTTAACTTTGGAAATAGTATTCAATTTAAATTTTAGTTTTGTGACTTAATATATATACGATTTCTTTGATAGTGGACCGAGTGGTGACTGTGTCCACAATCCACAGCATAGCTCCTAAATTTTCTGTGGTTTAAATTATATTTTGACAGGGCTGGGTGCCAGAAATTGTGGCTAGTACTACTAAGATGCTGGAGAACTGGGAGGAAGAAAGAGGAGGGAGAGATGAATTCGAGGTGGAAGTGCAGAAAGAACTTCATAACCTCTCAGCGGACGTTATATCGAGAACGGCTTTTGGGAGCAGTTTTGAAGAGGGGAAGCGCATTTTTGAGTTACAAGACCAGCAAGCTAGTCTGGTATTAGAGGCTATGAGGAGTGTCTATATTCCTGGATTCAGGTAAAATTACTTATTATTATATTTACCTCTAGATAGTAGAAAATTACTTATACTTCGTACACATTTCATAACAGAACTAGCTTTCTTTAGTTGTTGTTTTGTGTTTCTTGATTTGGGCCAAGGTTCTGGTTTTTTTTTTCTTCTCAAAATTGAATTGTATATAGGTTTTTGCCCACTAAGCAAAACAGATTGAGGAATAGGATGGAGAAAGAAACTCGAGATTCTATAAGGACGTTAATTGAGATGAACAACAAAACAAGAGAAGATTTGAAAAATCTACTTACCTTGTTAATGTCTGCAAACAAGAATCAGGATGGAAAAGAAGAGAGATTGCAGGCGGAGGAGATCATAGATGAATGCAAGACATTCTACTTTGCTGGGAAGGAAACAACTGCCAATCTTCTGACTTGGGCACTTCTGCTCCTAGCATTGCATCAAGAATGGCAGAGCAAGGCACGAGAAGAAGTGTTTAGCATTTGCGGTGACAATGGGCTTCCTGCTGCAGAGAATTTAAATGACTTCAAGATGGTAAGTGCAAATCATAGATGAATTACCAAATTTTGAAACAATACCTAAAGAATTTTTTAAGTCTTCAATAAAATTTAGTTCCATTTGGTCATGTCAGTACTCAGTCGAACTACTGCACATGGAAATTTTTTTCCATCAGTCTACTGCATCAATGTAGTGATATAATCCTTTTACTGAAATGGATGAATCTAATTACAAATGACAAGCAACTATTGTCATTTGACTGCATTAAGGATGCAATGATACTTTGAATTTTAATCCTTTGTAAGAATTTTGTCATAGAACCGGACAGTCCAAAAAGAAGGAAAAAAAGAAAGAAAAAGAAAAACCTTAAAATGTACAGAAACAATAGTACCACAAAGAATTGAGCAGCCACCCAAGCCTTGAATGAGCTTCTATGGCAAAGAAACCCACCCTGTATAAAGGTAACCATATAGGGAATCTATACCAAGCTTAACAACCCACAACTGAGCCGTTCCGATGATTGCATAATAACTTGTTAGTAGGAGTGTCTCAAAACACCTTTGTGACCAGAAAATCTTCTTCTCACATTCTTAGCTACATCCTGCACAATTGAATCAATGTAGGGTTGATCACATTCATCCATTTTCAAGTTGTTCCCAGGTCCCTGTTCATCTTGACATGCCACACTTATGCCGAACTTAAAATCTGTCCCTAATGAAGCTGCAGTAATGATCCTCACCTTGCTTTGATAAAGAACACAAGAAGCTTGGGAAATAATACGTTTAGCTAACAATCCATCCTGTCTACAGGAGTTGTTTATAGGAAACCAAGAATAGAGTCCTTCGGATGGTTTTTACCTACGCAGAAAATTTAACCATAGGCAAAGGGTTATGCAAAGGCCACAGCTTGCACCCCACTACTTTCTAAAACCTCAATTACAGAATTTCTAGAAGGAACCAATACCTTGAGTTTGGTAAGTGCATAATAAATTTTAGGTGAGGGCCAGGCATAACTATTAGTATGAATATTCTGCTGGCTGTGGCAAGACTGCCCAAAACAGCATCATAAATAGCACATTCTCAATCTGTATAGATAGAGGACCAAGTGGATGCTACTGATAGAAACAGAGGTGCATATAATCATATTAATTTGCACGATATACCAAGCCTGATAACTCGTTAGGGTTGCTTGAATGGCTTGGTCTCGGGCTTAGTACCTTGAGATTTCGAGTTCCAAGTCCTGGTTTATGCGATATCAGTGGTTTGCAGCTGATAGCAAATATCCGGAGTTTATGTTATGGCCACAAGTCCAAATGGCACCTAGTTGGAATGGTTCGCAGTCACAAAACACCAAACTTCATCCCTGAATTTCAAAATGTTCCTTTGCGAAAGGCAGAACCAACAGGGGCTAGAATATCCCAAAAAAACTCTTCACCGAATCAACCCAAACGAACTTCCTAAGACAAAATAGACCAGAACATCATAAAAGCCTCATTCTGTTCAAAAATACAATGCAACCCAAGCCTTTGTTCCTCTCTGCCACATCAGTAGCCACACAAGCTTAGGCTTAGTACCTTGAGATTTCGAGTTCAAGTCCTTGTTTATGCGATATCAGTGGTTTGCGAATGATTGCATATATCTGGAGTTTATGTTATAGCCACAAGTCCAAATGGGGCCTAGTTGGAATGGTTTGCGGACACAAAACACCAAGCTTCATCCCTAAATTACAAAATCTTCCTTTGCAACAGGCAGAACCAAGAGGGACTAGAATATCCCAAGAAAAACTCTTCACCGAGTCAACCCAAACAGAGTTCCTAAGACAAAATAAACCAGAACATCATAGAAGCCTCATTCTGTTCAGAAATACAATGCAACCCAAGCCTTTGTTCCTCTCTGACACATCAGTAGCCACACAACCATAGCTTTTTTCCTCTTTAAATTATGAACCTACCAGAGAAACGCCTTCAAAGTACTATCAATAGTTTTTACAACCTTCTTTAGCGAAATGAAGAAGTGACTCCAATATTGTTAGTACTCAGCAGAACAGAATAAGTTGCATGTGCGAGCAAAAGAAAGAGAACACTAGTCGAATTGGTTTCTAGATGTACTCCAAGCCACTAACTTCCTGCATTATCTTTAGACAGTTTAGTACATAAGTACAAGAAGAACCCCTACTATCTTTAAAGCCCCGCATAGAGAGAATCTTACACTAGAAATATCATCGACTTAGAACCAAAAATAGCTTTTCTTACAATTTGCTCGAAGACCTGTAATATCAGCAATGTGCATTAGTAAATTTAGAACATTTTAACCTCCCTTCTTGTAGCGCAAACATTGTAGAATGACCACGATGAAATAGAAGATTGTGTGAATTCAGCATGCTTCTTGGCTTAAAACAATATAGTTTTACGACTGATTTATTTACTGAATTAGTATTTTAACTTTGATGACAACCAATCCTTTCACAAAATATTTCTTACTGGCTCAGCATCTTTAATATTGCATCTCCTTTTTTCTTACACACAACAGAATCTATGTAATCTATTACTTACATCAAATTTATAGTCTTTGACAGTTGAGCATGATACTCAATGAAACGCTTAGACTCTACCCTCCAGCAACAATTATTCCGAGGATAACATCCAAAAATGTTAAGCTAGGGAGCCTCGACATTCCAGCTGACATGCAACTCTCTTTTCCCACGACTGCTGTTCATCATGACACGGAGATATGGGGAACAGACGCCAATGAGTTCAATCCGTTGAGATTTGCCGAGCATGGAAAGCATTTAGCCTCATTTTTACCGTTTGGGTTAGGTCCCACAACCTGTGTAGGGCAAAAGTTAGCAGTGGTTGAAGCAAAAGTTGTTCTAGCTATGCTCATCCAACAATATTCTTTTGAGGTATCACCATCATATGTTCATGCCCCCATGCAATCTCTAACCTTGCAACCGCAATATGGTGCCCACATCCTGTTTAGGAGGATTCTAAATTGAATATGTAGTAGAAGTGTCAAAGTGTTTAATACACATAATATGTTGTTTTTGACTTCCTTTGTTCTAACATGAATGATAAATTAGAAAATTTTCGGTGTATGTTGGAATTATATGTGCTTGGTAATATATTTTGGGATGCTTTAATAAGCCCGACATTATCAACAAAATGATGATAAAAAAATTACTAAAATTAAAGGGTGGAGAAGTAAAGTATGGCTCCTATACTTGAATTAAGGAAGTTGGAAGGAAAGCAAAAAAAAAAAAAATAAGAAGAGGAGGAACACAGGTTAAAATTGATTTTTTCAGTCTTTTTCACATGAACAGAATGATGAAATGTTATGTTAATTTCTTGAATAAAAATATTGATAAATGAAAATATAATGGTGAATAAGTTAGTAATTAAGTATATTTACTATATTTACAAGGGTGATTTTGTATTTTGTTCTTTTTACTCATATTATCTTTTTCTCTATTATTTTAGATAAAAGAATAAAAGAGTCACCATTATTTATGTATTTTCTAGTACATATTCAAGTTTCCTTTATCTACTTTTGTCTTCTAAATTATAAATAATTGGCATGGATTCACCTACTTGGTCCCATATAAACAGGGAGTCTAAAAATATTATGAATTCCTAAATTGACTTTATCACATAGTAGTGTTGTTATTTATTTATTTTGTCTTAATAAATATTTCACACACTCAGCATTACCCTAGTGAGAGAATTCACCTTTTTAACGTTTTCGTTTAGAAAGTGAGATATTAATAAGGGTCAGTTTACTAACGCTTTTACTTTTTTACTTTTACTTTCTTTAAAAGAAAAATCATGATTTTTATTTCTGAAATTGAAATATAAAGTCAAATCATGTTCACTAAATTTTTATGCTTTCAATATTTTCAAAGTAAGAAATTAAAAAGCATGTTTAATAATTACAATTTATATTTTGTAGGTGCAGAATTTCTTCAACCCTTTTCTCTCATTTCTTGCCCGAATTGAACCCAATTCCCTCTATCAACATGGCCATGCCCAACACCAGCCAAATATATACACACAAATTATTACAAACACACACATATATATACACAACCTCTGTATAAAGGTGTCACTCTCTAGATCAATTGCATTCACTCCACCCACCTTTAGGCAAATCAAAAGCCCATTTTATGCACTCCTTACAATTGAACTTTAGGAAGCCCCTTATTAGATCACTTAACCGATGAAGATCACTGACTTGGTTTGGTTGGTGCAAGATGGGATCCTGATGCTATCTCCATGGGCATATAGAGAACAGTAGAGAGAGAAACTAGAGAGAGAAAGTGTTTCTATCTTCTCTCTCCTCTCATCGGATGCGGTTCCAACTCCATCATCGGCGGTGGTTTGTGGTGGTAGAGAGAAGAAGAGAGGAAAAAGATGGTGGCGGTGAGGCGACTGATATTCACCTCCTAGAGACCAGTAGAGAGAGAAACTAGAGAGAGAAAGTGTTTGTCTTCTCTCTCCTCTCATCGGATGCGAATCCGGCCAACTCCATCATCGGTGGTGGCGGTTGGTGGTGGTAGAGAGAAGAAGAGCAGAAAAAGATGGTTTGCGGCGCCGGTAGAGATGGGTGTTGATTTTAGAATTTTTTTATTTTTTTATTTTATTAATAATGCTAGAAGTAATTTCTGTGAATAGTATAGAAATTAGAGAAAGCACAGAATTCTCACTTTCTCTTCCCTTTATAAAATTAGAAAGTACTTTCTTAAAATTAAAAAGTAAAAATATTTTATTAAACATAATTTTTATTTTTGATTCTCAATTTTAGGAATTAATATTAAAAATCAGGAATCATTCCTGTTACTAACACAGACTCTAAAATAATCACTTCATATTCAAATTTGCTCTTTTAATAACACAAAAGGGATGTAGTATTTATCTTTTGAGGGCAATCTTAAAAATACCATGGCCAACAATGCTTCATTATATTTGTACTAACGACTTTATTTTTCTCAAGCTAAAGAATAAGCTAAGTGGCATGATTAGGGGCATTTATGTAACTTCACAGTGATCCTCAAAGGTGTTATGGGGTTTACAAAATTTTGGGAGAAGGATTTGTTCTCTAAAGAATACACATTACAGCAGAATCAGGTTATTAAGGGATATTTTTTATATGCTTGACATGTGTAGTGTAAAAGGGGCTTTTGGTAATTTTGTAAAGAGGCTACTAGGTGTGGGCACGTGGAGTGTGGTCCTTGTGAGAGAGTGTATTGACAGCTACACAATGTGTGAGTGTAATATTGCAGCTGGTGTATTTAAATATATATATATATAATTGAGGACTAACAAAGCTATCAGCTGTAGGCCAAAAGAAGGTGAGTTGGCAAGGGTATAAAGGTATTGTCACCTCTATAATGTCAGATTTGCTCTCCTCACGAATTAGAGGTCCTCAGCTCAATCCTGTTCATTGATTTTAGCACTGCATCATCAAGTGCTTGAATATAAAAGCAATGCTACAGCTGTTGCTAGGTCTTGGGCCTAAAAATTCATTCTCTATACTAAAAGAAGGCTGTTCTTGAGAAAAACATGAAGAAGTGCTAAATGTTTATTTCTGAGCAGTGATTTATCTATGTAAGCTAAGTATAAATCTTAGAAAATACTGTGTGTGAAAGAACTCTTGAAGATTTACTGAGAATTAATTGCTATTAAGGTTTAAAGGGCTGTCAAGGGCTATTTTGGAGGGTTAAGTCTGGTTCTAAAAGTTAGTGAAGTGAAGTGAAGGTTGAAGCATGCTCAATACTCCTATTTACATCTGCTAAAGCCAGGTATTAACTCAAATATACACAACTACAGAATAAGTTACTTTAGAGCTTGTTATTTGAGTATTTTATGGTGTAATAGCTGCTATGGTGATATGTGTTAATTTGTCTAACTGTGGATCTTGAAGCTAATTACTGAGCATGATTTAATTGATAGTCTAAAGCAGTTAAAGTAGGATTCAACTCAACAAATTGACTGTTTTGAGTACTGACCTTATGACCACTCCTCACTAGGGTTTTAACCTTGTTGACTGAGATTTGAGAACTGAAATTCAAAAATCATGTTTCTATCACTGAAATCTTCATTTGAACATAAATATAAAGCTTAAGCAAAAGTGTGCAAAGCTGAACAAGCCCTGATCAAATTCAAAATTTCAGATTTACCCTTAAAATTGTGGTGCTGTTGTTTTCAGCCTAAATAGGCTGTTGTGTGCTATTATCTCCTGAATTATATACTGATATGTTATAACTTGTCTGGTTCTTGAATCTAATGTGTTGAGCAAGTATAAAGTAAAGTTTGGGAGCAAATATTGCAGAGGTTTGAATTGAACAGAGCTACATTGGTTGAATATTGTGTTGCTAACAGATGAATCTTACTTACAAAATATAAACTATTTTGGGGCTGACATTATTCTATCTTGCTTTGATTATTATGTACATCATTTGAGCAAGTGTGTTCTGAGTTTATAAAGCTATGAAGACATAAAAGGGGCCTCTAGTGAAGATATTCTGTAAGTTGACTGAAATACCCTCATAATTGAGTAAAGATTCTAATTGAGCTGAATTGTTGAACGAATTTGTTATTCACTGTCCAATACTTATTTAAGCAAGTTTGTTGAGCTAAATCAAGACTGTGGGAACCTAGTGTGATTATCAGTTGAAGCTGTATTGTGTATTGACAGTTGTATCCTTCAAATGCAGAGAAGAGTTTACTAGAGTTCCTTATTAAACTTAGTTAAAGCTGTGTGTCAATCTTATCTTGTGGTGCAGTTGCGGTATGTTGTAATTGGTGTATTGACACCTCTGGCAAATGGTAGTGGGGCTTTGATACCTCACCCCATTATTGATTAAGCTATTAAGAGCTTTGGAGTCCAAGCTAGGTTGCTTAGGACAGGGGGAGTACATGTGTGCACATTGGTGAGCTAGTGTGTGAGTATTGGTTAACTAGTGTCTTGACTGGTACAAGGGGTGTACAGAAAGTGAGACAACTGAGTGTGTAAAAAAGTACTTGCAGTTAGTGGATCTTTTATTAGGAGAGGCCAAAAAACAAGGTTTTCCCTATTGATAGGGTTTCCTTATAAATCTTGTGTTGTGGTGTGCTTATGTTGTTCTTGTTCTCTTGAATATGTTTTGATTCTAAAGTCTGCTTAAAAAAGAGAAAGAATTTACTTAGACCAATTCACCCCCTCCCCTTCTTGGTCTAACAATTGGTATCAGAGCAATTGGTCTGTTATCTTGAGGTTTTACATACCTGCAACAAAGATCTTATCAATGGAGGAAGGCCAAGATCCAAATAATTCACCTATTTAAGATGGTCCAAACTATGAAGATTGGAAAATTAGAATGGAAGCCTACCTAATTTTTCAATCTTATGATATATAGGATGCAGCAATCAATGGTATAAGAGGTAGAAGTATAGAAGATTTTTTTATTAATGACCTCAAAGGTAGACAAACATTGGTGTGTGGACTTAATCAACTGGACTTTATAATTGTCATGGATTATAAATCTTCCAAGGATATGTGGAATACTCTTGAGACAGCTTATAAATCAAATGATGACCTTGAAGATTCAAAAACAACAAAAGTTGCAGTTCAAAGGGATGCAGCTGAAAAAGATGTGTGCATTGAAGCATTTAAGTCTGAACTTTCACCTCTGGTTTCATTCTCACTTATTATGTTCAGCATAGTGAATCTCAGATCAAAGGATATCTTGAAGAAGACGAGAAAGGAAAATGAAAGTTGTCCAAAGTTTGTGAAAGATGGAAGTGAAGTTGAACAATACTCTGAGGTTGGGATTGGTTGTAGCACAAAGAACATGAAAACTATCATTCACAAGAAGAAAAGTTCATTATTTCTTATCTCACTTGAAAGTGCAATGAAGCTTCAGAAGGCTGGAAGAAAGTCTCTATCAAAAAGTTATTCAAGAGCAATCACCTAGTTGAAGACAATCATTATTCTGTTCTAAGATCCAATAGACATTATTTTTCTACCTTCTCTTTGAACCATTCAAGTATGCCTTAGGGTCTGAAGTTTTAAGACAAGAAACTCTTAATGAAAATCAAATTAATGAGACCATCATTAAAGTTGTTCTTAATGACTATGTTTGTTGGTACAATTTCCAGGATCAATAACTTAAATGTTAAAGGAGTTTCGGATGATAATTCTTCATACCTTTTGAAAATGCGGATATCAAAATCTGAAGTGTTACACTCAAGGAAGTCCTGGGCTTTGCTATCTTTTAAATCAAGACCTCTTATGTGTGGAATTAACAAAAGATACCAACAGGTTGCTCTTCAAAAATATTTCAAAACTGAGAGTGTTATTAGTTCTAGCCTTGTCCTTAAGTACCAGCTCCAAAGGTCTACAAGACCTCCTCCCCTCAGAGACAAGACTTGTTACAACTATTGCTTTATCTTTGAGTGTCAGCTTCAAATATCTTCAAGGCCATCCCCTCTCAGAGACAAGTTGCTTCATGTGCTTTAAGTATCTCGTGCTACTGCTTGTTATCTCTGATGTTTGCTGTGAAGGATTAAATTCTCGTAAAATTATTTCTGGAGCTGAAACAAGGTTTCAGTGACATTATATTGGTGACTTACATTTGCTAAAGGCACTTTGGACTTCATATTACAGTAGGTATAATATTGCATACCTCAAACCTCAAGTTTACCTTGATTTTCTAGTTTAAGTGTCTAGAACTGAACTTAACTTGTTGAAATCAAGCTATACTTTTATCCTCTATCATCTTAGCATACTTAGTATGTTGATTTGAGACTGTTCAAGTTGAGTTTTTGGCTGAGAAGTGATTGTGTTTAGTTATGAACTTGTAAACCTTTCTAATTAAAGTTTTGAGCTGGAATGAGTATAATATGTGTTGTTAAAATATAACTGAGGGTGTTGAGCTCAGATCCATAGTGCTGTGAAATTCCATTTCTATCCTGAAGAACACCATTGCTGTAGAAAAACGTTCTTGTGATTGTTTTGAGATGCAAATTGTTGAATCTGAGTTGAAGGAATCGTTTACTGACCAAGGTTATCATGAATTTCCAAAATTACCCTTTGACAGCAGGTTTCAGCAGAAATTAACACTGAACAATTTTTGGGGTTGAATTTGATATATGTCTTGATGTGATTAACACTTGTGCCTCTGTGTGTGAAGATGAATTAAGTATGTGAGAGTATTGTTTACGCTTGAAAAAAATTCAAAATATCATTTATATCCTTATAACAAAGGTGTCACTATAGCAACAAATTAGACCCTGCAGTGAGCTATTTGGTATCAGTAATTAATCTCTATTGCTCTCTACTTGCTTATATTACTTTATTATGTTACTAAGCATGCTTCATATACTGAATTGATGCTGTGGAGCTATTTTATTGAAGTGGTTTTGAATTATCTCAGGGAGGTGTTTGGCAAACTCTAAAATCCAGGGTTTTAAGCTATAAGCTCATACAAAGCTATACCTTGCTTCTTAATTTGTTCTTAATATCTGGGAAAGTGTATTCAGCCTATTTTAAACTGGGGGAGTGAAGGTTGGCCTGTCCTTGAAGCTACATTACTAAATTAATTACCCTTTGAAGCTACAAAGCTAGGGTTTAATTAGGGTTTTGTTCATACTGAGATTTTAATGTCATTCCTTGCTATGTTAACTGTTCATGTCAATTGTGCAAGTGTATTTCATCTATTGAAGACCAGAGAAGTGATGCTTGGGCTGGTATTGAGACTGAATTACAGTTCCACCCTTGTGAGGCCAAAATAAGGGTTTTGAGGTTAACAAGGCTATTGTGCTCTTACATAGTTATACCTTACTTGGAAAATTGATGTTATCTCTCAAGCAAGTATATCTGGACATCTGAAGTTTATGGTATCCAAAGTTATCCTCAGTTTCAAGATACAATCAAATTTTTTTTCCTATAATTTGTGCATTCAAATCTTCTGTAGGTAAGTACTTTCTGGTGTGTACTTTCTGAATGGATTCACATAGTCTACTACACAATTGTAATTATTATGAGTAACACATGGAGTAAGGGCATTCTAAATTTCTGGAATAATGTGTGTTGATATATAGGTTGTGGCAATGTCACCTCTTGTCTTAAATCTTGAATTTAAGCCATTTATTACAGAAAACAGCTCTGATATTGCATTTTAAGTGATGTCTCTGTTGGGGTTTACTTTTAAAGGACATAGTGAAAGCTGAATTTGGCTTATACAATGTTATCCTCAACTTGTGATACATTTAAGCATATGCATTTCACAAGTCTATTTTTGGAAAATCTTATTTCATACCTCAGAAAAATAAAAGCTCATCATACTCAAGTGTAATTGTACTATCTGCTCAAATGCCTTTGAAGTTATTCTCAAGAAGGTATTCCATTCTTAAAGTATTCATTGATTATTTCTTAGCCCTTTTGACTTTCAATTTCAAAAAGGGGGAGAATGTTAGAGTTTTGTCATTAAAAGGTAAAAGGGGGAGATTGTTGATAGCTATCTTGAGGTTTGCTATTGTTTGCTATTGTTGATAGCTATCTTGAAGTTTGTTCTTTTAATGACACAAAAGGGATGTAGTATCTATCTTCTGAGGGCAATCTTAAAAGTACCTTGGCCAACAATGCTTCATTATAATTATACTAACAGCTTTATTCTTCTCTAGCAAAAGAATAAGCTAATTTTGGTATACTTGGAAAGTGGCATGATCAGGGGCATTTATGTAACTTCACAATGATCCTCAAAGGTGTTATGGCGTGCACAACATTTTGGGAGAAGGATTTGTTCACTAAAGAATACACATTACAGTAGAATCAGGTTAAGGGCTATTTTTTATATGCTTTACATGTATAGTGTAAAAGGGGCTTTTAGTAATTTTGTAAAGAGGCTACTAGGTGTGGGCATGTAGAGTGTGGTCCTTGTGAGAGAGTGTATTGACAGCTACATAGTGTGTGAGTGTAATATTGCAGCTGGTGTATTTACATATATATATAATTGAGGACTAACAAAGCTATTAGCTGGAGGCTAAAAGAAGGTGAGTTGGCAAGGGTATAAAGGTATTGTCACCTCTACAATGTCAGATTTGCTTTCCTCACGGATTGGAGGTCCTCAGCTCAATCCTGTTCATTGATTTGAGGGCTGCATCATCAAGTGTTTGAATATAAAAGCAATGGTGCAGCTGCTGCTAGGTTTTGGGCCTGAAAATTCATTCTCTATACTAAAAGGAGGCTGTTCTGGAGAAAAAACATGAAGAAGTGCTAAATGTTTATTTATAAGTAGTGATTTATCTATGTAAGCTAAGTATAAATCTCAAAAAATACTGTGTGTGAAAGAACTCTTGAGGATTTACTGAGAATTAAGTGCTGCTGAGGTTTAGAGGGCCGTCAAGGGCTATTTTGGAGGGTCAAGTCTAGTTCTAAAAGTTAGTAAAGCAAAGTTAAGGTTGAAGCATGCTCAATACTCCAATTTACATCTACTAAAGCTAGGTATTAACTCAAACACACACAACTATAGAATAAGCTACTTCAGAGCTTGTTATTTGAGTATTTTATGGTATAATAGGTACTGTGGTGATATGTGTTAATTTGTCTAACTGTGGACCTTGAAGCTAATTACTGAGCATGATTTGATTGATAGTCTGAAGCTATTAATGTAGGATTCAACTCAGTAAATTGGCTATTTTGAGTATTGACCTTATGACAACTCCTCATTAGGGTTTTAACCTTGTTGACTGAGATTTGAGAACTGAAATTCAGACACCATATTTCTATCACTGAAATCTTCATTTGAACATGAATATAAAGCTTAAACAAGAGTGTGAAAAGCTGAACAAGCCCTGATCAAAGTCAAAATTCCAGATTTACCCTTAAAATTGTGGTGCTGTTGTTTTCAGCCTAAATAATCTGCTGTGTGCTATTATCTCCTGAATTATATACTGATCTATTATAACTTGACTGGTTCTTGAATCTAATATGTTGAGCAAGTATAAAGTAAAGTTTGGGAGCAAATATTGCTGAGGTTTGAACTGAACAAAGGAGCTACATTGGTTGAATATGGTATTGCTAACAGATGAATCTTACTTACAAACTATAAATTATTTAGGGCTGACATTATTCTATCTTGTTTTGATTATTGTGTACATCATTTGAGCAAGTGTGTTCTGAGTTTATAAAGCTGTGAAGACAGAAAAGGGGCCCTTAGTGAAGATATTCTGTAAGTTGACTGAAATACCCTCAGAATTGAGTGAAGATTCTAATTGAGCTGAATTGTTGAAGGAACTTAGTATTCACTGTCCAATACTTATTTGAGCAAGTTTGTTGAGCTAAATCAAGATTATGGGAACCTAGTCTGATTATTAGTTGAAGCTACATTGTGAATTGACAGTTGTATCCTTCAAGTGCAAAAAAGAGTTTATTAAAGTTTCTTATTGAACTTACTTAAAGCTGTGTATCAATCTTATCTTATGGTGCAGTTATGGTATGTTGTAATTGGTGTATTAACACCTCTGGTAAATGGTAGTGGGGCTTTGATACCTCACCCCATTGTTGATTAGGCTATTAAGAGCTTTGGTATCCAAGCTAGGTTGCTTAGGACAAGGGGAATGCTTGTGTGCACATTGGTGAGCTTGTGTGTGAGTATTGGTTATGAAAACTAGTGTCTTGACTGGTACAAGGGGTGTACAGAGAGTGAGATAGCTGAGTGTGTAATAAAGTACTTGTAGCTAGTGGATCTTTTATTAGGAGAGGCCAAGAACCAAGGTTTTCCCTATTGAGAGGGTTTCCTTGTAAATCTTGTGTTGTGGTATGCTTACGTTGTTCTTGTTCTCTTGAATACGTTTTGATTCTAAAGTTTGCTTAAAAAAGAGAAAGAATTTACTTAGACTAATTCACCCCCTCCCCCTCTTAGTCTAACACCGTGATCCCCACGAAAGTGGCTTTTTAGTTCTTTATTGCTAAGGGACAAGCAATATGTAAGTTTGGGGGTGTGATAAGCGTAGAATATTGCATATTCGAGCCCCTAAATATACGTATGTTAAGACCTAAAATGATACTTTTATTAATTGTTAGACTGATTTATGTTTGTTGTGTGTTTATAGGTAATTTCCCAAATAAATGTTTAAAATCGAGACTTTATGATGAAAAGATTGATATCGAAGCTTATAGATTCGTTGCCAGTCATTTAAAGCAAGCCGAGACCTAAAATGGTGAAGTTTGGAGGAATTCAAGTGCCAAGGCTCGAGCCTCAGTTCTAAGGCTCGAGCTCTGCAAGAAAATAAGATAGTCAACCAAGGCATTAAAGCTCGAGTTTTGACCTCCAGAGTTCTAGCCCTACACATGGGTGCTCGAGCCTTACCTAAGGGTGCTAGAGCCTTTGCCTAAAAGCTCGAGCCCTAGGCGCAGAATTTAAAGAGTTGATTTCAGAGAAAGCCAAGCTCCCAAGGCCTCACGCCAGACCTCAAGGGATCAAGCACTGTCACTCAGAGCTCGAGCCCTGAGCCAAAAGCTCGAGCTTTGTATCTAAAGCTCGAGCCCTATGAAAAAAGGATCGAACAATGTTAAAAGGAAGAAAACCCAAAAATATTCTTAGTGTTGATGGAAAAGACGTTTTAGAAAATAGTTGAAGAAATTTGACTAAGTACAAAAGTAAAGATAGAGCACCATTCTCTAAAGCTGGAGCTCTGCTTCTAAAGCTCAAGCTCTCCATGATAGATGGGATTTATAAGTTATGGGAGATTATCCTTCTTAAAGTCTTAATTCATTCCAGATAGGCCAGAAGACCTAAAAGCCCGCCAGAAACTTAATTCTTCTATAAAAGAAGGCATAAGGCCTTAGAAGAATACGTCCTTTTTCTATCATATTGTTTAGAGTTATCAAATGATGGTGGTGGCTTTTAGGGTTTCTATAATCTTAGAAGGTGAAGATCTTGAGAAGAGAAGAGTCATCCGTAACGATAAAGATGACAACAACATAGATAATATTCTGCGTCGTTATGAGTAGCTAATTTTTCTTTAAGGGCACTGATGTAACCCGATCTAAGTACTATGGTTTGATTGTTTCAACTTTGGGTATTTTTAATATATTATATTTTTTATTGCATGATTCTAAGCAATTGAGACAACTCAATTGGATTTTAATGTTTTAAATAATTTTTGAGTATTTAATACCTTGTCTTAGATTTAGGTATTCATTAATTATTCTCAACCCATTCTTATTGGACAATATATGGTGGAGGCTTATCGGACATAAGAATGGAGATCATGCAATGGTGTTCCAATGTTTTTTTATAAATGAATGTTTTCATAGTCTATGCTTAGGAAAGATGGATAATACTGCAAAATTAGTTAAAGTAGTTAAAGTAGGTAGGTGGATAGTCCACACTAATCGTAGATAGGTTATAGTTAATTAAAGTTTATAAAACATCTTTCTTTAAAACCAAATTGAATGAATGTTATTGAGTTCAATTTATTTAAAATATAAATTATTAAAACCCCTGAGTTAAATGATTGACCATAGTACAAAGTTCGTGGTGAAGTCAAAGCCCTAAGACCTTCTCTCTCTGATCTCTTTTAATTTAATTTTAGTTTAAATTCATTTTATGTTTGTGATAATCAATCAATCAAATTCAATCAGTTACCTGTAGACCAAAAAGAATTAGATTAGTCATAAATAAAACAAAGAACACTCATCTCCCTGTGGGATCGACACCCTCTATATAGTCCTACCTACAAAGATTTGTACTATTGCGAGTGGTAAAATTGAGCACACACCACAAGTTTGTAGACTTCAAGCACGGGAATATGATAGTTACAGAGTATGAGAATAAGTTCACATCCCTTTCGAGGTTTGCACCAAAGATTGCTAATGATAAGTTGGAGAACACACTAAAGTTTGTTAATGGCCTTGATTTCACTATTAAGCTAATTGTGGCAACCACAGAGTTGACAGAGTATGCAAAGGTAGCGAGGAAGGCCTTAGTTGTTAAGGCAGAGAGCAAGGAAAGATAGGCTATCAGGGAGTCTTATAAGCAAGGCAGGAGCGTGGGTGTTACATCTAAGAGCCTGTCACAGAAGAGACAGATTTGGGGACAGTAGCCAGCTAGGTTTGCACCTACAGCATGGGGTCTTCTAGACCAGATGTTGTGTGTTCAAGTGTAAGCAGCTTGGGCATTATAAGTCACAGTGTCCACAGATTCAGTTGGCATCGGGAGGATGTTTTGGGTATGGCCAGCAGGGCCATATGGTGAGAGATTTGTCCACGGCGGGGCAATAATTTAGGCAGGGGTGGAGGTTCACAGCAGAGGCAGATGCATTCTGATACAGTTTAGTCAGGATTTGGACCACCACCACCACCTCAGCCATCTCAACCAGCTATGACAGCTAAGAGTTCTCATCTAGGCAGCGGAGCCCCTTCTAGTGCACCTACTCAGCAGTCTGGTTATTAGTCTGGTGGTTCTCAGGGGCAGAGGACCCAAGGTCATGTGTATGTAGTCACTCTAGCTTTTACTCTAGCTGAGCCATCATCCAGTCCGTCAGTTGTCAGGGGTATGTTCCTTGTGTCCCATTCTTGGGCTAGGGTGTTGTTTGATTCTGGTGCTTCATATTCCTTCATTGCTTCATCATTTACATGGGCATTGGGGACAGAGGTCAGTCAGTTAGACAGACCACTTTGTGTTGACACGCCTGTTGGGGGTTTAGTTGTTCTTAGTAGAGTTTATCGCGGTTGTTCCATCACGATTGCAGGACAGGTAGTTAAGTTCGATCTCATCCTTCTTGAGATGACAGGATTTGACATCATTCTACGGATGGACTAGTTGTCATCCTTTAGAGCTATTATTGATTGCTTCAGGGGTAGAGTATCTGTTTGCACCCCAGATGGGGATGGTTTTTGCTTCATGGGAGATCAAAGTGATTCTCTTACTCCTTTATTTTACGGTGTTAGATGTCGGGATTGATAGGAATTCTTCTTGGCTAGTCTTTTAGCCGATGATGATGTTAAGTTTTATAGGATTAAGTATCCTACTGTTGTGCAAGATTTTCTGGATGTTTTTTGGGAGGACTTGACGGAGTTGCCTCCACACCGAGAGGTGGAGTTTGCCATTGATTTGATGCCAGGTACCACGTAAATTTCTTTGGCACTGTATCATATGGCATCGATAGATTTGGAAGAATTGAAGAGGTAGCTTAATGATTTGAGGATGAAAGGTTTCATCTGACCGAGTGTGTCACCGTAGGGCACACGGGTCTTGTCCGCTAAGAAGAAAGATGTTTTTTTGAGGTTGTGCATTGATTACTGAAGGTTGAATCATGCCATCATCAAGAAAAATTATCCTTTGCCAAGGATATATGATTTGTTTAACTAGTTGAAAGGAGCCAGCTGTTTTTCGAAGATTGACTTGGGGTCAAGCTATTATCAGTTGTGGGTTAGGGATGAGGATATCCCAAAGATAGCTTTCCATACACGGCACGAGCATTACGAGTTCTTTGTTATGCCCTTCGGTTTGACTAATGCACTAGCGATATTCATGGACCTAATAAACCATGTCTTCAACGATTACTTGGATTAGTTTGTGGTAGTTTTCATGGATGACATCCTTGTGTATTCACGATCTCGGGAGGAGCATGAGATTTATTTCAGAACCCCTCAAGTTATGGATAATTACAAAAAGTCTTGTTTTCATGGCTTTTACAAAGAAAGTAAGCATTTAATATGCATTTCTACAAAAGTAAAAATGTAGATGTCATGGAATTTAAATATCATGGACGTATGCAAAACCGGAATCAAATCCGAGCATAAAAATGAGGTTATGAAAGTAAAAGTGAAAAATGAGAAGAGGATGAAAAAATGAATAATGTCGAAAAATAAAAAATGTGGAAATGACTCGGTCCTCAAAGGAAGTTGTCAATCCAAAGGAAAGAGTCTCAGAAACCATTTTCGAGCACTCGAGACGACACTAAGAGGCGGGAAATCGAACCCGAAAAGGAAAAGACAATGGAAAAAATTTATCCACAAAATTTGAAGAAAGGGAAAGAAATGAAAATGACCAGGTCATTACACACCATACAAGTAATGACTCCAACACTTCAAGGAAAACACGACTGCTGCAACTCCAAGTCATGAGTAGGGTAGTTATGCTCGTTAGTCTTCAACTATTGAGACCCATAAGCCATTACTCTACCATCCTACATCAGTACATAACCTAAACTATCACATGAAGCGTCACAATATATCACGTAAAGGATGACTCATAAGAGCCGTAGTCAACCTTGTCTTCAACTCTTGAAAGGATGACTCACAGGCCTCACTTCATGCAAATTTGATCACCTTCCTGGTCACTCTAGTCATAGCTGTTGTGAAATAGGAAAAATCTTTCACTAATCTGCGATAATAACCTGCTAGGTCAAGGAAACTACGGATCTCAAAAATATTCTTGGGATGCTCCCAATTCCAAACTGCATCTATCTTTGAAGGATCCACTGATACTCCCCTTTCCGAGGCAACATGTCTCAGAAACTTCACCTTTTGTAGCCCAAACTCACATTTCTCATACTTGGCGTACAAATGGTGCTTCCGCAAAATCTGAAATGCGATTTTTGGATAATTAAGTAAAGTAATTATTTTTAGTCTTAGGGACCATTTTGTAAATTAATTTGGAAGATATTTTCAAAAAGGAAAATTTTGCAATTTCCGAAAAATGTGACAAGTGTCACATTCCTATGGTGCCACTTGTTGATTTTATGGTGGAACCACTTGGAAGCTTAATCTCTTAACACATAGAGGGTGGAGATTCACCCACTTGTTGTCCTAGGATTGGTGCACTTGTTGGCATGGATAGTTGACAATTGTAGGGTTAATATTTAATCTTGGAAGCTTACTTGGATTCATGACAAGTGTAGGACTCACCTTTAGTCTTGCATTAGTGTGTGTGTGAGAGGTAGTGCAAGAGCACCTAGTGAGTGGAGAAGCCCACTAATTTAGCTTAGGGTTTACATATTTTAATTCATTCATCACTTTCCTCTCAAGAGCCCTAAGGAAGCCACCATTGAAGAAAAGCTTGACTAGTAGCTTTGACTTCATTTTTGGTGCCCTTTCACTCACCTTAGAACTTTGAACTTGGAATACTTTAGGTTCCTCCCACTTCCTTCTACAAAACCCTTGTTTAGTTTTTCATTTTTAAGCTTGGTTGCCTTGGATTCAAGAGGAACAATCCTCTTGTGAGGTAGGGGGTGTTATCATTTATCTTCCAAGTAATTTAATTGTTCTTATAATGATATCCAAGTTATATGCATGTCTTGTATTGAAATAAGAAATAAATGACTAATGGTAACTTGTATGAAATTCACTTTAGACTTGATAAATGGCATGACCATGACTTGATCTTTGTTGTGTATTAATTTGGCAAGATTTAAATGAGCTTTTAAATCTAGAGGATTAATTGATTTATATTGATTTAAATTCAAATTAATTATACCATGCTTATAATTCATTTGTGACTTGATATAAAGCATGGCCATGAATTACTCCATGTCATATATTAAATTGGAATGATTTGGACAATTCTTGAAATCTAGAGAAATTTCCTAGTTGGTCTACTTAATTTCTACCATGTTAAACTAATGATTTAGTCATGTAATCTATGGAACTCATTGTGTTTTATCACATATCATGACTTGTTGCTCTACTTGTTAATTTTGGAAACTTGGGATATTATCAAGAACATGACTAGGCTAGGACTTGGTTCTAGTATGGGGGATTGTCCCTCTACAACTATAGTGCACACTAGGGGAAGGTACCCATGGGTTAATAGCCCTAAACTGATCTCAAGAGTACGGTTTTAATCTGGGCAATATCCAAGTATCCACTTTGGCTTGATTTCGCATTTAAATTCCAAGTTGTTAACTTTGTGAATTTACATCTCAGTGTGCTATGTTGAAAGTTCTAATGTCACTTTGATAGCATGAATTAAATTGTATTGAATTGCAAACTTGGTACAAAGATAAACCCATGCATTCCCTACGAGTAAACTTGTTTACTCACCCCTAAGTTACTGGGTGTTTTTCAGGTAAAGAAGCCATAATGTGGGATACACAACAATCTTAGACTTGCTAGACTACTTGGAGAATTTTTTGCTATGTTAAAATATGCACATGTTAGCATATCTTGTTCCATTTTGCTTACTATGTCAAAAACTTGTATTTATTGTTCAAGTCATGTAATGTGCACTTAAGTGCACCTTTTGATACTCTTAGAATGTGTTTGTAATGAAGCCAAGGGCCAAAGACACTTATGTGAAATGTATGCTAATTTTAAACTTCATTATTGCCTATGGAAGATATGTGATTTAATGGATTGAAGGGTTCTATTTTGCATATGACATGCCATGAGGTCATAGGCCATTGCAACACATCTATTTTATCACATTACATATACTTGCATGCTCACTTTGGCAAACAACACCATCCTTGATGAAACAAAAACTCTGAGTAGCATTTTTAGGGAGTTTTACCCTATTCTGTTCCAGGGGCATTTTGGGTATTTCACAATGCATTTTTTTCATTTTCCCCTTGAGTCACGTAGAAAGCTCAATTTTGAGGGGTGTTTCTTCTTTGTGTTTTTCCAGAAAATGCCATCTTGACCGTCAAAAATCTATTTTTTTCCGAAAAATCATTGCTGCCAGGTTTTTGCCGATTTTAGTGCAAATGTACTTGGTACTATTCATCGACTTTTTTTTGAAAAGTGTGATGACCGATCCGAAACTTCCGGGGGTCTTGTGGGTGTATTTTAAGATTGTATTTTCAATTTAGGCAATTTAAAAACCTTCCGAAGCCCCATTTCCTTTCTTTGGGCAGTAGCTTGAAACGATTTTCAACTTCTAGACCTGATTTTCTTGAGGGTATTTTGGGCATTTCACAGTGCATTTTTTTGGTTTCCATCCCTATGTCGGGTGCAAAACTTGATTTTAGGGAGGGTTTCTTCTTTGAGTTTTTCCAAAAAAGTCCGTTTAGATACCCGTTTTTACTCTTAGTTGCAGTAGTAGTGGGTTGACGACACTGTAGCTGTCACGGCTTTCGTCGGGCCGCCGCGACGTCGATTTTGTTTTTGACCTTTCTCCCTCATCCAGACTCCAAATCAAGTGAATATTTTTTTAAAATTGATTAATTTTTCATTGTCTATCCAACGGTGTGCTCGGTTACACCCGAATATTTCTGGATATTTACCAGTTTACCCTTTTAGCTTTATTGCTCGTTTTTCTTTGTTTTGCCGTTTCTCCTTCGTCCGGACTCCAAATCATGCGATTCTTAAGTCCATCTCGATTATTTTTTCACTATCTTCCCAGCGGTGTGCTCGGTAGCACCCAATTTTATATTTTTTCAGAAATAACCATTTTGCCCTTGGGGCTATTTTTGTCCGGTTTTCTTGTAATTCGCTTCCGCTACTTTCTTTTAAGTTCCGTGACTTCACGGGAAGTCATGGATGTGTCTCGAGAACAATTTACATTTTAGTGACGTCATTTCTATGCAAAATGACTATTTTGCCCCTGGGGGCTTAATTGTCATATTTTCGATCTTTTGCTTCCGCATCAGTTCTCATTGAGTTCCACGACCTCATAAAAGGTCACTTTGACTTCTTAGAGTCTTGTTTTCTGTTTTCGCTTTCGCATATCAGATCTGTTATCGGGTCAATCTTCAGTTCATCACAGGACATGCTGGTCTAAAAACCGGGGTCGTCACATGGTGAGAGATTTGAGGTGTTCTCAGATTATAAGAGCCTCAAGTACCTTTTCTTCCAAAAGGACTTGAATGACAGATAGAGGCAATGGGTTGAGTTCCTAGAGGAAGGCAATTTTGGCTTGTAGTATCATCTGGGCAAGGAAAATGTGGTAGCTGATGCCTTAAGCCGGAAATCTCGAGGGACTTTGGCCAGTTAAGCCATTCAAAAATAGAAGATGCTTGAGGATTTAGCAGAGATGGGATTATATTGCTTTGATGATGACGATGGCAGTGAGTCAGCCTTTTTGTTTAGTCTTGTGGTTTAGCCCACTCTTGTCAGACGAGTGATTGAAGCACAGAGACACGATCCGGATTTAGATGCCGTTCACACTTTGATCACTAATGGTGAGATAGTGAAAGATTGGACCTTACATGCAGATGGAGGTCTACAGTTTAGGGGTTTGTTTGTTGTTCCCACAGTTTGTCGTGAGGACGTCTTATGGGAGTTTCACACTTCTCGCTTTGCAGTTCATCTAAGTGGTATAAAGATGTATCACAATCTGAGACATCAGTATTGGTGGAGTGGGATGAAGAAGGATATTGCACAGTTTATGGCTAGATGCCTCACCTATCAACAAGTGAAGGCCAAGCACCAGAGGCCAGTTGGGTTATTACAGCCATTACCAGTAGCGTTTGGCTCACCATTGTTCTAGTGTCTATTGTTTCAGATAGGGATGCCAAGTTCACTTTGAAGTTCTGGAAGGACTTCACGCAACATTTGGCTCATCGTTACATTTCAGTACGGCATTCCATCCAGAGACGGACGGCTAGTCGAAGTGTACCATCCAGATTTTGGAGGATATGCTTCGGGTATGTGTACTTGATTTGGGAGGTAGCTAGGAGGATCACCTTCCACTTATTGAGTTTATGTACAACAACAGTTATCAGGAGAGCAGTCAGATGGCTCCATTGGAGGCGTTGTATAGTAGGCCTTGTAGGTCTCCTATTTGTTGGATTGACGTAGGCGAGATAGTTACCTTAGGACCCGACATTGTACTCGAGACTACCGAGAATATTAAGTTAATCAGACAGAGATTGCTTACAGCTCAGAGCCGATAGAAAATCTATACGGATAGACGGAGATGGTCGTTATCTTTTGAGGTAGGAGACCATGTCTTTCTTTGGGTTTCTCCACGGAAGGGGTTGATGAGATTCAGGAAAAGTAACAAGTTATCACCATGATTTATTAGGCCTTTTGAGATCTTGGACCGTATAGAAGACGTTGCCTACAAACTTACGTTGCCTCCATAGATGGATAGAGTCTATACGTTTTCCATGTATAGATGTTACGAAAGTACAAGCTGGATCCATATCAAATTTTGAGTTGGGTTGATGTGGACATTGGTGAAGATGTTTCCAAGTTTTGGTCATTGATACACGACAGAAGGTGTTGAGGAACAAGACGATACCGTTGGTAAAGGTTCTACGGAGGCATTACGGAGTTGAGGAGGCTACTTGGGAGCTCAAATAGGAGGTTCGCTCTAAGTATCTAGCGTTGTTTTCTTCCCCAGGTATGGCTTGATTTCAGGGATGAAATCTTTTAAAGTTTGGGAGAATGTAATGTTTCCGATTTTTACAATTTTTAATTTTTCGGGGTTATTTTCGTCTTATCTCGTTTTGCATACCGGACACCTTGGGGTGTGCCGGGTGTGTTTGAGAGTTCGTTGGGGCATTTCCTCGAGTTCAAGACATTTGGAAATGCATTGATTGTCATTTTGGCATTTTTTCATTTTTTAGGCCAGGAGGTCCCAGGTGGGACCCGCTACCAGGGTTGTTGTGTACGGGGATTGTGTTTTGGGTTCATTGCATTTCATGCACTATTATTTTATGTACATTTATATGGGTACATGTTTATTTGGTGATTGTAACTTGGTTAGTGTATGTGCATAGATATGTTAATGTTAACAAGGTGAGATATTTTGTTGCCATGGGAACCGCCACTACACCTTATCAATTTTATGACCACAAGGTAATAAACTGACCTCATACTTTTTTTTCTCATCTCATCAGTTCTCTCTCTTCTCAACAACTTCCATTTTCTTTTTCTTTTTCCATCATTTAAGCTTAGATTTCTTCTACACTTTCGAGATTTTGATCTTGCCATAGAAGGTAAAGTTGATGAGCACATTAAGGGCTTCATTTTGATAGGAAGAAAACACTATTTGGAGCCACTTTGGATTTTGAATTTTGGGGTTCTTGGTTCTGTTCTTGGGCTTCTTGTGTTCTTGGTCTTCTTGTGAGTTAGGGATCTTTCTAATGCATTAAGTTTTGCCTTTTATTTGAGCGGATTTCTATTTCTTTTTGTTATATTTTGAGAATTATAATCCTTGACATGAAAACTGTTGTTTTATGAATGTCTTTATTTGTTAAAGCACGAATTGTTTTAACTTTTGTGTCATAGGTCTATTTAATTTTGTTATATAAGAAGTAGTGTTAATGTTTCATTGATGGCATGACATTGTGCATATAATTATGTGTTGAGCATGGCTATGAAAAATTCTTGTTTGAAATAATGACGTGAAGAATGTTTTTGTATTTTTAAATTTTCAATGTATATCATGATCTCGATTAATTGCTATACTATGCTTTGTTTAAATTCTTTAAATTATGAATGCTATGTGGACATTATTATTGCTTTGATGAGTTGTTGTTAAGGGGTTGTAACATGGTGCATTGTATTGCATGACATGACTTGAAAAAGAGAATTTAAAAAGGGTTTTGAGAAAGGAAGTTTTTATAAAGGAAAGGTTTAATGGAAATGGGATATTTTTTTAAAAAAATGAACTGGATTTCGGGAGTCCGGGGCTAGCTTGACTTAGAGGAAGCGTTGCCTGGTGTAGGGCATGAAAAAGTTGATACTTGGCCTGAAACGGTTGTCGGATTTAGAACTGTGGAAAGTTATCAATCTCGCCTTGGTAAAGTCAGTTAGTGGTTTTCGAAAATGGGAAGTTGGGTCGGTAGAAACCAAGCACGGGAAAGGGTGCATCGCATTTCATATTATATGTGGCATATTTTTGAAATGTGTTGTGTTGATGATGTAAATGTTTCTTTGTAATGCAAATATCATTATATGGACTTCCAATGCATGTTCCCAGTTTCTTTATTCCCTTTATGTGTTATATGGCTCAAGGGGGTCCAAAACTGACGCCTTAAGCGACTTTTATTGAGCCTTGTGCTTACCCTTTATTTTTATCCTTTTCAAGACACGGAATGGAAGTGGTGGACGACGTTCCACCACAAGCTTAGTTTGGATTACAAGACCGTTTTGTTAGTTTTTGCAACCAAAGTTTAATGTTGTAAAGATTAAATTATGATATGTATAACTTTGTGTTTTGTAAACCTTGTAATTATAATGATGAACATGTAGTAACTCTTGTAAAATGTCCCAGATTATGTTAGGACTCTTAACGAGCGCTGAAAAGTACATTTTTAAACCCCTTAAGCTTGAGTGTTATAGGACCTTTATCTATCTTATTTACCCGTTTTAGTACTTATTTGTGTTTTTGTCTATTTCAGGTCAATAATGTTAAAATGGGCTAAAAATGGATTCTTAAGGCCTTTTTAGAGTCAAACTAAGTCTTAGTGATGATCCGGAGCAAAAAGAGGCTGATTTAGAGCAAAAGGAGGCCAATGCTGAAAAACTACCAAGTTGGATCGATCCAACTTTTTCTCTAATCTATCCAACTTCTCTGATCGATCCAACTTTTTCTCTGATTGATCCAACTTCTCTGATCGATCCAACTTTTTCTCTGATCGATCCAACTTTTTCTCTAACCTATCGAACATTGCTAGCAGCGAGCTGTCTTATTCCGTGTGCGCCTAAAAGTCCACCTATCACATAGTATGGGATTACATATTTTATGGGCTATATTCCTAACTTAGTGACTAAGAAAATGACCTTCTATATAAAGGGAAGAGACCCATTTGTAAATAAGCTTTTGATCAATTTTATTTATACATTGTAATTTTACTTTATCTCTCTTGCAAAGTTAGAGATTAGGGTTAGACGAAAAGAAGGAAGTGGAGGCACATCTTAAGACCCATCTCTAGACCCACTCTCTCTCCATCTCTAGAGCTTCAAAGAAGAAGAAGAAGAAGAGGAAGAAGAAGATGGAGCCATATTTGGAGCTTGATTTCATGACCACATCGACCTCCTCCATGATTGGCTAGATTTACACTTAGGGCTTGGATGAGCCCTGAGTCTTGTGTAATCTAAATCCTTGTGTTTCTATTTTTGGGGATTTATTTATATATTGTTGTGATTAGTGTTCTAGCCTTGTGAATTTCATGAATCTTGGTCTATTTCTATGATTTCTATGGTTTACTTCTTCCTATTAATTCTCTAGTTTATTTACATGTTTATGTGTGATTAAATTAGGAATTATGTCTCACATGATTCATGTGGATTAATTCTTTCTATTGATTCTCTATTTGATTACATGTTGTCTTATGTGTGATTATTTGGGAATTGATCTCTACACTAGTTTTTCTATATTAATTGCATGTCTATGTGTGCTTGATTGAGAATCTAGTGATGGTTAAACATAAGTTTTCATTGAATGGGTTTGTCAATTAATTCTCTAGTTTATTTACATGTCTATGTGTGATTAAATTAGGAATTATGTCTCACATGATTCATGTGGATTAATTCTTTCTATTGATTCTCTATTTGATTACATGTTGTCTTATGTGTGATTATTTGGGAATTGGTCTCTACACTAGTTTTTCTATATTAATTGAATGTCTATGTGTGCTTGATTGAGAATCTAGTGATGGCTAGACATTGGTTTTCATTGAATGGGTTTGTCAATTAATTTGATGGTTTATACTTATTCTTGATGGGTTGTTCTACAATTTAATTCATGCTTGTAGGTAGGTAGACAATCTATGCTTGCTTAGATATTCCATGGCTTATTATTGCAAATTCCATGATTCTCTAGATTGATGTGTGCTACAATTGTTGCTACTTAGATGGGTCATGCTTAAAATTGATGGGTTGTGCTATACTTAGTTTAGGTAGACAATTCATACATAAATTAGATGGTCCATGCTTAATATTGCAATTGGTAGTCGCATTTTGTTCATAACAATGTATTTCCCATTAATGGAAAGCAAGTGATTAATTACACGAGCTTAGTGGTGATTCAAATACCCTAAGTCCTATCTTCATATCTCTTAAATCCCTATCTCTAATTAGTTTTGTTTAACTTTCATTTTAATTAATTTTTTTATAGAGTAATCAACCAATCTCTATCTTTTGCAATCTTGTGATACGCTAGAGTTGAAGTTAAATTCCAACACGTATAATCCCTTGGGACAATCCTTACTCACTCTTGTTACGTTAGTAGTAGTGTTGGTAGTGGGTTTTATAAATTTAAACTTGACCCAAAAGGCTTTTCTTGAACCGCACATTCACTACATTATTTTGGCGTATATCAAGTGGCCTCGTCAAATTTTAGCGCCGTTGCCAGGGATTAACGGTTTTGTTGGAATTAAACTAGATAATAGTGTTCATTTGATTGCTTCTATTTTTATTTTGTTTTTCATTGTATATTCTTTTCTCTTATTCTCATTATTATTTGTTCAATTAGGTACTTGACTACAAGGAAGGCAAACTTTGGAACTTGAAGCAATAATTGGAGCTTAAAGCTAATATTAAAATTTGAAGTTGCTTAAGGACCGTTGTGAGCAATTCTTGAAAATCTTGTATTTTAATTGTGCACTTCTTTGAATGCTTATGATAGCCCTTGTTGGGGCTCATTATATTGCTTTATCTTTGTCCCAGCATAGGCCCTTGTTGAGGCCATTATTTGTTGCTTTTGGGTTTTAATTGTGAATGGAGGAATTGTTTGATTCAGGTTTGGGGGGAAATTACATCCCTTCACCTTATGCTCCTCCATCATATTTTAATCCTTATGAGATTGAGTCCACTTCATTTCATGCATCATCTTATTATGGACTTGATCATTCATTTAATCCTTTTTATTACTATTGCCCTCCCCTACCATTTTATGATGAACCAACTCCACCACCTTCTAGGTATTCACCCGGATTTGAAGAAAAAGTATTAGCTTTACTTGATGTGCATATTTCACAAACTCCATTTATTAATTCTCATTCTCAAACTTTAACCAATCTTGAAGCTCAAGTTGAGCAAATTGCAAGTACTCTTTCTCGTCAAGAGGATGAGGAAGAGGCAAATGAAAAAATGGCAAGAACTTCAATGTATATAAATGAGGATGATGAGAGTGTAGAGGATGAGACAAGTGAGCTAATGCCTAGCACTCTATCTTGTATAGAGGAGGAAGTGGAAAGTGAGTTAGTGACTAATCCAATAGAGCATAACATGATTAATGAGGACTTTCCTTGTTTTGATTATGATTTTATCTATGATCTTGCTACTCTAGAGAGTGAGGAGATGTTGACCACAATAGAGGTAGGAGAGAAGGAGGAGGAACTTGTTAAAGAGGGCCTTCCTTCTATTATCTCCAATGACCTTCTTGAGACATGTCTTTTTGAAATGTATAAAAATTGTGGATTTGACTTTGAAAGCTCCAAAAATGAAGTGAACTCTTTAATGGACCCCTTAGCTAACTTGGAAGGTGAGGAGATGGTGATTTTTAAGGAGGAGAAAAAGGATGAAGAGAAGGTGTTCCTTGATATTCTAAATGAGTCTTTGAAAGACATTGACTTGCCAATTCACATAGGAAGTGATTATTTGAATACACTTCAAGAGCACAAAAATGAGGCAAGGCTAACCATGATTGATTTTGTTTTCAAGACCGTGGATGAAAGGAGCAATATCATCTCTTTCATTTCTTTTCAAGTCATTCTTTTGGAGGATGATTTCATTGTTGTAAGTGGGACATTAAATGAGAAAAGTGAAAAGAGAGTCAATAAGAATGTTTCATATCCGGTTTTTGATTCTTTTGATTAGTGAGTTGGCCCAACGTCTTGCTAGAGATGTTAAACACTTGTATTCGTAGAGTTTCACAACTCTATTCCTCCCTCATTTCTTTTTGTTTTTCATTTCTTATGAAGCTTAGATATTTGTTTTGGGTTCATATACATTGATAGGAACTTTGATTTAGGATTGCATGAGCTTTCATGTTGAAATTGAGCATTTTGCATAAGTTTGATTGATCTCAAATGAGAGTTCGATCGATCGAACTTCATTCCTGCAATAAACTTGCATCCAAATCACTCTCTGTCTCATCGATCCAAGAAAATCTTCAGATATCAATTCTCAGTTAGATCGATCAGAAGACCTTCGATCGATCCAAACATCAATTTCGATCGATCTGTATTTTCAACACTTAGAAAATTTTGAGACTGCATCAACCTGCATATTTTCAGCTCACTGTCAGATCGATTAAAAAAATTCCTAGATCGATCTAAAGTTCTTCGATCGATCCAACTTCATTATTGGATCGATCTTGAGTTCCAATACTTAGAAAAATTTCTAAACCCAAAAACCTGCATATTTCACCTCTCTGTTAGATCAATCGAGTATTTTGTCAGATCGATCAAACATGTCTATAGGTTTTGAAAATTTATTTTTACTTTTACTTTTATTTTTATTTTTGTTTATATTTCAAAAATCCCAAAAATATTTCTTTTATTTTATTTAGTTTATTCTAGTTATTTTATTTTATTTTATTTACAAAAAAAAAAAAAATCCAAAAATATTTTGTTTTACTTTAATTTTTAATTTCGAAAAATAAAAAATAAGAAAATTTATTTCTTTGCATTCTTTATTTTCTTGCATTTTTATTTCTTACCTTTTTATTTTTATCTGTGTATATATTTGTTTTGACTAAAAAAAAATGGTTTTTCAATGTAGCATTCCGTCTTACTAGAGACGTTAAACTTAGCACCCACATGACACATTGTGTCTTTTATCTCTTTTATAGTTCATGTTCGTTTGCATTTTTATTTCTTTATTTTTCTTCTATTTTGTTTCATTGTACATACTTTAAATATATATATAAAATTTAATAAATTTTTTTTGCATCTCTTATTTCCTTACATTTTCATTCCTTATATGTTTATTTGTTTTATTTTTTTTTTGTGTGTACATACTTATTATGTCATAAAAAAAAAAATAAATGAAAAACAAAAAGTAAGAAAATTTTGTATATACTTGCATTGTACATGTTCTTTTTCATTTATTGCATTGTACATATTGTTTTTCATTTCTTGCATTTTATATATTCTTTCATTGCATTGTGTTTTCTTTATTTTTACTTTTGCATTTTGTTTATGCATTTTATTATTTGTTTTTCTTGCATTTTGTATATACTTGCTTTCATAAAAAGAAAAATATAAAAAGATTCACCATTGTGCCCTTATGAGTAGTCATGTATACCTTATGATTTATATTGGGCTTGATCTCATATCTCTCTTTCATCTTGTGCTATATTGCCTTAGAATGCTTGATTATTCTTATCCCATTTGATATTTAATGTGAGTTGCTAGTGTGGTTATTCAAGTAGGTTGTTGATTCCAAGTTTAGGGGAGACGTCTTTCGAATTGAATCACTACCGGGCTTCATATCTTTGCCACTACGGTATACTCTTTCCATCTTTTCATTGTTCTCATTGCACATTGAGGACAATGTGTGGTTTAAGTTTGGGGGTAAGGTGTCTTTGTTGCATTCTACTTAAAGTTGAACGTTAAATACATGATTGAGATTAGAGATCCATGTTAGCTACAATTTTGATCTTTTGAGGATTATATTGCTTAAAATTTAAAAATTGCTTGACTTGAGAGTCCAATACTCCTTGTATGCCTTGTGGATGCCATTTAGGGGTAAATTTTTTGAAAGATTGATATCTTGCTTGCACTTGTGGTCCACATCATCTTGATTTTGTGATTGTTTTGAGATTCACTCTAGGATTCTACACTAGCACAGGTGCACACTAGCATTCATTTGTGGGGCACATGCTTTGCTAATTATTGAATTAGTTATATCCCAATTGGACTAGTAGTGCATTGAAAGCTTTCATTCTTGATAAAGGTGGATAACAACCCCTTTTTACTAAGTAGCCAGGATTCTAGCCTCATCAAGCACTGAACTTCTCGCGCCGAAAGGTGGAGGGCCAAACTCTAGGTTAATAATTGAATTCAAAAAAAAAAAAAAAAAGACAAAAGAAGTTGCAAAAAGCAATAAAAAAAGTGAGGACTTCTCCCAAAAGGTGAGAAGTGGAAAATGATTAGATGGAGGTTATCTTGATTTGTAGCCTAGTTGATTTGAGCTTGTAAGTTCATAGGGGTGTTTGAACACCTAATGCCCTAAAGCCGTCTGGTTTGGGAGTCATTGACCTAACGCTTGATCTTATGAATCGCTAGAAAGCTCGATAGATCAACACATTGCACCATGCTTCCATCTTTAATCCTATAAAAAAAAAATAATAAATAAAAAATTTGAGTGAAAAGAATAAGCGCACCTAGAACAATAAAGTTTTAATAAAAGGTCCACTTTTTGTCTTGATGATCGGTATTAGATTTATGTGCTAGTTTGAGGGTAATGATGTGATTAATTCTTTAGTTGGCTAAGATAGGAACATATTTGATGCCGGTCCACTCAAAAGAATTCGAGAGTTGTTTTGATTTGCATGATCATTTTCTTGATGTGTGGAGGACCATATTTGCTTGCTTGATGTTGAGATTTTGGGAGATTGTTTGGAAATGTTTGAAAAATTGCATACTTGAGGTAGTTTTCTCCCAATGCTTGTTTGCAAAATTAGTGCCTCTTTCGAAAGAATCAGCTTAATGTTTGTGGGTATCATTTCTGGAAACCCTCACGAGACTTCACTCGTCCATTAGGGGTAACCTAGGGGTTTAAAAGGCTTGTTACATATGCTAAATGTAATCGTGTTCCCTACGAAAGTGGTGTTATCCGTTTATTGCTTTCTAGTTTGTAGTTGTTTAGTTGTTCATTTCATTTCTTTACTTTGTAGTTCATTGCTAGGGACTAGCAATATTTAAGTTTGGGGGTGTGATGAGCGCTGAAAAGTACACTTTTAAACCCCTTAAGCTTGAGTGTTGTAGGACATTTATCTATCTTATTTACCCGTTTTAGTACTTATTTGTGTTTTTATCTATTTCAGGTCAATAATGTTAAAATGGACTAAAAATTGATTCTTAAGGCCTTTTTGGAGTCAAACTAAGTCTTAGTGATGGTCCGGAGCAAAAAGAGGCTGATTTGGAGCAAAAGGAGGCCAATGCTGAAAAATTGCCAAGTTGGATCGATCCAACTTTTTCTTTGATCGATCCAACTTCTCTGATCGATCCAATTTTTTCTCTGATCGATCCAACTTTTTCTCTGATCGATCCAACTTTTTCTCTAATTGATCGAACATTGCTGGCAGTAAGCTATTTTATTCCGTGCGCACCCAAAAGTCCACCTATCACATAGTACGGGATTAGATATTTTTGGGGCTATACTCCTGACTTAGTGACTAAGAAAAGGACCTTCTATATAAAGGGAAGAGACCCATTTGTAAATAAGCTTTTGATCAATTTTATTTCTACATTGCAATTTTACTTTATCTCTCTAGCAAAGTTAGAGATTAGGGTTAGAAGAAAAAAGGGAAGTGGAGGCACATCTCAAGACCCATCTCTAGACACACTCTCTCTCCATCTCTAAAGCTTCAAAGAAGAAGAAAAAGAAGAGGAAGAAGAAGATGGAGCCATATTTGGAGCTTGATTTCATGACCACATCCACTTCCTCCATAATTGGCTAGATCTACACTTAGGGCTTCGATGAGCCCTAAGTCTTGTGTAATCTAAACCCTTGTGTTTCTATTTTTGGGGATTTATATATATATATTGTTGTGATTAGTGTTCTAGCTTTGTGAATTTCATGAATTTTGGTCTATTTCTATGATTTCTATGGTTTACTTCTTACTATTAATTCTCTAGTTTATTTACATGTTTATGTGTAATCAAATTGGGAATTATGTCTCACATGATTCATGTGGATTAATTCTTTCTATTGATTCTCTATTTGATTACATGTTGTCTTATGTGTGATTATTTGGGAATTGATCTCTACACTAGTTTTTCTATATTAATTGCATGTCTATGTGTGGTTGATTGAGAATCTAGTGATGGCTAGACATGGGTTTTCATTGAATGGGTTTGTCAATTAATTTGATGGTTTATATTTCTGCTTGATGGGTTGTTCTACAATTTAATTCATGCTTGTAGGTAGGTAGACAATCTATGCTTGCTTAGATATTCCATGGCTTATTATTGCAAATTCCATGATTCTCTAGATTGATGTGTGCTACAATTGTTGCTACTTAGATGGGTCATGCTTAAAATTGATGGGTTGTGCTACACTTAGTTTAGGTAGACAATTCATACATAAATTAGATGGTCCATGCTTAATATTGCAATTGGTAGTCGTATTTTGTTCACAACAATGTATTCCCCATTAGTGGAAAGCAAGTGGTTAATTACAAGAGCTTAGTGGTGATTCCAACACCCTAAGTCATCTCTTCATATCTCTTAAATCCCTATCTCTAATTAGTTTTATTTAACTTTCATTTTAATTAATTGCTTTCTAGAGTAATCAACCAATCTCTATCTTTTGCAATCTTGTGATACGCTAGAGTTAAAGTTAAATTCCAACACGTATAATCCGTTGGGAGGATCCCTACTCACTCTTGCTACGTTAGTAGTAGTGTTGGTAGTGGTTTTTATAAATTTAAACTTGACCCAAAAGGCTTTTCTTGAACCGCACATTCACTACGTTATTTTGGCGTATATCAAGCGGCCTCGTCAACTTTTAACCATATTTTTGGGACTGTAATTATGATGCATTCGGATTAAATGGTATGTGGTAGTTGCACCATGAAATGAATTATGTTGAGGTATAATGAATGGATAAATGGAATGTTGGATTGTGTTATATTGTAGTGCTTTGGGATAGTGTAGATCAATTTTAAGGTCTAAGTGAGGCCATTGTATTCTTATATTTTTGCAGCAGGTTTTAGTAGCACGACTTTTTTTTTGCAGAAGTCATGTCCGTCAACCGAATTTTAGTACCGGTCAACTTGTATCTTTTTGGGTTGTTATAAATTTGTTAGCAGAGCAATGGTTCAAATACCATTAGGATGACGGGTAGAGGCCTACCTAGGATTACATGGGCAGTTGAATTGTACATTTATATGCTTATGTGTTAAGGTGTTTAATTGTTTAAAAAGCATGTCTAACTTCTTAATTACTTACTTGTTTATGTGATTACGTGCTAAGTGTTTAAAGTTAATGTATACTATTAGCATGATCATGTTCATCATTAGTTGGGTATTCTGGGAGTATGGAAGGTGTTTAAGTGTTTCCATTTTGTATAAGTCATTCTGTTGACTCCGTTCTTAGACGTATTTTAATGTCATCATCTTGACTCGTTTCCTTTTTTTTATGGTGTCATGCCACCAAGAAGGGATTTAGGGGAGAATTCTAGTTCCAATCCCATGGAGAAGGATCAGGAGAAGGTTAAAGAGATTATTTTGTTGCGTGATTTGGTCCTACCAAGAGGGGGACAACTGAGGAGGACTGTTGAGCCGCTTACTCAAGTAGGCGAGGACCAGGTTAGGCAGGCCCTACATGCGGTCTTTTTGGAGGTACTTCGGGCCATAGTGGCATTTTCGTTATAGGTTGTGCCACAACTAGCACCACCTCCAGAGAAGAGTGAGTCTGAGAAGACTCTTGACCATATTGCCAGATTTGTGAAGTTAATGCCGACTTTGTTCAAAGGTGGTCCAGATCCACTTGTTGTGGATAGTTTCATGGATAGGGTGGAGAAGCACCTTAATGCTATGGATTTGTAGTCAGATAGACTGAAGATTGTGTTGGCAACTTACAATTTCACAAGGGATTCAGAGATTTGGTGGAAGATCATCTATCACACTCATAATGTGAACACTATGACATATGATGCATTTAAGAAACTTTATTATGAAAAGTATTTTTCGGCACCAAAAAGAAGAGAATTGAAGAAGGAGTTTGCAGACTTCAAGTAAGGGAATATGACAGTTATAGAGTATGAGAATAACTTCACATCCCTTTCGAGGTTTGCACCAGAAATTGCTATTGATGAGGTGGAGAAGATGTTAAAGCTTCTTAATGGCCTTTATTTCACTATTAGGCCAATTGTGGCCGCCGTAGAGTTGACAGAGTATGCAAAGGCAGTGAGGAAGGTCCTAGTTGTTGAGGCAGATAGCAAGGAAAGACAAGCTGTTGGGGAGTCTTGTAAGCATGGCAGGAGCATGGGTGCTATAGAGGAATGAGCCTTTAGGGTTTCGGGGACAGCAGCCAGCTAAGTCTGCACCTACAACTTCAGTGTCTATGGGGTCTTCCAGACCAGATGTGTGTTTTAAGTGCAGGCAGCCCGGGCATTATAAGTCATAGTGTCCATAGATTCAATTGGCGTCGGGAGGATGTTTTGGGTGTCGCCGGCATGGCCTTATGGTGAGAGATTGTCCACAATGGGGAAGTGGTTTAGGCAGGGGTGAAGGTTCACAGTAGAGGCAGACGCAATTCATTACAGTTCAGTCAGGATTTTGACCACCACCACCACCTCAGCCATCTCAACCAGCTATGATAGCTCAGAGTTCTCGACCAATCCAGGAGAGCCCCTTCTAGTGCACCTACTTAGCAGTTTGGTTATCAGGCTGGTGGTTCTTAGGGGCAGAGGACCTAGGGTCGTGTGTATGCAGTCACTCCAGCTGAGCCATCATCCAATCCATCAGTTATCAAGGGTATGTTCCTTGTGTCCCATTTTTGGGCTAGGTGTTGTTTAATTTTGGTGCTTTGTATTCCTTCATTGCTTCATCATTTGCACGGGCATTGGGGTTGGAGGTCAATCAGTTAGACAAACTGCTTTGTCTTGACATGCCTGTTAGGGGTTCAGTTTCTCTTAGTAGAGTTTGTCGCGGTTGTTCTATAATGATTGCAGGACGGGTACTTGAGTTCGATCTCATCCTTCTCGAGATGACAGGGTTTGACGTCATTCTTGGGATAGACTGGTTGTCATCCTTTAGAGCCATTATTGATTGCTTTAGGGGTAAAGTGTCTTTTTACACCCCGGATGGGGATTGTTTATGTTTCGTGGGAGATCGGAGTGATTCTCTCATTCTTTCATTTTACAGTGTTAGAGGTCGGGATCGATAGAAGTTCTTCTTGGCTAGTCTTTTAGCCGATGATGATGTTGAGTATCCAGCTGTTGTGCAAGTTTTTCTGGATATTTTTCCAGAGAACTTGACGGAGTTACCTCCACATCAAGAAGTAAAGTTTTCCATTGATTTAATGTCAGGTACCGCGTGAATTTTTATGGCACTGTTACAATTAGAAGAATTAAAAAGGTAGCTTGATGATTTATGGATGAAAGGTTTCATCCGACCGAGTGTGTCACCGTGGGGCACACCGGTCTTATTTCCTAAGAAGAAAGATAGTTCTTTAAGGTTGTGCATTGATTACCAGAGGTTGAATCATGCCACCATAAAGAACAAGTATCCTTTGTTAAGGATAGATGATTTGTTTGACCAGTTGAGGGGAGCAAGCTGTTCTTTGAAGATTGAGTTAAGTTTAGGCTATTATTAGTTGTGGGTTAGGGATGAGGATATCCCAAAGACAACTTTCTGTACACGGTATGGACATTACGAGTTCGTTGTTATGCCTTTCGGTTTAACTAATGTACCGGTAGCATTCATGGACCTAATAAACCGTGTCTTCCACAATTTCATGGACTAGTTTGTGGTAGTTTTTATGGATGACATCCTAGTGTATTCACAATCTCGGGAGGAGCACGAGATTCATTTGAGCACGGTATTACAAACTTTACGGGAGCACCATTTGTACGCCAAGTATGAGAAGTGTGAGTTTTGGCAAGAAGAGGTGAAGTTTCTGGGACATGTTATCTCAAAAGGTGGAGTATCAGTGGACCCTTCAAAGATAAAGGTAGTTCTGAATTGGGAGCATCCTAAGAATGTTTTCAAATCCGGAGTTTCTTTGGCCTAACGGGTTATTATCGCAGATTTGTGAAGGATTTTTCCCGTTTGGCAGCGCTTATGACTAGATTAACCCAGAAGGGGATCAAATTTGCATGGACTGAGGCTTATGAGTCATCATTTCAAGAGTTAAAGACAAGGTTGACTACGGCTCCAGTGTTGGTGATACCTGAGCGTTGCTAGGTTTATGTGATCTATTATGACGCTTTACATGATGATTTAGGTTGTATACTAATGTAGGATGGTAGAGTAGTGACTTATGGGTCTCGACAGCTGAAGACTCACGAGTAGGACTACCCTACTCATGACTTAGAGTTGGCAGCAGTTGTGTTTGCCTTGAAGTGTTGGAGAAATTACTTGTATGGTGAGAGATTCGAGGTGTTCTCGAATCACAAATTTTACGGGAGCACCATTTGTACTCCAAGTATAAGAAGTGTGAGTTTCGGCTACAAGAGGTGAAGTTTCTAGGACATGTTGTCTCGAAAGGTGGAGTATTAGTGGATCCTTCAAAGATAGAGGCAGTTCTGAATTGGGAACATCCTAAGAATGTTTTTTAGATCTGAAGTTTCTTTAGCCTAGCGGGTTATTATCGTAGATTTGTGAAGGATTTTTCTCATTTGGCAATGCCTATGACTAGATTAACCCAGAAGGGGATCAAATTTGCATGGAATGAGGCCTATGAGTCATCCTTTCAAGAGTTGAAGACAAGGTTGACTACGGCTCCAGTGTTGGTGATACCCGAGTGTTACTAGGTTTATATGATCTATTATGACGCTTTACATGATGTTTTAGGTTGTATACTGATGCAGGATGGTAGAGTAGTGACTTATGGGTCTCGACAGCTGAAGAATCATAAGCATAACTACCCTACTCATGCCTTGGAGTTAGCAGTGGTCGTGTTTGCCTTGAAGTGTTGGAGACATTACTTGTTTGGTGAGAGATTCAAGGTGTTCTCAGATCACAAGAGCCTTAAGTACCTTTTCCCCTAAAAGGACTTGAACAACAAACAGAGGCGATGGGTTGAGTTCCTGGAGGACTACAATTTTGACTTGCAGTATCATCCAGGCAAGGTAAATGTGGTAGTAGATGCCTTAAGCCAGAAGTCTCATGGAACTTTAGCCTGTTTAGCCATTCGAAAATGGAAAATGCTTAAGGATTTAGGAGAGATAGGATTGTATTGCTTTGATAATGACGATGGTAGTAATTCAGCGTTCTTGTTTAGTCTCGTGGCTCAGCCCACTTTTACCGGAGGAGTGATTGAGTCATCGAGGCAAGATCCGGATTTGGATGCTATTCACACTTTGATCCCCAATAGTGAGACAGTGAAAAATTAGACCTTGCATGCAGATGGAGGTCTACAGTTCAGAAGTTTGTTGGTTGTTCCCATAGTTTGTCATGAGGATGACTTACGGGAGTTTCACAGTTCCTACTTTACAGTTCATCCAGGTGGTACCAAGATGTATCACAATCTGAGACATCAGTATTGGTGGAGTGGGATGAAGAAGGATGTTACACAGTTTGTGGCTAGATGCCTCACCTGTCAGCAGGTGAAGGCTGAGCACCAGAGGCCAGCTAGGTTATTACAGCCATTGCCGGTAGTGCAGTGGAAATGGGAGCATCTTGCCATGGATTTTGTGACAGGTTTTCCTAGGTCACGGAGGGGGAATGAGGCCGTATGGGTCATCATTGATAGATTGACCAAGACGACTCACTTCTTGCCTATTAATGCAACAGATGAAGTAGAGGCACTTGGTATACTATATGTGAAAGAGATTGTAAGGTTGCACGGAGTTCCAATGTCTATTACTTTAGATAGGGATGCCAAGTTCACTTCGAAGTTCTGGGAAGGACTTCACGCATCATTTGGCTTACCGTTGCATTTCTGTACAGCATTCCATCCACAGACGGACGGCCAGTCAGAGCGTAGCATCCAGATTTTGGAGGATATGCTTTGAGCATGTGTACATAATTTGGGAAATAACTAAGAGGAGTACCTTCCACTTATTGAGTTTACCTACACCAACAGTTATCAGGTGAACATTTAAATGGCTCCATTTGAGGCGTTGTATGGTAGGCCTTGTAGGTCTCCTGTTTGTTGGACTAAGGTGGGCGAGACGGCCGTCTTAGGACCCGACATTGTACTTGAGACTACCGAGAAGATTAAGTTGATCAAGCAGAGATTACTTATAGCCTAGAGCCGACAGAAGAGTTATGCGGATAGACAGAGACGGCTGCTATCTTTTGAGGTGGGAAACCATGTCTTTCTTATGGTTTCTCCACGGAAGGGGTTGATGAGATTTGAGAAAAGTGGCAAGTTGTCACCACGATTCATTGGGCCTTCTGAGATCTTGGATCGGGTAGGAGAGGTTGCCTACAGACTTATGTTGCCACCACATATGGATAGAGTCCATAATGTTTTCCATGTATCGATGCTATGAAAGTACAAGACGGATCCATCTCACATTTTGAGTTGGGTTGATGTGGACATTGATGAGGAAGTTTCCTATGAGAAAGACCAGTTCAGGTAATTGACATATGGCAGAAAGTGTTGAGGAACAAGATGATACCGTTAGTAAAGGTTCTATGGAGGCATCACGGAGTTGAGAAGGCTACTTGGGAGCTCAAACAGGAGGTTCGCTCTAAGAATCTAGTGTTGTTTTCTCCCCCAAGTATGGCTTTATTTCTAGGATGAAATCTTTTAAAGTTGAGGAGAATGTAATGTTTTCGATTTTTTCCATTTTCCATTTTCTAGGATTTTTTTGATTTTTTGGGGTTATTTTCGTCTTGTCTTGTTTTATGTGCCAAACACCGTGGGGTATGCTGGGTGTGTCTAAGAGTTGGTTGGGGCATTTCTATGAGTTTAGGACTCTTGAAAATGCATTGGTTGCCATTTCGGCTTTTTTTTTTATTTTTCGGGCCGAGAGGTCCCAGGTGGGACCCACTATCGGGGTTGTTGTGTACGGGGATTGTGTTTTGGGTTTTGTTGCATTTCATGCACTATTATTTGATGTACATTTTTGTAGGTACATGTTTATTTAGTGATTGTAACTTGGTTAGTGTATATGTATAAATATGTTAATATTAAAAAGGTGAGATATTTTGTTGCCGTGGGACGCGCCACTACACCTTATCAATTATAATGACCACAAGGTCATAAACTGACCTCATACGTTCTCTTTTCATCTCGACAGTTCTCTCTCTTCTCGACAGCTTCAATTTTCTTTTTCTTTTTCCATCATTTAAGCTTAGATTTCTTCTACACCTTCGAGATTTTAACTTCCAATAGAATGCAAAGTTGATGAGCGCGTTGAGGGTTTCATTTTGATATGAAGAAAGCACCATTTGGAGCCACTTTGGATTTCAAATTTTGGTGTTCTTGGGGTGAAAAAGTTGATACTAGGCCTAAAACGGTTATCGAATTTGGAACCGGGGATAGCTATCAATTTCGCCTTGGTAAAGTCAGTTAACGGTTTTCGAAAATGGGAAGTTGGGTCGGTAGAGACCAGGCACAGAAAGGGGTGCATTGCATTTCATATCATACATGGCATATCTTTGAAATGTGTTGTGTAATGAAGTAAATGTTTGTTTGGAATGCAAATATCATTATATGGACTCCTAATGCATGTTCTCATTTTCTTTATTCCCTTTATGTTTTACGTGGCTCAAGGGAGTCCAAAACTGACGCGTTAGGCGACTTCTACTGAGCCTTGTGCTCACCCCTTATTTTTATCATTTTTAGGACACGGAAAGGAAGTGGCAGACGACGTCCCACCACAAGCTTAATTTGGATTAGAAGATCATTTTATTAGTTTTTGCAACCAAATTTTTATGTTATAAAGGTGTAATTATGATATGTATAACTTTGTGTTTTGGAAACCTTGTAATTATAATGATGAGCATATAGTAACTCTTGTAAAATGTCTCAGCTTCTGTTAGGACTCTTTACTATGTTTTTGGGATCGTAATTATGATGCATTTGGATTAAATTGTATGTGTTGTTGTACCATGAAATGAACTATGTTGAGGTATAATGAATGGATGAATGGAATGTTGGATTGTGTTATATTACAGTGCTTTGGGACGGGGTAGATCAATTTTAAGGTCCAAGTGAGGCCATTGTATTCTTATACTTTTGCAGTAGGTTTAGTAGCAGGACTCTTTTCTGTAGAGGTCATGTTTGTCGACCGAATTTTAGTACCGGTCGACCGGTATCTTTTTGGGTCATTACATATATATCAAGCTTAATCACTAAGCAATGAATAACAGCCTGCATATTCTCACACTAGGACCAAAGGACACGTGTCACAAGAATGTTTAGTAATTTGCTTTGACTAAAATGCCCTTGTAGTGATACTTGTCAATATTCACTATCTTCTATAGCCATGACTATAAATAATTGATCAAACAGAGAATAAGAGTAATTATATTGGTCCTAGTGATACTGTGAGGTTTTCACTTGTATGTCAAAAGGCTAATTACATTGTTTAGTCCTTGATGTGCTCTTTAATATTATATCTGCCTTATCTATTTTTGTATGATCAAAGACATTGAAGAAGGTACATTATGCTATATTATCCAAACAAAGTCTTCTTGCAGTCATTGGTACTTATCTTGGTTCCTCAAGAATGTATATTACACTATTAGTTACTCACAGGGGTTTTTTGGTCTTTTACATGTGTGAGAGCACTAGTTAGATATGTTGGGAGTACTGCATTGCACAATAGGATTCAAGTTTAGGGTTATATTCCATTTACAATTGCTGCAGCCACAGAATTCTGATTAAAGTATCTTATCTACAATGTAGGGGTAATCTAGTCTTTCTAGGTGACTATTATATGCTTGACACGTGGCTCTATGGTCCTAAAGAGAGAAACATGACAGTGATACACCTCTTAAATCTTGTGACAGGAGTATTATTTTCATATATTGCACTAACACATGGGCTAAAAATTGGTGTGCACTACATAACAAATGAGATGAGTTGGTAAGGGTAAAGAGGTCTTTTTACTTAGAGAATGGTAGACTATTCTCCCTCCAGTGATGGTTGGATCTCATTATCCTTTATCCAAATTATTAGGGCTACATCAGTATATGATTCAAGGCTATATAAATGTTGTTATATAGTATTTTGCTGATAAAAAGCCTCTTTTGTAAACCCTAAAAGAAAGCTACAATGAGAATGTTTTTCTGATGGCCCAAGTTTTACAAAACCCAGTGCGCCAACGAGTAACATGAAAACTGACCTGATAATGGACCCCAAATGCAGAAGCAATAATAGATATGCAGTCTTTAGGGATGAATATCATCTCTAAGATGCCAAAGTGGCTTCCTAAAAGTCACGGAACTTAAAGGAAAACAAATGCGAAAGCTAGGTTTTAAAAACAAACAAAGTGAACCACAAAGGATAAAATGGTCTTTTCAAACTAAAATGGATGCTACCGTGTATACCATTGGATAGACAACAAAAAATTAATAAATTTAGACTCAAAAATCACTTGATTTGGAGTTGAAACGAATAAGTTATGAATTTTCAAAGTTTTGAAGAAAAAAAATGAGCACAGGTGCGATCGATCGCAGATGGTGCAATCAATCGCAGAATCCACAAATGATGGACAGTAGCCAAATCCCAAATTTTAAAAAGTTGAAGTGCCCAGTGCGATCGATCTCCATTTTTACGATTGATCACAGAATCCACAAACGATGAATTGTGACCAAAAAGGTGCCCTACGACCGATTGCAACTATCAGCGATCGATCGCCAAATCTGCAATCAATTGTTACTGGGTTGGCTGTGACCGTGAAGTTTTTGAAAATGCTTGTTTTTCGAAGGAAAAATAGATTAATTTGGAAAAAATTTGTAAAACAACCCCCCCCCCCCCCCAAAAAAAAAGAAAAAAAAGAAAAAGAGTTTTCTAAACAACCAAGGTTCGAACCAAAAATAAAATGCAAGTTGAAATGCCCAAAATGCCCCTGACATTAAATAGGTCACTAAAGTAAAGCATACTGAAATTTCATCATACATTCCATTACATAAAATTGAATGGCCCTTGGCCTCATTACATATCATGTTAAAGTACATCAAAAGGAATGTGTCAAGGCACATATTACACAAATCAAAGGAAGCTAAACATGCTTCTAAATAAGTTATACTTTACATAACAAAAGGTAAGCAAAAAAAAACATGCTAACACTTGTATGTCAAATGTACACAAAAGTTATCCAAATGTAACCATGCCAAGCTAGGAATGGTGAGCATCCAAAAACAAGTTCTTCTTTCCTAAAAAACCACATTTCAACTAGGGTGAGTAAACAAGTTACTCCATAGGAAAATGCACATGCGTATAACCTAAAGTTTTAACGGTTTTGCAAGTTAATATAAACGGATACACGTGGATAATGCCACCTAGCGTCTAAGTTCAATGTGGAGCTAAGGCAACATCCTAAAGCTACCTTTAAAACTATATAAACATAATCCATAATAGGTACCACAATTAAATGAATTTGGAACCAACAAAGCCAACAACTAGTTACAACAATATATTGTTATCAACTTGAAACAAAATGCGAAATCAACAAATGGTGGACATACTTGGACATCACAGTGGATAAAACCAAAGGCATAATAGCTATTTTGGGTTACTAGCCCACCTGGAACTACCCTAGTGCGCACAATTTGGGAGGAACTCGTACCCTTTGCGCTTTGTTCTAGCCATTTCATACAACGATGCCCTAAGTTTCCAAAATCAACAAACTATACCACAAATATACTAAGTATATAATGCAATTTTCCACCTTCCATACACAACCAAATGGGATTCACACAAGTCATGCCCTAAGTCCTCAAGCTATAATGGCAAGTTCTATAACAAGATTACAATGTGAATTCCACTAAGCTATAACAATGTTGTCAACACTTGAATTTCATTCATGCTAATACAAAATGAGCTCTAAATCCATGATTTAAACATTATGATAATATCAGTTACATAATTAAATCAACAACCATAACAATATAGAAACTCAACTATTACATAAATAAAATCACATGATTTCAAAACCTCACTAAATGAAGTAAGCTTAATACATGTTAAAGATCAAGTATAAGCTCTAATTAAAACAAAACCCTAAGTTAATTCCATGTTATATACATCTATAAATAACCCTAAATTCAAAAATAACATGTAAACAACATATATCAACTCCAATAACACATAAAACATTAAGGGTATAAACATATGACATTCCTTACCTCACTAGAAGATTGTTCCTCTAGAATCCAAAGCAAACAAACTTAAATTGAAAAACTAAGCAAAGGAGAAAGAAGAGAGGAAGATTTGATATTCAAAGTGGAAGACCAAATTCTCAAGGGAAGGGGGTCAAATTTCAGAAATGGAGACTTGGATTTTAGGATTTCTCAAAGTGCCTCACTAGAGGATTGTCCTTCTAGAATCAGAGGCAAACAAGGGCAAATGGAGAAACTGAGAAAAGGTGTTCTATATATGGAAGATAAGAAACTTTTGTATTCAATATGGAAGACTAAAATCCCAAGGGAAGGGGTTCGAAAACTAAAAATGGTGGCAAGGGTTCAAGGTGGCTGCAATGGTGGTTCTTTGTGAGGAAGACAATTTCACAACTTTTCCCACTAACTCAAGGCTTTGTTAGCCAAACATACACACACCAACACTACCTCTGACACACATACACATGCACACATCCACCCTTCACTTGTCACTAATTTAGGCCTTCTCACAAGACTTAATCTACGCCTTACACTTGTCACCTAATTAGGCTTCCAAGTGTATCCAATGGTAAGTCAACAAATGGTACAATGGGAGAGTGTCATATGTCACTCTTTTCCCCTATTTGCAAGTTAGTCCCTCCATAAAATATCTCAAAGAATAATTGCACAAAAGTCAGTAAGGCAAAATATCCCAAAAACTTAATTACACAAAGTACCCCGAAAAACAAAAATGTTTCCAAAGAAACCATGGATCCATACCCCTGGAAATTAAAAATAAATGAGCATGCTTTACAAAGAAATTAATACATACGTGGGCAGTAAAAGATAATATAATGTAATGCACGTCGTGCTGGAAATCAGTTCCGAACACCGAAGCCTACCTCGGGCGCAACAAAACTGATACGTTCCTTAGGACTAAATAAGAGTTTATGTTGAAACCAAAAGAGAGTGAGATGGCAAAATAATAAGTTTCTAAGCTACTTTAAGGGTAGCAACCTCCACAAGACTTTAAGTCGAATTCAATTCTTGCTTTCTTTATTCATGTCAAACTCTTAAATACAAGAAAGATAGAGTTTGTTGCAAAACAAACTCCTATTCTCTAGGTAACAAAATGTTAACAGAAGACTAATTCTAAAAGAGATAAAAAGAGAGAAAACAGGGAAATTAAATCAAAGAAAAAACAAAGACTAACTAGCAAAGCAAAACTCTACTTTAGCTATCAACCCCATTATGTACGTAACAGTGCCTCCCCACTCAAAATTAACTTTGTCCCCAAGGTTAAGTTCTGGAAAATGCCTTTTCATATCTAAAAGACGTTACCATGTTATACTGTCTCTAGAAGTACCCACCCACTGAACTAAAATTTCTGTGATATTTCTTTGACCTTTGCGAACAATGCGACGTTCCAAAATTTGAGCAGGCTTCGACTCCAATATTCCTTCGTTAGAAATTTCAGGAAGTGAAATTTGTGGTACTTCTTGATCGCCCAATTTTTTCTTCAGCTGAGAGATGTGAAAAACATTATGTATTTTTGCTGAATGAGGCAAATTTAATTTGTAAGCCACTGCTCCAATGCTTTGTAAAATCTGAAAAGGTCCATAATAACGAGGTGAAAGTTTAAGAGATTTTCGGACTGCTACCGAAGATTGGCGATAAGGCTGAAGGCGTAAATAAACATAATCACCTACCTTAGAAGTTCATTCTGTATGCCTCCTATCTGCAAAATTCTTCACACAGTTCTGCGTTTCGTGCAAATTCTGACACAACAACTTTAAAATTGAATCACGGTCCCTTAATTGTTCGTCAAGTTGTTGCAATGTGCTTGACCCATTTGTATAAGGAACAAACTTTGGAGGTTTGCAACCATAGACTTCTTCAAAGGGAGAGATACCAGTAGAAGAGTGAATATTTGTGTTATTCTAGTACTCTACCAAAGTGAGATATTTCAGCCAATCTCTAGGTTAAAGGCTTACAAAACATCAAAGATAACTCTCTAGGCACCTATTCACCACCTCAGTTTCGCCGTCAGTCTAAGTATGATAGGTTGAACTGAATTGGAAACTAGTTCCTTGTAGCTTGAATAATTGTCACTAGAAATCACTAAGAAAAACTCTATCTCAATCACTTATGATTGTCTTGGGCATTCCATGAAATTTAAAGACATTATCAAAAAAAGGCTTGCGCAACAGAAAAAGCTGTATAAGGATGGGATAGAACTATAAAGTGTGAATATTTTGATAACCTATCAACTACTATAAAAATAACATCTTTGCCACCTAATTTAGGTAAGCCATTAATAAAATTAATTGAGATATCGACCCAAATTTGATTTGGAATGGGCAGAGGTTGTAGAAGACCAACAGTCAAAGTATTTGTAGTCTTATTTCTTTGACAAACTTCACACTCTTGTATAAATTTCTTGATAAAGGAACGCATATTTAGCCAATAGAAATCTTGTTCAACACAATGCAAAGTTTGATGGACGCTAGAATGTCCACCAACGGGGCTGGAATGAAACTCTTGCAGAACACTATTTCGAAAAATAAAATTAGCACCAACATAAAATCTTCCCTTGTATAAGAGTCGCCCATTTCGAATAGAATATTTAGATAGGTCCAGTTTTCTGTAATGACCCAGTCATTTTCCTTCCTTTCTTTTTTCGGTAAATTCTTTTTTTTTTTGCCTTTTTCCTATTTCGTCTTTTTCCCGTTTATCATTTTTCCTTGCATAACCTCATTTTTTGGTACTCGGATTTGATTCCGGATTTGCATGTATCCATAATATTTGATTTCGATGATAATTGTATTTTTACTTTTGTAGAAAATATATTCTAGGTGCTTACTTTTTCGTAAAGGGCATGGATGCATACTTTCTTGGAAAAATTCTTGATTTTGGGGTTTTAGTGTAATTATGAAAAGTAATTATTTTTTCATCTTGGGGACCATTTTTCAATTTAATTTAGAAGATATTTTGAAAAAGGATTTTTTTGCAATTTTTGGAAAGTGTGACAAGTGTCACACTCTCATGAAGCCACTTGTTGGCAATGGGGTGGAGTGACTTGGATACATAATCTCTTGACATTTGGAGGATGGAGATTCACCCACTTGTTGGCCTAGGATTGGTGCACTTGTTGGCTTGGATGGTTGATAAGCGTAGGCTTAGGATTACGCCTAGGAAGGAGACATGGATTTGTGACAAGCGTAGGCTCACATTTTAGTCTTGCATTGTGTGTGTGTGTGAGGTAGTGTAAGAGCACCTAGTGAGTGGAGGAATACTAGATCTTCCACTCACCATTTTTTACTTTATCCCTTTCATTCCATTTGCTCTCAAGAACCCTAACCTAGCCACCATTGATGAAAAGCTTAGTATAGAGCTTATTGTTTCATTTTGGCCTCCTTCCACTCACCTTAGACTTAAAACCTTGGGAATTAAAACTTTCCTCTCACTCTCCTCTTCATAAACCCTATAATTGTTTTCCATTTTTAAGCTTGGTTGCTTAGATTATAGAGATCCAATTCTCTATTAAGGTAGGGGTGGTAGTATGTTTATATTTTAAGTGTTTTATAATCATTTGGGGTTTAATATATATTGTGTACATGCTTTTAATATGATAGCCTTGCATATTATAGGAAACCCTCATTTCTTGACTTAGGGTTTATTGATTTAAGCATGTATAATATGTATATACCATACGTAGAAGGATTATATAATTTAGTAGTATGCTAAATTCTAGTATTTTTACATGTGGTAGTGATATAGAACTCTTGTAAAATTATTAAGGTTATATACAATTTCTAATGACTTTAATTGCTATATTTATGGTGGTGATAATTCTATAATCTTGTTGATGACAAATTATGATTATTTTAGAAGCTTATTGCTAAAATGTTAAGAATTAGTGTATGAAGCTTATTGTTGAGGCGTTGTTTAAATTGATAAGTTAGCGGTATTGTATTGTGCATAATATTATAATGAGGACTTGTAATTTAGTATGCCATTTTAGACTTGGAACCCTAAGACATGGTTTGTGTGGTTTCAAAATACTTATGCATGGAAGGTGGTTTATATGCCTTAATTATAGTGTATGAGTTTTGAACTTGATTATGATTTTGGATTCTCTTGGGACATTGTTACAAGTGATATGGCAAGAGTTTGGCTCTAGTGCAGGAGGTATGAGTTCTCCCCAATTGAGATAGTGTGCACTAGGGTGGTCTTCCCAGCGGGTTAATGCCCGGAATAACCGTGTTGATCTTGGTTTAGTCCGAGATGTGATGTCTAAGTCTTCTACTAATTGATTTCACATTCAATTCCAAGTTGACAACCAATGCATAATTGTGACTTGTGATTTTTGCAATTGGCGGATTGATGTTGTTAAGTACATTGATATTGATATGTATTGTTAAAGAAATATTTAAGTTACCTAAGATGATCCCTTAGAATACCTTGAACATAGATGTTAAGTAGAATGATCCCTTATATTCGTCTATATTGATCTTGCAATAATATTGAAACTTTAGGGTATACGCATATGCTTCTTCCTACGAGTAACTTGATTACTCACCCTAGTGGTTTGGGTTGTTTTATAGGTAAAGAAACTATGTTCTTGGATACTTATCATCCTTAGGGGCATATGAGCAATTTGAAGCATTTTTGTATTTTGACATGCAAATGTTTAGCATGCTTTACTTTTGAAGATATATTTTGTATACCATGGGTGTATGGTATTTTAGAAGCTAATGTAGCTTCCTTGATGTGTAATGATACTTAAGTACTTACTTTTGACACTATAAGCATGTATGTAATGAGGTCAAGGGCCAAACATGTTCACTTTAGTACTTGTATTCATTTGGTACTAAATTTTGCTTCAAAAATGTATTTTAACCAACTTTGGAGGTTTGGCATATGAAATTCTTATAATTAACATGTATGAGGCCATGAACCATTGTTTTACATTCAATTATTCATATTAAGGTTGTTGACATGCCCACATATTCACATCTCCTTGAAAATCTACTTTTAACCATTGTTTTTGAACCAATGTATGATGGGAATTGAGGCTTAGGTTAAGCCTCAACACTTTTGATGTATAACAGGTCCTACAGCAGCTTTTCGAGTCATTTTGGCCATCCAAGATGCCATTTCAGTCGACCGATGGCTCTTGGGAACTTCATTGCACAGTAAAACACTCATTCCAGTAGCCATTTTCACTGTTCAGGGTTATTTCGGTCGACCAGTGCCTTATTTTGGTCTACCGAAACAACCTCCCCTCAAAAATATGTTTTTAGAAAACTTTCTGTCTATTTCGGTCGTCCAAAATTCCATTTCGGTCGTTTGAAATAGCCCTCATGCACCATCCTTCCAGGTTTTGTTTCAGCTTTGATGTTCTAACTTCAAAAGGTCATAACTCCTTCATTCCTAATCCAAATGGGGTGATTATTGAGCCTAAACTCAAGGATTTTGAGTCAGCTTTCCAATGGTACCAATTCCTTTCTCAGATTCAAATCACAGTGGGAGTTATTCATATTTTAGTGAGGTAGTGTCAGTTTTCGCTTAAACCGAAAAAGGGCATTTTTGTGGGATTCTTGGCTAAAGTTCTTAAAACCTCTTGGAATGTTGTGAAATGATTAGATTAACTTGTATTCACCTTGTTTGACTTGTTTAGAGTCAATTTGCTCTTTTTATTCGTGAATTGACCACTTTTCCTTTTGACTTACGAATTTTACCCGTTTTGATGCTAGTTTCCTCTTTCGCTCTCTTTAACTTCCGTGACTTTATGGAATGTCACATTGGTGTCTTAAAGATGATTTATATCTCAAAGGACTATGGTTTTGTCTTTCACTTCTGCATTTCGGATCTGTTTTCCGGTCAACTTTTGGGTCATCGCTGACGCACCGGGTTGAAAAACTTGGGCCGTCACACGTGGTATCAGAGCTCCTAGGTTTGAATACCTTAGGAGAATAGGTTTTGGGTGCGTATCATGCTTTTTTTTTATCTACTTTGATATATTCATATGCTTTTGATAACCTGTTTTGGCTTTATAACATGTTTATGTGTTTCTTGATAACACACTTGGTAGTATGACATTTCATTATGATTATATGCCTATGTGGTTAAGAGCATCTTTGTTTGACATGTATACTTATTTGCTTATATGCTTAACTATTTTAAGGGCTTTCTTTGATTGCTTTAGCATGACCGTATGTTGCATACCTTGTCTTGCTTCATGTTTCGTGCATTCATAGTATGAGTTGTATTCGTTCATAATAACTTGTGTTTTTGTTAACCTCTTTCCTTATATACGTTTAGCATCATGGTTGTCATGCATGGAGAGTCTTCATATCAGGGCACTAAGGAGCAGGTGGCTGACACCGAGTTTACGAGGGGTTTGGGGAGGCCTAGGATTCCAGTTCATGGCGCTAATGTTAATCCGCCGCAGGCACCGACTTACGAGGAGTGGGTGACTCAGGGAATTAATCAGGGGATTGTTGAGTCCTTATAGGAATTGATACACAAACAGGTAGTAGGGATACAAATTCTGGCACCAGCACCGGCACCAATAGTCAATGATGCAATGGAAAACTTTATGCGACTACAAAGGGTTAAGATTGATCCATTTGTGGGGAGTTCAAATCCGCTAGTCTTAGAAGCTTGGTTAGACCTTATGGTTCGTAAGTTGGATAATATGGCGGTACCCACGGATAGGTTGAGGATTTCTTTGACTGCCTCTATGTTCATGGGAGATGCAGATTTCTAGTAGAGGTCTATGACCAATGTCCACAATGTTGAGTTGATGACTTGGAATGAGTTCAAAGAATTGTTCTTTAAGTGCTTCTTTCTGAGGGCTATGAGGCGGGAGATGAGGATACAGTTCACAGGTCTTTATCAGGGCACTATGAGTGTCATTAAGTATGAGACATGATTTACTTCTCTCTCTCGTTATGCCGAGGACATGGTGGCGATAGATGAGGCCAGGGCAATGAAATTTCAGGATGGACTACATCTTAACATCAGGCCATGGGTCTCAATTCTTGATTTGAGGACTTACAGAGAGGTAGTCCAGAGGGCTATACTAGCCGAGGTAGAGGAACGGGATCAGTCACGGATTAGGGGTTCACATAAGCAGCCTCGCGGAGACAATCCATCATCTTCTGGGAGTTAGTGGAAGAAGGCTGGGGTAGGGAACAATACTCAGTCACAGGGGGCACCACAGTAGATTCGTCCTGCACCCATAGTTCCTGTATCTATGAGATCAGCCCAGAGTGTAGTTTGTTACCATTGTTAGCAGCTGGGGCACATCATGCCTCGTTGCCCATAGCTTCAACCATAGGCCAGTCAGACTTTAGCTTATACAAAAATAGGGTAAGGAGCATGCTTCTATTGCAAGCAACTAGGTCATCTTAAGAAAGGTTGTCCAAAGTTGTTAAATAAGTCACGTAGTGGCACAGATTCACAGATAGTACCGGCACAGTCTGTAGTGGTTCAGTCTGGTTTCAGAGTTCCTCAGGCACCACAGCCAGTGGTGCCAGTTGGCACTTATCTAGCTAGGGGTCTACACCTAACGCTTCTACACATTAGTCAGGCTATCATGGTAGTTTACAGCAGGGCTTAGGGGCTCAGGAACGAGCCTATGCTCTTCCACAGGTAGATACTTCCGTAGGGACCTCTTCAATTCGAGGTATCTTTCTAGTTTTTAGTTCTTGGGCACAGGTTCTTGTTGACACGGGTGCATCACATTCTTTCATTTCTATATCATTTGCATATTCATTGGGTCTGGAAGTCACACTTCGGGATAGTTTTCTCTGTGTTGACACACCAGTTGGGGGTCTAGTGTCTTTGGATCATGTTTGTCGGGGTTGTGCTACTAAGATAGCTGAGCAAACCTTAGAGTTCGATTTCGTTATTCTCGATATGATGGGCTTTGACGTCATTCTCGGAATAGATTGGTTGTCATTCTTTTAGGCTACAATTGATTGCTTCCGCGGGAGGGTGTCCATTTGCACTCCCAAGGGAGATTGTTTCCATTTTGTGGGAGATTGGAGCAATTCCTACCCAGCGATGGTTTTCAGCATTGGTAACTGGAGTCGTCACAAATCCTACTTAGCTAATTTTCTAGTTGATGAGGATAACAATTTGGGTCGTGTTCTTCTGGTAGTTGTTGAGGAGTTTGTTAATGTCTTTCCAGAGAAACTGATAGAGTTACCTCCTTTAAGGGAAGTTATTTTTGCCATTGATGCCATTCCTGGTATAGCACCCATCTCTATGGCACCGTACCGTATGGCACCGGCAGAGCTTGATGAGCTGAAAGGTCAGTTGGATGATTTGAAAGCTATGGGCTTATTTGTCCTAGTGCTTCACCATGGGGAGCTCCGGTTCTTTTTGCGAAGAAGAGTGATGGGTTTTAAGACTTTGCATCGATTATCGCAAGTTGAATCACGTTACGATCAAGAATAGGTATCCTTTGCCAAGGATTGATGACTTATTTAATCAGTTGAATGGAGTGACATGCTTTTTGAAGATTGATTTGAGATCAGGTTACTATCAGTTAAGGGTTAAGGATGAGGATATATCCAAGACCGCTTTTCACACACGGTATGGCCATTATGAGATACTGGTGATGCCATTTGGTTTGACCAATGCTCCAGCAGCTTTTATGGATTTGATGAATCGTGTATTCAGTGACTATCTTGATAGATTTGTGGTGGTGTTCCTTGATGACATTCTTATGTACTCAGCTTCAAGGGAGGAGTATGAGTATCATTTGAGAACAATTTTGCAGATCCTTAGGGATAACCGATTGTATGCCAAGTTCAAGAAAAGTGAATTTTGGCTACCAGAGGTGAAGTTCCTTGGACATATTGTGTCAAGGGGTGGTGTTGTAGTGGATCCATCGAAGATTGAGTCTGTGAGGGATTGGGAGTGTTCGAAGACAGTGTTTGAGGTATGGAGCTTTCTTGGCCTAACCGGCTATTACAGGAGATTTGTTTAGGATTTTTTTTGTCTAGCGGCACCTATGACTCTACTTACTCACAAGGGAGTCAAGTTTATATAGAATAAGGCTTGTAATTTTGCTTTTCAAGAGTTAAAGATCAGGTTGACTTCAACTCTAGTTTTGATCATACCTGAACGTGGTTTGGGTTATGCGGTCTTTTGCGATGCTTCACAAGAAGGATTGGGTAGTGTCTTGATACAGATAGGACGGGTGGTAGCTTATGGGTCTCGACAGTTGAAGACTCACGAGTTGAACTATCCGATACATGATTTAGAGTTGGCAGCAGTTATTTTTGCCTTAAAGGGGTGGAGATATTATTTGTACGGGGAGAAATTTGAGGTTTTCTTCGATCACAAGAGTCTCAGATATCTCTTCTCTTAGAAGGATTTGAATTTGAGACAGCGCAGATGGGTTGAGTTCATGGAGGACTACGAGTTTGAGTTGCAGTATCATTCAGGAAAGGCAAATATGGTTGCTAATGCATTGAGTAAGAACTCACGGGGCACTCTTGCTAGCATTTTCATTCACAGATGGAAGATGCTAGAAGAGCTTGCAGATCTTGGTTTAGAGTTGTATGAGGATGTTTCACCGGCTATCTTGTTTAGCCTTGTGGCTCAACCGGCTCTTGTAAGCAGCGTAATTGAGGCACAACAGGAGGATGGGGAGATGAAGTCCATCCACAATCGAATTTCAGGCAGCGAGAATATAGAGGGTTGGACCTTGCATTCAGACAGTGGTCTCAAGTACAGAGGGAAGATGGTTGTTCCTTTGTCTTATCGTAACGTTGTTTTTCGGGATTTTCACCATTCTCGACTTGTAGTTCATCCTGGTGGTACAAAGATGTATCACAATTTGTGGAGACAGTTTTGGTGAAAAAGCATGAAACGGGATGTTTCTCAGTTCGTAGCTAAATGCCTTACTTGTCAGCAAGTGAAGGCAAAGCATCAGAGACCAACAGGTTTGTTACAACCACTACTAATGGCAAAGTAGAAGTGGGAGGACATCACTATAGATTTCGTGATGGGACTTCCGAGATCCAAGGCAGGGAATGATGTCGTTTGGGTCATTGTTGACAGATTGACTAAGATAGCTCACTTTTTTCCTATAGCAGTGACAGATGACGCAGAGAGACTTAGTGGATTATATGTAAGGCAGATTATTAGGCTTCACGGGGTTCCAATATCCATTGTTTCGGATAGGAATCCCAGATTCACGTCTCACTTTTAGCAAAGTTTTTAGGAGGCTCTTGATACGGGGCTTCATTTCAGCACGGCTTTCCATCCTCAGATTAATGGTCAGTGGGAGCGTACCATTCAGATATTGGAGGATATGCTGCGGGCTTGCATCTTGGATTTTGGGGGTAGTTGGGAAGACTACTTACCCTTGGTTGAGTTTGCCTTCAACAATAGTTACCAGACCAGTATTGTCATGGCACCTTTTGAGGCATTGTATGGTAGACCTTGCATATTTCTAGTTTGTTGGACTGAGGTAGATGATACAATCGCCTTGGGTCCCGATATTATCTTTGAGACTACAGAGAAGATTAAGTTGATTCGACAGCAGTTGGTTACAGCTCAGAGTAGGCAGAAAAGTTATGCTGACAGGAGGAGAAGATCATTGTCTTTTGAGATAGGGGACCATGTCTTTCTCAAGATTTCTCTACGGAAGGGACTTCTGAGATTTCGACAAATGGGTAAGTTGTCTCCAAGGTTCATTAGACCATTCCAGATTTTAGAGCGAGCCGGTGAAGTTGCTTATTATTTGGCGTTGCTGCCAGACCTGGATAGGGTTCACGACGTCTTTCATGTCTCTATATTGATAAAATATGAGCCAGATCCTTCGCATGTTTTATGGTGGAAAAATGTTGTTGTTGATGAAGATGTGACCTATGAGGAGGGTCCAGTCTAGATTCTTGATTCACGGGAACATGTCTTATGGACCAAGACCATTCCATTGGTTAAGGTCTTGTGGAGACATCATGGCATTGAGGAGGCTACCTGGGAGCTCGAACAAGAGGTTCACTCTTGGTATCCCAATTTGTTCTCTCTTTCAGGGTCGACTCGATTTCAGGGATGAAATCTTTTTAAAGAGGGTACGTTATAATGACCTAGTCATTTTCCTTCATTTCTTTTTTTGGTAAATTCTTTTTTTTGTCTTTTCCCTATTTTGTCTTTTTCCTGTTTTTCGTTTTTCCTTGCATAACCTCATTTTTTTGTGCTCGGATTTGATTTTGGCTTTGCATGCATCCATAATATTTGATTTTCATGATAATTGTATTTTTACTTTTGTAGAAAATACATTCAAGTTGCTTATTTTTTCGTAAAGGGCATGGATGCATACTTTCTTGGAAATATTCTTGATTTTGGGGTTTTAGTGTAATCATGAAAAGTAATTATTTTTTCGTCTTGGGAACCATTTTGCAATTTAATTTTGAAGATATTTTGAAAAAGGACTTTTATGCAATTTTTGGAAAGTGTGACAAGTGTCACACTCTCATGGTGCCACTTGTTGGCAATGGGGTGGAATGACTTGGATGCATAATCTCTTGACATTCGGAGGGTGGAGATTCACGCACTTGTTGGCCTATGATTGGTGCACTTGTTGGCTTGGATGGTTGACAAGTTTAGGCTTACGGTTAAGCCTAGGAAGGAGCCATGGATTTGTGATAAATGTAGGCTCACATTTTAGTCTTCCATTGTATGTGTGAGAGAGGTAGTGTAAGAGCACCTAGTGAGTGGAGGAATACTAGATCCTCCACTCACCATTTTCACTTTATCCCTTTCATTCCATTTGCTCTTAAGAACCCTAACCTAGCCACCATTGATGAAAAGCTTGCTATAGAGCTTATTGTTTCATTTTGGCCTCCTTCAACTCACCTTAGACTTAAAACCTTAGGAAGTAAAAGTTTCCTCTTACTTTCATCTTCTTAAACCCTAGAATTGTTTTCCATTTTTAAACTTGGTTGCTTGGATTATATAGATTTAATTCTCTATTGAGGTAGGGGTGGTAGTATGTTTATATTTTAAGTATTTTATAATCCTTTGGGGTTTAATATATATTGTGTGCATGCTTTTAATATGATAGTCTTGCATATTATAGGAAACCCTCACTTCTTGACTTAGGGTTTATTGAATTAAGCATGTATGATATGTATATACCATGTGTAGAAGGATTATATAATTTAGTAGTATGCTAAATTCTAGTATTTTTACATGTGGTAGTGATATAGAACTTTTGTAGAATTATTAAAGTTATATACAATTTCTAATGACTTGAATTGCTATATTTATGGTGGTGATAATTCTATAATCTTGTTGATGACAAATTGTGATTATTTTAGAAGCTTATTGCTAAAATGTTAAGAATTAGTGTATAAAGCTTATTGTTGAGGTATGGTTTAAATTGATAAGTTGGCGGTATTGTATTGTGCATAATATCAAGATGAGGACTTGTTATTTAATATGTCATTTTAGACTTAGAACCCTAAGATATGGTTTGTGTGGTTTCAAAATACTTGTGCGTGGAAAGTGGTTTATATGCCTTAATATAGTGTATGAGTTTTGAACATGATTATGATTTTGGATTCTCTTGGGACATTGTTACAAGTGATATAGTTAGAGTTTGGCTCTAGTGCAGGAGGTATGAGTTCTCCCCAATTGAGATAATGCGCACTAGGGTGGTCTTCCCAGCGGGTTAATGCCCGGAATACCCGTTTTGATCTTGGTTTAGTCTAAGACGTGATGTCCAAGTCTTCTACTAATTGATTTCGCATTCAATTCCAAGTTGACAACCAATGTTTAATTGTAACTTGTGATTTTTGCTATTGGTGAATTGATGTTACTAAGTACATTGATATTGATATGTATTGTTAAAGAATTATTTAAGTTAGCTTAAGATGATCCCTTAGAACACCTTGAACATAGACGTTAAGTGGAATGATCCCTTGTATTCGTCTATATTGATCTTGTAATGATATTGAAACTTAAGGGTATACGCATATGCTTCTTCCTACGAGTAACTTAATTACTCACCCTAGTGGTTTAGGTTGTTTTACAGCTAAAGAGGCTATGTTCCTGGATACTTATCATCCTTTGGGGCTTATGAGCAATTTGAAACATTTTTGTATATTGACATGCAAATGTTAAGCATGCTTTACTTTTAATGATAATGTAGCTTCCTTGATGTGTAATGATACTTAAGTACTTATTTTTGACACTATAAGCATATATGTAATGAGGCCAAGGGCCAATCATGTTCACTTTAGTACTTGTATTCATTTGGTTCCAAATTTTGCTCCAAAATGTATTTTAACCAACTTTGGAGGTTTGGCATATGAAATTCTTATAATTGACATGTATGAGGCCATGAACCATTATTTTACATTCAATTTTTTATATTAAGGTTGTTGACATGTCCACATATTCACATCTCCTTGAAAATCAACTTTTAACCATTGTTTTTGAGCCAATGCATGATGGGAATTGAGGCTTGGGTTAAGCCTCAACACTTTTGGTGTATAACAGGTCCTGCAACAGCTTTTCGAGTCATTTCAGTCGTCTAAAATGCCATTTCGGTCGACCGATGGCTCTTGGGAACTTCATTGCACAGTAAAACACTCATTCTATAGCCATTTTCATTGTTCCGGGTCATTTCGGTTGACCGATGCCTTATTTCGGTCTACCGAAATAACCTCCCCTTAAAAATATGTTTTTAGAAAACTTTTTGTATATTTCGGTTGTCCAAAATTCCATTTTAGTCGTCTGAAATAGCCCTCATGCACCCACCTTCCGGGTTTTGTTTCAGCTTTGATATTCTAACTTCAAAAGGTCATAACTCCTTCATTCCTAATCCAAATGGGGTGATTCTTGAGCCTAAACTCAAAGATTTTGAGTCATCTTTCCAATGGTGCCAACTAAATTCTCAGATGCAAATCACAGTGGGAGTTATTCATATTTTATTGAGGTAGTGTTAGTTTTCACTTAAATCGGGAAAGGGCATTTTTGTGGGATTCCTGGCCAAAGTTCTTAGAACCTCTTGGAATGTTGTGAAATAATTAGATTAGGTTTTATTTACCTTGTTTGACTTGTTTAGAGTCAATTTTATCTTTTTATTCATGAATTGACCACTTTGCCCTTTGACTTACGGATTTTGTCCGTTTTGACGCTAGTTTCCTCTTTTGCTCTCTTTAACTTCCGTGACTTCATGGACTGTCACATTAGTGTGTTAGAGATGATTTATATCTTAAAGGACTATGGTTTTGTCTTTCACTTCTGCATTTTAGATCCATTTTATGGTCAACTTTCGGGTCATCACTGACGCACCGTGTTAAAAAACTTTGGTCGTCGTCACATTTCCCATCCTAATAAGATTGTAACTTGGCAACAACGTATGGATCTGCGAGAGAAAGGTTGTCTAATTCTTTCATCCATACTGGTATAATTAAAAAAATAGAATGTAAGTTAACATCCTGATCACCCCTGGATAATGCATTAGTTGCTGAGTTTATGGATCCCTGCCTATACTCAACTATATAATGATAACCCAAAAGTTTCGATAACCAACGTTGTTGAGAAGGTGTCCCCACTCATTACTCTAATAAATATTTTAAACTAAGATGATCAGTCCGAATTATAAAACAACCTCCCAGCAAATATGGACGCCATCTCTGAATAGATAGGATTAATGCAAGTAGTTCTTTTTCATAGGTAGAGATGTGAAGATGCTTACCATAAAGGGCTTGGCTAAAATAAGCTATTAGACTGCCTGATTGCATTAACACGGTATCGATTCCAACTCCAAAAGCATCACACTCGATCACAAATTTTTTGGTGAAATCTGGAAGTGCAAGAACAGGGGGATGAGTCAATACTTACTTAAGCAACTCAAATACTGCTTTGGAATTATCTATCTAAATGAAAATTTCTTTAACATATTTGTAAGGGGTGCCGCAATCTTTCTATACCCTAGAACAAACTTTCTGTAATATCCTGTTAGGCCAAGAAATCCATGGAGTGATTTCAATGTTAATGGTATAGGCCATTATAGAATTGTGCCCACCTTCTTTTGGTCTACGGTAACACCAGTAGAAGAGATCACATGCCCCAAATAATCAACCTCTGAGCATCTAAAACGACATTTCGACAATTTTGCACGCAATTTGTCTTGACGAAGGAGCTCCAAGGTTTGTTTTAGATGAGTGACATAGTCTACCTCGGAAGGGCTGTAAACTAATATATCGTCAAAAAATACCAAAATAAATTTCCTTAGGAACGGATGAAATGCTTTGTTCATAAGGCTCTGAAATGTTGATGGGGCATTTGTGAGGCCAAAAGGCATCATAAGAAATTCATAATGGCCGTCATGTGTCCGAAAAGCGGTTTTAGGAATGTCGTCCTCCACTACTCGAATTTAAATCTAGACCTTAAGTCGAGTTTGGAGAAGATAATTGCACCATGAAGCTCATCAAGGAGTTTGTTTACCACTGGAATTGGATATTGGTCTTTGACTGCTGCACTGTTTAAAGCCCGATAATCAATACATAATCGCCAACTACCATCACACTTACAAACTAATACAACAGTGGATGAAAATGGGCTATAGCTTGGTCTGATTATTCTTTCTTAGAGCATTTCTCTGACAATGCATTTTATTTCTGCCTTTTGCATCAATGGATATCTGTAGGGTTTGACATTAGTTGGTGATGATCTGGAAGAAGCTTGATGCATGATCGTGGGATTGAAGTTAGGGCAAACCAGATGGTGGAGAGAACACATCAGAGAACTCAGTGAGAATGGCTTGAATGCTTGGCGGAGGAATGGGTACTTTTGTAACAGCACAAACTTTTAAGATATGCAACAACAGACCCGAAGAGGGACGTCTAAAAAAGTGCTCCATTTGATGACAAGAAAGAATATTGAGTTCTTTAGCAGCGACACTAGCAAGCTTAAATATATCTCCTTTATAAGAAAATTGCATCAACATTTTGGAAAAGTCCCATATTATGGGCCCCAATGATTGGAGCCATTGTGCACCCAATACAGTGTCATAACCACCAAGAGAGAGGTGGCCGGTAGAAGTTTGTTATTACCAGAACTCCTTATATGTTAAGTTTCACATCAAGACATTGTCCCTCACTAGATAATCGATCATTATTAGCCACCATAACATCAAATTGAGCCTTAGAATAGATAAGATGACCAGTTCGGGAGGCAATTGATGGGTCCAGAAAATTATGGGTAGAGCCAGAATCAATAAGAATGTAAAGGGGCTTGCTACAAATAATTCCAGTAACATGCATGGTCTATGGAGTTTGAGTACCATCTATGGCATGAAGAGATATTTGGGGATGTGTGATAGCAGCATTGTCAAGCGAACAATCCATGTCTTCATCATTGGAATTACATTTTTCAATAAGGAACAAAGTGAGAAACTTGCACTTATGGCTAGGCTTGAACTTTTCATCACAGTTATAGCGAAGCCCCTTGTCATGAAGGGCTTTCATTTCCTCATGGGAAATTTTTTTAATGGTTGGTTGTGGGATAGTTGGTGTTGAAGAAAATTGTCTATTTGTAGAAAAGAATTTGCGATCCTTAGAATAATTCTTCTCTTAGAGACGAGCAAGTTGATGAGAACTGAAAAGTGCATATTTAAATCCCTTAAGCTTAGGCATTCTAGTACCTTTATCTATCTTACTTTACCATTTTAGATTGATTTCGTACTATTTCCATTTTCAGGCACTTATCCCGAAAATAAGCTAACTTAGCCAAATAAGAGCTTAATTGAAGCAATTCTGAGATTAAACAAAGAAAGGAGCAAAGTGGAGGAAGAAAGAAGCAAAATGAAGCAAAGTAGCAAGTCGATCGATCTAAGTCCGAGGTTCGATCGATCGAACATTGATCGATCTCAGCACTTCAAGATAGATCCAAGCCTTGACCCAAAGCACTTAAGTATAAAAGTTCGATCGATCCAACATCATTCTTCGATCGATTGAACACCTTTGTCCTTATCCAAATGATTGATCCTATTCACAGCTGTACCACCCACCAACCACTTTTGTCCTTTTCCCATAAATATCTCTAATAAATATCTCGGATTTGTCTTTTTCCAAAAAACTCAGCTAGTTGTATCGATCCAGCCTAAGTTCGATCGATCTCACTTACATTCGATCGATCTCACTTACATTCGATCGATTAAACTTCCTCTAGTGCGAAAAAGTTAAAATTCCATCCTATTGAAAGTTGTCCTTTATCCAATCATTAGGGAATATTGTGTGCACGACCACAGCTCATTTTGGGTGTCATTTTGACCTACATATATAAGGATAAGGATTGCTTTTTGAACAGGGAGCCAACATTATTTTTGATATCATCTCTTGGAGAGGAAGTTTAGGGGAGGAAGAAGGCTAGAGACACCATTAGAGATCTTCATCAACAAGGAGCAAACCTCTTCCATGGAGTTAGCCCTTGAGGGTTGGAGCATCCTCACCATGAGTGGCTAGACATCCTCTTGGGGCTAGAGTTAGCCCCAAGCATGCTTTCTATATCTTAATCTTGTGTATTATTGAGGGATTAGTGTTGTAATTGATGTTTTGACACTTTGATATATATAGATCTTGTTTATTCAATGATTTATATGGTTTAATGCTTCCAATTGGTCATTTCATTCTATCCATATGTCTATGTATGCTAGAATAGATGTTCATATACTTATCTCTAGATTTTGTGTTATTGATGCATGTCTATGTGTATTGATGCAATAGATTTAGAGATTGTGAAAACATAGTGCTTAAAAGAATGTTCTTGTGATTCTCGTGTCTCATTCTTAGCTAAATTAGTTTAATTTCAATAGCTTAATTGTAGTTTAGTGATAGTATAATATTAGATGGGAAGATAATCCATGCTAGTAGTTTGATGCTCCATACTTTTGAATGCAAGTAGCATTTGTCTCTTATCTTGTGTTGTATTTGGATTGTGAGCGTAATGAAAATGACCAATGATTTGCTAGATATGTTATGCTTTTTACATGCTATTTAGACAATATATACTTAATTGCTAGATATATTGTGCTTTTCACATGTTGGTTAGACAATGTATACTTAATTAGTCATCCTTGCTTATTGAATCAACCAAATACACACATACCAATATTGCAACACCTTAATTGCCCTCATTAATCACTTGTCAATAATATAGAAATGTATTGCTTGCTGGTGATCTCTAAACCCCAAGACTCTTCTCTCTCTCTCTCTTACTTAATCTCCATTGCATTATATTACTTACTTTAATTTAGTTGCTCTTTAATCAACCTACCAACCAATTGTTTGATCACTCGACCTACTAATCCTAATAGCGATTCTACAATCAACTTCGACTCCAATCCCTTGGGACGATCCCTACTCGTCCTAGCTATATTTATAGTGAAAGGTAGTAGTGGCTTTTACAAATGTAAAACTTGGCCTTCGCCTTAATTGCACACTCTTAAGCTTATGGTAGGATGATGGCTAAACCAACCACCAAGTTTTTGGCGTCGTTGCCGGGGATTAGGCAACGTCATAGTTGTGGAATCCATTAGGAATTTGTACTCTTTTGATCGTGTCTTTACTTGTTTCATTTTTCTTTTGGTTACTTATTGTGTTTGTTCATATTTGACAAGGAGCATTGAGCAAGAAGGCAAGCAAAAGAACATTTAAGCAAAGAAAGGAAAAATGCTAAACATTTAAAAATTGCCAAGCTAAGCTTTAAATTTGGAGTTGAAGTGCTAAAGGACCTTTATGAGACTTTCTTTACTCAATCCCTTAGTTAAATCGTCGGCCCGCGTGGAGGCAATTTTTTAAATTCTTAGATAGATCGTGAGCCCGTGTGGAGGCAATTTACTTTTCTTAGCATGTTGTTCAAGCATGTGAGTGTGGGTACAATATATGTGGAGGAAGTTTGTTGATGGTTGATTTGTTTCAAAAGGGGAGTGCTTGCTTGTTTTATATTGATTTGTGTGTCATTTGTAGCCTTGTCTAAACCTCGCCATACCATTCATACTAAGCATTCACATGGAAAATCTAGAGGGCAATCGTGGCTACTTAGACCCACGTTTCAGGCAAAACCCACCACTTAATCAATATGGCCCCGGAGTCCAAGCTCCAATTCCTCCAATGGTCTTTCGTGATCATTATAATCTTCATGCATACCATACACCTACTTGCATCGTGTTGCCTAATTTTGAGGCTAATCAATATGAGATCAAGCCCGAGACCATTCAAATGTGTCCACTCTTTTATGGCTTAGACGAAGAGGAACCATATAGGCATCTTAATGAATTTTTTTGAACTATGTTCCACTGTAAGGTACATGAATGTCCCGGAGGAAGTTCTTAAACTACTCCTCTTCCCTTTCACACTTAAAAACAAAGCAAAGCATTGGTTCAACACTTTAAGGGTAAATTCAATCACATCTTGGGCGCAAATGGAAAATGAGTTTTTTAAAAAAATTTACCCCGTAAGTTTGACCAATGTAATGTGTGCTTCAATTAGAGAATTTTCTCAAAGGGAAGGAGAGTTGTTGCATGAGGCTTGGGAGAGATTGAATGACTTGCTAAGAAAGTGTCCACATTATGGCATTCCAAAATGGAAAGTGGTCCAATACTTCTATGAAATCCTATCCGATATGCAAAAGGACATTGTTGATACCTCATGTGACACCCCCAACATTTTCCACGCATAAGTTGATCAGGCTTATACATGAAAAACGAGGGATATCAAAAACAATTGGCAATATACAAGCATGGAATACAAAATGATGATAATAAAAGAATTTAGACAGGAAAGGAACACTAAATGATACAATATCCATCCATCTTTTATTTAATACAGTACTCCATTACAACTTGGAAATCCTATGTCAAGGATCCCTAAATATAAACCAGAGAGTTCAACGTCAAAAGTAAATAAAAACTGAAACTGAAGTAATACATAAAACTTCTACCCTGAACTGGATCGTAAGAGTAGATGAGTTCGGATGGTGGTCCCTCACTGCTAACCTCAACCTTGGAACGGGTACTGACCGTATCCTGAAATAACAACAATGGTGGGTCAACCCCACGAGCAAGTTCTCTCTACTATGACCCAAATCAGAGAATCAAATAAATTAATCATTATGAATCAGACGAGTACTATATCTGTATACATCCTAAGGGAACCACCCAATGTATAATATGACCTCAACCAGAATAGACGGTGATCACTTAGTCTCACACTAGGTGGATAAGTGTCGCCTTTCCCTACCCGGGAAATCAGCTATTATACATGGTGCACGATACTGACAACACAGACTATAACGAACTACACAGTGATGACACCTCTCAATGTACTGATTAATATACTGAGCATATCAATTAGGCAACACATGCCAACAATATCAATAAATATACCGAGTATGTCAATTAGGCAACACATGCCAATAATATTAAACCACATACCCCGACAGCCACACATCTGTCTATAGCAACGAATGCATAAGGTATGAATGAGTCTAAACTTATTAGCCAGCTCACATGGTTCTATATGGCAACACATCCATATAATATAAATGCGACATAATAAACAGTCCATTTATTCCCTGAAATGCACACAGCATAATAATCATGGTTGATATATGATTAACAGTATAAATATCCCATAATATAATGGATAATTTATATAACGATAACCGTGACATTATTATATTTGAACAGTAATAATGAATACCATTTAATAACATAATAATACCATCTATAGTAATGTGGTCAAATGAGTCACATTCATATCCGTACGGTAAACGGGCCAATTAAGGTTTAGAAATATTAATTGGCCATAATAATACTTAACGGGTATTAAAATAATAATTTCGTGGCCCGTTAAACCCGTAAATACCAACGCAGTACCTAAAAATCCAAGTTTAAGGTTCTAGAATTTACAAAATAGGCCCTAGGGGTATTCTGGTAATTTCAAGCAGCTGACAGGGCCCCTCACGCGCCCCCACGTGTCGCCCTAAGCTCCCCCACGCGCAGCCCAACCTTCCCCACTCTCCCACAGGCCTCTACGCGCGTCTGGCATCAGCCACACGCGCGCACGCGCTCCCACGCGCGCGTTTAAGTCTCCTGCAGACGTGGCACCTCCTGGTTGGTTGGCTGTATTGACTTGCTGTGGGTGCGCTACATAGGATCATTCATCTCATCTCACCTAATCCAAGGGTCAATGATCCGGGTGTACCGCGGTAACATGGACCGCGATGCACCGGATCAATCAGGTTCATCTAAGGCCCAGGATGCGCGCGCACGCTACCCTAAAGTACGCCGCATCACACCGGATCACTCCGGTCATCTCCCCCACATTCGGTGGCCGGAAAACTCGCCGGAGTTTCGCCGGAAATTGCAGAAAAGCCCCGGAAATTGCCCAAAAATTCTAGAAAAATTTCTAAAGCCTTAAATAACAATTCTTAAGTTTCAATTAATTACCTAGGCCAATAATAAATTATTTAACCCTTAAATAATTAATATCACATTATTTTAATAAATTAAATAATTAATTTATCATTGTCCTAGCACGGTTTCTAACCAAAAAAATAGCCGAATAAAGGAAATGAATAATTTATGGACTCAAAGGGGAAAAGTAGATAATAACTTGCCTTTTTGGATTTAAAATAAATCCGCCGGTTGCGCGTAGTCGGGTAAATTTCTCCTACACCGGTCCAAGCTCCTTTCTTTCTCTCTCACCTTTCTTCTCTTTCTTTCCTCTAACAATAACTCTCTACTATTTTAAATTGGTTTCTAACTTACCTTCTCATCAAACTAACTAATATTTATACAAATTAAAATAATATAAATATTACAAATATCTACTTTTACATTCAACTCACCACATTCCCAACCATATGGCTTCAAGTCTTAGCTATAAATATTAATGAAATCCTATCCTAATCTCTAATTTCATCATGACTTATGATTTAATACTATTATTATTATTATAACTATTATTATTATTATAAATAAACTATTATAATTATTATTATTATATTATTATTAATAAACTATTATAATAATTATTATTATTATTACATAAGAATACATTATATCATCATAATACTTTATAACACAAATATAATACTTTAATTAACTAATATTGCTTAATTAAACATAATCAACAAATAAAATTATTAATAATAATACATGCACAATTAAATGAATAAATTTACTATTTTAACATACACAATTAATTTACATGCACCATTTAATGAACTTAATATAACAATGTAGCATGCACAATAATAGGTAAAGAAATCCACACATAAATGAATTTAAATAAACTAAACTCTTTAATAAAATACGGGGTATTACATTCTCCCCTCCAAATAACGGAATTTCGTCCCCGAAATTCACTACATACCTGTATTAAAGAGCTCTGGATACTTGGCACGGATAATATCTTCTCGTTCCCAAGTAGACTCTGTAGCACTATGATGACTCCACTGTACACGTACTAATGGAATAGTCTTCGTGCGCAGTATCTGATCCCTACGATCGAGAATACAGTAAGGTTATTCCAAATAGGTTGCATCGGGTTGCAACTCAATCTCACCCACATCAATGTGTTGATATCGATCTTCTTCCCGTAGAAATTTTCGCAGCATGGATACATGAAAAACATTATGTACCCTATGAAGATTATCTGGTAGAGCCAGACGATAAGCTACTGCTCCAATCCGATCTGTAATCATAAAAGGACCCACAAACCGAGGCAATAACTTACCCTTTTGACCCAAACCGCATTACTCCCTTCATAGGAGAAACCTTAAGTAAAACCTGATCACCAACCTTAAACTCCAAAACACGAGTTCGACGGTCAGCATAACTTTTCTATCTGCTTTGAGCTGTACGCATCCGATCCCTAATAATAGCGATCTTTTCTAATATGTCCTTAATAAATTCAGGACCCAAAAAGCTGTTCTCACCAACTCCAAGCCAACAGATAGGAGACCTACACGGTCTACCGTACAAAGCCTCAAATGGTGCCATGCCAGTAGTTTTCTGATAACTATTGTTATAAGCAAACTCTGACAGCGGCAAATATTCCTCCCAATTGCCCTTAAAATCAAGAACACATGCCCGCAACATGTCTTCTAAAATCTGATTAACTCGCTCAGTCTGTCCATCTGTTTGAGGATGATAAGCAGTGCTAAGATAAAGTTCTGTACCCAAAGCCTGCTGAAAGCTCCTCCAAAATCCTGATACAAACTTCGAATCTCTATCTGATATGATGGACAATGGTATGCCATGAAGTTTCACCATTTCTGTAATATAAAGCTTAGCATACTGTTTTGACGTAAAGTTTGAACGAACAGGCAGAAAATGAGCGGACTTGGTCAATCTATCAACAATGACCCAAATAGAGTTGTGATTATGCTGTGAAGTAGGTAATCCCTCTATTAAGTCCATAGAAATACTCTCCCATTTCCACTCTGGTATGGGAAGTGGCTGTAACGATCCTGGCGGTCTCTGATGATCAATCTTAATCATCTGACAGGTGCTACATTTAGAGACAAAGATAGCTATATCTCTTTTCATGCCGGCCCACCAAAACTGGCATTTCATGTCCTGATACATCTTGTCTCCCCCTGGATGTACAGAGAACTGAGAAGTGTGTGTCTCTCTCATCACAACATTTCTCAAATTGTCAGCTGAAGGCACAATTAAACGTCCCTTGTACCTCAATCCTCCATCAGTCCCTACAGAATAAAAAGGAACATCTCCGGAGGCTAACTCCGAAACCCGATCAATACACTGTTGATCTGAGAGTTGCGCTAGAATGACCTGATAAATAATAGAAGGAGTTACTACCACACATGCCATAAGAGCGTCTGCTAACTCATCAATAGTCTTCAAAGCATCCCACTCTGTTGCAAACAAAGCTGAAAGGCTGACATAGGGTCGGCGGCTGAGTGCGTCTGCTATAACATTCGCTTTTCCTGGATGATACTGAATAGAGAAGTGATAGTCTTTCACGAACTCCAACCATCTGCGCTGTCTCATATTCAGTTCCCTCTGTGTGAACAAATACTGTAGACTCTTATGATCGCTAAACAATCGAAAAGTCTCCCCTAAAAGATAATGCCTCCAAATACGCAAGGCAAAAACCACTGCTGCGAGCTCTAGATCGTGAGTCGGGTAATTAAGCTCATGAGGATTAAGCTTCCTGGACCCATAAGAAACTGGTCGCTCTTCTTGCATCAACACACAACCCAAACCCTTCAGAGAAGCGTCGGTAAATACTAAATACTCGATTCCACTCTGAGGTGTGGTTAAGACAGGTGCAGAAGTTAACTTACTCTTCAATTCAGCAAAAGCAGTCTGACAAGAATCATCCCATACAAATGGTACATTCTTCTTAGTCAGATGAGTAAGTGGACCCGCAATTTTGGAAAATCCCTGGATGAACCTGCGATAATACCCCGCCAATCCCAGAAAACTACGAATTTTTGTCGGTGAGGTGGGCTGTCCCCACTCCATAACGGCCGCAACCTTGGCTGGATCTACTGCTAACCCTTCTTCTGACACTACATGACCCAGAAATTTGACCTCTTTCTGCCAAAATTCACACTTCTCAAACTTCGCAAACAACTGATGTTCTCGAAGTGTCTGCAACACTGTGCGTAAATGTCTGGCATGGTCCTTCTCCGACTTAGAGTAAACCAGAATATCATCAATGAAAACAATGACAAACTGATCTAAGTACTCTCTGAATACTCTATTCATCAAGTCCATAAAGACAGCTGGAGCGTTCGTTAAACCGAAAGGCATAACACGAAACTTATAAGATCCGTACCTTGTGAGAAATGCTGTCTTTGGAACATCTTGTTCTCTGACTCATAGCTGATGATAGCCAGACCTCAAATCGATCTTTGAGAAGTAAGTAGCTCCCTTCAACTGATCAAACAGGTCATCAATTCTAGGCAACGGGTACTTGTTGCGAATAGTAACCTTGTTCAGTTCTCTGTAATCAATACAAAGACGAAGAGATCCATCCTTCTTCTTGACAAACAGTACTGGTGCGCCCCATGGTGAAGTACTCCTGCGAATAAATCCCTGGCTGAGTAGCTGCTGAATTTAATCTTTCAACTCTCGCATCTCCACTGGTGCCATTCTGTACGGCGCCTTAGTAATAGGCGTAGTGCCTGGAGCTAAATCAATGACGAAGTCTATCTCTCGACTCGGTGGTAAGCCTGGAATTTCCTGGAATACATCCTGGAATTCCTGTACTACCGGGATACTGTCCCGAGATACCGCAGTCGCTTCCTGTGAGTCCTCCTCAAGAACGAATAAATAAGTGCTAGGCCCTCTATCAGGTTGTGGTACAACAAGAAGATACATCTCCTGTCCTGGTATAGCAAATACAATAGACTTTTCGTAACAGTTAACCTGAGTATGATACTGAGATAACCAGTCCATCCCAAGTATAACATCATACGAATGCATATCTAACACTAACAAATTTGCAAGAAATCGAAGCTGGCCCATATCTATAAGGATATCACCGCTACACTCTCGTAAAATTGCGCCAACCCCCAATGGGGTATAAATATTAAGAGGTTGGTCACATAACTGAGTCGTCATACCAGATAAGATAACAAAAGATCTAGACACAAAAGAATGTGATGCACCAGTGTCAAACAGTATACGAGCAGTTCTACCATGTATAGAAAACATACCCTCAATAGCCTGAGGAGCCTGCGCATTATGTGGCATGAAGTTATAAACTCTGCCATGATGCAACTGCTGTGGAGGTTGTCCCTGAGGAAATGGTGGTGCTGGAAGTGCCGGAAAATTCTGAACTTGCCCACGTGGCATCGGTGGGGCCCGTAGAGGTAATGGATGATTAGGGCTCAGCTGCCCATACTGTCCCTGCTTAGCTTTGGGACACATCTTGGCCGGATGCCCAATTTCTCTACAGTGATAACAACGTCCCGAAAAAGGACCTGCCTGCCTTCTCTGTTGATTTCCCGACCACTGTTCTTGTCTGGTCTGAGGTACCCGACCTTGTCTACCCTGATTAGGGACTCCATCCCTCTGCACATCTGGGTTTCCTTTGTTTTTCTTCCAAGGTTGATGTCCTTGAAATCTGCCTCGATCATTGGACTTGGTACCACTGCTGCTTCCTTTCTCCACTGTCTGGTAGTCTCGGTTAGCCCGCTTATCTCCCTTGGACTTCCGGTAATCACTCCTCATCTGGCAGTGCTGTAAAGCGGCATTAACCACCTGGATATAAGTAGTATATGCAGGACTACCTATGATCACCACTTTAATCGGCCATATCAACCCCTTAACAAAGCGGTCTCTCTTCTTTTCTTCCGTATTGACCTCCTCTGGTGCAAATAAGGACAAATTAATGAACTTCTGTTCATACTCAGCCACAGTCATATCCTCCTGTTGCAGATCCAGAAATTCAGTCTTCATCGCTGATCTTACTGACATAGGAAAATACTTGTCATCAAAGCGAGTCTGAAATTCAGCATAAGTCAATTTGGTCCTCTCTTCGACAGTAGTAATAGACTCCCACCACTGCAATGCATTGCCTATCAGCATAAACGTAGCTGGCATCTATTTCTGCACTTCAGTACAGATTACCATCTGAAGATGACGCTCGCTCTCTTGTTTCCACTGATATGCTAACAAGACATCTGTGGACCCCGCAAACGATGGTGGATTCCCTCTGATAAATGAGTGACGAGTTTTGTCCCATGACATTGGCTGTGCCACTGGTTCAGGAACAGGTACTATCGGAGGAGGTTGCTGGTTTCGTAGAGCAGATGCTACTCCTGCTGCTACAGCTCGTGCAATGATATCAGCAACTTGAGGGGAAAATTCCTGATTCTCATTTTGAGTTGGGGAAATACTGCGATGACGGTTCACATTCCTTGTCCCACGCCGAGACATCCTTCTTTTAAATTCAAAAAAAATCTAACGTCAGTACATTATAATGGACCGACTAAAAGATTACAAAGAACCCTAATACTTAGGCTCTAATATCATAATACACAACGCGGAAGTATAGTAATCACAGATCCCTAAGACACTTGAACCTGGAATGCTCTGATACCAACTGTGACACCCCCAACATTTTCCATGCATAAGTTGATCAGGCTTATACACGAAAAACGAGGGATATAAAAAACAATTGGCAATATACAAGCATGGAATACAAAATGATGATAATAAAAGAATTTAGACAGGAAAGGAACACTAAATGATACAATATCCATCCATCTTTTATTTAATACAGTACTCCATTACAACTTGGAAATCCTATGTCAAGGATCCCTAAATATAAACCGGAGAGTTCAACGTCAAAAGTAAATAAAAACTGAAACTGAAGTAATACATAAAACTTCTACCCTGAACTGGATCGTAAGAGTAGATGAGTTCGGATGGTGGTCCCTCACTGCTAACCTCAACCTTGGAACGGGTACTGACCGTATCCTGAAAAAACAACAATGGTGGGTCAACCCCACGAGCAAGTTCTCTCTACTATGACCCAAATCAGATAATCAAATAAATTAATCATTATGAATCGGACGAGTACTATATCTGTATACATCCTAAGGGAACCACCCAATGTATAATATGACCTCAACCAGAATAGACGGTGATCACTTAGTCTCACACTAGGTGGATAAGTGTCGCCTTTCCCTACCCGGGAAATCAGCTATTATACATGGTACACGATACTGACAACACAGACTATAACGAACTACACAGTGATGACACCTCTCAATGCACTGATGAATATACTGAGCATATCAATTAGGCAACACATGCCAACAATATCAATAAATATACCGAGTATGTCAATTAGGCAACACATGCCAATAATATTAAACCACATACCCCGACAGCCACACATCTGTCTATAGCAACGAATGCATAAGGTATGAATGAGTCTAAACTTATTAGCCAGCTCACATGGTTCTATATGGCAACACATCCATATAATATAAATGCGACATAACAAACAGTCCATTTATTCCCTGAAATGCACACAGCATAATAATCATGGTTGATATATGATTAACAGTATAAATATCCCATAATATAATGGATAATTTATATAACGATAACCGTGACATTATTACATTTGAACAGTAATAATGAATACCATTTAATAACATAATAATACCATCTATAGTAATGTGGTCAAATGAGTCACATTCATATCCGTACGGTAAACGGGCCAATTAAGGTTTAGAAATATTAATCGGCCATAATAATACTTAACGGGTATTAAAATAATAATTTCGTGGCCCGTTAAACCCGTAAATACCAACGCAGTACCTAAAAATCCAAGTTTAAGGTTCTAGAATTTACAAAACAGGCCCTAGGGGTATTCTGGTAATTTCTAACAGCTGACAGGGCCCCTCACGCGCCCCCGCGCGCCGCCCTAAGCTCCCCCACGAGCAGCCCAACCTTCCCCACTCTCCCACGCGCGTCTGGCATCAGCCACGCGCGCGCACGCGCTCCCACGCGTGCGTTTAAGTCTCCTGCAGACGTGGCACCTCCTGGTTGGTTGGCTGTATTGACTTGCTGTAGGTGCGCTACATAGGATCATTCATCTCATCTCACCTAATCCAAGGGTCAATGATCCGGGTGTACCGCGATAACATGGACCGCGATGCACCGGATCAATCAGGTTCATCTAAGGCCCAGGATGCGCGCGCACGCTACCCTAAAGTACGCCGCATCACACCGGATCACTCCGGTCATCTCCCCCACATCCGGTGGCCGGAAAACTCGCCGGAGTTTCGCCGGAAATTGCAGAAAAGCCCCGGAAATTGCCCAAAAATTCTAGAAAAATTTCTAAAGTCTTAAATAACAATTCTTAAGTTTCAATTAATTACCTAGGCCAATAATAAATTATTTAACCCTTAAATAATTAATATCACATTATTTTAATAAATTAAATAATTAATTTATCATTGTCCTAGCACGGTTTCTAACCAAAAAAATAGCCGAATAAAGGAAATGAATAATTTATGGACTCAAAGGGGAAAAGTAGATAATAACTTGCCTTTTTGGATTTAAAATAAATCCGCCGGTTGCGCGTAGTCGGGTAAATTTCTCCTACACCGGTCCAAGCTCCTTTCTTTCTCTCTCACCTTTCTTCTCTTTCTTTCCTCTAACAATAACTCTCTACTATTTTAAATTGGTTTCTAACTTACCTTCTCATCAAACTAACTAATATTTATACAAATTAAAATAATATAAATATTACAAATATCTACTTTTACATTCAACTCACCACATTCCCAACCATATGGCTTCAAGTCTTAGCTATAAATATTAATGAAATCCTATCCTAATCTCTAATTTCATCATGACTTATGATTTAATACTATTATTATTATTATAACTATTATTATTATTATAAATAAACTATTATAATTATTATTATTATATTATTATTAATAAACTATTATAATAATTATTATTATTATTACATAAGAATACATTATATCATCATAATACTTTATAACACAAATATAATACTTTAATTAACTAATATTGCTTAATTAAACATAATCAACAAATAAAATTATTAATAATAATACATGCACAATTAAATGAATAAATTTACTATTTTAACATACACAATTAATTTACATGCACCATTTAATGAACTTAATATAACAATGTAGCATGCACAATAATAGGTAAAGAAATCCACACATAAATGAATTTAAATAAACTAAACTCTTTAATAAAATACGGGGTATTATACCTCATGTGGAGGCTCATATTTTGGGAAACATGAAGACGACATTTGGCACCTCTTTGAGAAAATGAGTGCGAATTCTTTGCACAAACATTACATTTCTCGATCCCATCATCATTCTAAGGAGGAAAGTGAAAAAGTTTGCCAAATTGAAAGTTCGAGGGAAATTGTAGCCTAAGTTAAAACTCTTTCTTAAAAACTTGATCAATTCTTGTTAAGTCAAAGACTGGCTACCAATTCATTCCCTCTTCATCTTTTTTCTCAATCTTGTGAGTCTTGCATGACATGTTCAAGTGTTCTACATACTACTTCCAATTGTCCCCGTGGACATGTGTTTAATTAACATTTTGAACAAGTCAATGCTACATTTGCTCGACCTTATTCAAGTGCATATATTCCAAAGTGGAATGAGAGTCCTAGCCCTTACCCAATCAAAAATTTTTAAAGCAAATACATTTCACATCATAAGAGGAATGGAGGGTCCAAAGGAATTGATTCTTCTTCTCATCACCAAAGAATGAACCACTTTTCACATCCTCAAATGTATGACTCCCAAGTTGACACTCATTATCCTCATACATTCTCTAGCAATCCAACATTTGAAGATAAGGTTTTGGTAGCTTTGGATAGCTTAGAAATGGATACCAACTTGTTGCATTCCCATTCTCAATCAATTTCAAAGCTTGAATCCCAATTCGGGACCATAGCTAATGCATTGAATGCAAGAGAGCTTGGGAAATTACCTAGTCAACCCGAGAGGAATCCAAGGGCCCAATTTTGTGTGGAAGCAAACCCTACATCGGGGTGTTCTTCCCAAGCTCAAGCGCAAGCCATCACTACTTTAAGAAGTGGCAAGCAAGTGGATAATAGGGTTGAATTACCAAAGGAAGATAGTGAATCGATGCAACCTAAAGTTGTCACCCATCCAATTCCCAATCTCACTCCTACTTCCTTGAATGAAACTGTTCCTAACCGGAATTCTCAATCTTCTCCATTATCCTCTCAAATTACAAAGTCTTGTGAGCCAAAAGCTCCATTCCCTTATGCTTTAAAAGAAACTTCACCTTTAGGGAGGCAAGAAGGGAAAAAACATGACATGATGGAAGTTTTTAAGCAAGTCAACATCAATCTTCCTCTTTTGGATGCCATAAAGCAAATCCCACCTTATGCAAAATTCTTAAAGGATCTTTGCACACAAAAGAGGAAGGGCAAGGGTCCAAGCCCTAAAAAAGTGTTCCTTACGGAGCAAGTGAGCTCCATTCTTCAACAAAACACTCCACTTAAGTTCAAAAATCCCGGTGCTCTGACTATTTCTTGTGTAATCGGAACACATGAAATTCGTAGAGCTCTTCTTGACTTAGGTGCAAGTGTCAACTTGATTCCTTACTCCGTATATGTCCAATTAAGGTTGAATGATTTGAAGCCAACCTCGGTGGTACTTCAAATGGCCGATAGATCTGTCAAAACACCTAGGGGCATGGTGGAGGACATCCTTGTAAAAGTGGATAAATTCTACTTTCCGGTTGATTTTGTAGTTCTTGATACCGAGCTGGTTACCAATCCTTCCACCCACATCCCAATCATCTTGAGAAGACCATTCCTTGCCACTACAAATGCAACAATTAATTGTAGATCCGGGATCATGGATCTTTCTTTTGGCAATATGATGGTCAAACTCAATGTTTTCCATGTAAGTCGACATCCCACAGATGAAGAAGAGTGTTGTCTTATTGATGTGTTAGATGAGGTTGTTGCAGAGTCAATTCCCACAATGATTATGAAGTAACCAATTGAGGATAGTCTTTCGTCTCTTTTATTCGATGATCCTCTTACTTCTTGTCTTCTTAAAATGTATGGAAATTGTGGATTTGATGATGAAAAATCAATGAATGAAATAAGCAATCTCATGGAATCGGTTGCAAGCTTAGATTGTCCATCTTGGAGAACTCCAATAGAACTCCTTCCTCCACTCTCTAGCACTCCACCGGTCTTATCTTTAATCTCTCCACCAACTCTTGAGCTTAAAACTCTACCTTCCAATCTCAAGTATGCATTCTTAGGTCCAAAAGAGACTCTTTCGGTTATCATTTCTTCAAGTCTTGAAAAAGATCAAGAAGAGGCTCTCTTAAATGTGCTTAAAGAAAATAAGGAAGCCATAGGATGGAGTGTGGCGGATCTTAAGGGAATTGACCCTTCTATTTGCATGCATCACATACTTATGGAAGATGAGACAAAACCCTTTAGGGACGCCCAAAGGAGACTTAATCCAAATATGAAGGAGGTAGTCAAGAAGGAAGTGGTCAAACTCTTAGATGCCGGAATCATTTATCCAATCTTCGATAGCAAGTGGGTGAGTCCAACTCAAATAGTTCCCAAAAAATTAGGAATTACGGTGGTTGAGAATGCAAAAGGTGAGGAAATCTCTAAGCGTACCGCCAATTCATGGCGTGTATGCATTGATTACCGTAAATTGAATGTCGCCACTAGAAAGAATCACTTTCCTTTGTCATTTATTGATCAAATTCTAGAAAGATTGGCCGGGCAATAATATTATTGCTTCCTTGATGGCTATTTAGGGTACAATCAAGTAGCCCTTGACCCATTAGACTAAGAGAAAACCACATTTACATGTCTATTTGGCATATTTACTTATAGACGGATGCCTTTTGGTTTGTGCAATGCACCTGCCACATTCCAAAGTTGTATGATGTCAATTTTCTCGGACATGGTGGAAGAATATCTAGAGGTCTTCATGGATGATTTTTCTGTTTTTGGGTCCTCATTTGATGTATGCCTTAAAAATCTAGATTTGGTGCTTAAAAGATGTCAAGAGACAAACCTTGTCCTTAGTTGGGAAAAGAGCCATTTCATAATTCAAGAAGGCATTGTTTTAGGTCATATCATCTCTGAGAGGGGGATTGAGGTAGATAAGGCAAAAGTTGAGCTCATTTCTGAATTACCTCCACCTTCAACGGTGAGAGAAGTTCATTCCTTTCTAGGTCATGCCGGCTTCTATCACCGTTTCATCAAGGACTTTAGCAAAATTACTCGACCCTTATGCAATCTTCTTGCCAAGGAAACTCCTTTCGTCTTTGATCAAGCATGCCTAGACGCTTTTCATAAATTATGTGAATTATTATCATCTGCTCCTATCATGTAACCTCTCAATTGGTCATTGCCATTCAAAATCAAGTGTGATGCTTTTGATTATGCCATGGGGGTAGTTTTGGGGAATAGAGTGGGTAAGCTTCCTTGTGCCATATACTATGCAAGTAAAACTTTCTCGGGAGCTCAATTGAATTACTCCACTACCGAAAAAGAGTTACTTGCCGTGGTGTATGCCCTTGATAAATTTCGATCCTACTTCTTAGGGTCAAAAGTTGTTGTTTATTCTGATCATGCTGCTTTGAGGCATCTTTTGAAAAAAAGAGAAACAAAACCTAGGTTGATTAGATGGATTCTACTTCTTCAGGAATTTGACTTTGAAATCAAGGACAAGAAAGGCACCGAGAATGTGGTTGCCGATCATCTTGTTAGGTTATCGATAGAGCCTTTCCCTAGTCTACCAATTTGTGACTCATTTCCGGATGAACAACTCTTCCAAATTTCCAATGGGAAAATGCCTTGGTTTGCCGACATTGTGAATTATTTGGCAGTGGGCAAGCTACCAACTTCTTGGTCGAAAAATGAGAAAAATCGTTTCTTTGCCAACATTCGGAATTACTATTGGGAAGACCCTGTCTTATACCGATATTGTCCGAATCAAATTGTGAGGAGATGCATTCTAGAAAGTGAGATTCCAAGTGTCCTAGTGTTTTGTCATACTCTTGCATGTGGTGGGCATTTTAGTGCAAAGAAGACTGCCTTGAAGGTTCTTCAAAGTGGGCTCTTTTGGCCCACTATTTATAGAGATGCCTATAATTTTTGCAAATCATGTGAGAGATGTCAAAAGATGGGAACAATGTCTAGAAGAGATATGATGCCCTTGACCAATATACTTGTTGTTAAGATCTTTGATATATGGTGCATTGATTTTATGGGTCCATTTCCTATGTCCTATGGTTTTCAATACATTCTTCTTGCCGTTAATAAGTTTCCAAATGGGTGGAAGCATGTGCTACCAAAACAAATGACCATTCCGTGGTCATTCAATTCATCAAATCCAATATCTTTGCTCGTTTTGGTATGCCAAGGGCTATAATAAGTGATGGGGGAAAACATTTTTGCAATCAATTCTTAAGGCACTTATTTTTTAAGTACTCCGTCACTCATAAGGTAGCCACTCCCTACCATCCTCAAACAAGTGGGCAAGTTGAAGTGTCTAACCGGGAAATTAAGCATATTCTTGAGAAAACGGTTAACACTACCCAAAAGGATTGGTCAAGGAAGTTAAATGATGCTTTGTGGGCTTATTGGACGGCATATAAGACCCCCATTGGCATGTCTCCTTATAGGCTTGTATATGAAAAGCCATGTCATCTCCCAGTTGAGTTAGAACATAAAGCCTTTTGGGCAGTTAAAAAGCTCAATTTTGACCTTGATAAAGCCGGAGAGAATAGGCTTCTTCAATTGAGTGAGTTAGAAGAATTGAGACACAATGCCTATGACAATGCCAAACTCTACAAAGAGAGAACCAAAACCTTTTATGACAAGCATATTGTGAAAAAGACTTTGGAACCCGGTCAAAAAGCTTGGCTTTTCAACTCTAGACTTAAACTTTTTCCGGGGAAATTGAGAACTAAATGGGAAGGTCCTTATGAAATCATCTCTGTTGCACCTCATGGGGCGGTTGAAATCAAAAATTTGAAAAAGGAAAACATTTTTAAGGTTAATGGGCAGAGGTTGAAACCTTACATCGAGGGTCAAGTCTTTCAAAGACATTTTGAAGCTGCACATTTAGTTAACCCGGTGTATGAGCACATAGAACATTACATTAACAAGGAACCAAAGACTTCTTTTAAGCTTGATCCAACAAGTTCTTCAAAGGGCCATTTGTTGGGTGGAGTTCAAAGCATTTATCACCCCAACAAGGAGGGGATGCATTATAAGATCTTTGATCCGGGCTAAAAGAGCCCAATGTCATGCTAGAGACGTTAAAGACTAGCAAAGGCATTTATAGGGTGTCAAAACCCTATTCCTCCCCCATTTCTATCTTTCATTTCATTTCTTGCGAAGCCTAGATATTTGTTTTTGGTTCATATGTATTTCAAGGAACTTTGGTGAGGATTGCATAAGCTTTTATGTCATAATTAAGCATTTGGCAAAGTTCGATCGATCTCACATTGGAGTTCGATCGATCGAACTGTGGATTACACTCAACACTTAGAAAAAATTTTGACCTGCATCCACCTGTATCCAAAATCACCTCTCTGTCCCATCGTTCGAACCAACTCCAAGATCGATCAAGAGACCTTCGATCGATCCAACTTCCAAGTTCGATCGATCTCAGGACTGAACACTTAGAAAATTTTTGAGCCTGCATAAACCTGCATATTTCAGTTCTCTGTCTGATCATTCGAAACATTCCAAGATCGATTAAAAAGTTCTTCGATCGATCCAACTTTCCAGTTCGATCGATCTCATGTTCCAACACTTGGCCAAAATTTTGAACCAAAAACTTGAATATTTTTGCTCTCTGTTTGATCGATCGAACTCTCATTTCGATCGATCACAAATCTTCATTTCATTATTTTAACTTTAGTTTGACTTTCCATCTTTTCGAAAAAAAAAATCCAAAAATACTTTGAAAGGAGTTCATCAAAGTTCGATCGATCACAACCCATCTTCGATCGATCGAACTAGTCAGGAAATGTTTTTAAAAAAAAATAGAATCCATCCTCCTCTTCTTGGATCTTCCTCTTTTTCACAGCCCATCCTTCCTCTCTTCGATTCAAGGTAAGATCCAAGACCCTAGAGCTGTCTTCACACCTCGCTTTGTTAAGAATATGCTTTCAGTGTTTGATTTGTTCAAATTTTCATGAAGATTAGTGGCCATGGATGAAGCTTTAAGCCTTTCGTGTACACACGTCTATATCCATCTTTATGTCAGGTCCATTGTCATGAGTTTTTCTGATTTTTGGGAGTGTGAACCATTCTAGGTGCTTGGAATTGATGTTTGTTGTGTACTTGGGCCCTTGAACATGTTCATGTGGGTCCCTTGCTTCCACAGTCTCAGATCTGTGACTCCTTATTTTTCACAGAACACAATTCGATCGATCGAACTTGTGTTTTAGATCGATCGAATATATGCGATCGATCTCACTTCTTTTCTGATCGATCGAATTTCACATACACATTTCATTCATCTGGTATTCACTTCACGCTATCATATCAATGCCTGCATAGATTCATGCTTCACCTCCCATCACCTGCATAGATTCATGTCATCTTTATTTTGTCTATCTTTTTTGATATACATGTTTCTATTGTGCTTTCAATTATTTATTCTAGCACTCACTCCCATTACAAGATTTCCTTTTGCAGATCATGACTAAGAATGACAGCTCTTCCATTTCAGCCACACCAGAGGATCATGATCAAGCATGTTAGTTAGAAGAGCACCTTCGGAGTTTGGAGGATATGCTGGTTGCCCTTAGAGCCGACCTTGCTACCCTTCATCTAAATATGATGGCTGCCATTAGAGCTGACATTTCTCGCCTCCATACGGAAATCTTATCTACCATGGATGACTTAGCCAGGGAGATCCGTGGACCTCCCTCTGCCTGAGACTTCTAGTCTCTTTATCATTTTATGCTCCCTATTTATGTTCTATGTCTGCTACACTTGTGATACTATTATTTTTGCAGCCGGGTCTATTGGCTTTGACAATCGATGTATTACACTTTATTGTTGTTCTTATCTATGATGAATATTGTATATTTTTATTGATACATCTGCCCTTTTAACTCCATCAGGTGCATCATAGTGACTTTAGTGAGAGAGTGCTACCCAATTTTCAGGACCACCCTTATACCTCTCTCATTTTGTTATCTATTTATCCCATTTACACTTGCATGTTCCTTGTGCACTGATTATCCCATTTTGTTATCTGATAAGTTTATCTAAGTGCCAATTTTCAGGACCACAGTTCATACCAAGTTTGGGGGGGCTATGCCACCCACTTCGGATACTTCAGTCCCGATCATTCTTGCTTAGTTACACTGGTATACTCTTTCCTTTGTTTTCTTTGCACATTGAGGACATTGTGCAATTTAAGTTTGGGGGGAATGGTGCCCTATAGTGTTAGTTTTAAATTGCATATCTTTTGAGCATGACTTGTATATTTGAGGGATATTTCTATAATTGGTCCATACCTAGCTATGATTTTGATCTTTTGAGGACTATACTGCTTAGAATTTAAAAATTGATTGACTTGAGAGTCTAATACTCCTTGTATGCCTTATGAATGCCATTTAGGAGTAAATTTTTTGAAAGATTGATATCTTGCTTGCACTTGTGGTCCACATCATCCTGATTTTGTGATTGTTTTGAGATTCACTCTAGTCTTCTACACTAGCACAGGTGCACACTAGCTTCATTTGTGGGGTACATGCTTTGTTGATTATTGAATTGGTTATATCCCAATTGAGCTAGTAGTGCATTGAAAGCTTTCATTCTTGATATAGGTGGATAACAACCCCTTTTCACTAAGTAGCCGGGATTCTAGCCTCATCAAGCACTGAACTTCTCGCGCCAAAAGGTGGAGGGCCCAAACTCTAGGTTAATAATTGAACTTGTTTATTCAAAAAATAAAAAAATAAAAAATAAAAAGAAGAAAAAGAAGAGAAGCAAAAGCAATAAAAAGTGAGGACTTCTCCCAAATGGTGAGAAGTGGGAAATGATTAGATGGTTGTTGTCTTGATTTGTAGCCTAGTTGATTTGAGCTTGTAAGTCCGTAGGGATATTTGAATGCCTAATGCCTTAAAGCCGTCTGGTTTGGGAGTCATTGACCTAACGCTCGACCTCATGAATCGCTAGAGAGCTTAAGAAATCAACACATTGCACTACGCTTCCATCTTTGATCCTATAAAAAAAAAAAAAAAAAATGAATGAAAAGAATAAGCGCACCTAGAACAATAAAGCTTTAATAAAAGGTCCACTTTTTATCTTGATGATCGGTACTAGATTTGTGTGCTAGTTTGAGGGTAAGGATGTGATTTATTCTTTAGTTGGCTTAGATAGCAACACATTGATGCCGGTCCACTCAAAAGAATTCTAGAGCTGTTTTGATTTGCATGATCACTTTCTTGATATGTGGAGGACCATACTTGCTTGCTTGATATTGAAATTTTGAGAGATTGCTTGGAAAGGATTGAAAAATTGCATACTTGAGGTAGCTTTCTCCCAATGCTTGTTTGCAATATTGGTACCTCTTTTGAAAAAAATGAGCTTAATGTTTCTGGGTACCATTTCTGGAAACCCTCACGAGACTTCACTCGTCCACTAGGGGTAACCTAGGGGTTTAAAAGGCTTGTTGTATATGCTAAATGCAATCGTGTTCCCTACGAAAGTGGCGTTATCCATTTATTGCTTTCTAGTTATAGTTGTATAGTTGTTCATTTCATTCCTTTACTTTCTAGTTCATTGCTAGGAACTAGCAATATTTAAGTTTGGGGGTGTGATGAGCACTGAAAAGTGCGTATTTAAACCCCTTAAGCTTAGGCATTCTAGTACCTTTATCTATCTTACTTTATTATTTTAGATTGATTTCGTATTATTTTCATTTTCAGGAACTTATCCCGAAAATAAGCTAACTCAGCCAAATAAGAGCTTAATTGAAGCAATTCTAAGATTAAACAAAGAAAGGAGCAAAGTAGAGGAAGAAAGAAACAAAATGAAACAAAGAAACAAGTTCGATCGATCCAAGTCCAAGGTTTGATCGATCGAACATTGATCGATCTCAGCATTTCAGGATAGATCCAAGCCTTGACCCAAAGCACTTAAATCCAAAAGTTTGATCGATCCAACATCATTCTTCGATCGATCGAACACCTTTGTCCTTATCCAAATGATTGATCCTATCCACAGCTGTACCACCCACCAACCACTTTTGTCCTTTTCCCATAAATATCTCTCATAAATATCTCGGATTTGTCTTTTTCTAAAAAGCTCAGCCAGTTGGATCGATCCAGCCTAAGTTCAATCGATCTCACTTACTTTCAATCGATCTCACTTCCTTTCGATCGATCGAACTTCCTCTAGTGTGAAAAAGTTAAAATTTCATCCCATTAAAAGTTGTCCTTTATCCAATCATTAGGGAATATTGTGTGCACAACCCCAGCTCATTTTGGGTGTCATTTTGACCTACATATATAAGGATAAGGATTGTTTTTTGAAAGGGGAGCCAACATTATTTTTGATATCATCTCTTGGAGAGGAAGTTTAGGGGAGGAAGAAGGCTAGAGACACCATTAGAGATCTTCATCAACAAGGAGCAAACCTCTTCCATGGAGTTAGCCCTTAAGGGTTGGAGCATCCTTACCATGAGTGGCTGGACATTCTCTTGGGGCTAGAGTTAGCCCCAAGCATGCTTTCTATATCTTAATCTTGTGTATTATTGAGGGATTAGTGTTGTAATTGATGTTTTGACACTTTGATATATATAGATCTTGTTTATTCAATGATTTATGTGGTTTAATGCTTCCAATTGGTCATTTCATTTTATCCATATGTCTATGTATGCTAGAATAGATGTTCATGTGCTTATCTCTAGATTTTGTGTTATTGATGCATGTCTATGTGTATTGATGTAATAGATTTAGAGATCGTCAAAACATAGTGCTTAAAAGAATGTTCTTGTGATTCTCTAGATGGTTCATGCTCATATCTTGATGGATTATGTCTCCTTCTTAGCTAAATTAGTTTAATTTCAATGGCTTAATTGTAGTTTAGTGATAGTATAATATTAGATGGGAAAACAATCTATGCTAGTTGTTTGATGCTCCATACTTTTGAATGCAAGTATCATTTGTCTCTAATCTTGTGTTGTATTTGGATTGTGAGCCTAATGAAAAGGACCAATGATTTACTAGATATGTTGTGCTTTTCACATGCTATTTAGACAATATATACTTAATTGCTAGATATATTGTGCTTTTCACATGTTGGTTAGACAATGTATACTTAATTAGTCATCATTGCTTGTTAAATCAACCAAATACACACATACCAATATTGGAACACCTTAATTGCCCTCATTAATCACTTGTCAATAATATAGAAATGCATTGTTTGGTGGTGATCTCTAAACCCCAAGACTCTTATCTCTCTCTCTCTCTTACTTAATCTCCATTGCATTCTATTACTTAATTTAATTTAGTTGCTCTTTAATCAACCTACCAACCAATTGTTTGATCACTCGACCTACTAACCCTAATAGTAATTCCACAATCAACTTCGACTCTAATCCCTTAGGACGATCCCTACTCGCCCTAGCTATATTTATAGTGAAAGGTAGTAGTGGCTTTTACAAATGTAAAACTTGGCCCTCGCCTTAATTGCACATTCTTAAGCTTATGGTAGGATGACGGCTAAACCAACCACCACAAGTCCAATGGCATCCTTTAAAGAGGTGGGGAAAAAGGACTTTACCATAATCCGAATGTCCTCTTTGAGGCTACTAATGAAGGTGCAAGTGAGAAACTTATCAGGAAGCCCATCAATCCGCTGGGCTAAATTCTCAAATTAATTCTGAAAAGCTGCAACAGTGGATGTTTGACATAGCTTGGATAACTCGCCCTCTGGGTCCTCATATTTAGTTGGTCTAAACCTTTTCTCAAGTGCTTGAACAAAGGACGCCCAATCCAAAAACTCGCCCGCTTGTTATAAGTATTTGAAGTATTAGGAGCTGCACCCTTTAAGTGAAAGAAGGCATATAAAAGGCGTTGATGAACAGGAATTTGATGTAAGAGGAAATATTGGTCTGCCAATAAAATCCAACCATAGGGGTCCTCTGAACCATCATATTTGAAGAGGTCAATCTTTGGCCCCTTGTTCTATAGAGTCCCATACCATAAACAATCGTACTGTTATTGGACGAGCCAACCAGTTGTTCTTCCTTCTCTGACGATGGGGCCTTGGAAAGCCTTTCTACAAACACATTAAGAGCAGCAAGCTGATGTTGAACCTCATTCCTAAATGCAGAAGTGTTGTCATCAATTCACTGTAGCGTCGAGCCGTGTTTGGCCGTAATGTCTGACAGATCCTTAAGACGAGTTTTTGGAATCTCCGAGTCTGCTATGGGTCGCAAGATTTTGGCTCTAATACCACTTATATGTTCCTTAGGACTGAACAAGAGTTTATGTTGAAAACAAAAGAGAGTGAGATGGAAAAATAATAAGTTTCCAAGTTACTTCGAGGGTAGCAACCTCCGCAAGACTTTAAGTCTATTTCAATTCTTACTTTCTTTATTCACGTCAAACTCTTAAATACAAGAAAGATAGAGTTTGTTGTAAAACAAACTCCTATTCTCTAGGAAACAAAACATTAATAGAAAACCAATTCTAAATGAGATAAAAAGAGAGAAAACAGGGAGACTAAATCAAAGAAAAAACAAAGACTAACTAGCAAAGCAAAACTCTGCTTCAGCTATCAACCCCATTATGCACGTAACAAAAACCCTAAGGCAACGCGGAAAAAAAAAAATCAAATAATTAAATAAATAAAATAAGTAATAAATAAATAAAAAAAATGAATGATGGAAAATCGGGAAAAGGTAAAAGAAGACATGGTCTTCACAGTTTCGAGAGCTTATAATGAACCAACCTTTCTGAGGCTAAAAATATTATTTGAGCTTTAATTTGTCCTCAGTAGCAAGCATGGAGTGATCATAATGTCTGTCTACAATATAGAGGTGTAATACCTCTAATTTTTAAAAGGATATAAATGGGATTTCATTATTTATTTTATTGCATTTTATTTAATTATGTGGTTATGTGCTTATATGGCTATATGTTTATATGTTATATGCTTAAATGATTTAATTGTTTGATGTGTATGGTGGGTTTTGTTTGATTGTATTTATATTATGTGATCTATTTGAATTAATTGTGTACTTGTTTGTAATTATGTGTTAGTTAAATATTTAATTGTCTGTTTTATTTTATTTTATTTTAATTTAAAAGGAACGGATTTGGATAGTAATAATGACCAACCAAATGGGTCTCATGAATTACTTGGACAGGAAGCCTAGATGGGTAAGGATTACAACCCATAGGCATTTGATATATATATATATATATATATATATATATATATATATATATATATATGAATATTATTATTATTAGTAATATAATTGTTATTATTATTATTATTATTAATGGATGGAGTAGTTATATATATTAATATGTGTGTATATATATATGTATATACGTGTATCACTATTATTATGGTATATATTATTATTAATTATTATTATTAATAGTACATTAAGGATTTAGTTATATATAGACATATATGGAAAATCAGTTATATATATATATATATATATATATATTCCTTTTCTTTCTCATTAAGTTAGATATGGGTTAGAATTAGGATTAGGGTTAGAAAGTTGTAGGAATACTATATATATGCATGTATATAGCCATGGGGCTGTTTTTACGTGATATATACAGAGGCCAGAGAAAGAGAAACGCAGAGAGAGAAAAGAGAGAGGAAGGAAGGTGCGGCCAAAGAAGGTGAAGGCAGAACCAAGGAAGGAAGAAGGTGGACTGCTCGTGTGTGTGTAAACCGACCAGTAGTGGAGGATGACGGCAAACCAAAGGCTGCCGGCGTGGAGGATTTGGCCAGAGAAGAAGGAGTTAGGTTTCAATCCGAAATCCTTAAAGGCAAGTTCTTTGTTTTACTCCTCTTCTTTGATCTAGGTTTCAATGCATGTATTTAGGACAGCTTTAGGATGATTAAGCAAGATAATTAAACATGTATGCATGCTTAAGTCGGATTAAAACAGAGGCTGTTTGTGGATATATGTATATGTTTTTTATTTATATGTTCTTGAGACTTGATGTGTGATTTGGGGTTTAAACTTGATCTTTATATGCTTAATCACTCTTAAATAAATTATTAAGGATGTATGGGACTTAGACTGAAGCTTAGGACCTATAATAATGGAGTTTGGAGGAATTGCAGAGGTTAAAAAATGAAGAAGACGACCTGCAGCAGCAACTGAGCCAACTCAGTTGCTAAGGGAGTCGACTCAGTTGGAACTGAGCCGACTCGTGTAACAACCCGGTCATTTGCTTTCCTTTCTTTTTTCCTGAAATTTTACGAATGAATTTTTTTCGTTTAATTTTCTTTTCTGAACTCTGTTTCGTGTCACTTAGTGTCATCTCGAGTGCTCAAAATTGGTTTCTGAGACTCTTTCATGTGAATTGACAACTTTCTTTGAGGACCGAGTCATTTTCGCATTTTCACTTTTTAGACACTATGCGCCTTTTGTGCTTTTCCCTATTTCGTCTTTTTCCCTATTCTGTCTTTTCCCCATTTGTCACATTGTTGGCACAACCCCACTTCTCATGCTTAGAGTTATTTTTTGACTTCACGTGCCTTCATCTTGAGTGGTTTCCTCGAAATACGTATCTTTACTTTTGCAAGAAAGTACTCTAGTTGCTCCCGGTGTCCATAGGGGCATGGATGCACAATTCTTCAGAATTTTTTTCATTTCTTGGGGTGTTTTTCATAAATATATTTTGAAGATATTTTATTTCAGGGGCATCTAAGAAAATATCTTTTGGAAGATATTTTCATTCTAGAGCAGTTTTGCAGTTAACCTTTTTTGTAGGGGCCATTGTGTAATTAACGAAAGTTATTTTAAAATGTCTCGTCTGGAGCCTGGATCCTCGTACAGGATTCATTTTCACATTTTGTTGAGTCATGGACTCTTAGAATTCCGTTCTGGTCGTTTTTCTCCAGTTTCAGAGTTTCTATACCCGGTTGCCACCAAACTTGTTTGGGGCATAACTTTCTGTTCGGGACTCGATTTTTGACGCCGTTTCTTCCGTTGTTCATATTTTCTCATTTTAAATCTTTTTTGTTCATAGAGTTTTGTTGTTTGAGTATGTTGGCTCAAATTCCACTTTTCCGGACCAGGCGGGGCCCTTTCGGGGCACTTTTTGAGACTTAATATAAATAGGATGCCCTAAAGTGAAAAATCAGATTTTCACTCTTCTTCTCCACCTCTTGGCCGGCAGCCATGGAAGCTCCTTGGCTGCCACCCTTTGACCTTCTCCTCCACTTGATTTCCTAAGTGAAATATCTTTGGCCTTTACGTTTATCGCTCCCCTTGACGTGCTCTACCATTCCCCCTTATTAGAATTTATTTCCGACCATTTCTTGAGTTTGGGTTAAGAGTCAAGTTGTGATTTTCATGGGGCTTCCTTCGGATTCATGTAGATCGTGTTGTCCCCATCAAAACCCTTTGATTTCGGCGGATTTGGAACACTTTTTTTTCGGTGGGGATTTGGGGTTTTCATCTCAAATTAAGGTAGGGGGTGTTATAATTTAAATTCTTGCTATATTATATGCTTGTGATGCTTATACAACTTGATTACATGCTTGGATGTAATATATAGAGATTTTATTAATTATTTTTCTTGTGAATGATTTAATTTTCCTGGTTGTCCATAGCTTTGTTTAATCATGTGGCAAGATAGAATATTACCCCTTGATATGTAGATTGAAATATATTAAATCTAGATTATTTGGACAAGTAATGAAGATTTTATTTAATATTTATCTTGAATGAAATATTAAATCATATGGCCTTATCTAGCTTTAAATCAACATGTGATAGCATATTATATTAGGCTTTAGCATGCTCTTCAACATAGATTAATTTGAGAGTAATCAGAGAAGTTTTGAAATCTAGTAATATTTAATTTATTAGATTAATTAATTTGCTCCAAGTGTACTATTCATCCCGTTGGATTCCGACTTGAAATTTTTGATGTGTATGGCATATAGTTTCACATATATTAAATCTAGAATATTTGATTAGGTTTTGAAACCTTTCATTTATTATTTTTCTTGTATTAAAGTTTAATACTCAAGGCCGTAACTTGCATGAAATGTACTTGTATTGTGTTCTTAAATCAAGTTATGACATGTTGAATAACATATGTTAAATTGAGGTCATTTGGAGGACTTTCAAAATCTAGAGATTCTAATTAAATGAAATAATTAAAATCTATTTAATGGTTCTATGCACTTGATTAAGTTTCTAACCTTGTATTCATGATTTCCTTGATAAGTTCCTTCACGTGTATTACATTGAGCATAATCGGATAAGTTTTGAAACTTATATTTATTCATTTCCTTTTTATGGAACTTAACTCACATGGTTGTGTCGTGTATGAAATGAACTTGAAACTTGACATTGAACTTGGCCTTGACATGATCCTTGACATAATTTGTTCGTAGAACATTTGGACTTGCCATGTAACCTTGATAATTTAATCCCTTAAGTAGATTAAATTTCCTTTTATGTCTCCCTCGAGTTAATCATGCCTTGATATCATGTATCTAGACTTCTTGTATCTTGGTTTCATTAATGTGCTTAATGAACATGCTCATTGTTTCGGAATGGTTTATTCACACATGTGTTGTTTAGTATACAATTGAATCATGTATCTTATACTTATAGTATATTTGCTTCGATGGATTCCATGTGTTATTTATCTTGGTTGTGGTCCATATAAATGCACACATTGATTTCTTGACATTTCACATGCCATCATAGTTGAGAACTTAGGGCATGACTTGTGTGTTCTAAAATCTTGGTTGTGTATGATATGTGGTTAGTGCATTTCTTGTATTTTGATACAATCTTGACTTGCACAACTTGTTGATTTTGGGACTTGGGATATCAATCAAGAATTGACATGTCTAGCACTCGGTTCTAGTATGAGGGAATGTCCCTCTACACTATAGTGCGCACTAGGGGAAAGGTACCCATGGGTTAATAGCCCTAAAGTGATCTCAAGAGTACGGTTTTAATCCGAGCGATATCTGAGTTTCCACATTGGTTGATTTCACTCTTTAAATTTCAAGTTGCTATTCCTTGAAGATTTAAACTTGTCATATATGAGAAATGCTCCAATCTTGTCTCATCGCATTTTATGCTTCATTCATGATTTAATTCCTTAAATTTCAAGTGTTGTATTCCTTGAAGTTTTAAGACTCCTTTCGTGTTGTATGGAAGATTCCATCCTTATTAAATTGCATATATGATATGCCTTATTCTTGGTTTAATGTATAATTTCTTACCTTGTTAATTGGAATGCCCCAATCTTGTTTTATTGCATTAATACTATGTATTATCCATGATTCTATGTACTATTCTTGTCTTGTTAATTGGAATGTCCAAACCTTGTTAAATTGCATAGATATTATGCTATGTTCTTGACTTCGTGTATTAATCCTATCATGTTAATTGGAATGCTCCAACCATGATAATTGCATTGAAAATGAAATCCTTGTATTCTAGTATCTTTTTATCGTGTTGTACGGAATCATTCTAAATCTTGCTTAATTGTATTTGATAATGTAATTCATGTTAACCTATGTTCTAGTATCCTTCTTGTCATGATCTTGGATTATCCCAACTATGACTTGTTTCATGTGTGTATATATATCATGATTCTTGTTGCTATTACTCCATGGTAGCTTAGGATGATCCCTGAGTCTAATCTTTGACATAGACGTTAGGTGGCATGATCCCTTTTGAACTATATCATGTTAGTCCTAAAAATCTTTAAAGAAATCGAGTCGATGCATGCTCATCCCCTATGAATAAACTTGTTAGTCTTGTTTATTCACCCTGAAGTTACTGGGTGTTTTGCAGGTAAAGAAGCTTTGTTGTGGGATACACAACAGTTTTAGACATGCTAGAAGTTTTGAAGTATTTTTGATGACATTAAATATGTACATGTTAGCATATCATGTTTGCTTTTGTTTATTTTGACAAAGTTTGTATCTTTCGATTCCATGTATGTAATGTGTACCTAAGTACACTCTTTACAATGTATTTGATATGTATGAGATGAGGCCGGAGGGCATTGACATGTATATTGAATTCTATGTATGTTTTAACTTCATGAAATATTATGAAAACATTGAAAAATGCCAAGTCATTGTCTCACCATGGTTGCATCGGGTGTGGGAATTCCATTTTTATTCTTTTATAGGGTCTTATAAATCATGTTTGAAGTATGGCCAAGGGCCAAACGGTAATTTGAAATCATTTGTTAATTTTGGTTTTCAAATTTCCCTTTTCTTGTTCATTTTTGCCTTTTTGCCCGTTGGGGGGTCAAATTTTGCATCGGTAGTATTTTTAAGCCATGGGACATTGTAGCACGTCCTAATAGGTAAGTTACGTTTACGTGCATAGTTATTTCTGGGCAAACCTTCTTCTTTGGTGAAATGAGCCTCTGATGGACTCATTTTGAAACTTTGTTGCATAATCTGATCAAAGGGCTTTCTAGACTTTTTACGTCAGTTTTATTTTCTTCTTTCCATATGGTCGCTTAGAAAATGTGATTTTAGGGGGGGTTTCTTCTTTGTGTTTTTCTAGAAAATATCGTCTTGATACCGGAAATCTATTGCAAAGTTCAGCTTCCAATTTTACATTTAGCAGCTTTATGACCCTCATGACCAGATTTCATGGAGGGGCATTTTGGCATTCTACATTGAGTTTTTTTAATTTCTCTTGCGATTCACATAGAAAACTTGATTTCGGGAGGGGTTTCTTTTTCGTGTTTTTCTAGAAAAATTCATTTGATAGCCCGTTTTTGCTCTCAGTTGTGGACTGATCCTGAAGAAATTTCATGTAGCAGCTTTTTGGGTCCCTCTTGACCTAGGCTTACAGATTGTTTTTCTCCATTCCTTCGCAATGCCGGGTAGAAAACGTGATTTTAAGGGGGGTTTCTTCTTCGTGTTTTTCCATAAAAACTCGTTTATGGGTCCGTTCTCAGCCTCAGTTCTGGGAAAAAAATCAAATGTTGCTTGCTGTAAAAACACTATTCCTGCCCAAATTTCTTACCCGGAAAATAAGTTGATTTGTTTTGAAACTTTGAGTATTCATATCTTCATCATCCGGACTCCAAATCAAGTGATTTTTGAGTCTCAGTTTATTAAATTTTGCTTGTCTATCCAACGGTATGTACGGTTGCATTCAATTCTCTCCGAAAAGACCAGTTTACCCCTTGCAAAGTACCATTGCCGCACTTGTTTTAAAAACCCAAAAGTTTAATTTTATGAAACTTTGGAGTTTCATATCTTCTTCAACCGGACCCCGAATCATGTTACTCTTGAATCCATCTTGGTTAGTTTTTCATTGTCTTTCCAGTGGTGTGCTCGGTGGCACCGGAATCCATATTTTCAGAAATGACTATTTTGCCCCTGGGGACTTATTTGTCATATTTTTGATCTTTTGCTTCTGCATCAGTTCTTCTTGAGTTCCACAACCACATGGAAGGTCACTTTGACTTCTTAAAGTCTTGTTTTCTGTTTTCGCTTCCGCATATCGGATCCGTTATCGGGTCAATCTTCGGTTCATCATAGGACACGCTGGCCTAAAAACCAGGATTGTCACAACTCGATTGGTAAAGGAGCTAACTCATTTGAGAACGAGCCAACTCAGTTGGGAACTAAGCCTGCTCAGTTCGAACCGAGCTTACTCAATTGGATTGGATGTTGGTTTTTCACGTTTTAATTCCCAGAAATTTTTTTGAACCATTTTAATCAATTTGAATGGGTTAATTGGACTTGGGAAATTTCCAAATGGCATAAGATACATTATTATGCTAAGGATTTGGACTGTATGGATCATTAAATGAATTATCAATGGTTTAATGGTTGAATTTAAATGTGTTAATTGTTGTAGCAATTGTAAAAAGATAATTTGCTAAGAGTTTTATTGTTAATTATGTTGTAAATGGTAATGACCATCATGTAAATATAATTGAGGACTAAGGTATAAACCATACTAGACTAATATGGACTAAAAGAGGTTATGCAACTTAATTGAGATGTAAGTTAATTACTTGTTTAGTAAGTTAATTACATGTGAAATACCCTGAGACTAAAATACCCTTTTTCTCTCAATTTTGGGCGATTGTCATTTTTAGGGTTTCTAGGTTTTTTGGGGTTTAATAACGTGATGATAGAGGAGGGGCAACCCTCCTCTCCGGCAGGTAGTGTTACACTTGTGGTAACCCCACCCATATAAAGTTGTCCAACATGGAGTTCATTGTTAATGAATACAGCTACGGGATTTACACCATTGACATATTACAGCAAAAGTCATGGCAAGGATATTGTTATAATTGAGGATGAAGATATTGTCAATGAGTTAAGGTATTAGAAGAACTCTGTGGTTTGCTATGTTTTTAGTAGTAAACCCTACTTCCCATACTTTAAGACGTACGTTTAGAAGAGATGGCACAAGGATGCAGTTGTGGTATCATTGAAAGATGGATTTTTTTAGGTACACTTCCCATCTGAGGGGGATTTGATGAATGTGTTGTCAGGATTTCATACTTTTCAGGGTCATGCCATTATTGTTAAGAAATGGCACAAGAGTATACAACTTGAAAGAGATATGCTGGCCACAGTTCCAATTTGGATGAAGGTGTATGATTTGCCAGTGCATGCACATAGTGGTACTTCAATTTCTAAAATCGTTTCTAATATAGCAAAATCTTTATATATGGAGGATGTGATTCAAAGCAGAGAAAAAAGATTATATGTTCGTGTCCTCGCTGAGATGGAGGTTGATGGTGTTTTTCCAGAAATTTTTCAGACTAAGTTACATGGTTTGCGGTGTAAAACAACGGTGGAATATGAATGGAAGCCTCAAGTCTGCAAAAGCTATAAGAAGATGGATCATAATAAAGCAATGTGTCCTTTGAATAAGGCTAGAGCTGTTAGACCCAAGGAGCATTGGGTGGTGAAAAACAAGAGTGTGAAACAAGGGGATTTGGCAAGTATTCAAGTTGTGGATATTCCAAATGATGCTCAAGAGGATATGGAAGGCTTTACAGTTCAGAAAAAGTTAAAAGGAAAATCGAAGGTGGGAAATCCTGTGATTCCAACTCCGGTTGCTTTAGTAAATGCATTCCAGGTGCTTGAGGATAGTATTGAGAATGAGGAGGTGATAGAGGTTGAGAAAGATAAGGTGGATAATTTACTTCATCAAGATTTGGGAAGCCCTATTATTGATTCAATGAAGGGTGTTGTTGATTCATAGGAAGTGGTATTGGAGACCCAAGATCAGGCCATTAAGGAGTGTGTAGTGGAGGAGCCAGTCTCACTTGGGGGTGGACCATCTTCAAAGAAGGGCGTTGTGGATTCTCAAGAAGTGGTATTAGAGACCCACTATTAGGCCACTAAGAAGTGTGTTATGGAGGAGCCAGTCTCACCTGGGGGTGGAACATCTTCTAAGAAGCAGAAAAAGAAGAACAGAAAGAAGAAAGTTGAAGTGGATACTAGTGTAAGAATTACAAGAGGGATGATTGTTGGTGGGGTTGTTCCACCAAATTCTGTTTCTCAATGATAGGACTCTGGAACATGAGAGGGCTCAATAGGCAAGCAATGCAAAAGGAAGTTATGGCTTGGTTGAGTAGTTCCTCATTATATTGGTGTGGTTTAGTTGGAACTAGAGTCACTAGTAATAATTTTCAGAGAATTACTTATAGGATTAGGAATAATTAGGATTGGACTAATAATTATAATTCTAATATTGGGGACCGTATATGGTGTAGTTGGGATCCCATGAAGATTGAGGTCATGGTTATTGCATCTACTGATCAAATGATCTTACTTCATGTTGTGATTAGAGGAACAAATTCAAGGTTTTTTGTTTCCTTTAGCTATGCTAAAAATACTATTGGTGAGAGACAAAAGTTATGGCAGGATTTAGTTGATTGTGAGCAAAATGTGGATGGGCCTTGGCTGCTATTGGGTGACTGGAACATTGTCAAGTTTAATTCTAAAAAAAAAAGGAGGTAGAATTCACCCCCCAAGGGTCTTTGCTGACTTCAATAATACCATTGACAAATTATGCTTAACTGATATGATAACAGCAAATGGTTTATATACTTAGTGCAATAAGAGATTCAGCAATAGAAGGATATATGCAAAATTAGAGAGGAGTTTAATGAATGAAGAATAGGCTCTTGCTTATCCTGATTCCCATGTCTTATTAACTCCTCCACTGACTTTAGATCATTGGGCATTAGTTGTTAAATTGCCTGAGAAAATTACTTCAGGACCAAAACCTTTTAGGTTCTTGATGGTGTGGAATAAGCAACCTTCAGTTAAAGAGTTGGTAGCTTCTGTTTGGCAGCAACAGGCAAAGGGAGAACCTATAAACAAGTTGTTGTACAAATTGAAGTTATGTAAACAAGCTGTGAAGAAATGGAATGCAGAGAAATTCGGATCAGTTTATGCTGAAGTTATTGCCTGCAGGAAGAAGTTAGCTGATATACAACTTGATTTGGCAGATGATCCTATGAATGGGGATTATATTAATAAGGAAGATGAATGTAGATTGAACCTGGAAGCTGCAGTTTCTAATGAATGTATTGTGCTTTCTCAGAAATCAAGGGTTAGATGGGTGAAGGAGTAAGATAGATGTACAAAGTTTTTCTTTCAGAAAATCAAGCAACATAGAGCATACAACAATTTGACAGCAATTCAAGATGAAGGGGTTACTATCGCTGATCTAATGATATCTGCAGGAGGTTTATTGATTATTTTCAGTAATCCTATGCAAGAAGGAATACTGAGTTAGATGAACCTGAGCAGAAATATATTAGGAAAACTCTTGGGGGTGAAGAGATCAGTATGTTACAGGTTGCTATTACTAACGATAAGGTGAAGCTCACCATGTTTGAAATGGGAGCTAACAGAGCCCCTGGTCCGGATGGATTCACTGCTAGGTTTTTTCAGCAATATTGGTCTATTGTGGGAGAAGATTTCACAGAGGCTATCCTGCAGTTTTTTCATAATCCAGTGATGGGAAGGGGTGTTAATAGTACCTTCATTACATTGATCAAAAAGAAGAAAGATGCTATCAAGGTTGAGGATTATAGGCCTATTTCTTTGTGTAATGTCTTCTACAAAGTTGTGGCCAAGATACTTGCTAACAGACTTGCTAAGGTGTTAGGAAGTATTGTGGGATATGAACAAACAGCTTTCATTCAAAGTAGAAGGATACAAGATAATATTATAGTGGCTAATGAACTTATGAGAGGGTTTGGTGCTAAGAGGGCTAAGGCAATAATTGCTTAGAAGATTGATTTGAGGAAAGCCTATGATATGGTGCAATGGCAGTTTCTGTTTAAGTTATTGAAACTCTTTGGATTTAATCATCAATGGATAGCTGGATTAATGAGTATATATCTTCAGTGTGGTTTTCTATTCTTGTCAATGGATCTCCTCAAGGTTTTTTCCTACCTAAAAGGGGTTTAAGACAAGGATATCCATTATCTCCACTTCTATTTACTCTAGTAACAGATTATTTTTCCAGAATGACGGAATTGGAAACTAAAAGAGGTAAAATCATTCCTTCTCAGGCTACAGTTAAGGCTGGAATCCCTGTTACACATCAGTTCTTTGCAGATGATTTGTTATTAGTGGTGAGGGCTAATATGGCGAATGTGTTGATAGTGAAAAAATTGTTGCGTTAGTTTGAGAATACTACTGGTCTTGCTGTGAGTAAAGATAAGTCTGAAGTGTACCTTACCAGAACTGTGAGAAGGAGGACTTCTATCCTCAGAACTTTGGGGTGTAAAGAAGGTAAATTACCTTTTCTGTATCTTGGTTTACCTATTTCTGACAAAGTGTTAAGAAGAATTGATTGTTTAAGCCTGGTGGGTAAGGTCATAGCTGTTACTTTTAGATGGAATGGTTTACATATATCTATGGCAGGCAGAGTGGAGCTGAGCAGAGCTGTCATTATTCCAATGGTTCAATATTAGACTTCTATGTTTTCATTACCAACTGCTGTGTCTAATATTATTGAGAAGAGAATGCATAATTTCATTTGGGGACATGTTGAAAATACAAAGAAAATTTATGGTGTAAGGTGGAAGAATATTACTGCACCTAAAGAAGAAGGTGGGCTGGTTTGAGAAGAATTGTTGACATTGACATTTCTGCTAAAATGTGTCTGGCTTGGGATTTCTTACTGTCCAAGGATAGAATTTGGGTTACATGGTTTAGGAATTGCTATTTAAAGAAGGCTTCATACTGGAATGTGGTTGTCAAAGGATCTTCTTCAGCTGTTTAGAGAAGTATCATTGCTGTTCGAGATCTTATGGAGATTAATTATCGGTTTCAAATTGGTAATGGGCAGAATACAAAGGTCTTCCTAGATCCATGGTGTGATAGGAAGTTTTTAAGTAAGATTTTCAACCGTAGGATGTTGGGATGTTTGAGTAGATATAAGAATATTTGTATGAGTGCTTTTATCATTGATGGCCAATGGGATGATGAAAAATTAAGCAACATTACACAAGCTTTGATGCAGTCATTCAAGAATCTAGTGATTGTTACAGGTGAGGATAAATTGCAGTGGCATACTCCTCCTTTTGGATTTAAAATAGCTTGGGAAGCTGCTAGAGTGAAGAACCAAGAGGTGGCTTGGGCTACATTGTGCTGGAATGGTGGACGGCAAGATGGTCAGTTCATGCTATTTAAATTTTGCATCGGGCAATTATGTCTCAGGATTTTTTGCAAAAGAGAAGGTTTGCATGAGCTTCTAGATGTTATTTATGCTATAATGAAGCTGAAACTATAGATCATATGGTCTGTGGGTGTGATTATACTTGAAAGGTTTGGAGTTTTCTTTCGGATATGTGTTCATGAAACCTTCATAGGGTCTTTGTTTTGGCAGATTTGATGCTTCAATTTGATCAGCAGTTTCAAAGAAAGGATGTCAAGAAAATGGCTAAAGTCTGCTTTACAGCTACACTATATTTTTTATGGTGGGAGAGGAATAATAGATTACATGACAAGAGTGTTAAAGAGGCTAAGGATTTAGCTAAGTGTATTCTTTGGGAAGTGTTGGATGTGTTGGGGGTTAATCTTCAAGACATTTGTAATTCGCTTTGATTGCTATTTGTTTTATGTGTTGATCCTTGGTTAGGAATTTCTTTTTAGTGAGGGTATGCCCTTGCTCGATTTATTGTACTATATTGTTTATTTAAATATACTCCTTCATTTAGGAAAAAAATAAAAATTACATTCTACTTAGAATTGTTGTTTATATTGCTTAATTAAATGCAATGGATATCTGTATGATCATTATCATGTGTATTTCTAGGTCATTTGATGTATATATTTGCTTACATCAACTATTGGATTGTGTGGAAACCATTGTTAGGATATGGTTTCGGATTAATGCACCATTATTAGAATATGGGGGCATATTATGGATGGATTAACTATTAAGTTAAGTCTCATAATACCCCTACATTTTAGAGCAATTATTTAATTAAATTATTTGCCTTTAAATAGATTTATTGGGTTTATTAGTTTTAAATTAAATTATTTATTTATTTATTTTATTTGAATTATTGATATGGTGATTCTGTGTGTGTATGTACATGTTTGATGATTGATTTGTTGACGTGTTAATTTTGTTTACATGGATTGTATTGGTTGTTAAAATTCTTGTTTGTTTATGTGCTACACATATTAGTTGTTTTAATAGTAAGTGTTTATTTATTTAACAATTTGTTTAAGTTTAATAGACTGAGCTTGGATTATTTGGACCAAAGGATTTGGGTCTTTGGCTAAAGAATGAAGCCTTAAAGGATTTGGGATGGTTTAAAGGCCCATGGATTTAAGCATGAGTATATATATTAATATATATATATATATATATATATATATATATATATATATATAATTATATAGAGAGTTACATATTTATAGTAAGTAAATATGTATAGGACTATATGCATATATATGGTAAGTATGATTTAAAAAGGATTTATAAATAAATATTACATAATATATATATTTATATTTATATGTATTATGTAGATTAATATAGTTAGAATCCTACATGGATAAGGATTTAAGTTGCCTATATATTATTTATATTTATTGTATGAGTATATATATATAATAGTTATATATATATATATATATGTTAGACGTGAGAGGATTTTGACGTGAAAAGAAAATAGAGAAAGAGAGAGAGAGGATAGGCCGAAGAGAGAGAGAAAGAGCTGAGAAAGATGAAAGGAAAAAGAAAAAGAAGAAAATAGAAAGAAAAGAAGGGAGGCTAGAATAAGGAGGAGTAGGTCGAACCTGTGGAGGACGATTGTAAGGTGGCCGGAGTTGCAGAACAGATCTAGATTGGGAAACTTGCAACGACGATTTTGTTTCAAAACCTTCAGACAAGTTCTTTTCTATTTCTCCTCTTAGAACCCATAGATTCTACACCTTGGGTATCAGAATCATAGACTATTATTGCCTGTTAATCACCTAGACATAGGATAAATGCATGTAAAGAATTTGACGTGTATATATACATATATATATGTATCATACATTAATGTGTTGGTTAACATATATCGTACATTAGAAGAAAAGTAGAATCATTTTTCAACTAAGAAACTTTATCCAATTTTGGGAACTTGAACCCGTTTTAGTATTCTCTCTATATCTCTTTCCTCGAGTGTCAATATAACTCAAATTTCACAAAAGGAGAACGAAAATTTAAAGATCGACAATTTTGTATTTCATGAAAATTTCGTGAAACGGATGTTTACCTTATCAAAACTAGACTGGAAGACAGCACGAATTTTGTATATACATATATTTTATCCAATAATTATTTTAGCTAATTATACCGTAAGACGTGGTGGTTAAATATATATCTTATCCCATAATTGTTTTAGCCAATTTGGATAATTTGTATTGGTCGAGTGTTGGCCAAATAATTCTGAATATTTATATTTAACGTGTAGCGTGTTATTTTGATATTTGTTATAACCACTTTTGGACACTACATTAGTGGTTGGTTGGTTTTACCACTTTAGTGGATAATGGGAATAATATTATTAAAGTGAGTTGTGTAATATACGTGTTATTTAGTACAAATGGTAGTCGTTGATTGGTTTTATCACTTGGTGGAAATTGAATATAATGTTATATTAGCTAAATTATGTAATCTACGTGTTATGTACTACCACACATAAATAAATAAATATAACGTAATCAACTAATAAGTTGTTCATTGATATTATCATGTTTATATATGTGGTGTTGTTGATGAAATCATAATAGGCTTTTTATTTAAATTAATTATATGCTTATAACTTGCATAGAGTGCCTATGTATGATTTATTTCATAGTTAATTATAAGTTTGGTGCATGGTTAAATTGGATGCATGGATGAATTGTCAAAGGCTTGAATATATTGTCTTATTATTTGTATGAATAAATTACATACATGGGAAGTATGGATGAGTTGCTAATTAAAAGTTTAAATAAATATACTTATGGAGGCATGGTTGAATTGCCAATGTATAAATAAATATATTTGTAAGGGCATGGTTGATTTGCCAAAGTATAAATAAATTACTATGTGTAGTAGATGATTAAATACATCTATGATTATTGTGTGTATGAGTTGGAGGTAATAATATTCTTATATTAGAATAATCTAGTGTTTAAAGGTTAGTGTATTATTTTATAATATTAATAAAATAATATTGGTGAAGACATAGACGATTTGTCAAGACATAGATCTTTGTTATGTGATTTAAATAAATAAAATATTATATTGATGGGTATTGGGTTTTGGATTAAAGGAAACATTCCTTGAATTGTTATTGATTATTTAAATCATTAATTAATTGTTTAAAAATAGTTAAGATTGAAGAAGTTTTACTTTAAAAGGAGGAAAGTGATTGATGATTGGATTATGTATGATTATGATGAAATCCGTGCTTAATGGTTTTAAAAATTAATGAACCCATTAATGGATGTAACTGTTATGTTATATATAATTATTTATTTATATATGTGTGTGTCATCTTATATTAAAAGTTAAAACTTTAATTATAATAATTTTGGTTAGAGATATTTTATTTATCAGTTTTCAGAGGCTTGGTAGAAGGAACTTGCTCATGGGTCTAACTCGCGATTTATTTTTCAGGTTATTAGAAATTCTAGTCTTGAGGTTAAGGATCTACAGCTGGGAGACTATCATTCATCTACTCATCTTATCTACTTTTAAGTAGTACTGTTATTTATTGTTAAATGTTATGTATAAACTGATGGATTAATAGTTTATGGTTTAGAAGTCCTTGACTTATAGGATTCCCGAGTTGTATTTTAGAATTTTAAATTTATGAAATTTGTTTTTGTAAAGGAGGTTTTATTTCATTTATAGAATTTTTTTCAATGATTTATTCATTCTTTTTATTCTTCTTGTATTCTGTGTTGTTTATTGCCTTATTGTTTTTTATATCCCTGTGTTTTCGGGTGTGGGCCTGGCCAACCTACATGTGGAAATTTGGGGGTATTACAGTTGGTATCAGAGCACTTCAGGCTCAAGTGTCCCTAAGGTGTCTTTCGTTATATAATTTCCGCGTTGCATCTCTTGATACTTAGATCCCGTAATAGGATTTGTTGTATTCTATCTATGGTCTGTTAGAACGATTTGATGTCAGTTAAATTATGTATTTACAGAATGGTTGACATTAGGAAAAAAAAGGAGGTCCAAGGCGAAAGCGATGGAAGACCTGAGGAAGTAAGAGATTACGTATTTGATTCGTATTTGAGCTGTATTCAATTTCTCTACTAAAGAAGAGCTTAGAATTTAGAATTTGGGATTGAAGATCCTAATAGAGGAGATTCCGGAGAATCCAAGAAAGAGGATGTTGAGTCTCGAAGATGAGTGGTCATGTGAAAGAGATATTATTTGCTAGAAGTATAGCGAATGATATTAAAAGGATGAGAGCTTTTTGACTTACATATAGTTAGCTTTATGTATATCTCAAAAAGAGATGCCGAGGGAGCATTCTCCGATAGTTTGGGGATTTGAAAAAGTTCTTATTAGAACGAACCATTGGATTTTATATATTTATCGTACCCATGAGAGCATTGGTATTATAGCATGATTAGCTTTTTAAAATCATGTAGGATATTTTACCATAAGGGTAGAAGAAGGATAAGGGTCAAGCCCTTGGTATTCGAGTAGACAAACAAAAGTTGCTTTTATTTATGTTTAAGTTATGATTCGAGGTTGGATGATTTCCTGCGAATCTAAGAAAGAAAATTATGTGAATCAATTTTATAAGCTTGATTTTAGAGGAATTTTTTTAAAAAAGTGAATGCTACCTTAGAATTGGGTAAACTTGAGAGTACCTTCATTTAAAATAGTTGTTTTGGGTGCTAAGAACATGGTATGTATTTTATGGCCTTACCATGACCTTAGAGTGGTGTTAGCACTTGTTTTCTTTACATGAGAGTGAGTTTACACAGATGACTATTAAGTTGTATGATAGTACTCCAGTAGCATTTGAGTAATAGGATGTCTTTCCAGAAATTTCAAGAATGTCCTCAGGAGGAAAGATAGACCTCGCCAAAGTACCATAGTAAAAGGTACTAAGGAACGTACGGTAGCTGCAAGATTCGAAGTTTTTTAGCTTCTTAAACAAGAGGGGTTATCTGTAGGAGTACGTCACATTAAAATAAAAAAATAAAAAAGGAGTCCTAGATAATATAGACCATTGAGGATATTCATTAACGCTTTTCGAGTTGTCTACAAAGATGATTGTTGAAAGACCATTGGTATGACATTTTTTTAAGACTGGTAAGGTTGATTGTATATTTGGATGGTTGGTATGGAATTATGGGTCCTACATTTGTTAAAAGACATAATCAAGGGGATTAATTTTATTAGAGATTTTGTGCACGCTGCTAGAATAAGTAGAGTGATTACATTAATAATAAACTCGCATATTAGAGTTTGGAGGTTTGAAGGTGAGTATTTACTCAAACTGTCTCCCATATGGGAAGTAATGTTGGTCGGAAAGGAAATGAGGTTATCACATCACTATGTGAGTATTTATGTTTTATTTATTAGGCATTAGTCTATAATTGGCGCTGTTATATAAATATATAAATATATACTTTGCGTCATGTGTAAAAATGAGTTTTTCATGTATTTGCTGCAAGAAAATGTAGCAATGGGGATATTTACCAACGCATATATGTTGATGAGGTTGGGTAACAAATAAATGCAATAAGTATAGATTAGCTTAATGTATTTATAATATAATAATTATGTGTTATGTATGTGTGGATGGAGTTAATTCCACACATGAAAAGGGAAAATGGTTAAATTTGGAATAAATAATCAAAGTTTTCATTTTATGGATTCGTGAATTCCGAGAACGGATTTCCTTTTGTTAAGGGGGAATAATGTAATACCCCTATATTTTAGAGGAATTATTTAATTAAATTAATTTCCTTTAAATGGATTTATTGGGTTTATTTGTTTTAAATTAAATTATGTTTTTTATTTTGAATTATTATTTACCAACGCATATATGTTGGTGAGGTTGGGTATCAAATAAATGCAACAAGTATGGATTACCTTAATGTATTTATAATATAATAATTATGTGTTATGTAAGTGTGGATAGAGTCAATTCCACGCGTGAAAAGGGAAAATGGAAATTTGAAATAAATAATCAAAGTTTTTATTTCATGGATTCATGAATTCTGCTTTTGTTAGCGGGAAGAATGTAATACCCCTATATTTTAGAGAAATTATTTAATTAAATTAATTGCCTTTAAATGAATTTGTTGGGTTTATTGGTTTTAAATTAAATTATTTGTTTATTTATTTTATTTGAATTATTGATATGATGATTGTGTGTGTGTATGTGCTTGTTTGTTGATTGATTTGTTGACGTGTTAATTTTGTTTACATGGATTGCATTGGTTATTGAAATTCTTGTTTGTTTATGTGTTACATGTATTAGTTGTTTTAATATTAAGTGTTTATTTATTTAATTATTTATTTAAATTTAATGGACTGGGTTTGGATTATTTGGACCAAAGGATTTGGGTTTTGGGTTGGAGAAGGAAGCCTTAAAAGATTTGGGATGGTTTAAAGGCCCATGGATTTATGCATGAGTATATATATTAATATAATATATATAATATGCATATTAAATGGATTATATAAAAATATATATATATATATATAATTATATAAAGAGTTATATATTTATAATAAGTATATATGTATTGGACTATATACATATACATATATGAGTTAAAAATGATTTATAAATAAATATTACATAATATATATATATATATATATATGTGTGTGTGTGTGTGTGTGTGTGTGTGTGTGTGTTAGACGTAAGAGGATTTTTGACGTGAAAAGAAAATAGAGAAAGAGAGAGAGAGGGTCGGCTAAAAAGAGAGAGAGAGCTGAGAAAGAAGAAAAGAAAAGGGAAAGAAAAGAGGGGAGGCCAGAACAAGGAGGAGTAGGCCAGACCTATAGAGGATGACGACAAGGTGGCCAGAGTTGCAAAATAGATCAAAATTGGGAAGCTTGCAACAACGGTTTCATTTCGAAACCTTCAGGCAAATTCTTTTCTATTTTTCCTCTCATAACCCATAAATTCTACACCTAGGGTATTAGAAACGTAGATTATTATTACCTGTTAATCACCTAGACATAAGATAAATGCATGTGAAGAAATTGACGTGTATACACACACACACACACACACACACACACACACACACACACACACATATATATATATATATGCATCATACATTAACGTGTTGGTTAACCTATATTGTACATTAGAATAAAAGGAAGAATCCTTCTTCAACTAAGATACTTTCTCCAATTTAGGGAACTTGAACCCATTTTAGTATTCTATCTGTATTTCTTTTCTCGAGTGTCAAAATGGCTCAAACTATGCGCAGGTTAAACGAAAATTCGAAGATCTACAATTTTGTATTTCACAAAAATTTATTAAAATAGATGTTTACCTTGTTAAAACTGGCTGGAAGACGGCATAAATTTTGTATATAGATATATTTTGTCCCATAATTGTTTTAGCTAATTATATCGTAAGACGAGTTGGTTAAATATATATCTTATCTCATAATTGTTTTAACCAATTTGGATAATTTGTATTGGTCAGATGTTGGCCAAATAATTCTGAATATTTATATTTAACATGTAGCGTATTATTTGGATATTTGTTATAACCACTTTTGGACACTAGATTAGTGGTTGGTCGGTTTTACCACTTTAGTGGATAATGGAAATATTATTATTAAAGTGAGTCGTGTAATGGACGTGTTATTTAGTGCAAATGGTAGTGGTTGATTGGTTTTATCACTTAGTGGAAATTGAATATAATGCTATATTAACTAAATTGTGTAATCTGCGTGTTATAAACTAACACACATAAATAAATAAATATAACATAATCAATTAATAAGTTGTTCATTGATATTATCATGTTTATATATGTGGTGTTGTTAATGAATTTATAATAGGCTTTTTATTTAAATTAATTATATGTTTGTAACTTGCATGGAGTGCCTATAAATGATTTATTTCATAATTAATTGTAAGTTTGGTATATGGTTAAATTAGAGGCATGGATGAGTTGGCAAAGACTTAAATATATTACCTTATTATTTGTATGAATAAATTACATACATTAGAAGCATGAATGAGTTGTTAATTAAAAGCATAAATAAATATACTTGTGGAAGCATGGTTGAATTGCCGATATATAAATAAATATATTTGTAAGGGTATGGTTGATTTGCAAAGTATAAATAAATTACTATGTGTATTAGATGATTAAATTTACATCAATAATTATTGTGCGTATTAGTTGGTGGTGATAGATATTCTTATATTAGAATAATCTAGTGTTTAAATGTTAATGTATTATTTTATAATATTAATAGAATAATATTAGTGAAGACATGGATAATTTGTCAAGACATAAATCTTTACTATGTGATTTAAATAAATGAAATCTTACATTGATGGGTATTAGGTTTTGGATTAAAGGAAACATTCCTTGAATTGTTATTTATTATTTAAATGGTTAATTAATTGTTTAAAAATAAAGTTAAGGTTAAAGGAGTTTTACTTTAAAAGGATGAAGGTAATTGATGATTGTATTAGGTGTGATTATGATTAAATCTTTGCTTAATGGTTTTAAAAATTAATGAACCCATTAATGGATGTAACTGTTATATTGTATATAATTATTTATTTATATATATATGTATATCATCTTATATTAAAGGTTAAAATTTTCATTAGGATATTTTTGGTTAGAGATGATTTATTTATCGGTTTTCAAAGGCTTAGCAGAAGGAACTTGCTCGTGGGTCTAACCCACGATTTATTTTTCAGGTTGTTAGAAGTTCTTGTCTCTAGGTTGAGGATCCGCAGCTGGGAGACTATCATTCATATACTCATCTTGTCTACTTTTAGGTAGTATTGTTATTTATTATTAGATGTTGTGTATAAACTGATGGATTAATAGTTTATGGTTTAAGAGTCCTTGACTTATAGGATTTCCGAGTTGTATTTTAGAATTCTAAATTCATAGAATTTATTTTTGTAAAAGAGGATTTGTTTTATTAATAGAATTTCATTCAGCGATTTATTCATTTTTTTTATTCTTCTTGTATTCTGTATTCATTTATTGCCTTATTATTTTTGATATCCCTATGTTTTCCGGTGTGGGCCTGGCCAACCTATACATGGAAATTCGGGGGTATTATAAATCCTATCCATTCGTTTCAGGACACGGAACCAATTAGATGACATGCCATTAAAAGACTATGGCTTATAGTTTTACTATTATGCTTTGGATAGGATAAGATTTATATATATATGGATATGTGCCATGATATGAGCTTGAGTCTCAGGATCGATGGTTAGGAAGGCTATATTGCCATGAATGCATAACTGGATATAGAGGATGTGGTGTACCTTGGTAGATGATGGTGTTCATGACTACCTATCTGTTCTGCATGATGCCTAGTATCAGGATGAACCTGCCCTATAGTCTAGTGAGAGTCTTTAGTGCATATATATATATATATATATACAGACTATGTATGTGATAGCCCAAAGTTTTACAAAACCCGGTGCGCTAGCGAGTAACCCAAAACTGACCTGATAACGAATCCCAAATGCGGAAACAATGAAGAGATGCAATTTCTAGAGATGAATATCATCTCTAAGATGCCAAAGTGATGTCCTAGAACTCAAAGGAAAACAAATGCGGAAGCTAGGTTTTAAAAAAACGGACAAAGTGAACCACAAAGGGTAAAATGGTCTTTTCAAACTGAAATGGATGCTACCGTGCTTACCATTGGATAGACAATGAAAAATTAATAAATTTAGACTCAAAAATCACTTGATTTTCAGTTAAAACGAATAAGTTATGAATTCCGAAGTTTTGAAAAAAAAAATGATAAAAATAAGAACAGGTCCAATCGATCACAAATGCTGTGATCGATTGTAGAATCCACGAATGATGGGCAGTAGCCAAATCTCGAATTTTTTAAAATTTTAAGTGCCCAATGCGATCGATGAAAAGAAGTCAAAAAGGTGCCCTACGACCAATCGCAACCATCAGTGAACGATCGTAGAACTTGCGATTGATCGTGACTGGGCTGGCTGCAACCGAGAAGTTTTCGAAAATGCCTGTTTTTTGGATTAAAAACGAATCTTTTGAAAAATGTTAGTGAAGAAACCCCCCCCCCCCCCCCCCCCTCTAAAATGGGTCTTCTAAACAACTATGGTATAAACCAAAAAATAAAATGTAACCTAGAATGCCTAAAATGCCCCCAAGATAACATAGGTCAAGGAAAATGAAAAACGTTGAATTATACCATACATTCCATTCACCAAAGGAGATTGGCCCTTGGCCTCATTATATATATGTTGAAGTATAATCAAAATAAGACATTTAAGTTTACATTACATGCCCAAAAGGAAGCAAGCTATACTTCTAAACAAGTTAAACTTTAACAACATCAAAACTAATTAAAGCATGCTAACACTTGCATGTCAAAATTATACAAAAATATCCAAGTGAGCCAAGTCAAGCTATGGATAATGAGTATCCTAAAACAATGTCTCCTTACCTAAAAAAGACCTAAATCAACTAGGGTGAGTAAACAAGTTACTCCATAGGATGAAGCGCATACGTATAACCTAAAGTTTTAACCATTCTTTTCAACGTAATATAAACAAAACACATGTGGATCATACCTCCTAACTTCTAGTGTCGTAACCCGAGTTTTATTCAACCCAGTACGTCAATGATAACCCGAAATTCGACCAGTAACGGATCCTAAATGCAGAAACGAATGATAAACTAAAGTCTCTAAAGATAGAAGTCATCCCTAAGGCACTAATGTGACCATCCATAAAGTCACGGAACTCAAGGAAAGGCGAATGAACAAACGAGAGTCAAAACAAGCTAAAAATCGTTAATCAAGGGCAAAATGGTTGATTCACAATCAAAAGGAGAAAATTGACTCTAAACAAGTCAAACAAGGTGAATACAACCTAATCTAATCAATTTATAACATTCCAAGAGGTTCCAAGAACATTGGCCAAGAATCGCACAGACCTTTCCCGGTTTAAGCAAAAATTGACCCTACCTTACTAAAATATGAATAACTCCCACTGTGTTTTGAATCTGAGAGTGGCATTGGTACCATTGGAAAGTTGACTCAACATCTATGAGTTTAGGCTCAAGAATCACCCCATTTGGATTAGAAATGAAGGAGATATGACCGTTTGAAGTTGGAACTTCAGTGTTAAAACATAATCTGGAAGATTGGCGCGTGAGGGTTGTTTCGGTCGACCGAACTGGAGTTTCAATCAACCGAACTTTACATAAATTTGCTAAAAACATGTGTTTTTGGGAGGAGGAAGTTTTGGTAGACCGAAATTGAGTTTCGGTCGACCGAAATGACCCTGAATAGTGAAAAGGGATACTGGAATGGACGATTTACTATGCAATTGAATTACCAAAAGCCATCGGTCAATAGAAATGGAGTTTTGGTCGACCAAAACACCTCAAAAAGCTGCTAAAATGATTGCTATATGCCAAATTAATATACAACAAGGATCAAGTCATGGCCATGCCATATATCAAGTCTAAAGTGAATTATATGCAAGCTACCATTAGTCATTTATTTTTTAAATTAACATAAGACATGCATACAACTTATATATCATTACAAGATCAATTAAATTACTTGGAAAAATAAATTATAACACCCCCTACCTCATAAGAGGATTGTCTCTCTTGAATCCAAGGGAAGCAAAGGAATTTCAAGTTAAGTTTTTCTTCTAAGGTTGAGAGTGAGGCAAGGCTTTTGTATTCCAAGCTTAATAGTCTAAGGTGAGTGGAAAGGTATAGAAAATGAAGTCAAAGCTCTAAGTCAAGCTTTGCTCCAATGGTGGCTAAGTTAGGGTTCTTGAGAGGAAAGAGCTAAATGAATTAAAAGTGAAAACCCTAAGTTAAAATGGTGGGATTCTCCACTCACTAAGTGCTCTTACACTTCGTTTCTCACACACACTAATGCAAGACCAATTGTGAAGCCTACACTTGTCATGAATCTAAGTAAGCTTCCAAGATTAAATATCAAACCTACACTTGTCAACCATCCATGCCAACAAGTGCTCCTATCCTAGGCCAACAAATGGGCGAATCTACACCCTCCATGTGTCATCAAACAAGGCTTCCAAGTGGTTTCACCACAAGATCAACAAGTGGCACCTTAGGAATGTGACACTTGTCACATTTTTCAGAAATTGCAAAAAGGTCCTTTTTGAAAATATCTTTCAAATTAAATTATAAAATGGCCCCTAAGACGAAAAATAATTACTTTATTTAATTACACAAAAATCTCTTAAGTTTAGAGTAATTACCAAAAGTTTTGCATTCATGCCCTTTACAAGAAAAGTAAACATTTAACATGCTTTTCTACAAAAGTGAAAATGTAAATGTCATGGAATTTAAATATCATGGATGTATGCAAAGTCGGAATCAAATCTGAGTGCAAAAAGTGAGGTTATGCAAAGAAAAATGAAAAACGACTAAAGAACGAAATCGGGAAAAGACGAAAAAAGAAATTTACCGAAAAAAGAAAAGAAAAAAAATGACTGAGTCATTACAACCTACCCTCCTTAAAAGGGATTCCGTCCCTGAAATCAAATCGTACCTGAAAGAGAGAACAAATGGGGGTACCGGGGGCGAACCTCCTGCTTGAGCTCCCGGGTAGCCTCCTCGACGCCGTGGTGTCTCCACAAGATCTTCACCAATGGAATGGTCTTGTCTGCAAGACATGTTCCCGTGAATCAAGAATTGGACTGGATCTTCCTCGTAGGTCACGTCCTCATCAACAACGACATCTGTTCATCGTAAAACATGTGATGGATCCGGCTCGTACTTCCTGAGTATAGAAACATGAAAGACGTCGTGAACCCTATCCAAGTCTGGCGGTAAAGCAAAGCAATAAGCAACTTCACCGATGCGCTCTAATATCTCAAATGGTCAGATGAATCTAGGAGACAACTTGCCAGTCTGGTAAAATCTCAGAAGTCCCTTGCACGGAGAAATCTTAAGAAAGACATGGTCTCCTACCTCAAAAGACAAGGGTCGCCTCCTCCTATCAGCGTAACTCTTCTGTCTACTCTGTGCGGTGGCCAACCGCTGCCGAATCAACTTGATTTTCTCTGTAGTCTCGATGACAATGTCGGGACCCAAGGCAACGGTATCACCAACCTCGGTCCAACATACTGGAGATCTGCAAGGTCTGCCATACAACGCCTTAAAATGTGACATGCCAATAATGGTCTGGTAACTGTTGTTATAGGCAAACTCAACCAAAGGCAAGTAGTCCTCCCAACTACCCCCGAAATCTAAGATACAAGCTCGTAACATATCCTCTAATATCTGAATGGTGTGCTCCGACTAACCATCAGTCTGAGGATAGAATGTCGTGCTAAAATGAAGCCCCCTGTCAAAAGCCTCCTGAAAACTCTGCCAAAAGTAAGATGTGAACCATGGATCCCTATCCGAAACAATGGGTACAGGAACCCCGTAAAGCCTGACAATCTGCCTCATATACAGTCCACTCAGTCTTTCTGCACTGTCTATCACTGCCATAGGCAAGAAGTGAGCCGTCTTAGTCAACCTATCAACTATGACCCATACGGCATCATTCCCTGCCAGAGACCTCAGAAGTCCCATCACGAAATCCATAGTGATGTGATCATTTCGACTTAGCTACTGGTAATGGTTGCAACAGTCCTGCCGGTCGTTGATGCTCTGCCTTCACTTGTTGACAAGTAAGGCATCGAGCCACAAACTGTGAAACATCTTGTTTCATGCCCTGCCACCAAAACTGTCATCGCAGATTGTGATACATCTTTGTACCACCAGGATGAATTGCGAGCCGAGAGTAGTGAAAATCCCGAAGAACGTCTTTACGATAAGACAAAGGAACAAACATCATCCCCTTGTACCCGAGACCACCGTCTGAATGTAAGGTCCAACCCTCTACATTCTCACCGCCTGAAATCCGAACATGGATGGCCTTCATCTCCCCATTCTCCAACTGTGCCTTAATAACTCTGCTAACAAGAGCCGGTTGAGCCACAAGGCTAAATAAAATAGCCGGTGAAACATCCTCATAAGACTGTAAACTGAGATATGCAAGCTCTCCTAACATCTTCCATCTGCGAATGGAAATGCTAGCAAGAGTCCCCCGTGGCTTCCTACTCAATGCATCGACCACCACATTGGCCTTACCCAAATGGTACTATAACTCAAAGTCATAGTCCTCCATGAACTCAACCCATCTGTGCTGTCTCAAGTTCAAATCCTTCTGAGAGAAGAGATACTTAAGACTCTTATGATCAGAGAAAACCTCAAACTTTTCCCCGTACAAATAATGTCTCCACCCCTTCAGCGCAAAGATAACTGCTGTCAACTCCAAATCATGTTTCAGATAGTTTAACTCCTGAGTCTTCAACTGTTGAGACCCATAAGCAACCACCCGCTCTGTCTGCATCAAGACACAACCCAAACCTTCCCGTGAAGCATCACAAAAGATCACATAACCCAAACCATGTTCAGTAATGATTAAAACTGGAGCTAATGTCAACCTAACCTTCAACTCCTGAAAAGCAAACTCACATATCTCGCTCCATACGAACTTGACCCCCTTGTGGGTAAGTCGAGTCATAGGAGCCACCAAACGAGAGAAATCCCGAACAAATCTTCGGTAGTAGCCAGCTAGGCCAAGAAAACTTCGAATCTCAAACACTATCTTCGGATGTTCCCAATCCATCACCGATTCAATCTTCGACGGATCCACTGCAACACCGCCCCCTGACACAACATGTCCAAGGAACTTCACTTCCGATAGCCAAAATTCACATTTCTCGAACTTGGCATACAACTAATTATTCCTAAGGATCTGTAATATTGTCCTCAAATGATACTCATGTTCCTCTACCCAAGTTGAGTATACGAGAATGTCGTCGACAAAAACCACAACGAACTTATTAAGATGATCACTGAATACACAGTTCATCAAGTCCATAAAAGTTGCGGGAGCATTGGTCAAACCAAATGGCATCACTAAAAACTTATAATGGCTATACCGTGTGCGGAAAGCAGTTTTGGATATGTCTTCCTCCTTAAACATTAACTGATAGTAACCCGATCTCAGATCAATCTTCGAAAAACAAGTGGCTTCTTTCAACTGATAAAACAAGTCGTCGATCCTTGACAAAGGATACTTATTCTTGATCATAACGTGATTCAGTTTGCGATAATCGATACAAAGTCTCAAAGACCCATCCTTCTTTTTCACAAAAAGAACTGGTGCTCCCCAGGGTGAAGCACTAGGACGAATAAAGCCCTTAGCTTTCAAATCATCCAATTGAGCTTTAAGCTCAACAAGCTCTACCGATGCCATATAGTACGGTGCCATAGAGATGGGTGTTGTACCGGGAATGACATCAATGGCAAAAACAACTTCCCTCAAAGGAGGTAACTCGGTCAGCTCCTCTGGAAAGACATCAACAAAATCCTCAACAACCACCGAAAGAACACGGCCCAAACAACTGTCCTCATCAACTAGCAGACTAGCCAAGTAGGATCTGTGGCGACTCCAGTCACCAATACTAAAAATCATTGTCGAGTGGGAATCACTCCGATCTCCCACAAAGTGAAAACAATCTCCCGTGGGAGTGCAAACAGTCACCCTCCCATGGAAGCAATCGATCGTAGCACAAAAGAAGGACAACCAGTCCATCCCGAGAATGATGTCATAGCCCGTCATGTCAAAAATAACAAAATCAAACTCTAAAGTCCACCCAGCTATCTCGATAGCACAACCCTGACAAACACGATCCAAAGACACTGGACCCCAACTGGCGTGTCAACACAAAGGAAACCATCCCGTTGCGTGACCTCCAGACCCAAAGAATGTGCAAATGATGCAGATCTGAATGAATGTGATACACTTGTGTTAACAAGAACTCTAGCCCAAGAACTAAAAACTGGAAAGATACCTCGAACTGTAGAAGTCCCAATAGAGGTATTGGCCTGTGGCAATGCGTAAGCTCGTCCCTGAGCCCCCAACTGCTGAGAACTGCCCTGGTGGCCCGACTGATGTTTAGAAGCAGTAGACGTAAAACCTCTACTCGGGTAAGAACCAACTGGCGGCACCACTGGCTATGGTGCCTAAGGCACCCTAAAACCTGACTGAGCAACTGTAGACTGTGCTGTTGTGGCCTGTGAACCTGTGCCACTCTGTGCCCTGCTCCGTGGATGAGGGCAATCCATCCTCATTTGACCGAGCTGCTTACAATAGTTAAAAGTCCCCTGAAACCCCTATGTCGAAGCTGTTGGCTTCCTAGCCTGTGATTGACTGGTCTATGGCTGAAGCTGCAGGCAGCGAGGCTTGATATGCCCCAGTTGCTGACAATGGTGACAAATCACTCCTCGGGCTGACCCCGAAGATACTAGAACTACAGATGTAAACCGAGCCTGCTGTGACTATCCCTGAGTGCATAAACTGTCCCCTACCTTAGCCTTCTTCCACTGATTCCCAGAAGATGACGGAGTGTTACTGCAAGGTTGTTTATGTGAACCCCTGATCCGTAACTGATCCAGTTCCTCTACCTCAGCTAGCATTGCCCTCTGGACTACCTCTCTATAAGTCTCAAGTCAAGAATTGAGACCCGTGGCCTGATGCCAAGATGTAGTCCATCCTGAAATTTCATTACCCTGGCCTCATCTGTCGCTACCATATCCTCGGCATAACGAGAGAGAGAAGTAAATCATGTCTCATACTCAATGACACTCATAGTGCCCTGATAAAGACCTGCAAACTATATCCTCATCTCCCGCCTCATAGCCCTAGGAAAGAAGGGCTCGAAGAACAATGTCCTGAACTCCTCCCAAGTCATCACCTCCACATCGTGGATATTGGTCATAGACTTCCACCAGATATCGGCATCTCCCATGAACATAGAGGCTGTCAAGGAGATCCTCAATCGGTCTGTAAGCACTGTCATGTTATCAAGCTTGCATACCATAAGATCAAACCATGCCTCTAAAGCAAGCGGATCTATACTCCCTGTAAACTGGTCGATCTTAACCCTCTATAACTTCATGAAGTAGTCCAATGCCTCCTTAGCAACTGGTGCCAGTGCTTGTACTGGTATCGGGATCTGTATCCCTGCAATGTACTGACGAAACATCAGCTGAATGGACTCTGACATCCCCAGAGCCACTCCCAGTGCAATCTGCTACTCATAAGTTGGAGCTCGTGGTGGGTTAGGACCCATGCCATGACCTGGAATCCTAGGCCTTCCCAGACCCCTCGTAAACTCGATGTCATGCACCTATTCCTCAATGCCCTGACGTGAAGACTCCCTACGCGTGACTACCATGATGTTAAATGCACGAAAAGAAAGAGGTCAACAATAACAGAAGTTATTATGACCGAACATAACTCACGCGATGAATGCATGAAAGAAGAAGCATGTCAATGTATATAACATACAGTCATGCTAAAGTAGGTATGCATATATAACATGCTAAACAAGTACTGAAAACTTCTAGGTACTTCAACACGTAAGCACATAGACATGTTATTAAACTAAGCGCATAAACATGTTATAATACTAAAACATGTTATCAAGGCATATGAATAAATCAAAGTACACTAACAAAAGTATGATATGCACCTAAAACCCGTCGTCCTAAGGTTTTCAAACCTAGGAGCTCTGATACCACTTGTCATGACCCAAGTTTTATTCAACCCGGTACGTTAGTGATGACCCGAAAGTCAACCCAATAATGGATCCTAAATGCAGAAATGAATGATAAACTAAAGTCTTTAGAGATAGAATTCATTCCTAAGGTAATAATGTGACCTTCCATGAAGTCACGGAACTCAAGTAAAGGCGAATGAACAAACGAGAGTCAAAACGAGCTAAAAACTGTTAATTAAGGGCAAAATGGTTGATTCACTTTGAAAAGGCGAAAATTGACTCTAAACAAGTCAAACAAGGTGAATAAAACCTAATCTAATCATTTCATAACATTCCAAGAGGTTCCAAGAACATTGGCCAAGAATCCCACAGAACGCCCTTTTCCTGGTTTAAGCAAAAATTGACCCTACCTTACTAAAATATGAATAACTCCCACTATGTTTTGAATCTGAGAGTTGAATTGGTATCGTTGGAAATATGACTCAAAATCAATGATTTTAGGCTCAATAATCACCCTATTTGGATTAAAAATGAAGGAGATATGACCGTTTGAAGTTGAAACTTCAGTGCTGAAACATAATCTGGAAGACTGGCGAGTGAGGGCTGTTTCTGTCGACTGAACTGGAGTTTCAATCGACCGAATTGGACATAAATTTGCTAAAAACATGTGTTTTTGAGAGGAGGAAGTTTCGGTCGACCGAAATTGAGTTTCGGTCCACCGAAATGACCCTGAACAATGAAAAAGGCTACTGGAATGGACGATTTACTGTGCAATTGGATTCCCAAAAGCCATTAGTCAACTGAAATGGAGTTTCGGTCGACCAAAACACCTCAAAAAGCTGCTAAAGTGACTACTATGTGCCCAAGGTGTTAAGGTTCAACCCATGCTTTGAATCCTATGATGATTTGGTTAAAAAATGAGAGTTTAAAACTGATTTTCAATGAGATTTGAGTGTGTGAACATGCCAACACCCTTAATATGAATAATTGAATGCAAAACATTGGCTCATGGCCTCATACATGTCAATTACAAGAATCTCATATGCTAAACCTCCAAGGTTGGTTAAGATATGCTTTTAAGGCAAACTATTGCACCAAATGAATACAAATGTTAAAGTAAACATTTTTGGCCCTTGGTCTCATTACAAATATATCTGTAAAGTATCAAAAGGTGCACTTAAGTGCACATTACATGGTTTGAACAACGAATACACATTTTGTCGTAATAAGTAAAATGAAGTGTGATATACTAACAAGTGCATATTCTAACATAGCAAAAATACTCCAAGTAGTCTAGCAAGTCTAAGATTGTTGAGCATCCCACAATATTGCTTCTTTACCTAAAAAACATCCGGTAACTTCAGGGTGAGTAAACAAGTTTACTCATAGGGAATGAGCATGCATAAGCTTAACTTATTCTAAGGTTTGCAATTATATATATAATTCAATCCATGCTATTAAAGTGACATTGAAACTTTTAACATAGCACAATGAGATACAAATTTAAAAGTTAACAACTTGGAATTTAAATACGAAATCAAACCAAAGTGGATACTTGGATATTACCCGGATTAAAATCGTACTCTTGGGATCACTTTAGGGCTATTAACCCATGGGTACCTTCCCCTAGTGCGCACTATAGTGTAAGGAGCTCTCTATCTCCCGTATTAGAACCAAGTCCTAGCCAAGTCAAGTTCTTGATAATATCCCAAGTTTCCAAAATCAACAAGTTGAGCAACAAGTCATGATTTATGTTACAAACACAAAAGCTCCATGAATTAAATGACTCAATCACTAGAACATTAAGATAGAAATCAAGTAGACTAACTAAGTAATTCCTCTAGATTTTAAGAGTTGTCCAAATGATTCCAATTAAATATATGACAAAGAATAACTCATAAACATGCCATATATCAAGTCAAAAATGAAATTTAAGCATGGTACAATTAAGTAGAATTTAAATCAATTAAATTAATTAATTCTCTAGATTTAAAAGCTCATTTAAATCATGCCAAATTAATATACAACAAGGATCAAGTCATGGCCATGCCATATATCAAGTCTAAAGTGAATTATATGCAAGCTACCATTAGTCATTTATTTTTTAAATTAACATAGGACATGCATACAACTTATATATCATTACAAGATCAATTAAATTACTTGGAAAAATAAATTATAACACCCCCTACCTTACAAGAGGATTGTTCCTCTTGAATCCAAGGGAAGCAAAGGAATTTCAAGTTTTTCTTCTAGGGTTATGAAGAGGAGAGTGAGGCAAGGCTTTTGTATTCCAAGCTTAATGGTCTAAGGTGAGTGGAAAGGTAACAAAAATGAAGTCAAAGCTCTAAGTCAAGCTTTGCTCCAATGGTGGCTAAGTTAGGGTTCTTGAGAGGAAAGAGATAAATGAATTAAAAGTGAAAACCCTAAGTTAAAATGGTGGGATTCTCCACTTACTAGGTGCTCTTGCACTACCTCTCACACACACACTAACGCAAGACCAATTGTGAAGCCTACACTTATCATAAATCTAAGTAAGCTTCCAAGATTAAATATCAAACCTACACTTGTCAACCATCCATGCCAACAAGTGTTCCTATCCTAGGCCAACAAATGGGTGAATCTCCACCCTCCATGTGTCATCAAACAAGGCTTCCAAGTGGCTTCACCACAAGATCAACAAGTGGCACCTTAGGAATGTGACACTTGTCACATTTTTCAGAAATTGTAAAAAGGTCCTTTTTAAAAATATCTTCCAAATTAAATTACAAAATAGTCCCTAAGAAGAAAAATAATTACTTTATTTAATTATACAAAAGCCCCTCAGGTTTAGAGTAATTACCAAAAGTTATGAATTCATGCCCTTTATAAGAAAAGTAAACATTTAACATGCTTTTCTATAAAAGTGAAAATGTAGATGTCTTGGAATTTAAATATCATGGATGTATGCAAAGCTGGAATCAAATCTGAGTGCAAAAAGTGAGGTTATGCAAAGAAAAATGAAAAATGACTAAAGGACGAAATAGGGAAAAGACGGAAAAAGATATTTACCGAAAAAAGAAAAGAAAAAAAATGACCGGGTCATTACATCTAGTCTCAATGGGAAGCTAAGGGATCATCCTAAGCTATATATGAAATAATTAAAAGCAATCCACAATAAGTATCATGCTTAACATTATTGGAACCTCCAATGTAAACAACTAGTAATGCATTTGATCAACTTTAGAACATTCAATGTAAAACAACAAGAAATGCCTTTGACAAGTATTGGAACATCTAATGTAAAACAAAAAAAAAATACATTTAAACAATATTAGAACATCCAATGAAAAATAAAAAGTTACAACTTCAAAAGTAATGTCAACTTGTAAATGAACACGAAATCAAACAATGTGAAAAACTTGGACACGAACATCCGGTTATGAACATCACAACCAAGACAGTTGGTTATTTTGGGCTATTAACCCTTATGGAACCACCAAAGTGCACACTATATTAAAGAGAACTCGTACTTCCAGGATTAGGGTCTTACCCTAGCCATTTCAATAATTTCTTTGCCCCAAGTGTTTCCAAAATCAATCAAGAAGGTTACAACTATCACATAGTATAAACAATCCAATTAATAAACTTTTATACACCACCAATTTTCGAAATTCACACAAGACATGCGCTGAGTCCTCAAGCTATAATGGCATATACAATGTCAAGTTCACAAGGTGTATAGAACAACACAACTATTAGGCTATCAACGTAGGAATTTAATCATGCTAACATGGAAATCATTAACAAAAACATAGTTAAATATCATGACACAATCCATGACAACAATAATCTTGGAACACCATAGTAACAACAACAAGATACTATATCTCAATCTTCTACTTAAGTGAAACAACAACTATACAAGAGAATATTCACAGAGAAGACTTGTATAAAATGTAACCCTAAGTTAAATACAATAAAAATTCATCTAATATAATCCTAGAACTTCAATTTACATGTATACAATGTATATCAACAACAAAGGAAGTAAGAAATAAGAAGAGTATAAACATAGGACAACCCCTACCTCACTACAAGATTGTTCCTCCAGAATCCAAGGCAAACGAACTCAAATTGAAAAACTGTGAAAAGGTGTACTAGTGAAAGAAGAGAGGAAGATTTGATTTTCAAGGTGGAAGACCAAATTCCAAAGGAAATGAGGTCAAAAATCATAAATGGAAGCTATTTAGGTTTTATTAAAGTACCTCACTAGAGGATTGTCCCTCTAGAATATGAGACAAACAAAGGCAAATGGAGAAACTATAAAATATTGTTATAAAGAAGGAAGAGAGGAAGATTTTATCTTCAAGGTGGAAGACCAAATTCCCAAGGGAAGGAGTTCAAAATCTGAAAATGGTGGCTGGGGTTTCAAGGTCTCAACAATAGTGGCTTTATGAGAAAGACAACTTCACACCCTTTTCCACTAACTCAAAACCCCTTTGATAGCCGAACACACCACACCAACACTACCTTTCTCTCACACACACACACAACCACTCTCCACTTGTCACCATCCTAAGCCTCCTCACGAGACTTAATCCAAGTCTTACACTTGTCACCAATCTAGGCTTCCAAGTGTATCCAATGGAAAGTCAACAAATGGGCCAATGGGAAAGTGCCACTTGTCAATCTTTTTTCCCAAATTTCAACTTAGTCCCTCCACAAAATATCCCAAAGAATAATTGCACAAAAGTCCCAAAGACAAAATATCTAAAAAGCATAATTACACAAAGACCCTGAAAAGCAAAAATGTTTCCGAAGAAACCATGCATCCATACCCCTGGAAATTGAAAATAAATGAGCATGCTTTACAATGGAATTGAGACATATGTGGACTGTAAAAGATAATATAATGCAATGCACGTGGCGCTGGAAATCAGTTCTGAACACCGAAGCCTACCACGGGCGCAACAAAACCCTAAGGCAACGCGAAAAAAAAAAATAAATCAAATAATTAAAATAAATAATAAATAAAATGAATGATGGAAAAACAAAAAAGAAAAAAGAAGACACAGTCTTCACAATGTAGCTGTTGCATGAGTTGACTCATGTATTCGTTCCTTAGGTCTCTGTTAGATGTAATAGAAAGAACTTATTTTTGGGACTGACCCACTATTTATTTTTTAGGACTAGGCCAGTACCAAATGTAGAATTTGATCATGCCGAGCAGAGATCAATCATCATCATTCTTCCGGATTATCTACATGGGATTTTACTTTATATTTCAGTATATAGATGTTGATAGTTGTTATTATTCTTTGTATCAGTTGGGATTTTTTAGGGGTCCATATAGCATGGATTCCCGAGTTGTATATTGGAGGATTAATGGTATCAGAGGAGTTCATTATTTAATGAAAGTTATCTTGGAGGATTTTATTATTATTCTAGTTTTCATTTATGTATTTTATTTATTCTTATTTATCCTTTTTGTATTCTGTCTTTGTTTATTGCCAGTTTGTTTTGATTTCTCTGGGTGTTCGAGCGTGGGCCTGGCCAACACATATTTAGAAATCCGGGGGTATCACAAGAGGCCTCTTGCTGCTGTTTGTTGGTGCTGAAACAAGCTTTAGAGGGTTAAATTCACTTGGAACTAGTTCTGGAGCTGTGACAAGGTTGAGGCAAGTTTGTTCTACTATTTTACAGCTTTAGAAACTAAGTTCTCATGTGTATTACTGTTGTAGTTAATGTTGAGGTTTGATACCTATAAACACTTGTTGTTTTTTGGTTTAAGCTTTTGTTTTGTGTTAACCATGCCTGAATCATGTTATGAGTTGATTGCATTTCCATTAAGCATGAATATTTTGATGAATTGAAGCTGCTGAAGTTGGATCTTTACCAGAAAATTGACAAATTCATTTCTTGCCCTTAAAAACCAAACCTTCTAGGGTTTTAAGCTAAATTGTCTGTGATTTGAGGTCTTAAAGTATTATACCATGCCATTCTTGTCATATTTCACCATTGAACATGTGTATACAGTTATTACAAAATTGATAGACCAAAATCCAGCTTTGTGTAGAAGTGAAATATCAAATTTACCCATGTGAATAGTGATTCAGCTGTTTATTGACTAAGACCTGGTTTTTGCTACATTTTGAATTGCCCTTACTATACATTGTGAGTTTATTGTTTTAGCAAGGATATCTTTAAGATAGAAGACTGTGTAAATCATCTTAAGATCTATTCTAATGCTGCAATCAACAATGGACACTCAGTTGTCCTGTTTGAAGCTTGTATTTAAAAAGCTGATTATACAAACCTTGATAGTTGAGGTTCTCTGTTTGCATAAGCTACTATATTAAGCTTCGCATTCTGTTACCTTGCTCTTAACATCTTGTCTATCAAATGAACAAGTGTATAACATCATTTAGGAGCTGTGTAAGCTACTAATTAGTCTATGTTGTGGTCAGTACTTGTTTACCTCTTTGAGACCAGGTTTGTTCAAGTATTTTGCCGTAATCTATTCTTCTATGCATTGAATGTGGTATACCTTGTCATAAACTCTGAGTTTATCATTTAGACAAGTGTAACTTAACTATTGAAGACTGTGGACATCTCTGTTGGGGTGATTCTAAAGCTGTATTGTAGTGTATCTAATAAAATTTTGGTAGCTAGGGTTTGCAGACTTTAAGCTTGTTTAAGTGCTTAGAATATCATATCTTGTTGTGTTCATTATATTTACTATTTGAGCAAATGTATTTTGGGGTTTCAAGGCTGTGATATCAGAGAGGGTTTGTTGTGAAACTGTGCTGTGAAATGTCCTAACTACCCTTAGAATTTTGTGTGAAGCTCGTTTAAGTTATGGTCTGGATTTTACTTGTTGTACATTAACTATCATTGTGTTTGAGCATGCATGTCATATTTAGATAAGGTTATGGAAACCTAGAGTGAGCTGCTATTGAAGTTGCAGTGGAGATTAACAGATATATCCTATTGTTGTAGAATTCTTCTGAGCTAGGGTTTCTCATTCCTTGTACTTTGAGCTATGTTCTGATTCTAATGTTTTGTAACAACCATTGTATTATCTTATTTTACACCTTTTCATGTATTTGGTGAGCTGTGAGAGCTTTTGAGGTCCAAGCAAGGTGATGTGGACAGGGGGAGTGCGAAGTGCACTTAGTGGACTAGTGTGTGTAGAGGTTGTGAAAACTAGTGTCTTAACTTGTACAAGGGTATGTGCAGAGTGTGAGACAACTGAGTGTGTAACTACTTGCATACAACTAGTGGAGATCTTATTGGGCTGAAGCCAAGAACCAAGGTTTTTCCCTATTGAGAGGGTTTTCCTTGTAAAAGACCTTGTGTACTTGTGGACTGTTTATGTTGTGCTCATTGTTAAGTTGAATGATTGAAGATGGATATGATCGAAAAGAGAGAAAAAAGTATCATAGACCAATTCACCTCCTCTCCCTCTTAGTCTATCAAATTCAATACAATGTACTATCATACACAAGTGTATTATGATATAATACATGTGTGAAAAGACTTAATTTCCCCTGAAATGCTCTATAGCCAAATTGCCCTTAAAATGCTTTATAGTTAAATATCAAGTTATGTGCTAGGGATTGTAACCCTAATTGGCATGCAAAATGAGTCTTCAACATAATGTACCCTTCTTATACCATTTAAATAGTCTTCTTAGCAATGTGGAATGACCAATCTGCCCATGAAGATCAATAATATGCACTATACATGTCAGAATCACTTAGAGCTAAATGTAGTGAACCTATGACATATTTTTGACATTTAAAAGGCAAACCCTAATTCAAAGGTGAGACCAACAATCTCCCCCTTTGCCTTTGAATGTCAAAAACCAAATTATGCTTGAATGTCAAAAAGACACTTAAACAATTGACGACGGCCGTTCCAATACGCCAAACTGAATGTAGTGAATGTGTGGTTCAAGAAAAGCCTTTTATGTCAAATTTAAATTTATAAAAACCACTACCAACACCACTACTAACGTAGCAAGAGTGAGTAGGGATCGTCCCAAGGGATTATACGTGTTGGAATTTCAACTCCGACTCTAGCGTACCAAATGATTGCAAAAGAGAGTTGGGTTGGTTGATTACTTCTAGAAAAGAATTAATTAAAATGCAATAAAAATAAAACTAAGTAGAGATAGGGATTTAAGAGATGAGAAGAGAGGACTTAGGGTGTTGGAATCACCACTAAGCTCATGTAATTAACCACTTGCTTTCCATTAATGGGGAATATATTGTTGTGAACAAAATTGGTTCGACTAGCAAAGGTGACTCAACAAGTGTATAATGTCTAAACAACATGTGAAAGACTACAATATATCTATTGGATGAAGAATATATTGTCTAGACAACATGTGAAGAGAACAAAATATCAAATCAAGTCATTAAACCTTTCATTAAGCTCATAGTCCAAATAATTCACAAGGATGACTTAGTTAAACATGTATTGTCTAAACATCATGTGAGAGGCCACAATATATCTATTGGGAGAGGAATATATTGTCTAAATACATGTGAAAGATACAATATATCATAACAAGTCATTAATCCTTCATTAAGCTCAAAATTCCATTACACCACAATATTAGAGCATATGCTTCTTGCATTCAAAAACATGGAACATCAAAGAACAAGCATGAATTGTCTCCCCCATCTAACACTACACTACAACTACACTACTAGCATGAAAATAAACTAAGGGAGAGGTACAATCCATCAAGGAATAAGTATGAACCATCAAAAGACATAACAAGAGCATTCCATTAAGCACTAATGTCTAGCCATCACTAGATTCTCAATCAACCACACATAGACATGCAATTAATATAGAAAAACTAGTATAGAGATCAATTCCCCAAATAATCACACATAAGACAACATATAATTAAAATAGAGAATCAATGGAAGAATTAACCCATATAAATCATGTGAGACATAATTCCTAATTTAATCACACATAGACATGTAAATAAACTAGAGAATTAATAGGAAGAATTAGACCATGGAAATCATAGAAATATACCAAGATTCATGAAATTCACAAGGCTAGAACACTAATCACAACAATATATATAAAAATCCCCAAAAATAGAAATACAAGGGTTTAGATTACACAAGACTTAGGGCTCATCCAAGCCCTAAGTGTAGATCTAGTCAATCATGGAGGAGGTGGATGTAGTCATGGAATCAAGCTCCAAACATGGCTCCATCTTCTTCTTCCTCTTCTTCTTCTTCTTCTTTGAAGCTCTAGAGATAGAGAGATAGTGGATTTAGAGATGTGTTCTTGAGATGTGCCTCCACTTCTCTCTTTCTTCTAACCCTAATCTCTAACTTTTCTAGAGAGAGAAATAAAAATTACAATCTAGAAAAATAAAAAATGATAAAAGCTTAAAAATCCTCCTTTTACAAATGGGTTGCTTCCCTTTATATAGAAGGTCCTTTTCTTAGTCACTAAGTCTAGAATATATGCCCAAAAATATCTAATCCCGCAACTTTTTGGTAGGTGAACTTTTGGGCGCGCACGGAACATGTCCAGTTCGATCGATCCAACTTATTTTCAATCGATCCAACTTTTTCGATCGATCCAACTTATTTTTCAATCGATCCAACTTTTCTGATCGATCCAACTAAAAGTTCGATCGATCCAACTTTTCTGCGATCCATCCAACTTTTCAGCTTTTTAGTATCAGCTTCTTTTTGCTCCAAATCAGCCTCTTTTTGCTCCGGATCATCGCTAAGACTTAGTTTGACTCCAAAAAGGCCTTAAGAACTCATTTTTAGCCCATTTTAACATTATTGACCTGAAATAGATAAAAACACAAATAAGTACTAACACGGGTAAATAAGATAGATAAAGGTCCTAGAATACTCAAGCTTAAGGGGTTTAAATGTGTACTTTTCAGCTCTCATCAACAATCAACAATGTACCATTATAACAGTAATGAAAGCATACCAGATAATATACATATCCTTGATTAAGGTCTATTTCTCCCCCTTTTTGACATTGAAAGACAAAACATGAAAAGACATGTTAAGGACTACAAATGATTAGAAACAACCCCAAGAAGATCTCTGAGGGTTGAAAACCTCTGTGGTAGCAATGGCCTTGTCATGATATTTGCAAGTTGATCTTCTGTTGGAAGATAAGTGATGTCAATAAGCCCTTTTTGGACCTTATCCCTGAGAAAGTGGTATTTGATATCAATGTGTTTGCTTCTCCAACGCAATGTAGGATTCTTGCTAATGGCTATAGTACTTTGATTATCATAGTAGAGCTTTGGAGGACTTGAGAACGGAATGACCAGGTCTAAAAGTGTTGTCTTCATTTATAGTAATTGTGAACCAGCTTGTGCAGCAGCTATGTACTCAGCCTCTGTAATGGATGAAGACGCTGTGCTTTGTTTTTTACTAAGCCAAGAGACCATGTATGAGCCAAGAAGGTACCAACAGCCTGAAGTACTCTTCCTATCAGGTAGAGAACCACTGCAATCTGCATCAGAATAAGTTATAATAGGCAAGGAGGGTGAGTAAAGATAGTGAAGACCATAGGAGAGAGTTCCTTTGACATATCTGAGGATCCTTTTGGCAGTTTGTAGGTGAGAAGCCCTTGGATTGCTTTGAAATCTTGCAACTAAGCCCACATAATACATAATGTCAGGTCTAGAAGCTATGAGATACAGCAAACTACCAATAATGAACCTATAAAGTGTTGAGGGAACATTTTCTGTGGTACACTCAAGTGTAACCTTGGTATTAGGGCACAAAGGTATGGAAACTACATTGTTTTTAGCCATATTAAACTTCTTGAGTAACTCAGTGGCATACTTCTCTTAAGAGATGAAGATGCCAGTGAAGGATTGATGAATTTAAAGGCCTAAGAAGTACCTTAGAGTGCCAAGCATGGACATTTCAAACCTTATTTTCATATGGTTTGCAAATTCAGAGGTCAAAGAGGAATCTGAGCCACATAACATGATATCATCAACATAAATCTGCAGGATTAGAAAGTTGATGTATGTATCATCAATGATAAAGCCCACTTGCAATAGAACGAATCATTGTAGGATAGAGCTATGTTGAGAGTGTCGAACCTCAAGGACTGTGGTGAATTGTTAAGTATAAAATTAATCACTAATTTAATTTAGAAAGAAGATTTATTTGTTTAATTTGATTATGTATCAATAACATGAAATGTAAAAATAACGAATTTATCAAAAGATTGAGATCAAGAGAAGAAATACTTAGGGCTTGATTTCACCACGAACTTCATAATATGGTTAATTGATTCGACCTTAGGGATTTTAATAATTATGTATGATCAAGAATTAAATGAATTAACATCCAATTTCATTTAATTTCAAGAAGATAAATCATAAATTTATGTTAAGCAATAACCTATCTTCGGTTGGTATGAATTATCTACCTAACTACTCTAAACTAAATTGCAGTATAATTTGCCTTCCCTAAGTATAAATTATCAAAACATTCATTCACAATACAATTTGAGCACTATTGCATGATCACTATCCATATCGTTATGAGAAGCCCTTAGCCGCCAATCTCAAACAATAAAAATAGTTCGGATTTGATTAAAATAAAATCAATTCTAAGACGAGATATTAATTTAATCAAAAACTATTTTTATTTATTAAAACTCTAATTTCTTAGAAATTCTAAGTCAATTGATCATAATCATGCAATTAAAATACATAAATAATGAAAATCCCCAAAGTTAAAAACAATCAAACCATATTATTTAGATTCGGATTACATCAATGCCCTAAGAGAAGATTTAGCTACTCATGAAGATGGATGATATCATCGTTGTTGGTGTAGAAAGCATCTCCATGGACTGCAATTCTTCTTCTTGGGATCTTCTTCTTCAATCTTCAAAGAGAACTCCAAAAACCCTAAAAGCAGCTACGAGATCTGAAAATTGCCAGAGTTATTTCTTTGTGACTTTACATCTTCTTTTATAGGAAAAATTGGCTCCTATTTTTTCTTGGATGGGCTTTAGGACTTCTAGGGTCATCTGGGCATGTTTGGAACTTAAAAAGACAAGTTTAATAATAATCCCACATTTAAAGAAATTTCAGAATCAATAATATGTATGCATAAACCTAAATGGTGATAGATGAAATTCAAGTGTGATTCTTACCTTTAAAGCTTATACTTGAGAAGATTACGTCATTACCTTTCAAAGTTGTTCTTAGGACTAATCTGCCCCTTATAGTACAACTCTAGACTATTTTGCCCTTGTGATGGTTCTTAGACTATTTTGCCCTTTGAGGTAGAACTCTGAACTATTATGCCGTTGTAGTAGTTCTTGGACTATTTTTCCCTTTGAGAAATAACTCTGAACTGAATTGACCTTTATAGAAGTTCTTTGACTGGTTTGCCCTTTGTAGAAGATCGTGTACCTTTTTACCCTTTTGATATAACTTTCTTCAAGTAACTTTGTCTTCACACTAAAATCATGTAACGTATTCTATTTTTATCTCACTTACTAAGCACTAACTCATTAAATTACAGGCCAGGATTGGATTTTGTACTACAAAAATTTTCAATTACAATATTAAAATTGCTAAATTTCTAATAGTTGACATTGTGGGGAGTGGGTATGTCCAGCAACCACCCTGCAAGGTGGCACATTCTGAGGCAAACAACACATAGGTGGTTGTCAAACACCTATGAAGCACGAATATGGGACACGGGTACAATACGACATGGATAGAGCGATAAGGCAAATTTAAAAAAAAAAAACAGGACACGGACATGGACACGGAAAGGATATGGCAATAAAATAATAATATATTATAATATATATTTTACTTTTACTCAATTTCTAATTTATATTTAATAAACATAACTTTTAGGCCCATTATTCTCTTGAAAAATATAGGCCCAAATACCTTGAAAATATACACACACACACATATATATATATATATAGAATTATTATTTTTATAACCGGTTCTAAAAGGTAAGATTGCAATCTTATCACTTCTTTCTACCCTAGGGTTTTTATTACCTTTTTTTAAGCGGTTATCTATAGGGAATGAGACAGCAGAGGGGAAGCTTATGCTTCCAAATAGGAATTGATCGCAAACAAGCAACCTATTTTCGAAGCTTTTCATCGGCCAAAAGTCTAAAAATGCAAGTTCTCTCTTCTCCTGGAACCGACTTTCTCATCTCCACCATCCCTCTCCCTTAATCTGTCTTTCTATGAATACACACAACCATATACATGTATGTATATTTCTCTTTATCTTCTTCTTCTTTTTTTCTTTTTTTTTTTTTTTTTTTTTTTTTTTTTTTCAAAAAATTTGAACCCCATGTCCTATACGTGTCGCCGGCGTGTCTTTCGCCATGTCCGGCATGAAAAAAAGGAAAAAAAAAAATTAGGTTACCTCTACAGAGGTGTCGAGTGTCGAGTATAACCGCCTATTCTCACGTGTTGGTGCATCATAGTCAAACACACTTTGAGGGGAAGTTTCCACCAGTTCATAAGGGAGGCATTAACAGAAGTGGGTAGTTGCTGGGGCAACCAACCAAGACACTTGGCATGGGTTGGCATATGTCAGCATGCTTAGTAGTTGGGGCTGTCAATTGCAATGTAATGCTGGCATGCACCAGCAGGGGCGGCTCAATCTAATTTTAGGCTTTAGGCGAAAAATAAAAAGTGGCCTTTTTAACCATATAAATAAAATTAGTCACAACTCAAAAACAAAATATACAAATATATATACACACAAATTTATAATAATAAAAGTTAATAAAATTAAAAAATAATTAAAGAAAATAAACCATTGAACCTGATTTAAAAAAAAAAAATTAAAAAATAATTAAAGAAAAAGAACCATTGAACCTGATTTAGAAAATCAAAATCCAATATTTTTACAAATTTTTCAATGGACTAAATATGCGTTCATAACAACTATAAACTTGTAATGAAGACTTATTAAAAAAAAAAAAAAAAAAAGATTATGGAAAGTTTTCGCCATTTTTCCAAACAACAACATATAATATTTTACTATTGGTGTAACTTACCCTAAAATATTTTTAGTATTAGTGCAAAAAAAGTGAATGAGAGAGAAAGAAAGAGGGAAAAAAAAAAATTATGATACAAATTTTTGAGCCTAATATTAAATTAAAATCGAAACTAGTGTGGAGGGACAAAAAAAAAAAAAAAAAAAAAAAAAAAAGAAGAAGAAGAAGAAGAAGAAGAAGAAGAAGAAGAAGTTATTTTAGGATATAAATCTTTGAGGGCTAATATAAATTTTTTATATTTATTAGAGTTTAACAATATTAGGAAATAATTATAGAATAACTTAATATAAGAAAATTTTAAATTTTTGGAGCCTTCCTAAATCGCTTAAGGCTCGAACCGGCCCTGTGCACCAGATGTATCAACACTTGTATATCCTAGGTGGAGGGCATGTCTCCACCAATGGGGTGGGTAGTTTTGAGAGTTGCCTATATATAGGCTTGTGGAGTCTGTATCAAGTGAGATTTTGTGAGTTGGTGAAGAGAGTGTGCATTGTAATCTTGCTGCGGACGTTGGTCATTTCCTTGTATTATTTGTGAACATAGTAAAAGGTTGGGAGCCTTGGGGCTTATTTAAATCGTGGTGTGTGCTTTACATTACTGCTTTAAAATTACTTGTGTAGGAGTGTTACTTGGTGCGAGTTTATAGGCACCGAGTGTGGGTTGTCTGGATTTGACCAGGGTAGACGGCAGGGCTGGTTGATTGCCATCATAGGGCAAAAATTTCTGGGGTAGAATTTACCACGGTGACATTTAGAAATATATAACTAGTAGTTAATTGAAGTAGTGTTTTTTTTTATAAGGATAATTTTTCTTTTTTTTTTTCAAATAAATTAAAATTAAGGAGTATATAAAGAAAACAGTCTCGTCCTTGGATTAAGAGAATTGGGAAAATGGTGTACTGAATACATTAAGACTAATTTTTTTAATCTTTTCCACAAGGGATAGAGATGGTGGGGTTAATCTTTCAAACAACCTTTTTACAGGGGAGTGTGTTTTGCACTAGTTTTATAACCAGTGATATTATATCTAAATTGTTACCACTTTTTTTAATAACAAAAGATAATGGAAAAAAAAAAATTCCTCCTTTTTGTTATAAGTAAATCACAATCTCATATTATCCCTTTGGGTTATACTTCAACCTTAATTTTTTCACTTGTAAACAAAAGGCCATATTATTTTAGTTGAGCTTTTTTTAAGACTTACCACTTGTTTTTTTATCTGTTTTATATTTGTAAATTTTGCAATTTTTTTTCTTACTTTTGTCTTCTAATTAATCATACTAACATATAGGGTGCGCCTCTCGCATCATGAATATTGTAGACACTTTGAGAAATTAGGCCATAAAAAATGTTGAGTTTCATAATATTTAAATAAAATTTAATAAGTGGCCTTTTCAAATTTTATAAAGCACTGTAATGAAAGATTTTTTTTTTTTTTGAAAGTTTGTACTTGAAGAAAAATGTCCACACATGTATATAACATAATTTAAAATTTAATTAGCATCAAGAATATGGCTAATTAGTAATTTTACCTATATCCTTTGTTTCTTTTTCATTGTCGCGTAACAACTACGTGGACCCATCTTATTAAAGTTTAATGAAATACAAAACTCAAATGAAACACAAATTCAAATGAAATACTACAAATTTCAACTCATATGAACTATGGTGACCAGACCGGGCCATCATTTCTTCCGCTAGCCCTCTCTCTCTCTCTTTCTTTTTCTCTCTCTAACCATGCATCTTCTACTTAATTGTTACTCTAATCTTTCTACTTGTCGTCTTCTTCTTGTTCAAATCTATACACACAGTGATCTGGGTTCCATTGAAGATACTAAAACACTTCAGGAAACAAGGTATAGGGGGTCCAGGGGCCCAGGCTGCCGTCCGATCTTGGGAAACTCGGCGGAGATCAGACGGCGTATGATTGCGGAAGCTGAATCAAGAGCAAGAAACCTAATTGGCCTGTAATGAATACTGTCAACACAATGTACCTTCCTTATTACCATCTATTGATTGATTACTTGTTCATGGCTCCCTACCCACAACCTTCTCTTATATATAGAATATTATTATTGTATTGTTCATAATATACAATTTAATACAATATAATATTTTCCATTTTATTCTAACATATATAATCTGTATTTTCATTTGTTTTCTCTAAATTTCTCTCATTTCTAAAATAAAAAGATAATTATCTCTCATAAACAAAAATATTATTTCATTGGACAATATATTATTTCAAAGACTATTCTAACACTTTGTTTTAGCAATAATTTTGTCATTTTAGTTTTTTTAATTTTTATGTGGAGTTCAAGTGGAGAGAAGGGAAGGGGTTAATATCGCATCTTTTTAAAACTTTTTATATTATTAAAAAATATAATTTAAGTTCATCTTTGAATTTTATTTTCTAAGACTAATTCCTTGGAAAACTCTAAAATTCCCAAACACCGACACAGGAGAGAGAAGAATGTGGAATGGTTTATGATTGTTCAATTCCTTAATATATCCTTCCCTTTCCCTTTCACTATCGCTCAACAACTATATTGACACACACTCCTTATACATACAAATTTAGTGCCTTATTTTTTACTTGAAAAGGCGCTCACTATGAACTGTGATCACCAAACAGTCCTATCATTTCCTCTGCTTGTTCTCTCTTTCTAACCATGCATTTTCTACTCCTTACTCTAATCTTTCTACTTTTCACATTCGTCTTCAAATTCGTACACTCAGTCATCTGGGTTCCATTGAAGATTCAAAAACACTTCAGGAAACAAGGCATAGGGGGTCCCGGCTACCGTCCGATCTTCGGAAACTCGGCAGACATCAGCCGGCGTATGATTGCGGAAGCTGAATCAAGGCCAGTCTCTTTCAACCATGATATCAATCGGGTGATTCCACACTACTACAAATGGTCAACCATTTATGGGAAGACATTCCTGTATTGGTTTGGGGCAAAGCCTCGTTTGGCTATAGCCGACCAGGACATGATTAAGGAGGTGTTGCTCAACAACAGTGGCTCCTTCAAGAAGATTGAGTTCAATCCTCTGGCTAAGCTTCTATTGGGGGATGGACTTGTTCGTCTCATGGGTGAGAAATGGGCCCTTCACAGAAGAATCACAAACCAGGCCTTTAACATGGAGAGGGTTAAAGTAATCCTCTCTTTCTCTCTCTCTCTCTCTCTCTCTATATATATATATACATCTTTTTATTATTATTATTATTATTATTATTATTATTATTTAGCACATGTTGAAGCTCGAACTTTCAGATAAAAAAAATACCACTAGCCTGGAGTTTTATGTCTATATATTTGTTCAAAGCACCAACATTAGGATTCCAAACACATTAAATATATAATTCTGCCAATAAACTCACTCATACAATCATATGCTCTTGTGTGACTTGAACGCTCAACTTTTTACTTTTACTTTGAAAGAAGGTTGGACTGCAAATCATGCACATGTATTGTCATCCGGTAAAATTTGGATTGTTTGAAAAGATTTCAGTTAGGCCCTCTTTATAATGCTTAAAAGAAACACTGTCCTAGACTCCTAGTCCTATAGATAACAAATGAGTTCCTATTTGGGCATGTCTAGACTTTAATGAGCTCTATGGGACTTTTTTTAGTTGTTGTTGTAGTTCCTGATTTTGTTTCTATGGGTATCTCAAGGATATAAAGAATTAACTGAACAAGGTCATGCTAACATTTATATTAATATGTTGAAACTTACCACAATATAGCTTAAACATACTTTGGAGACTAATATAGAGCAAGTCCAATGCAAAATTTAATTTAACTTTGTGATTAAATATTAGAGGAATGTTTTGGACATTTGTGCTAAATTATTATAGTGCCTAACTGTCTTTGACAGGGTTGGGTGCCAGAAATTGTGGCTAGTACTAGAAAAATGCTGGAGAAGTGGGAGGAAGAAAGAGAGGGGAGAGACGAATTCGAGGTGGAAGTGCACAGAGAACTTCATAACCTCTCAGCAGAAGTTATATCAAGGACCGCTTTTGGGAGCAGTTTTGAAGAGGGGAAGCGCATTTTTTAATTACAAGAACGGCAAGTAAGTCTGGTGTTGGAGGCTTTAAGGAGTGTCTACATTCCGGGATTCAGGTGACCTTTTGTGGGAAAATTAATTATAATGCTTACCTTATTCTTATAACTGATATGCCTTGTCTATCTTCAAATTAGTTGACCCTTCCAATTTGAGATGTTATTATACCCTCTAGATAGTAATACATTACTTATCCTTTCTAAACATTTTGCAACTGCACTATCAATTTCATGGTCCTAATTTTTTCTTAGTTGTTATTTTGTGTTTCTTGATTTGGGACAAAGTTGACTTCTCTCTCTCTCTCTCTCCCTCTCAAAATTGAAATATATACAGGTTTTTGCCCACTAAGAAGAACAGAATGATGTGGAGGATGGAGAAACAAATTCAAGATTCTATTAGGATGTTAATTGAGAAGAACAAAACAAGAGAAAATTCAAAAAATCTACTTACCTTGTTAATGTCTTCCCACAAGAATCAGGATGGAAAAAAAGAGAGATTGCGGGTGGAGGAGATTATAGATGAATGCAAGACATTCTACTTTGCAGGAAAAGAAACCACTGCCAATCTTTTGACTTGGGCACTTCTACTCCTAGCATTGCATCAAGAATGGCAGAGCAAGGCACGGGATGAAGTGTTCAGCGTTTGCAGAGACAATGGGCTTCCTGTTGCAGAGAATTTGAATTTAGTCCCATTTGCTCATGTCAGTAGCACAACTGCACAAGGAATTTTTTTTTTCCATCAGTCTAGTGCAGAAGTATGGTGATATAGTGATATCATTACTTCTTACTGCAATGGCTGTGTTAAGGTACGTTGCCGTGGCATTTTGAATTTGAATAGTCTGAAATAACTTTGCTATGAAAGACGGTCCAAAATAAAGAAAATCAAAAGGAGGACAAAGTGATTTGCCTTTTTGGCCTTGGGATAGGAAAGAGAGATGTAGATTAAAGATACAAGAATTTCCTAAATTTAAGAGTTCCACTCAAATTTAGGATCCAATCTTGGTATACCAGTGCAGCAGCAACAGCCACACCCCTAACCATATTCTTAGAAGATTCCCATTTAAACTTCACACTCATCTAATTTATTAGTTCTACCCAACTCTCCGTTTGTCACGACATTCCACACTTGTGCAGAACTTGAAACCGAAGTCATTTGATGAAGTTGCAATTCAAAGAATAAGTGGGAATGATCCTCTCTGCCTGTCTTTGGACAAAAACACGAGAAACCCATCTATACCTAATGTGTATTTTTACTATTTGATAAAATATCTCCTACCAACTAGAATCTTTAATGTTGCTTCTCTTCTTTCCCATATGCAAAACAAGCCATCTATACAATTTTACATTTTTTTGACAGGTGAGCATGATACTTGATGAAACGCTACGACTCTACCCTCCAGCTTTGATGTTGATGAGGCAAACGTCAAAAAATGTTAAGCTACAGAACCTAGACATTCCAGCCGACACACAACTCTTTTTGCCCATGACTGCTGTTCATCACGACACGGAGATATGGGGAGCAGATGCTAATGAGTTCAATCCATTGAGGTTTGCTGAGCATCGAAAGCATCTAGCCTCATTTTTTCCTTTCGGGATAGGCCCCAGAATCTGTGTAGGCCAAAATTTAGCTGTGGTTGAGGCAAAAGTTGTCCTAGCTATGATCATCAGACAATATTCTTTTGAGGTATCACCATCGTATGTTCATGGTCCGATGCAGTCTCTGACCCTGCAACCACAATACGGTGCACACATTCTCTTTAGGTGGATTTCAAATTGAAGGTGCACACATTCTCTTTAGAGGATTATAAATTGAAGGTGTTACAAGTATGAAGAGTTTCTGTAAGTAGAATAACTAAAGCATTCCTTCATCTTCTGGACATAATAAGTTGTATATTAAGTTTTCGTTTTGGTCCAACACAAATGATGGATTCCTGCGATTCATAAGCCTCCTAATCTGATTGAGGAGTTCAATTTGAGGTTACCCATGTGCAGTGACGGATACAGAAAAATATTTGAGGGGCGGCCTTTAATGCAACAATAAGACGAAACAATCATCATCAAAATAATAGAGAGATGTAAGAAAGAAAAAATATATAAAGGAAAAAAAATTAAATTTAGAGCCTAAATGTCACAAATCCAATAATCTATGACAAGGGTAAGTTGGGTAGTCCAGTTGGTAGGTAGAGGCACTTCCTGATTCGTGTCTGAGCCCAGGTTTGACTCCCCCTCCCCCTAGCTCCTTGCCAGAAGGAAATAATCCTCTGTAAGATTATTAGTTGTATATATATATATATGCATATGTATTTAAATGTATATGGATAGTGAGAGGAAGAGAAGAAAACGTCAATAAAAGGTTAGTTTGGTATTAAAAAAAAAAAGGGTATGTTTTTAAAGTTCCATAAAAATAAAGAATGCCTATTAATGACAATTGTTGTGATTGGTTCACAACAGAGACTGTTGACAGATAATTGCTGATATTAAAGACTATCATTATCACTCCTCTGAAAAAAATAAAATAAAATAAAATAAATTTGAGGTATGCTTTTAGAGTTTCATAAAAGTAGAAAAAAACTATTAATGACAACTGTTGTGATTGGTTCACAACTTGAGAACTATCAACACAACCAATCACAACAATTGGAGTGCCAAGGACAGTTGCTACTAACGATTGTCAATCAACACTCGATGTTGTGAACCAATTACAATAGTGCTAGGGATAGTCTCTAGTAACGACGGCCAATCAACACTCGCTGTTGTGAACCAATCAAAATATTTGTTATTAATAGGGTTTTCCTACTCGTATGGAGCTTTAAAAACATATATTTTTAAGACTAAATTACCCTTTTATTTAATTAACATTTGACATTCTCTGGTTGTTGACGCACAAAAATAACAGCCTAAGTAGCAGCCATTTTGGCATCCACATGAGCAAATGAGAGAGAGACAAGTGGACCAAATTCATGGTATAACAATAGATCCACAAGTGAGCTTCATTGAAGGGAAATAAAATTCCAAGACTTGTATAGTCCAGCAGATAAAGGCGGACAAAGGGGTGGGCAAAGGTGGACTGTAGCCCACCTGTGAGAAACTGAATTTTTTTAAGATTTTAAATTTATATTTATTTCATGATTTTTAGTTGTCAAAATTTGATTATTTAGTCTTATATTAGAGACTTACCCAATTTAAATGTTTAGTGGGTTGATTTGGATATTTGTTGCATAATATATAAGTGTGTGCGCGCGCGCATGCGCATCTATTTGATGAGAAAGGGCCAGCCGTAATGAAGGAAAAAAAGAATAAGTGAGATGTTATTGGTGGGTTCCATTAGAATTTTAATGGGTTGATTTTGTTACTTTATATATTTTGTTTATATATATATTTATGTATTGCATATGTCTGATGGAATGAAGAAGCAATGGGCGGCTGGGAAAAGAAAAGAAAAAGGGATAAAGAAAAAAGAAATAGGAAATTGTAATGGTAATTCGTGGGACCCACTAGGAAGTCCTTTTGGCAACTTTTGACTTTGGGTATATTTTCACATGGGTTTATTAGAAAAAAGGTGAATGAGTTGATAAAGATTACTACCAATCCAATTTAGTGGGTTGATATTTTGTCTGACATCTTTTTGAGGGTGTGGTGAGTAGTATTGACGTGTGTATGGAGTCGGTGGATTGCGTTTATATATATATTAGTGTATGTTTTGAGACTTTAGTAAATGCACAGAGTGAAGGAAATAGAGGAAAAAAATTAAAGAAAGAGACAGAGGGCCGAGATTGAGGAGATTTTAGAGATGAGCCGAGATTTCAGAGAGGGCCGGAAGCTTGAGGCTTTGATGATCCAGTGAGGAAAATTCTTTTTCAGGGTAGGGGTGTTCTAATTCACTCAATCTTTGATTCTTGTGATTCATTTTCCTATAACTAATGTACAACATGCTTGAATGTGATTATCCTTTAGAGAAATTTCTTTAGTGTTGTATATTAAATTTGTATATCCATGTGGGTTTCTATGTGAAAGTGATTTGTGAATAGATAGTTGTTAAAATGAAGAAAGAATCATGCTTAAATGGTTGTGTTTTAAATTCTTATGTTTAATGGCTAAAATTTGATTATTTATATGCATGTTCTTCCATGAGAATTATTTTGATAAGCTTGTAATATTTGTTAGAGTTGATTTGCATGATATTACGGCATTGAGATGCAAGAAGCATTCAGGCATTGAGATGCATGAAGTTGGAAAAGAAAAGGGCAAAAGTATTTTAAAATAAAGGCAATTATTTTTGGGAAATGATTTTTGATGAAAGATTTTTGAAAACCGGACGCCTAGGAAGCGCCTAGTGGTCTGGGGTGTTAATGTGATCTAGAGGGAGGTTGAGCTACCGAGGCCCAGACAACGTCATGGAGGTGCCATGTAGTCGGGGAAAGCTAGCCAATCCTTCCCTCGTGGCGCCATAGAGGTGCTATGGGCCGGATTGCATTAACGGTTTAGAACGGTATAAAAGAATTGTTTTGGAAAACGGGGAGCAACATTGGCATGACATTGCATCTCATTAATATTTTTCGTGTATGGGTGATTGGATGATACTTGGTTATATACTGGTTGTGGTGTTATTGATATATATATATATATATATATATATATATATATATATATATTCCTTATGGCATGATCCCGTTTGCCTTTACCTATTCTTGGTATGGATTCACTGGGTCATAAGAAGTGTGTCTTAGACACTTCCTACCAAGCTTATGCTCACCCCTTTATTATTAACATTTTTCAGGACTCGGAAGGGAAGTGGCGGACGACGCTCCTCCACAGGGTTCGATGGGTCAGTGGACTGTTTTGACATATTTTGTAACTATGATCTCATTCTATTATTATTGCTATTACTATTTTTTTAAAACCCTGGGATGACACGTATATTATATACTGACGCAGGAAAAGATGGTAGTGTCCTTAGTTGACCTCAGGTTCGGATAAGGACCCGTTTAACGATTTAGACCCTCGAGTTCGGGTCGTTACAAATTTGGTATCATAGCAATGGTTCGAAAACCAGTAGGATAACGGGTAGAGGCCTACCTAGGGTTGTGTGGAAGGTGGATTGCATTTTTTTTGTACTTATGTGTTAAAGTGTTTGTTACCTGAGAAACATGTTTACTTATTTAATTGCTTATGTGTTTACGGTTTTAAAAGGCATGCTTATTTGCTAAGTGTTCACATGCTTAAATATTTAATTGCTAAAATGTGAGTTATATGGCCATGATAATGAAATGTATAAATTATTGATAACATATTAATTATGATATGATGACAAGTGTGATTTAGGTGGTAACGACAAGTGGTAGGCATGGTGTGTTGCAATTTTATTTTAAATGATAATGTGGCAAGTAGTGAGCATGGTTGGTGCAAGCATGTCTCATATGGTATTGTGATGGTTATTAGGCATGGTTATGCAAGTTTTATTTATTTATTTATTTATTAATTCCACCTAGACCCCTTGAGGTTTGCCAATATTCCACTTACACCCCCTTTACGTTTCATAATTCCACCTACCTCCCTTAAGGTATGGCTTTACGTATCAAGTTACCCCCTATCGTTAAGTAACTGACGGTTTGTGCTAATGTCAGCAGGAAAAATGGATAAAAGGTCAATTTTCCCGTTCCAATCCCTTAAATGATATTTTTAACCTTATTAACTATTGCAGAATTACAAAACTGCCATTGACTTTTTAACTCTAAAATACAACAATGCCCTTCACTTCACTTAGGCAGTATATATATATATATGTGTGCATATATTAGTTATGTTTATTATTTCTAGTTGGAAATGGAGGGTTGGTAATGGTTGTCAATTTTACAATAAAAAAAAACCAAATTGTCATAAAGAGGCTCATACCAAATTGTTGACAAAAGACAACAATTGGCTATTGAGCAGATGACATACATTCACAACAGTTTACTTCATTTTACCCTTACCATTGATACACACGGGAAATGAAAAATGGTCATACTTTTCACAATGTCATTATCTGTCAATTTTGAATATACAAGTGTTTGCATACCTGTTAGTGTGTTTTACTTTGAAATGCAAACTTCTAGGAGTGCTTTTAGATTCCAAATACTTATACTTCTAACAAAACGAAAGGATATCATAAATCTATGGCAATGCAATATGATGCTGACACAATATATAAGGTGAGATGAGCATAATTCATAGCTATTAATGATAAATACAACTCATTCCAGCAATCTAAACCTCTAGCATAATTTCATAAGCACCGGATTCAGCAATTAAAATTAATTTCAGGAAGAAATCTAAGCAATCTTGCAATGAAAAAAAAATTTCTTCTGAGGTACACTCATCTAATGGCTGAAGAAGCTCAATTACTAGATGAAATCCTAATTCAAAAGAATAATTAATTCATTTCATTCCATCCAAGACAAAGGCCAGTATAGTAAGTCATATAATGGCTACAAAAGCATACCAACCTAATCCATAAACACAAGTTGCAAATCATATTGTTTTTTCAAGTTGCAAAAATACACAAACATAATGCAAAATACTAACAAACATCATTTTTCAACATTACAGTTGTCCCATAATGACACATACTGCCAAATGAAGTCTTCATTTTATATACTTATTGGATTCTAAGATCCTCCAAACCCACTTCCTCTGGCTCCCAATTGGGCAAATACAGGTATGTATTTCCCTTTCTGTGGTAAACTAATTTGTGCCCCTGTTCCTTTATGTGGTCCTAGTGAGGGTTCTCTTCCTTGTGCATTTGATGGACCTGCAATCCCTTTTCCTTTCTCTACATTTGGAGTAGCAAAACCACTTCCTCTCTTTGACTGTTACACGTAACAAAAAATATATATTAAGACATAAAAATGAATTAGTTTTCTATTAAAGAAAGTCATTACAAGATACCTGTTGTGTGTTTGGCCCTAATTGGGCTGCTCCTTGACTTCCTATTACTCTTATTTGTGCATTTGTTGAACCTGCAATCCCTTTTTCCTCTCTGTACAACACTTGGAGCAACTGAACCACTTCTTCTTGACTGTCACACATAACAAAAACACATGTTAAGACATATAAATAAATTAATTTTTTTATTAAACAAAGCCATTACAAGATACCTGTTGTGCGTTTGGCCTTGATTGGGCTGCTCCTTGACTTCTTATTCCTCTTGTTTGTGCATTTGTTGGACCTGCAGTCCCTTTTCCTCTCTATACAACCCTTGAAGCAACTGAACCACTTCTTCTTGACTATCACACATAACAAAAACACATATGTTAAGACATATAAATAAATTAGTTTTTTTTATTAAACAAAGCCATTACAAGATAGCAACAGAATCACTTCCTCTATGTGACTGTCACACATAACAAAAAACATATGTTAAGACATAGAAATGAATTAGTTTTTAATTAAACAAAACCATTACAAATACCTGTTGTATCCCTTTTCCTTTCTGTTGTGTGCTTGGCCTTGATTGAGCTGACCCTCTTTTACTCTGTGATGGCACTGAGCTACCACACTCTCTTGCAGCTTTTTCTTCCTAACAGTAAGATATATAAGTATATTAATGATTCATTAGATAAAAAATAATTTAAAAATAAAGTAAATTGAATACCAGTTCTCTTCTAGTTGGAGCCATTTGACAAGTCCTTTTGTTATGCCCTGTCCTTTGGCAAAGCATGCACCTTAGTTTGGAAGTCCTTCTGACCACACTAGTAGTTTTGCGGGGTTCATCAGCATCTCTCTTTCTGTTCTTCCTAGGCCTGCCAGGTAATCTTCTAGGAGGAGGAGGCTCTAATGGTATTCCAGTATATGGCTCCCACAATTGTTTGTCAGGTATAGGATGTATAATCCCTTCATATATCTTTATATATGTGTTAATGGTGTAAGAGGAATCACAAAAAGTCTTAATATTTTCTCTGTTGTAACATATTGTAACTACTGAATGCTTACAAGGTAAACCTGAGATTTGCCAACCCATACAGTCACATGTTCTTGTATTAAGATTAACAATATGCCTAATTGTGTCATTTATGACTTCAAACTCTCCCTTACCAGCAACCATCACAGCAAATGCCCTTCCCTCATCAATAACCTTGTTTAACTTTTTCTTTATGTTTGGTGTAACCAATCCTTGCCAAGTGCAACCTTGTTGGTACCTCTTGTGAATTCTTTCCATCAGTTTTGCCCTAATCCCATCGCATGAAAGTAGAGGCAACATCCTAAGATCACCCACCCAATTGTTGAAGCTCTCACTTATGTTGTTGGTCACATGATCATTCTTCAAATCTGGATTGAATGCATGCCTAGCCCATGATGACAACTCAAAGTTATTCATGAGCCAGTTGTGGGCTGCTCTATTTAAGTTTTGTATTTGGTCCATGGCCTTTTGAAAATCTACTACATTAGAGGCTCTAATAGCCTTCCAAAATTTTTGTCTTAACAGTAGACTAGGATATTTTCTCTTAAATAAATTATGTAAATGCCTACAACACAATCTATGAGTAGCTTGAGGAATAGTTTCAATTAATGCTTGATCAAGACCGTATCACAAATGATATAAAAACAGTACATGAATTAAAATAAAATTATTGTAGTGTGAATAAAAAAACAGTAAATGAATTAAAGAAAAACTAGTAAAGTAAAAAAAAAAATATTAAAATGTAAAAAAATAATAAAATGCTAACCTTTTGCATGTCTGACATGAAGGTCCAAGGCTTAGCAAGTACATCTACCTCAATAACAGTGCTCAAATGCTGCAAAAAAAATGCCCAACTTTCTTTCCTTTCACTCTCCACTACACCAAATGCCACAGGAAATAACCCATTATTGGCATCCAAAACAATGGCTGACAATAGCACACCACCATATGGTCCCTTCAAATGGCACCCATCTAACCCCAGAAATGGTCTGCATCCCAACTTGAATCCAGTTCTCATTGATTCAAATGAAATGAATATTCTTCTAAATGTTGGGTTCAAAGTATAATCCGGTCTCCAATGGTCAAACTTAACTATACTGCCTGGATTACATTTTCTGATTTCATTTGCATACTGTGGCAATAACTCATATGAGGAAGCATGATTGCCCTCAACTTCAGCTATTGCCTTCCCCCTTGCCCTATACAACTATGACCTCTTAGCTTAAGTCCAAGAGCCCCTTTAATTACCCCTTTGAACCCCTTTACACTTAATTCTGGATTTTCTTTAAAAATTTTTACCAAACTTCTTAGCTAACCACCTAGAATCTGCTTCTCCATTGTGGGAGAGCCTAACACAATCATGCTTATCATTATATGTCTTAACACAATATGTCTCCTCTTCTCCGATACGGGATGCATGTATCCTCCATGGGCAGCCTTGTGTTGCACACCTGCAAGTCACTCTCGACCTTTCATTTTTTACCATTTTCAGTTTAAATCCCTCCTGAATTGCATAATCCTTCAATGTATCTCTAAATTCTTCTACATTTGGAAAGATATGATATATTTCCAATTTAATTTTTTGCCCTTCAACTCTTTCAAACACTTTTCCAAACTTGCTATAGTCAATCACCATCTTTGACCTTCTCTTTCTTTTTCCTTTTGGTTTTATCTTACCATTATACCCTTCATCATCATCATCATCATCATCATCATCATCATCATCATCATGTTCTTCTGCATTATCTCCCTCTCTATCTTCATTATAATCACTTGATGAGTAGCCACAGTCATCATTAGACGAGTAGTCACTTAACCCATCATCACTTCTATTGCAATACTTATTTCCCAATGTTGTTTCATCTACTAACCCATCATCACTCTTATTTTCATTCCAGTCTCATCTTCAGTGCTAAAACCATACACATAATCCTCATCCTCATCATATTCTTTTTCATTGTTTTGACCACCCTCAACATTTTCCCTTTCATTGTTTTGACCAACCTCTTCATCATTTGCCTATTTATTGTCAAACTCAACATTTACCTAATCGCTGTCAAGCCCACACCACTATAATCCACCTCTTCATTCACACCACAGTATGATGAAGCACTAGCATGGACAGAAGAAGTTTCAATTGATACAGGTACAGGTTGTGGTCCATTGTTTGGAATCTCAACATTGATAGCTGGAATTATATCGACAAATATGTTTATGTCACTCCTACAATTGTGAAAACTAAACATCTCCAGCACATCATTGTCATCAACAACCAACATTCTGAGCTTACTATCATATAATTCATATTCAATTCTAAGTGCAACCGCCACATCACCAAACAATGGACAACAACAATACTTATAACAATCATCATGCAATTCCATATAAGAGTATCTATCAAGATCCACATTCCATAATGTAAACACTTTATCCAAATGATGGACTAATAATTTATGACGTATCTCCATGACTTCGACAAAAAGACAAGCCCTGCATTTACAAATAAAGCAATATAAAAACAAAAAATTAAAAACTTATAATCATAATACATCATAATAGAAATTTCATTTTGCATATGAAATTCAAGCAAGGCTCAAGTTTATAATAGTACATTTTATGAACTGGACTGAAAAAAAAAAAAAAAACAACAACAACAACTATTTTTTTATGAACTGAATTGGGAAAAAAAAATAATAATAAACCAACAACAACAACTATTTAATAATAGCACATTTTATGAACTGAACTGGGAAAAAAATTTATAAATAAAATAACAACAACTATTACTCTATAATATGCGTGGAAATGCAACTTCCTTCCAGAAAAAGATAAAAAAAAAACTACTCAATACATATATGCCTGAATATTATATTTCCTATTACATTCCATGTTGAGTCTTCACAAAAATTTAGGCAAGAAACCAGTTCCCAACAATTTTTGAGAGAATATAACTAAAACATTTGCAAAATACATCGAGTAAGCACTTCGATCCAAAAGCAAAGTCTCAATAGAGTTATGCAAAAATACATTAGCATAAGAAAATTATTTTTGATGATGGACATCTGTGATAAGCTAGCAGAAGGTCTCAACTGCTTCATTGATGTGCCAGAGCATGAGAAACAACTACAAATACACCAAAATATAGCTCTAGAAAACTCTACAGATTTCATAACACAGTAATTAAGTGAAACTAAATGATAAGTTTAAACATCATTCAATGATAGACAAAAAAAAAAATATATATATATATAGTAATAATTTTTGACACAAGCACAGAAAAAAAAAATAATAATAACAATTTTTGAAAGAAAAAGAAAAAAGAAAGCACAGAAAATGAGGAAGTAGTGTGTGATGGGAATTTACACTACTTCCTCAGAAAATGATAAACTTGCAGTGTTTATATATGTTTTATTATTTTTTGGAAAAATTAAAAAATAAATTAAGCAAGGAAATTTACCAGCAACTTCTTAAAGACTTTTATAAACTTTTGGTGATGACTTTAAAAGTAAAGTTTCAATACCAAGTTGGAGAAGTAATTATTAAATTGAACCCCATTCGAAATAGAGGTCCTTTGTGTCCAAATGAAATTTCTGGGATAGGTATTGCATAATTTCTAGGACTCTTCAATATTAACCATCACGCCGTGTTCATTTAAAACATAAATCAGGAAAAAGCAAAAAAGAAGGCACAGAAAACATATAAATTCAAATAATTAAAAAAAAAAACACCTAAATTTCATAACAATAATTATGAAAGTAATACAAGTCATATATTGATGGTTTATAAAAGTAAAGCCTAAAATCTTAACAAAAAACCCTAATTGCAAGTCAATGTCACAGTCAGTAAACCTAATTTGTGATTAATATAATCAAAACAGAAAAACCCTCACATACAAAATCATAACAACAAACCTTAAAATCAAAATAGGGAAACAACATTTTATACATACCTTGTGCTCAGAAAGCCCTAATAGCAATCGTTCGTAGTCACCAAGCCCTAATAACGATCGTTCTTCGAATCAAACCATGTTTCGCTCCCATTACGTTCTTCGTTTGGTTTGATTACATAATTCGAAGCAAAGAAATCACCCAAAATAGGGTTGTGTCTCTCTCTTTCTCATTGTCGCCCATTCTTTCTTTATCGCATTTGGGTTTCTGTATATGGAACAAAAAAAACAAAGTGTTGGGATCATTTTAGTAACACACAACTAAGGTCAGTTAGGTAATTTTACTCTCAGGTATATCTTTATATAAAAATCAATATATAATTCATGGGCAATATCGTAAAATTGCACATTTCCGTTAATAAAGTGGACGGTCGTCACTGACAGGGGTGGTAGGTGGAATTATGAAACGTAGAGGGGGCGTAAGTGGAATATTGGCAAACCTCAGGGGGTGTAGGTGGAATTAACCCAAAAAAAAAAAAAGAAAAAGAAAAAAGGATGGGGTGCTTAAAATAAATAAATAAATAAATGATGTGACATGATTGTATCATGGTATGGGATACGGTTATTATATATATATGTGTACATGTATAGGAGCATACGGTTGAGTATGGACGGTTGTGTGGGTTTTGACCTGAGTAGGTAAGGATCTCGGTTGCTCTAGGGTTATTGGGTGTCGGTTCTTATCGAACAAATGACGTAGGTCTTTAGCTCATGGATCGAGCTATTCAGTGCATTATTGATTCAGTTTTCTCATTATTTTTACGGCGTAGTGTTTGGGGCACGACCTTCGAATGATTGCTATGGCATAGTGCGAGGTCCAGGGCGAGATGTATAAGTTTCATATGTTAGTGCTGGGTTTTGTAACCGGCAAGATCTGGTGTACGGTCGTGGGAGAAAGATATGGCCTTAGGGAGATAGTGTTTATGACTTGGGTCACAGTTTGGTGCGGAGGTTCTTTTTGAACCGGTTTGTGATACGTGTGATAGAGGTTACTAGAGTCACAAGTGTAGTCTATTGGTTGTAGACGTGTATTTCGAGTATTCTATTACAGTCTAAGGAAAAGTGTTGGTTATGGTTATTGGGGAGGGGGGGGGGGGGGGGGCTTATTTGACTCTGTAGGTCTAAGGTGATGAAGGCATTGACTGAAGTCATGCCCATATTTGGGCAATCGGCTGTTTGATGTGATTCAGTTCATGGGTTGTAAAAGTCTATTTTAGAGATTGGTTTATCGATGAGTGATTCCTATTTCGGATAGCTACAGGAGTGTGTAGGTAATTGACTTTCGGTGAGTTGATTGTATGGCTCGGCAGATGAGCGGGATTATAGGTTGTCACGGTTGTCGAGAGAGCCTCGAGGTGAGGTATTGTGGTTAGTTTTAGTTGTGCAGTGTAGGGTTGTGCGATAAGGCAGGTAGTATGGGGTCATTGAAGTGCTGGTCGATTGCAGATAAGGTGATAGATGGTGGGTATTGTGTACCAAATGGACTATGATTTAGAATTTAGAAGCTATGGATTGGGGCTGTATTTTATATTGCGTCTGGAGTATCGAGAGGTGGTGCTTGTTGTTTAAGGATCCAAAGAGATAAATTGATGATTAGAATGATTGGGACGGGGGTTATCCTATAAGTGTAGCTGGTAGCCCCATTTGACTTTTGTCAGGGCAAGGGAGTTATGGGGAACGATGAAGAGGGGAAGTAATGATGTTGAACTTAGGGCGTCAATTTTTCTTATTTAGGCATGTAGATTGCCTTAGGAAGAGTGGTTCGAGTAACTGGTTAAGCGTTGGTGATTGATTGCACTGTAGATGGTTTTGAGGAGATAGTTGAGTGTTGAGTATTTTGGGTTTTATGCTCATTTTTGTTTTGAGGATTTGTCGGCATGGCATTGCCGTATAGAGGTTTTTTTCTAGTGGTAAATAGTGGTTGTTATGGGATAGTATCGAGAGTGATGCTTATTTTCTTGTTATGATGGTGTTACCTTAAGGATGTTTGAGGATGACTCCTATGGTAGTAGCTTAATGATCTGGTAAAGATGAGAGATTCAAGTGTCATTCGAGGATGATGGTAGTCGAGACATTATAGGGTGATGTTTAGTGCTAATGAGTAGAATGGTTTAAGGTATGATCCGAATGTGGTTTAGGGATTATAAATTATTTGTTGTGTGTTGTCAGTTATGTGATGGGATTGTACATCAATTGAGGCGATTGTGGACAGCTTAGTCTTTAGAACTAGTGAGAGCGGTGTTGCCATATAGGCACTTTTTTCTTTTGAAGAGGCAGTGGTTGTTGTAACTGAGGTTATAGGTCTTGTGTACACGGTGATAGAGGTAGTGTCGCCTGGGAAGGTAGAGATGGAATGGGTAGTAATGTGTCATTTTATGATTTAGAGGTTATCATCTGGGAGTGATGGTTCCAGATAGAACGGGATACAGTGTCCGATGGGTTGTGATCGTTTCTAATGTCAGTGTGTCGTGAGCGTTGGTGCTCTTATCTGATTGGTATTGGGTTAGCATAGGTGTTGCGTTGTATCGTATGTGAGGTTTCTATATTGACAGTGTATGATGGTCCGTCAGAGGCGAAGTTGCATAGAATTGAGTTCGTAGTTCCGTATGGGTATCCAGTTGGTTCTTTTCCTTGTGTGTATGAAGTTTAGCTTATCTCAGGTGAGATTGGGTATCTGTGATTGGATGATTGGTGAGCAAAGTTTGAATGGGTGTCAGGTGCATTCGGGTAGGAGTTGTCGGTCTTTGGTGAGTGAAGGGTTCATTACATTTTCCGTTTGTTCTAGTCCTGGTAAGGACGTCAATTGTTATAAGTCTTGTTCTCTATTTAGGAGTTGTGCACGTCCATGGGTGGATGAACCTATGTGTGGTTTGTTATGTTATTAGAGTTTATCGGTAAAGGTTTGTTGATTTAGTCGACTCACTCCCACGGAGGGAGATAAAGTCATTGGTTTTAGGTGGTACTTGTTTTGAAAGTGGTTTTGAAGACAAGAGTTACTGAATAGGGGTTGCGTTTCCAGCGTCTAGTACTATTAGTGATGGCTAGGGGTGTGTTGTGAATTGTAAGCTTGAGGATGGTTAGGTGACGTGATGTGAGTCCTGTACTCAGATGTTTTTATAGACGTTTGATTTGAGCAGTGTTTTGAGGACTAGTGTCGGTATCGTCTCAGGATTTTATAATTTGAAATGTGAATATATGATTCCTTTGAGAAGTAATCGTAGTAATTGACTCTAGTTTCGAGATTTCAGGCATGAGATAGCCTTATGAAGTATTTTAATGTGATATGAATTGAATCGAATGATGTTATGATGTTGTCTACCTGGTGTGGGTGTTATAAGGTGACCGGAGAGCTTTTAAGCTGGTCGATGATTGTGGTATTTAGCACTATGTTGCTTTTAGCTTGTTATGATTAGGGCACGATTGGGATTTTTATAGTAGGTATGTGACTGTGTAGGCGTTGTGGTTATGTAGAGCGATGGATTAATAGTGAATGGATCTCATGGTTGTCATGTGGACTGTGTGTAATACCCCTAATTTTAAAAAGATAGTCTAGGTCTTTAATTAATTAGTTCAATGGATTTTTCTTTGCTTAATTGCTTATTTAATTGAATTCGTTGTTTAATTGGTTATTTTGTTAAATTATTTGTTTAATTGTTATTATTTAATTGAGTGTTGTTTTAATTATTTTCTTTCATTAATGTTTGCTTATGTGGTAAATGAATAAATTGTCTTGTTTATATTATTTGAAATTAATGGGTTTGTTTAATTACATGAGTTGAGAATTGGAATTAATTGCTGGGATATTATATACTGTTCTGTAATTAAATGGATTATGGTTTTGAACTGGATTATGGTTTTGGATTTTAATTGTTGAAATATCATACACTATTCTGCAATTAACTGGATTATAGTTTCAAAATTTAATTGCTGAAATACCACACACTATTATGCAATTACCTAGATTATGGTTTTGAACTGGATTATGGTTTTGGACTTTAATTGCTTAACTGTTATTTAGGTTTTGTAATTTACATAGATGTGGTGGATGGTATGCACCGGTATGAGACGGTGGCATATTAGGGATGGTTTAGCTCAGAACGCTAAGACCTACCCTATTGGAATAAGGGAATGGATTGTAAACATTGAATCCTACTTATATTTAGGTTAGATCAACTAAGGAAGTTGAGTGACTATATGGATTAACTGTTGTTTGTAGTTAAGTCATATCAACTGAATAAGTTGAGTGACTAACTGGATTATACATCGTATGTCAAATCAACATATAATTGAATGACATACTCTGGTTGTGAACGGACTATAGATATATGGTTATGGTACCACGAGATGAGCTTGAGTCTCAGGCTTGTTGGTTAGGGTGCGAATATGCAGTGGATGCGTAGCTGCTATGATAGGTTGAGGTGTACCCTGTTAGGTCTAGGTATTCATGCCCACCATTGGGTGCGTTTTTGCAGGTTGTCTTCTATTCAAGTTGAGGCCCCCTTTTTTAGTCCAATGAATGTCCCTTAGTGTGGATATATATATATATATATATATATATATATATATATATATATTTATAGACTAGATAGATATTGTGTAACGACCCAAGTTTTTATTCAACCCGGTGCGTCAGTGATGACCCAAAAGTTGACGTGTTAACAGATCCAAATGCGGAAGCAAGAAACAAGACAGCGGTCTCCCAAGGCACAAAACACCTCTAAGACACTTTGATGACCTTCCATGAGGTCATGAAACCCAAAGAAAGTAAATACAGAAGCAAAAGATAAACCAAAGTCTTAAGAGATATAGATCATCTCTTAGAGGCAAATGTGACCTCCCATGAAGCCACAGAACCCCAGGAAATAAACGGAAGTGGAAACTAGGATAAAAAGATAAAAATGGGACCTTATGGCACCAATAACAATCGAAGGAACGAGATCTAGTCCAAACTAGACCACGTACGCCATTAAATGGCTTGAACAAGATCAACAAGGTCAAGTTGGAATGAATGAAACAAAGTTAACCTGTCTAGTCAACAAACCAAACAAGATCCACAAGGCAGCTCCATTTCGGTGGACCGAAATGGAGCTTCGGTCTACCGAAATGAACCAAGAAAAAGAGAAAAATTGAGCCTTCATTTCGGTTGACCGAAATGACAAACCGGTCGACCGGTTTATGGCTCGAGATGAAAAAAGGCTATTAGAATTGGACTTTTTACTGTGCAACTAAAACTACAAGAGCATCGGTCGACCGAACCAAGCCACCGGTCGACCGAACTGGGCCAAAACATCAAAAATGGTTACTGGAATTCATAATTTTGCTGTTCAAATGAAACCCAAAAGGGAATCGGTTGACCGAACTGGCATTTCGGTTAACCGAAATGGCTCGAAAAAGTGCATATGAACCTGTTATGCACAAAAATGAATAAAAGTCCCTAAGTCTTATTTGAATTCCCCATGGCATGTTCAAGTGGCATTGTAATGTGTAATGATGTGGACATGCACGCAAGTGTAATATGACATTTTAAACATGCTACAATGGCCTACGGCCTCATTACATTCCCTTTACAAGATTTGACATGCCAAACCTCAAAAGTTGAAAAAAAATGCATTTCAAAGGCAAAACTTGAAGTTTAAATACATACACTTAAACTTTAGAGTTTGTGGCCCTTGGCCTCATGTCATACATATCAAATATGTCACAAATAGTGTATCTAAGTACACTTTACATGCTATGAGGCAAAAATGGCATATTGAACCTAACTAAGTATTACAACTTTAAAGGTAAAATGCAAACATGCTAACACTTGCATGTGAACAAGAAGGCTTTAAAGAAAACTTCAAATCTCCAAACCACCCAAGGCAAGAGCAAATCTCCAAGTCTTGAATCCTATACCTGAACAAATCCCCCAGTAACTTCGGGGTGAGTAAACAAGTTTACTCGTAGAGAATGAGGATGCATCGACTCGATTTCTTTCAGATTTTTAGATTAGCATGAAACAGTTCAAAAGGGATCATGCCACCTAGCGTCTACGTCAAATTTAGACTCAGGGATCATCCTAAGCTACCTTAGAGTATAATCAATAAGAATCATGATATATATACATATATGAAACGAATCAAGGTTAGGATAATCCAAAGAACACAACAAGAAGGATACTTGAACATAGATTAACATGAATTGCATTATCAATACAATTAAGCAAGGTTTGGAATAATCCATACAACACGATGAAAGGATACTAGAATACAAATATCATATTATCAATGCAATTTACATGATTGGAACATACCAATTAACACGACAAGAGTTATACATGAAATCAAGAACAAGGCATAATATCTATGCAATCAAACAAGATTGGAGCATTTCACATAACACGACAAGTTTTAAATCTTCAAGGAATAGCAACTTGAAATTTAAAGAGTGAAATCAACCAATGTGGAAACTCGGATATTGCCCGGATTAAAATCCTACTCTTGAGATCACTTTAGGGCTACTAACCCATGGGTACCTTTCCCCTAGTGCGCACTATAGTGTAGAAGGACATTCCCCTGTACTAGAACCAAGTCCTTGCCATGCCAATTCTTGATTGATATCCTAAGGCCCAAAATCAACAAGTTGTGTAAATCAAGATAGTATTAAAATACAAGAAATGCATTAACCACGTTTCATGCACAACTAAGATCTTGGAACACACAAGTCATGCCCTGAGTTCTCAACTATGATAGCATGTGAAATGTCAAGAAATCATAGTGTGCATCTATATAGATTAGAACCAAGGTATATATAGCACATGGATAATTAGACCATTCCAAGACAATTATGTAAGTTCATTAAGTACATTAATGAAACCAAGATACAAGGGGTAATGATTAAATCGATGGAAGCATAAAAGGGAATTTAATTTACTTAGGGGATTAAATTATCAAGATTACAAGACAAGTCCAAATATTCTACGAACAAGGCATGTCAATGATCATTTCAAGGACAAGTTCAAAATCAAGTTACAAGTTCATTTCATACAAGACACAACCATGTGAATTAAGTTCCATACAAAGAAAATAATTAAATATAAGTTTAAAAACTTATCCGATTATTCTCAAATTGCTACACGTGAAGGAACTTGTCAAGAAAATCATGAATACCAAGTTAGAAACTTAATTAAGTGCATGGAACCATTGAATGGATTTTAATTAATTTACTCTAGATTTTGAAATTCATCTAAACGATCTCAAATTAATGTATATTATACAACATATCAAGACTTGATTTAAAAGCCTATTACAAGTAAATTCTATGCACGGTATGACCGTGAGTATTAAACTTTAATACTAGAAAAATAATCAATGAAAGGTTTCAAAACCTAATCAAATATTCTAGATTTAATAAATGTGAATGTACACGGCATGCACATCAATAAAATCAAGTCAGAATTCCAATAGAGTGAATAGTGCACTTGAAATAAATTAATCAATCAAATTAATTAAATATTCTCTAGATTTTAAAACATCTCCGATTACTCTCAAATTCACTTATGTTGAAGAGCATGCTAGGGTCTAATATAATATGACAACACATATTAATTTCAAGCTAGTTAAAGCCACACGAATTAAATATTCATTCAAGATAAATATTAAATAAAATCTTCAATACTTGTTCAAATGCTCTCAATTTATTATATCAATGACCATATCAAGGGGTAATATAATATCATGCCACATGTTTAAACTAGGCTATGAGCAACCGGGAAAATTAAATCTTACACAAAGAAATAATTAATTAAAGTTTCTAGATTTGATACAAAGATCTGTAAATGAGTTGTATAAGCATCAATAGCATGCAATATAGCAAGAATATAAATTATAATACCCCCTACCTCAATTTGAGATGAAAATCTCAAAAGCCCACCGAAAGAAAAGTGCTCCGAATCCGACGATACCGAAGGGTTTTGTCGAGGACAACATGGTGAACAAGAATCCCAAAGAAGCCTCATATAAAATTAGAACTTGACATCAAACCCAACTCACAAAATGGTCAAAAATGGGTTCTACTAAGGGGGAAAGGTAGAGCACGACAAGGCGAACATAAAATGCTAAGGCACTACGATGTTTCACTCGAGAGAAGTAGCTGAAAAAAGAAAAAGAAGTGTGGCAGCCCCTTGGCTACCATGGCTGCTAGCCAAGAGAGAGGAGAGAGAGAGAAAAATCTGACTTTTTCTTTTAAGAATTCATATTTATAGAAAATTTTAAAAAGTGCCCCGAAAGGGTCCTGCCGGGTCCGGAAAAGTGGAGTTTAAGCAGACGCACTCAAACGGTGAAACTTTGTGAACAAAAAAGATTTGAAGTGAGAAAATATGAACAACGGAAGAAACAACATTGAAAACTGAGTCCCATGTAGAGAGATATGCCCTGAACAAGTTCGGCGGCAACAGGGTTTAGAAACCCTAAAGCTGGAGAAAAATGATCAGAAGGAAATTCTAAGATTACACAACTCAAAGAAATGTAAAAATGAATCCCATACGAGGATCCAGGTTCAAAACGAGGTATTTTTATAATAACTTTCGTTAATTGCACAATGGCCCCCTAAAAAGTGAAAACTACATAACTGCCCGAGAATGAAAATATCTTCCAAAAATATTTTCTTAAAAACCCCTGAAATAAAATATCTTCAAAAGATATTTATGAAAAACACCCCAAGAAAAGAAAAAGATTCTGAAGAACTGTGTATCCATGCCCCTATGGACACTAGAACAACCAGAGTACTTTCTTACAAAAGTAAAGATACGTATTTTGTGGAAACCACTTAGAATGAAGATACGTGAAGTCAAAAACTAACTCTGAGCACGAAAAGTGAGGTTATGCCAACAAAGTGACAAATGGGAAAAGACAGATAGGGAAAAGGACAAAAAGTGAATAGTGTCAGAAAAGTGAAAATGTGGAAATGACTCGATCCTTAAAGGAAGTTGTCAATCCAAACGAAAGAGTCTCGGAAACCATTTCCAAGCACTCGAGACGACACTATGAGATGAGAAACTGAACTTAGAAAAGAAAATTAAACAGAAAAAATTTATCCGAAAAATTTCAGAAAAAGGAAAGGGAGGAAAATGACCAGGTTATTACATATTGTGAGATATCTGGGATGTATCTATGTATTGGGTCACTGTATGGATTACAGTTAGATTATAACTTGTTCGTGGGCCTGACCCACTCATATATTTTTTCAGGTATCGGAAGGTTCCGGTCTTAGGGCTTGTTCGGGCTGAGCAGAGACGATCATTCACTCTACCAATGACGTAGGATTTCATTCCATATTTTAGATTTGGTTTTATTTCTAGTTATTTTATGTTCAGTTGGGATTTTATTGAGGGGTCCACTAGATGGATTCTCGAGTTGTACTCTTGGAGGTTTTGGAGAGTTGGATTTAATTAATCTTTAACTCTGGAGGATTTTATATTTAATAATTCTTTCAGCTTTATTATGAAATTCTTAAATCTTTTTATATTCTGTGTTCATTTATATATTAATTGTTTGAGATTTCCCTCGGGTTTAGGCTTGGGCCTGATCAACCCATGTCTCGAATTCGAGGGGTATCATAGTTGGTATCAGGGCATTCCAGGTTCAAGTGTCTCTAGGGTATTTCGTATTAAGACTTTCGCGTAACATTTTCTCTTGATTAGAGCTTAAGTTTAGGATTCATTATATTCCTTTACGGTTCGTTTAAATCGTACTGATGTCTGTCTTTCAATGTTAATAGTATGGTTAACGCTAGAAGAGGACAGAACATGCAAGGAAATATTCGACAGAGGAGAGCGGCACGTAGGCAGCAAGAATGCCTGTGATGTCAACAAATGGAAGAAGAGCAGCAAATGCCTAGGTTGCAGGATAATGATAGTCAGTTTTAGGAAGAGTAAGAGGAGGTTCGGCAAGTTCAGGATCGAGGAGATCCAGAGTAGCCTCCTCATCTCAATTATCTCATTGCTCGGGCTATAGAAACAGGGGTAATAGCTACACTTCGAAATCAGCCACAGGTTCAGCAGGCACCGTTCCAGCACCGGTTGTACCAACTAATACTTGGGAGAAGGCTAGGAGTTCTTTCACAAAGAGGAGCCCACCTGAGTTTTCAGGCTCCAATGATGCGAAAGCAGCTCACCAGTAGGAACAAGACATCGAATGATATCTTCATTTGGTTTAGTGCACAGAGGTTCAGAAGCAGATGCTTGCTACCTTCAAGCTGGTCAGAGATGCATTGCAATTGTGGGAGTCAGTTACCACCACAGAGGAGAGGATGTCATTGACTTATGATCAGTTCAGTAATCGCTTTGATGAGAAGTACTTTCTTTATCCAGTCAGGACAGTTATGAAGACTGAGTTCCTTAATCTGCAGCGGGGGAACATGACAGTGCCAGAGTATGAGCAGCAGTTCATGCGCTTATCTCTTTTTGCTCTAGAAGAGGTGGATACAAAGGAGAAGAAGGGCAATAGTTTTGTTAAGGGACTAATGTGGTGTATTAAGTGAGCTATTACAGGTAGTCCAGCCTATACTACTTATGCTCAGGTGGTGGACGCCGCTTTATAGCGGTATCAGTTGATTGTGGACTTCAGACAGGCTATGGATAAGAAGCGGGGTGACAGAGACTCTTTTAATCAGTCAACTGAGAAAGGAAATGCCAATGGACACCGACAGAATGATAAGGGCAAATTCCAGGGACAACAGTTTTGGAAGAAGCACAAAGGTGGTTCAGATGCTCACCGGGATGGGGCACCTATTCAGAGACAGCAGAATGGGGGACCACAGGCGAGACAGGGTCAGCCACCGGCTAACCGACAGAGGAGGCCATTTGACACTTTCCAGGGTAGTTACTCCACTTATGGAGAGTATGGTCATACTTCGAGGTAGTGTCTTAAAGCAGGACAGGGATAGGGACAACATGTGCAGCAGGGACAGAGGGCACCGGTACCTTTACCCGCTCCACAGGTTCCACGGATTCAGGGACAGACATATCCGGCTTTACCAGCACTGCTACAGCCTCAGGGACAGGCACCGCAACAGTTGCATTATGGCAGGGTGTATAACCCTATGCCATAGGACGTTCAGGCATCTCAGGCTGTTGAGGGTATGTTTCTTATTCATGGTTCAAAAGTCCGTGTTTTATTTGATACGGGTGCTACACACTCATTTGTAGCTAGATATTTTGTTGTTTTATCTGGGATGACGACGCGGGTATGTAGTAGACCTCAGGGTATTTCTACACCTTTGGGCAAATAGCTATTTTATATGAGAGTGATGGGCCTATGACACTAGATATTGGTAGACTCAAATTTCTAGTCAATCTATTGGTCCTGGACATGCACACTTATGATGTGATACTTGGGATGGATTGGTTATCGTACTATCATACCCAAGTTAATTGTTATGATAGGTCTGTTGTTTTTACCAAACTTGGTCAGGATATGTACGTCATCTCTATGCCACGTTCTAACGGGGTTAATAGCACATATTTATTCCATATGGAGGAAGAAACAAAGGAGGAGATTACGGTGTCATTAGATAGCATACCAATCGTACAGGACTTTTCGGATGTATTTTAGGACATTCCAGGGTTACTGCCTAGTCGCGAGATCGACTTTATGATTGACTTAGCTCCAGGCACTACGTCTATTGCTAGGGCACCGTATAAGATGGCACCAGTAGAGGTGCGAGAGCTAAGGGATCAGATTCAGCAATTACTCAGCTAGGGTTTTATTCGTAGAAGTACTTCACCCTAGGAAGCACCAGTTCTGTTTGTGAAGAAGAAGGATGGTTCACTTCGCCTGGGTATAGATTATAGGGAGTTAAACAAGGTTACTATTCGGAACAAGTACCTTTTGCCCAGGATTAATGATCTTTTTGATCAATTGAAGGGAGCTACATACTTCTCTAAGATTAATCTGCGTTCTGGATACTATCAACTTTGGGTTAGGGAGCAAGATGTGCCAAGGACACCGTTTCTCACTAGATATGGATCTTATGAGTTTCGTGTAATGTCATTTGGGTTGACTAATGCACCAGTAGTTTTCATGGACTTAATGAACAGAGTCTTCAGGACTTATTTGGATCAGTTTGTCGTTATCTTCATTGATGATATCTTGATATATTCTAAGTCAGAGGACGATCATGCTACACATCTTCGGATTGTGTTGTAGATACTTTATGAACACCAGTTATATGCCAAATTCGAGAAGTGTGAATTTTGGCAGCGGAAAGTGAAGTTTCTGGGTCACGTGGTGTCAGAAAGGGGAATAGCGGTAGATCCAGCTAAGGTTTCAGCAGTGGTTGAGTGGGGACAGCCTACTTCACCTACCGAGATTTAGAGTTTCCTCGGATTGGCAGGATATTATCGTAGGTTCATCCAGGGGTTCTTGAAGATAGCAGGACCGCTCACTCATCTGACTAAAAAAGGTGTACAGTTCGTGTGAGATGAATACTGTCAGAAAGCTTTTGATGAGCTAAAGACTAGGTTGACTTCTGCACCGGTTCTGTCTACTCCACAGATCGGGATTGAGTATCTTGTTTACACAGATGCTTCTTTACAAGGTCTTGGATGTTTTTTGATGCAGGAGGAGCGACCGATTTCTTATGAATCTTGAAAACCTAAGCCTTATGAGCTTAATTATCCAACACATTATTTGGAGTTGGTAGCTGTGGTCTTTGCCTTACATTTGGAGGCATTATCTGTTGGGGGAAACCTTCAGATTATTTAGTGATCACAAGAGTCTGCAGTATTTGTTCACTAAGCGGGAGCTGAATATGAGGCAGCGCCGATGGTTAGAGTTTGTTAAAGACTATCAGTTCTCTATACAAAACCATCTAGGGAAAGCGAATGTGGTGGCCGATTCACTCAGTCGTCGACCTGTTGGTAGTCTTTTTGCTCTATTCACTACTGAGTGGAATGCTTTGAAGATGGTGGATGAGTTGTTGGATGCTTTCATGGCTTGCGTGGTAGTTACACTTTCCATTATTCACAAAGTGTTGGAGGCGCAACTCATGGATCAGCAGCGCATTGATAAAATTGCCGAGATATCTTCTGGGGAGGTCCTGTTTTACTATGTTGGGCCTGATGGAGGTTTGAGGTACAAGAGATGGTTAGTGGTACCTTCTGCTGACGATTTGAGGAAGGATGTGATGATTGAGACTCACCACTCTGAGTTTTCTATTCATCTAGGTAGGGAAAAGATGTATCAGGATATGAAGCGGTAGTTTTGGTGGGCAGGTCTGAAAAAGGACATTGCTATTTTTGTCTTTCGGTGTAGTACTTGTCAGATGGTTAAGATTGATCATCAGCGGCCGCCGAGAGCTCTACAGCCACTACCTATACCGGAGTGGAAATGGGAGAGCATTTCTATAGATTTTATTGAGGGATTGCCTACTTCCTATAAGGATCACAATTCCATTTGGGTCATCGTGGATAGGTTGACTAAATCAGCTCATTTCTTGCCCATTCGCACTGACTTCACATCGGGGCAGTTGGCGAGACTTTACATTACAGAGATTATGAAGTTGCATGGTATTCCGTTGTCTATTATATCAGACAGGGATTCGAGCTTTGTGTCAAGGTTTTGGAAGACTTTTCAGCAGGCTTTGGGTACAGAATTACATCTTAGTACTGCTTATCATCCTCAGACTGATGGACAGACCGAGAGGGTTAATCAGATCATGGAGGATATGCTTCGTCCATATGTTCTTGACTTCAAGGGCTGCTGGAAGGATTATTTGCCACTGTGGAGTTTACATATAATAATTGTTTCCAGAAAACTATTGGTATGACACCATTTGAGGCATTATATGGCCGACCGTGTCGATCGCCTATTTGTTAGATGGAGGTTGGCGAGAGTAGATTCTTGGGTCCTGAGTTCATTATGGATACTTCTGAGAAGATTGCTCTAATTAGGGATTGCATGCGCACTGCCCAAAGTCAGTAGAAGAGTTATGCTGATCGTCGCACTCATGCTTTAGAGTTTCAGGTTGGGGATCAGGTTCTGCTCAAAGTGTCTCCTATAAAAAGAGTAATGCACATTGGGAAGAAAGGGAAGTTGTCACTGCAGTTTGTCGGTCCTTTCATGATTATGGATTGAGTTGGCGCTGTTGTTTATCGGTTCGCACTTCTGGTAATTTGGATCGCATACACAATGTGTTCCAAGTTTCCATATTGCAATAATTTCCACGAGATGAGGATCGGTATCAGCATATCGATGTTGGGGAGATTGAGTTGCAGCCGGATGCAACCTATTTGAAGCCACCATGCCGTATCTTCGTAATAAAGTTATCCCTTTGGTATGTGTTCAGTGGAGTCATCACAATGAGGCTGAGTCTACTTGGGAACGGGAGGATGTCATTCGCTCGCAGTTTCTTGAAATATTGGAAGAAGGTAAGAGCGAATTCCGAGGACATAATTCCTTTTGTTAGGGGGGAAGAATGTAATACCCCTAATTTTAAAAGGATAGTCTCGGTCATTAATTAATTGTTTTAATGGATATGTCTTTGCTTAATTGTTTATTTAATTGTATTCATTGTTTAATTGGTTATTTTGTTAAATTATTTGTTTAATTGTTATTATTTAATTGAGTGTTGTTTTAATTATTTTCTTTCATTAATGTATGCTTATATGGTAAATGAATAAATTGTCTTGTTTATTTTATTTGAAATTAATGGGTTTGTTTAATAACATTAGCTTTAATTGTTTTAATTATTTACTAGGGTTTTGTTCTCTTTAAGGTATCACATTTTTATAGAGCCGCCTTAGATATATAATGAACAGTTTGTTTTCCATTTCTAAAAATTAAATTAGAATTAGGGTTGATTTTGTTTAAGCCTATAAATATAATAGTAGAGGTCTGCCAAGGGTTTTATTAGAACCCTATTTCACGTACTGGAGGCAGAGAAAAACAGAGAGAGGCTTGAGAGGAAAACAGAGAGTACCAAGGAGGTTGATTGTGGATCAGAGCCGGAGTAGTAGGAGGCTTGACGGTATTCAGTAATTGCCAGAAACTTAGAGACGACGCCGAGATTTCATAACTGAAATCACAGGCAAGTTCTTTTCTTTCTTTCTCCCGTTGGCCTTTGTTCTGTGCATACCTAGATAGTCTCTAGGGTTTTAATGGATCATTAACTAAATCTTGCATGCTTATTATATGTTAAATTAATCATCTGTATGCATTGAATTAACTCTGTTACAGTCATGCAAGTTTGGGTTTCAGTGTTTGTTTTCTTAAGTATATTTAATCGATGAGTGTTCTAAGTTTCTTAATAATGCAAACTGATTTAAGTAATGGTCTGGGATGATATTGGGCACACTTAAGACTCTTAGGAATAGTTTTGAAAACAAACAGAAAGGTTAGAAGTGGCTGGAGTCAAAGCAGATGGTCAGAAACGGAGCTGGAACGGACCAGAGGCTCTCAGAGAGGGAGAGAGCCAGCTCCATGGAAGTGGGAGCCATCTCCCACCCCTTTAGAGCCAGCTCCAAGAGGCATGGAGCCGGCTCCATGCTTTAGGGAGCCTGCTCCCAAGTCCAGAGAGCAGGCTCTCTCCTGTTGCGCATTCTGGAATTATTTTTTTGGCACTACTTGAGCATTTTGATTTTTTCGATTGGTTTTAGGACTTTACAAAGGGTTTAAATATTTAACTTAGATGTTATTAAGACCTCTAATTGCATAAGTTATCTGTTAAAGTAATTGAATGAATAGTATAAAATAAAACCACTTTGCATGCTGATTAACGGTTGGAGAGAAATTAATCGCTTAGTTTAATTCGGTGATTTAACGGATTATAGCATAAGTTTAAATCTTGTTTTAAATGCACAGTAGGGTCATTTAATTATCAGATTTAACCTATGCATGCTCTGGATTTTAAATTGCTGAAATATTAGTTTTTCGCAATTACATGAGTTGAGAATTAGAATTAATTGCTGGGATATTATATACTGTTCTGCAATTAACTGGATTATGGTTTTGAACTGGATTATGATTTTGGATTTTAATTATTGAAATATCATACACTATTCTACAATTAACTGGATTATGGTTTCAAATTTTAATTGCAGAAATACCACACACTATTCTGCAATTACCTGGATTATGGTTTTGGACTTTAATTGCTGAACTGTTATTTAGGTTCTATAATTTACATGGATGTGGTGGATGGTATGCACTGGTATGGGATGTTGGCATACTAGGGATGGTTTAGCTCAGAACGCTAAGACCTACCTTATTTGAATAAGGGAATGAATTGTAAACATTGAATCCTACTTATATTTAGGTCAGATCGACTGAGTAAGTTGAGTGACTACATGGATTAACTATTGTTTGTAGTTAAGTCATATCAACTGAATAAGTTGAGTGGCTAACTGGATTATAAATCGTATGTCAGATCAATATAAAATTGAATGACATACTCTGGTTGTGGACGGACTTTACATATATGGTTATAGTACCACGAGATGAGCTTAAGTTTTAGGCTCATTGGTTAGGGTGCGTATATGCAGTAGATGCGTAGCTAGTAATGATAAGTTGAGGTGTACCTTGTTAGGTCTAGGTATTCATACCCACCTTTGGGTGCTTTTTTGCATGTTGCCTTCTATTCAGGTTGAGGCCCCCTTTGTAGTCCAGTGAATGTCCCTTATTGTGGATATATATATATAGATATCTCCTAATATCTATCTAGTCCATAAATATATATATATATATATATATGGACTAGATAGATATTATGAGATATCTAGGATGTATCTGCGTATTAGGTCATTGTATGGATTGCAGTTAGATTAGAACTTATTCGTGGGCTTGACCCACTCTTATATTTTTTCGGGTATCGGACGGTTCCAGTCTTAGGGCTTGTTCGGGCTGAGCAGAGACGGTCATTCACTCTACCGACGACGTAGGATTTCATTCCATGTTTTAGATTTGGTTTTATTTCCAATTATTTTATGTTCAGTTGGGATTTTATTGAGGGGTCCACTAGATTGATTCCCGAGTTGTACTCTTGGAGGTTTTGGAGAGTTGGATTTAATTAATCTTTAACTTTAGGGGATTTTATATTTAATAATTCTTTTAGCTTTATTATGAAAGTCGTAAATCTTTTTATGTTCTGTGTTCGTTTATCTATTAATTGTTTGATATTTCCCTTGGGGTTGGGCTTGGGCCTGATCAACCCATGTCTCGAATTTGAGGGGTATCACACTGTGTGAGATTGTGTCTGAGGTTTGGACCTGAGGATAAGAAAGACGTCTGGGTTGAGACCGGATCGATGATGAGAATGGCCTCGTAAACCATTTCTTCTGAATCAGTCCCTCTCTAGCACGATGTCGGGTCTAAGGTCAATGATTGTTTTGTTTTGTCAAGGATAGCGAGAGCATAGTACTGTGCATCATGTCGGTGTGACAATGTAGGTTCAGATGGTTTGCCTCGAGTGACGAGGTGTGTTAGGTAGGACCACGTGTCCGATAAAGGGTTTACGGTATGATCAATGATTTATTGCAATTCTTGTTATGGTTTTTCCTACTGGGACTTTACGTCTCACCACCCTCTAGTTTTAGGTACCGAAGATGAACGTGGATTGCTAGATTCGGGCTTAGATGGAAGAGTCGGCGTCGTAGGATTTATTTTATTTATTTAGAGAATTTTTGTGTATAGTTGAGGAAATTGATTTTGTATAAAGAATGCATTTTTTATGATAATGGGAGTATAATGAAATATTTGTGTTTGAATGAATTGAGGATTTTATTAGCCTGTACCCAGCTGAAAGTGTGAGTGTAGTGATGATGTAGATGGGTGTGAATGGGTGAGTGTGTAGTACTGGTTAGCTACGACTCGTAGTCGGGTGTGTGTGGGCGGATGGCGTTCACTGGCAGCTACTAGGATGGTTGGTTAGTGTGATTAGGCAGGTAGCTTGAGTTTGTTATTGTTTTTTTTTTTACTGGGCGGATGACGCATCGGTTAGCTACCACAACGGTTACGGAGTGTGTGGGCGGGTGACTAGCACTGGCAACTATCACAATATCCTACATATCACAGTATCTCATATTGCCTAGGGTAAGGATTTATGGACTTTGTGTTTGTTGTTATTGATGTTATCGGGTATGCGAAAACTTTTCGATTTGAATTTTAGGGACGAAATTCTTTTTAAGTGGTGGAGAACGGGACAAACCGAATTTTTTTAAGATTTTAAATTTATATTTATTTCATGATTTTTTGTTGTCAAAATTTGATTATTTAGTCTTATATTAGAGACTTACCCAATTTAAATGTTTAGTGGGTTGACTTGGATATTTGTTGCATAATATATGTGTGTGTGTGTGTGTGTGTGTGTGTGCATCTGTTTGATGAGAAAGGGTCAGCCGTAATGAAGGAAAGAAAGAATAAGGGAGATGTTATTGGTGGGTCCCATTAGAATTTTAATGGGTTGATTTTGTTACTTTATATATTTTGTTTATATATATATATATATATATATATTTATGTATTGCATATGTTTGATGGAATGAAGAAGCAATGGGCGGCTGGGAAAAGAAAAGAAAAAGGGATAAAGAAGAAAGAAATAGGAAATTGTAATGGTAATTCGTGGGACCCACTAGGAAGCCTTTTTGGCAACTTTTGACTTTGGGTATTTTTGCACATGGGTTTGTTGGAAAAAAGGTGAATGTGTTGATAAAGATTACTGCCAGCCGAGTTTAGTGGGTTGATATTTTGTCTGACATCTTTTTGAGGGTGTGGTGAGCAGTATTGACGTGTATGGAGTCGGTGGATTGCCTTTATATATATATTAGTGTATGTTTTGAGACTTTAGTAAATGCACAGAGTGAAGGAAATAAAGGAAAAAAATTAAAGAGAGAGACAGAGGGCTGATATTGAGGAGATTTTAGAGAGGAGCCGAGATTTCAAAGAGGGCCGGAAGCTTGAGGCTTTGGTAATCCAGTGAGGAAAATTCCTTTTCAGGGTAGGGGTGTTCTAATTCACTCAATCTTTAGTTCTTGTGATTCATTTTCCTATAACTAATGTACAACATGCTTGAATGTGATTATTCTTTGGAGAAATTTCTTTAGTATTATATATTAAATTTGTATATCCATGTGGGTTTCTATGTGATAGTGATTTGTGAATAGATAGTTGTTAAAATGAATAAAGAATCATGCTTAAATGGTTGTGTTTTAAATTCTTATATTTAATGGCCAAAATTTGATTATTTATATGCATGTTCTTCCAGGAGAATTATCTTGATAAGCTTGTAATATTTGTTAGAGTTGATTTGCATGATATTACAGCATTGAAATGCATGAAGCATTCATGCATTCATTGGGAAAGAAAAAGGGGAAAGTATTTTAAAACAAAGGAAATTATTTTTGGTAAATGACTTTTGATGAAAGGTTTGTGAAAACCGGACGCCTATCAAGCGCCTAGTGGTCTGGGGTGTTAATGTGATCTAGAAGGAGGTTGAGCTACCTAGGCCCAGACGATGTTATGGAGGTGCCATGTGGTCGGGGATAGCTAGTCAATCCTAACCTTGTGGCGCCATAAAGGTGTTATGGGCAGGATTGCATTAACAGTTTGGAACGGTATGAAGGAATTGTTTTGGAAAACGGGGAGCGACGTTGGCATGACATTGCATCTCATTAGTATATTTGGTGTATGGGTGTTTGGATGATACTTGGTTATATGCTGGTTGTGGTGTTATTGATATATATATATATTCCCTATGGCGTGATCCTATTTGCCTTTACCAATTCTTCGTATGGATTCACAGGGTCTTAAGAAGTATGTCTTAGACACTTCCCCCTTTATTATTAACATTTTTTAGGATACGGAAGGGAAGTGGCGAATGACGCTCCTCCACAGGGTTCGATGGGTTAGTGGACTGTTTTGACATATTTTGTAACTATGATCTCATTTTGTTATTATTGCTATTACTATTTTTTTTAAACCCTGGGATGACATGTATATTATATATTGACATAGGAAAAGGCAGTAGTGTCCTTAGTTGACCTCGGGTTCAGATAAGGACCTGTTTAGCGATTCGGACCCTCGGGTTTGGGTCGTTACACCACCACAAAAAAGAAATTTTTTTTTTTTTTAACTATACTAATATCCCAGCCCAAAAAAATATATATATTAATAATATTGGCCCACCTCAGCCTCCCACCTAAGAATTTCCAAGAGCAACCATCATCAGCTAGGTTTCGATCTCTTTACCAAAGGCAAAAGAATGCCTCCATTAGCTGCTCACACTCATGTTGGTGAGTCAATTCAATACCCTTCCACGTTCGCAAATTTTTTTTTTTTTTTTTCTAATTTCCACTTATTTTCCTCCAAATTCTTGAATTGAATCATGCAATCTTTTTTGTTTACACTCTTAACTTTTTTATGTTTAATATTAGCCCATCCCAACAAGAAATCTTGGATCCGCCCTTGCCGGTAGATAACAAGTGTGTAATATTTTAACTAACACTTAGAAGAATGTAAAAGTTCACATGTGGCAGAATTATATAGTAACAACTGGCTATATAATTCAGCCACAAAATGGGTATAATTAGTACTCCAAATAAGTCGTAAAAAAGAGGGATGCTGGGCTACACTTGGGCTATTTATGAGAGGCAAAAATCATATTAAAAGAATATGTTTTTAGTTTCTTAAATTCAAGTATAATGGGTGCTATAGTGTATTAATTAATTTAGTTCCTACAATTGAGGGTGTTAACTAGCTATATGGAGCATTTTTACAAAAAAGAGTGTAGATCAACTCAATGCTACAAATAAGGTAGTGGGTTGCACACTTGGTAGTCATAGAGATGATGATAAAAGTGAGGCCTCATATTAAGGTAATGGGTATTAGATCGTTGATAATGGCTGTACAAGTTATAAGTCATAATTCAAGTGGGTAATTACCTGCCTAATACTTAGACAAATGATGATAGATCATGGAGAAAGAGGACAAGAGACCTGCCATCAAAAAAGGAATTAAAACTAAAGAAGTTAAACTACATCAAATGGATCAGGATCAGCTTCAGTTGCATAGTGCATTCATTTCCTCCAATTGAAATAAGTGGCTAAGAAAGTGTTACATCAATTAAAAAAATTCGGTAACTAATTTTTCACCACCCTTGTATTCTAACTTTAAATATATATATAAGCTTTAAATGTTGTCTTCTAACTTTAAATAATATTTCCAAAATACGCACTGTAGGAGAGAAGAGACGGTTGTCTTCCTTTCTCTCTCTAAAAGCTTCCATTAATGGACTCCCTAAGGACTCACAACAACTTTTGAACTTCAAAACTTCACTTCAAAACCCAAACACACTCCAAAACTGGCTTCCCAACAACAACCCATGTAATTGCACTAGAGTATTATGCAGAAATTGTTCATCTAAATCTCGATTTTGGGACGTTTCTTCTTATCCGATTACTCTTCCCAATTTAGTGTTTCTCCGATTAAAGTGAATGACTATCATCCAGTAAGATTATGTTGGGATGTTAAAGGCCCGTTTGGAAAGTGTTGTGTTTTGTAGTGTTTTGTTTTAGCCTAGAACATAACAACTGTTTTGTAATGTGGTATTCTGAAATGAGAACAAAACATGTTTGGGACGAAAATTTAGAGTGAGAATTTTGGAATAGTAATTAATTTTTTAAATTTTTTGGATGATTAAAATAAATTAATTATAAAGCTTGATTAGTTTGCAAAACAAGAATTATAGAGCTTGATTAGTTATTTAGAAAAAAAATTAAAACAAAACCCATACATACAGGCTAGCAGTTGTAGAGAGAGAGAGAGGGGGCAAGCTTGAGAGTTAAGAGGGCGGCTGAAGCTTGCGAATGGCAAACCAGAACTAGAACAGCGGCCGATGGAAACTGAAAGATATGGGTTTTGATTTTTTGAACAATCTGAAATGATATGCCGATATGGGGGTTTTGATATAGGTAATATGTTTTAAACTTTTAATTCTTGCAGATAGATACATAAACTAATTTTTAGGGAAAATATTACCTAAATTATAGAGAAGCTACTGCTATAAAATAGAACTGGACTATTCTACAAATCAACAGAAAATTAAGCTGAGTTTAAGCTTAAAATCCACAAATCAATAAGAAAACAACATAAAAAAGCAGAAATAAAATAGCATTTCAAAGATTGGTAGAGAAATTAAGTTAAAAACATTTACTTTCACTTGAAAATTTTCAAAATCAGCTAAAAGAGTGTAGAAATCAGAGGTAAAAAAAGAGAGCTTGAAACCAATCTCTCTCTGGAACAGCTCAAAGAACACACATTACCTGAGACTTCACAAATAACAAGAGAAGAACAAAGCCCTAAAAAGCAGACTCTGTTAACAACATAAATTAGAGAGAGAAGGTGAAGAGATTCTAGAGAGATAAAGCCCTAAAAAGCAGACTCTGTCAACGACATAAATTAGAGAGAGAAGGTGAAAAGATACTAGAGAGAGAAAGAGAGAGGGAGAGAGAGATTTTAAGTTGAGAGATACATAAACTAAAATATATGGGTTTTGAACTTTTGATTCTTGTAGATTTTGTAGTTTGCAGTTACAGAGAGAAAGAGAAGGCAAGTTTAGAGTTGAGAACGAGAATAGAGATGGAGACGGGTTTTGAACTTCTGATCCTTATAGATTTTGTAGTTTGCAGTTGCAGAGAGAGAGAGAAGCTATCATGATACGTCTGCATAGGGTTATAAACAAACCTTATTCATGTATTGAGAGACAGAGAGAAACAAAGAGAGGTTGTAAGAGAAATAGAGTAACTTTGGTGAGGGTTGTGACTGTGGCTTAAAGGTCAGGCCTAGGAGGAGGGAAGGTTAAGCAGTAGGAGGTCGACGGTGAACGAACGTCGTCAAGAAACTTAGGAAGACGGCGACAAGGTTTTGATTTCCAAAACTGCACAAGCAAGTTCTATTTCTATCTCTTTCCCTTAAACCTGTGTTCTGTGTATGCCTAGGGAAACTCCAGGAACTTTAAGTTGTTAAAATCAACCATGTATGCATGCTAAAACTTGAATTATAGTATGTTAATTGTATGTGTATATGTTTAAATTTTATTTAAATTTTATCGCATGAGTTGTGATTTTAACTTGCTTAAATTATGCATAAGAGGTTTACATAATGTTTAGGGTTGTGCTGGACTTAAAACAGTAGCCTTAGGACCTTAACGGAGAAAGATGTAGTCGCCGGAGCCGCAGAAAATGAACTGCCATAGTTTGGTTAACCGGTTTGGTGCACACGTCAACCAGTTTGCATGAACCGGTCGACACCTTGGTGATTTGGTTGGCCGATTGGTTGAAACCAGTTGACTCCTTGTAGAAAAACATCAACTGGTTATTAAACCAGTCGACATCTATGATGAATCAGTTGACATCAGTGGACTTTTGCAAACCAGTTGACATCTAGGAGTTTTACATCAACCAGTTTAGGCAAACCAGTCAATACTTGGGATTTTACATCAACTGGTTCTTGTAATCGTCATATGGGTTGACCAGTGTAGGATTTTGGCACATGGGTTGGTATCTAGGGATGGTTGGGCCTAGTTAAATAATTTTAATGAATTTCTTGGACCCAATAATTAACTGGAATACATAATATACAATGATATACTAGGTTTGGAATAAAATTATCTTAATGGTTAATTTATGGGTATTGTTTTAAACTATTTTAAATCAATCAATAGAATTGAAATAGTTTAATTATGTTGTGGATGTTAGATGGTCTATTTGAGATGCCTAATAATTTGTATAAAATAAATTATATGCATGCTATTTAGATTTGTTATTATGGCTAAATAATATGCAAAAATTGTACCTATGTTTTATATCATGGCCATATGAGATCAATGGATGTATTTATAATTGTATGCATCTTTGTTTGGTTTAATGCACCGGTATAAGACGGTGGCATTCTAGGGACGGATTAACTAAAAAAGTTAAGTCCTACTTATTCCGAAATAAGTTGGATTAACTATAAAAGTCAAGTCCTACTTATATATATGTATATGCATCGGTATGGGACGGTGGCATATTAGGGATGGCTTAGTTCAAAACACTAAGACCTACCTATACTAGGGACGGATTAGTTCAAAACACTAAGTCCTACCTATTCTGAAATAAGATAGATTAACTACAAAGGTTAAGTCCTACTTATAACTATGTGTCAGGTCATTAAACCTTTTGAATGACAAACCTTGAACGGACTTTATATATATTATTATGGTACTATGATATGAGCTTGAGTCTCAGGACCATGGTTAGGGTGCGTATATCGCCTAGGATAGATATCTGGACAGAGGTGTTGTTCCTTGGTAGGTCTAGGTACTCATGACCACATTATGTGCGATTTGCATGGTATCTCTACTCAGGCTGAGACAGACTTATTGGACTAGTGAGGGTCCTATAGTGTATATATATACATATATGGACTATTCTAGATATTATTGAGCTATCTAGGATGTATCTACATATCGGGTTTCTGTATGGATCGTAGTAGAATAGGACTTGCGTGTGGGCCTGACCCACTCTCTTATTTTTCAGGTGCTCGTCAGTTCCGGGGTTAGAGCTTGGTTGTGTAGAGCAGATACAGACATTCATTCCTCTGACTACGTAGGACTACTTTCTATGTTTAGCTTTAGATTTTATTTTAGTTGTTTCAGTTTCAGTTTGAGATATTAATTGGGGTCCATAGGATGGATTCCCGAGTTGTTTTATTCTGTATTATTGGATTTTAACATTATTAACTTTTGAGGATTTTATAATTAAAATTCTTTTCAGCTTTAATATTTATTTTATAATTTAGTTTTGTATTCCGTGTTCATTTTTAAATATTAATTGTTTGATATTCCCTCAGGTTCGGGCTTAGGCCTAATCAACCCATGTCTCGGATTCGAGGGGTATCACAGTTGGTATCAGAGCACTCCAGGTTCAGGTGTCTCAAGGATTCTATCGTATAAGACTTTCGCATAGCGTTTTATCTTGATTAGAGCTTAAGTTTAGGATTCGTTGTATTACTTTACGGTTCGGTCTATATGGTACTGATGTCTGTCTTTCTGTGTTAACAGAATGGTAAGCACTAGAACTAAATGAAACAATCAGTGACGAATGGAAGATGATGAGCGCTGAAAAATACGTATTTAAACCCCTTAAGCTTAGGTATTCTAATACCTTTATCTATCTTACTTTACCGTTTTAGATTGATTTCGTGTTATTTCCATTTTCAGGCACTTATCCCAAAACTAAGCTAACTCAGCCAAATAAGAGCAAAAATGAAGCAATTCTGGGATGAATTAAAGAAAGGAGCCAAGTGGAAGCAAAAGGAAGCAAAAGGTGGAATTCAACATCTTCGATCAATCTCAGATCAAAGTTCGGTCGATCCAACATGATCAATCTCAGCACTTTAAGATGGATCAGAGCCATGATGACATTTTCAGAGATCTCAAAAGTTCAATAGATCCAACATCATTCTTCGATCGATGGAACTACCTTATCCTTATCCAAATGATTGATCTTATCTAGTTGTACCACCCTATCAACCATTTTTGTCCTTTTCCCAAAAATATCTTCGAAATATCTCAGATTTGTTTTTATCCAAAAAGGTGCCACTATTGAGGATCGATCCAACTTCAGTTCGATAGATCTCAGCCATGTTCGATCGATCCAAGTCTAAGGTTCGATGGATCGAACTTCCTCCAGTGCGAAAAAGTTAAATTTTCAGCTCATTGAAAGCTGTCCATATCCAATCATTGGGGAATATTTTGTGCACGACCCCAACTCATTTTGTGTGTCACTTGACCTACCTATATATAGAATATGATACACTTTTTAAGGGGGATTCATATATCACAATAGAGGCTATTCTTAAGGAGGAATAAAGGAGGAGAAGGCTAAAGACAAAAGCTTGGGAGCTCTTCATCAACCAAGGAGTAGATTTCTTCCATGGAGTTTGCCGTTGAGGGTTGGAGAAGCATTACCATGAGTGGTTAGACATCCTCTTGGGGCTAGAGTTAGCCCCAAGCAGGCTTTTTACATCTTAATTTTGTGTATTATTGAGGGATTAGTGTTGTAATACATGTTTTGGCACTTTTATGTATATAGATCTTGTTTATTCAATGATTTATGTGGTTTAATGCTTCCAATTGATCATTTCATTCTATCCATATGTCTATGTATGCTAGAATAGATGTTCATGTGTTTGTCTCTATTTCTTGTGTTATTGATGCATGTTTATGTGTATTAATGCCATAGATCTAGAGATTGTCAAGACATAATGCTTAATGGAATGCTCTTGTAATTTTCTTGATGGTTCATGCTCATTTCTTAATGGATTGTGCCTCTCCCTTAGCTTAATTAGTTTAATTTCATGTTATTAGCTTAATTGTAGTGTAGTGGTAGCAAAGTTGTTAGATGGGAGGACAATCCATGCTTGTTATTTGATGTTCCATACTTTTGAATTCAAGTAGCATATGTCTCTAACCTTGAGGTGTATTTGGCTTGTGAGCTTAATGAAAGGATTAATGACTTACTAGATATATTGTGCTTTTCACATGCTACTTAGATAATATATACTTAATTGTTAGATATATTATGTTTTTCACATGTTGATTAGACAATATATACTTAATTGGTCACCCTTACTAATTGAATCAACCAAACACACACACACATCAATATTGCAACAAACATTTCCCTCATTAGTCACTTGTTAAGGGTGTAGAAAAGTATTGTTTGGTGGTGACCTCTAAACCCCAAGATCTCTCTCTTTTACTTACTCTTTATTGCATTTAATTATTTAGTTTAATTTACTCTCTAGTTTAATCAACCAACCAACTATTTGTTTGATCACTCGACCTACTAACTCTAATAGTGATTCCACAAGCTAGTACAATAACTCAATCCCTTGGGACGATCCCTACTCACTCTTGCTACGTTAGTAGTAGTGGTGGTAGTGGTTTTATAAATTTAAACTTGACCTAAAAGGCTTTTCTTGAACCGCACATTCACTATATTATTTTGACATATAGGAACGGCCGCCGTCAGAAGAGGCACATAGGAAGCAAGATTTCCTACGGCATCAGCGAATGGAGGAAGAACAACAAATGCCTGAGTTACAGGACGATGATGGTCAGTTTCATGAAGAACAGGAGGGAGTACAGCAGGCTCAGGATTAGGTCAGGGATCCAGATATAGGAGCGGCTACCGTCAAATTTTGGCGCCGTTGCCAGGGATTAGGCAATGTCGTATTTATGGAATCAGTTAGGAATTAGTACTTTTTTTATCGTGTCTTTACTTCGTTTTTATTTTTCTTTTGATTACTTATTGTGTTTGTTCATCTTTGACAAGGTGCATTGAGCTAGGAGGCAAGCAAAGGAGCTACCAAGCAAAGCAAAGCTAAGCAAGCAAGGAAAAAGGCTAAAAATTAAAAAATTGCTAAGCTAAGCTAAAAATTTAGAGTTGAAGTGCTAAAAGACCTTTGTGAGCTTTTCTTTACTCAATCCCTTAGTTAAATCATCGGCCCGCGTGGAGGCTTGTATTTCAATTCTTAGTTAAATCGTAAGCCCGTGTGGAGGCATTTTAATTATTCTTTGCATTGTTATCAAAGCATGGGAGTATGGGATCATTGAATGTGGAGGAAGTTTGTTGATTATTTACTTGTTGCGAAGGAGGAGTGTTTGTTTTGTTGTGATTTATGTGTCGCTTGTAGTCTTGTATAGACCTTGTCATATCATTCATTCTAGGCATTCACATGGAAAATCTAGAGGGTAATCTTGGCTACTTAGACCCACGTTTCATGCAAAATCCCACTCTTAATCAACATAGCCCAGGAGTTCAAGCTCCAATTCTTCCAATGGCCCTTCGTAATCATTATAATCTTCATACATACCATGCACCTACTTGCATTGTGTTGCCTAATTTTGAAGCTAATCAATTTGAAATCAAGCTCGAGACCATTCAAATGTATCGACTCTTTTATGGCTTAGATGAAGAGGAACTATATAGGCATCTTAATGAATTTCTTGAACTATGTTCCACCGTGAAGTACATGGATGTCCCAGAGGAAGTTTTTAAATTACTTCTCTTTCCTTTCACGCTTAAAAATAAAGCAAAGCATTGGTTCAATACTTTAGGGGTAAATTCAATAACATCTTGGGCACAAATGTAAAATAAATTTTTGAAAAAAATTTACCCCGTAAGTTTGACCAATGTAATGCGTGCTTTAATTAGAGAATTTTCTCAAAGGGAAGGAGAGTTGTTGCATGAGGCTTGGGAGAGATTGAATGACTTGCTAAGAAAGTGTCCACATCATGGTATTCTAAAATGGCAAGTTGTCTAATACTTCTATGAAAGCCTATCCGACATGCAAAAGGACATAGTTGATACCTCATGTGGAGGTTCGTATTTCGGAAAACATGAAGATGACATTTGGCACCTTTTTAAAAAAATGAGTGAAAACTCTTTGCACAAATATTACACTTCTCGGCTTGATCATGGTTTTAATAAAAAAGAGAAAAGTGTAACAGTGTGTCAAATTGAAAGTTCAAGGGAAATTGCAGCCGAGGTTAAAACTCTTTCTCAAAAACTTGATCTACTCTTGTTGAATCAAAAACCGGCTATCAATTCATCTCATTTTCATCATACAACTCATCTTTGTGAGCCTTGCATGACATGTTCAAGTGTTTTGAATACTACTTTTGATTGTCCCCATAGACATGTTGTTAATGAACACTTTGAACAAGTTAATGTTACATTTGCTCACCCTTATTCAAATGCATATGTTCCATTGTGGAATGAAAGCTGAAGCCCTTATAAAGCTAAAAATTTTCAAAGAAAATACATTCCACCTTATAAAAGAAATGTAGGTTCTCAAGGGTTTGTTTCTTCTCCTTTCCATCATCAAAGAATGAATGACCTCTCACATCTTCAAATCTATGATTCCCAAGTTAGCTTTCATTATCCTCAAGCACTTTCTAGCAATTCTACATTTGAAGATAAGGTTTTGATGGCCTTGGGTAGCTTAGAAAAGGATACCAACTTGTTGCATTCCCACTCTCAATCTATATCAAAGCTTGAATCCCAAATTGGGACCATAGCTAATACATTGAATGCAAGAGAAATTGGGAAATTTTCTAGTCAACCCGAGAGGAATCCAAAAGCCTAATTTTACGTGGAAGCAAACCCTACATCGGGGTGTTCTTCCCAAGCTCTAGTACAAGCCACCACCACCTTGAGAAGTGGTAAGCAAGTGGACAATAGGGTTGAACTACCAAAGGAAGATAGTGAATCGGTGCAACCAAAAGTTGTTACCCATTCAATTCTTGATTCTATTCCTACTTCCTTAAATGAAAAGGTTCCTAACCGAAATTCTCATTCTTCTCCATCATCCTCTCAAATTACAAAGTCTTATGAGCCAAAAGCTATATTCCCTTATGCTTTAATAGAAACTTCACCTTATGGGAGGCAAGAAGGGAAAATACATGACATAATGGAAGTTTTTAAGTAAGTCAACATAAATCTTCCTCTTTTGGATGCCATTAAGCAAATTCCACCTTATGCAAAATTTCTAAAAGATCTTTGCATACAAAAGAGGAAGAGCAAGGGACTAAGCCCTAAAAAAGTGTTCCTCAAGGAACAAGTGAGCTCCATTCTTCAACAAAACACTCCACTTAAGTTCAAAAATCTTGGTGCTCCGACTATTTCTTATGTAATTGGAAACCATGAAATTCGTAGAGCTCTTATTGACTTAGGTGCAAGTGTTAATTTGATTCCTTACTCCGTATATATTCAATTAGGGTTGAATGAGTTGAAGCCAACCTCGGTGGTGCTTCAAATGGCCAATAGATCCGTTAGAACACCTAGGGGCATAGTTGAGGACATCCTCGTCAAAGTGGATAAATTTTACTTTCTGGTTGACTTTGTAGTTCTTGACACCGAACCGGTTGCTAATCCCACCAACCACATCCCAATCATCTTGGGAAGACCATTCCTTGCTACCACAAATGCAACAATTAATTGTAGATCTGGGATTATGAACCTTTCTTTTGGCAATATAATGGTCAAACTTAATGTTTTCCATGCAAGTCGACATCCCATAGATGAAGATGAGTGTTGCCTTGTTGATGTGTTAGATGAGGTTGTTAAGGAATCAATTCCAACGATGATAATGAAACAACCAATTGAGGATAGTCTTTCATCTCTTTTATCCGATGATCCTCTTGCTTCTTGTCTTCTTGAAATGTATGGAAATTGTTAGTTTGATGATGAAAGATCAATGAATGAAGTAAGCAATCTCATGGAATCTGTTGCAAGCTTAGATTTTCCATCTTGGAAAACTCCAATAGAACCTCTTCCTCCACTCTCTAGCACTCCACCGGTCTCATCTTTAGTTTCTCCACCAACTCTTGAGCTTAAAACTCTACCTTCCAATCTCAAGTATGCATTCTTAGGACCAAAAAAGACTCTTCTGATTATCATTTCTTCAAGTCTTGAAAAAGAAAAAGAAGATGCTCTCTTAAGTGTGCTTAAAGAAAATAAGGAAGCCATAGGATGGAGTGTGGTGGATCTTAAAGGAATTGACCCTTCTATTTGTATGCATCGCATACTTATGGAAGATGATGCAAAACCCTTTAGGGATGCCCAAAGGAGACTTAATCCAAACATGAAGGAGGTAGTTAAGAAGGAAGTTGTCAAACTCTTAGATGCCGGAATCATTTACCCAATCTCCGATAGCAAATGGGTGAGTCTAACTCAAGTAGTTCCCAAAAAATCAGGGATTACGGTCGTTGAGAATGCAAAGGATGAGGAAATCTCTAAGCGCATCGCCAATTCATGGCGTGTATGTATTGATTACCGCAAATTGAATGCCGCCACTAGAAAGGATCACTTCCCCTTGCCATTCATTGATCAAATTCTAGAGAGATTGGCTGGGCAACAATATTATTGCTTCCTTGATGGCTATTCGGGGTTCAATCAAGTAGCCCTTGACCCATTAGAGCAAGATAAAACCACATTTACATGTCCATTTGGCACATTTGCTTATAGACGGATGCCTTTTGGTTTATGCAATGCACCCGCCACATTCCAAAGGTGTATAATGTCAATTTTCTCAGATATGGTGGAAGAGTATCTAGAGGTTTTCATGGATGATTTTTCTATTTTTGGGTCTTCATTTAATGCATGCCTCAAAAATTTAGATCTAGTGCTTAAGAGATGTCGTGAAACCAACCTTGTACTTAGTTAGGAAAAGAGCCATTTCATGGTTTAAGAGGGTATTGTTTTAGGTCACGTTATCTTAAGGAGAGGAATAGAGGTAAATAAAGCGAAGGTTGAGATTATTGCCTCCACCTTTAACGGTGAGAGAGGTTCGCTCATTTCTAGGTTATGCTGGCTTTTATCGCCGTTTTATCAAAAGACTTTAGCAAAATTGCTCGACCCTTGTGCAATCTTCTTGCCAAGGAAACTCCTTTTGTCTTTGATCGAGCATGTTTAAACGTTTTTCATAAATTGCGTGAATTATTATCATCTGCTCCTATCATGCAACCTCCCAATTGGTTATTTCCATTCGAAATTATATGTGATGCTTCTGATTATTGCCATTTAAAATTATGTGTGATGCTTACTTATGCCATCTACTACGTAAGTAAAACTTTCTCGGGAGCTCAATTGAATTACTCCACTACCGAGAAAGAATTACTTGCCGTAGTGTATGCTCTTGATAAATTTCGTTCCTATCTCTTAAGGTTCAAGGTCGTTGTTTATTCTGATCATGCCGGCTTGAAACATCTATTGACAAAAAGGGAAACAAAACCTAGGTTAATTAGATGGATTTTGCTTCTTCAGGAATTCGATTTTGAAATCAAGGACAAGAAAGGCACCGAAAATGTGGTTACCGATCATCTTTTTAGGTTATCGATAGAGCCTTTCCCTAGTCTACCAATTTGTGACTCTTTTATGGATGAACAACTCTTTCAAATTTCCAATGGAAAAATACCTTGGTTTGCCGACATTGTGAATTATTTGGCAATTGGCAAACTTCCAACTTCTTAGTCAAAGAACGAAAAGAATCGTTTCTTTGTCAACATCCGGAATTACTATTGGGAAGACCCTATCTTATATTGATATTGTTGGGATCAAATTGTGAGGAGATGCATTTCGGAGAGTGAAATTCCAAGTGTCCTAGTGTTTTGTCACACTCTTGCATGTGGTGGGCATTTTAGTGCAAAGAAGACCACCTTGAAGGTTCTTCAAAGTGGGCTCTTTTGGCCCACTATTCATAGAGATGCCTACAATTTTTGCAAATCATGTGAGAGATGTCAAAAGATGGGGACAATGTTTAGAAGAGATATGATGCCCTTGACTAATATACTAGTTGTTGAGATCTCTGACATATAGGGCATTGATTTTATGGGTCCATTTCTTATGTCCTATGGTTTTCAATACATTCCTCTTGCCATTGATTATATTTCTAAGTGGGTGGAAGCATGTGCTACGAAAACAAATGACCACTCCGTGGTCATTCAATTCATTAAATCCAATATCATTGCTCGTTCTGGTATTCCAAGGGCTATAATAAGTGATGAAGGAAAGCATTTTTGCAATCAATTCTTGAAGCATTTATTTCTTAAGTACTCCGTCACTCATAAGGTAGCCACTCCCTACCAACCTCAAACAAGTGGGCAAGTTAAAGTGTTCAACCGGGAAATTATGCATATTCTTGAGAAAACCGTTGACACCACCCGGAAGGATTGGTCAAGGAAGCTAAATGATGCTTTGTGGGCTTATCGGACGGCATATAAGACTCCCACTGGAATGTCTCCTTATATGCTTGTATATGGAAAGCCTTGCCATCTTCCGATTGAATTAGAACATAAAGCCTTATGGGCGGTTAAAAAGCTCAATCTTCATTTTGATAAAGCCGGAGAGAATAGGCTACTTCAATTGAGTGAGTTAGAAGAATTAAGACATAATGCTTATGATAATGCCAAACTCTACAAAGAAAGAACCAAAGCCTTTCATGATAAGCATATTATGAAAAAGTCTTTGGAACCCGGTCAAAAAGCTTGGCTTTTCAACTCTAGACTGAAACTCTTTCCTGGGAAATTGAGAACCAAATGGGAGGGTCCTTATGAAATAATCTCTGTTGCACCTCATGGGGCGGTTGAAATCAAAAATTTGAAGAAGGGAAACATTTTTAAAGTTAATGGATAGAGGTTGAAACCTTATATAGAGGGTTAAGTCTTTCAAAAACAATTGGAAGCTGCACATCTAGTTGACTCGGTGTATGAAAACATAGAAAATTGCATTAACAAGGGACCAAAAGCTTCTTTTAAGCTTAATCGAACAAGTTCTTTAAAGAACCATTTGTTGGGTGGAGTTCAAAGCATCTATCACCCCAACAAGGAGGGGATGCATAACAAGATCTTTGATCCAGGCTAAAAGAGCCCAATGTCTTGCTAGAGATGTTAAAAACTAGCAAAAGCATTTCGTAGGGTGTCAAAACCCTATTCCTCCCCCATTTCTATCTTAAATTTCATTTCTTGCAAAGTCTAGATATTGGCTTTGGGTTCATACACATGGCTAGGGACTGTGATTAGGATTGCATGAACTTTCATGTTGGAGTTGAGCATTTTGCATAAGTTCGATCGATCTCAAATGAGAGTTTGATTGATCGAACTTCCACCTGCATCTAACACTTAGAAAAATTTTCGACCTGCATCCACCTGCATCCAACACTTAGAAAATTTTTTGACCTGCATCCACCTGCATCCAAATCACCTCTCTATCCCATCATTCGAACTTATTCTCAAATTGATCATAACTTTTTGGATCGATCCAAACCTCAAGTTCGATCGATCTTGAGCTCCAACACTTAGAAAAAATTTGAGCCTGCATCAACTTGCATATTTCAGCTCTCTGTCTCATCGATCGAAAACATTTTAAGATCGATCTGAAGTTCTTCGATCGATCTAACTTCATCATTGGATCGATCTGCAAGTCCCAACACTTACAAAAATTTCTGAACCCAAAAACCTACATATTCTACCTCTCTGTCACATCGATCTCAATTTTGGAATTTATTGTTTTGACTTTGTTTTGACTTTTAAATTTAAATTTCAAAATATATATATATATATATATATATATGTATATATATATATATTATTTTATTCTTTTCAAAAACTCCAAAAATATTTTTATTTCATTTTTATTTTACTTCCAAAAAAAAAAAAAAAGGGATTCACCATGGTGCCCTTATGTGTAGTTATGCCTACTTTATGCTTGAGTTAGGGTTTGATCTCATATCTCATTTTCTTATTGTGCTATATTGTCTTAGATTGCATGCTTGATTATTCTTTTCCCATTTGATATTTGATGTGAGTTTGCTAGTGTAGTTATTTAAGTAGGTTTTTGATTCCAAGTTTGGGGGAGACGTCTTTCGAATTGGATCATTGCCGGGCTTCATGTTTTCGCCACCACGATATACTCTTTCCATCTTTTCCATTGTTCTCATTGCACATTGAGAATGTGCAGTTTAAGTTTAGGGGTAAGGTGTCTTTGTTGCATTCTGCTTAAAGTTGAGTTTAAAATGCATGATTTAGATTTGAGATTGATGTTAGCGATGATTTTGATCTTTTGAGGGCTATATTACTTAGAATTTAAAAATTGCATGATTTGAGAGTCCAGTACTCCTTGTATGCCTTGTGGAAGCCATTTAGGAGTAAATTTTCGAAAGATTGATATCTTGCTTGCACTTGTGGTCCACATCATCTTGATTTTGTGATTGTTTTAAGATTCACTTTAGGATTCTACACTAGCACAGGCACACTAGCATTCATTTATGGGGAACATGCTTTGTTGATTATTGAATTGGTTATATCCTAATTGGGCTAGTAGTGCATTGAAAGCTTTCATTCTTGATAAAGGTGGATAACAACCCCTTTTCACTAAGTAGCCGGGATTCTAGCCCCATCAAGTACTAAACTTCTCACGCCGAAAGATGGAGGGCCCAAACTCTAGGTTAATAATTAAATGCTTAAAAAAAAAAAAAAAAAAAAAAGTGAGGACTTCTCCCAAAAGGTGAGAAGTGGGAAATGATTAAATGGAGGTTGTCTTGATTTGTAGCCTAGTTAATTTGAGCTTGTAAGTCCGTAGGGGTGTTTGAACGCCTAATGCCCTAAAGCTGTCTGGTTTGGGAGTCATTGACCTAACACTCGACCTCATGAATCGCTAGAAAGCTTAATAGATCAACACATTGCACCATGCTTCCATCTTTGATCCTAAAAAAATAATAATAAAATAAAATAAAATAGAGTGAAAAGAATAAGCGCACCTAGATAAATAAAGCTTTAATAAAAGGTCTACTTTTTGTCTTGATGATCGGTACTAGATTTATGTTCTAGTTTGAGGGTAAGGATGTGATTAATTCTTTAGTTGGCTTAGATAGCAACATATTTGATGCCGATCCACTCAAAAGGATTCTAGAGTTGTTTTGATTTGCATGATCATTTTCTTGATGTGTGGAGGACTATATTTGCTTACTTGATGTTGAGATTTTGGGAGATTGCTTGGAAATGTTTGAAAAATTGCATACTTGAGGTAGTTTTCTCCCAATGCTTGTTTGCAAAATTGGTGTCTCTTTTGTGATAATGAGCTTAATATTTATGAGTATCATTTCTAGAAACCCTCACGAGACTTCACTCGTCCAATAGGGGTAACCTAGGGATTTAAAAGGCTTGTTGTATATACTAAGTGCAATCATGTTCCCTACGAAAGTAACGTTATCCATTTATTGCTTTCTAGTACATAGATGTATAATTGTTCATTTCATTCCTTTACTTTCTAGTTTATTGCAAGGGACTAGTAATATTTAAGTTTGGGGGTGTGATAAGCGCTGAAAAGTGCGTATTTAAACCCCTTAAGCTTAGGTATTCTAATACCTTTATCTATCTTACTTTACCGTTTTAGATTGATTTCGTGTTATTTCCATTTCCACGCATTTATCCCAAAAATAAGCTAACTCAGCCAAATAAGAGCAGAAATGAAGCAATTCTGGGATGAATCAAAGAAAGGAGCCAAGTGGAAGCAAAAGGAAGCAAAAGGTGGAATTCAACATCTTCGATCGATCTCAGATCAAAGTTCGATCGATCCAACATGATCGATCTCAGCACCTCAAGATGGATTAGAGCCATGATGACATTTTCAGAGATCTCAAAAGTTCGATCGATCCAACATCATTCTTTGATCGATCAAACTACCTTGTCCTTATCCAAATGATTGATCTTATCTAGTTGTACCACCCTACCAACCACTTTTGTCCTTTTCTCAAAAATATCTTTGAAATATCTCAGATTTGTTTTTATCTAAAAAAGCGCCGCCATTGAGGATCGATCCAACTTCAGTTCGATAGATCTCAGCCATGTTCGATCGATACAAGTCCAAGGGTCAATCGATTGAACTTCCTCCAGTACAAAAAAGTTAAATTTCTAGCTCATTGAAAGCTGTCCTTATCCAATCATTGAGGAATATTTTATACATGACCCTAGCTCATTTTGTGTGTCACTTGACCTACCTATATATAGAATATGATACACTTTTTGAGGGGGATTCATCTATCATAATAGAGGCTATTCTTAAGGAGGAAGAAATGAGGAGAAGGCTAGAGACACAAGCTTGGGAGCTCTTCATCAACCAAGGAGTAGATTTCTTCCATGGGGTTTGCCCTTGAGGGTTGGATAAGCATTACCATGAGTGGCTAGACATCCTCTTGGGGCTAGAGTTAGCCCCAAGCATGCTTTCTACATCTTGATTTTGTGTACTATTGAGGGATTATTGTTGTAATACATGTTTTAGCACTTTTATGTATATAAATCTTGTTTATTCAATGATATATGTGGTTTAATGCTTCCAAATGATCATTTCATTATATCCATATGTTTATGTATGCTAGAATAGATGTTCACGTGTTTGTCTCTATTTCTTGTGTTATTGATGCATGTCTATGTGCATTAATGCCATAGATCTAGAGATTGTCAAGACATAGTGCTTAATGAAATGCTCTTGTAATTTTCTTGATGGTTCATGCTCATTTCTTGATGGATTGTGCCTCTCACTTAGCTTAATTAGTTTAATTTCATATCATTAGCTTAATTTTAGTGTAGTGGTAGCATAGTTGTTAGATGGGAGGACAATCCATGCTTGTTGTTTGATGTTCTATACTTTTGAGTGCAAGTAGCATACGTTTCTAACCTTGAGGTGTATTTGGCTTGTGAGCTTAATGAAATGATTAATGACTTGCTAGATATATTGTGTTTTTCACATGGTACTTAGACAATATATACTTAATTGTTAGATATATTGTGTTTTTCACATGTTGATTAGATAATATATACTTAATTTGTCACCCTTGCTAATTGAATCAACCAAGCACACATACACATTAATATTGCAACACATATTTCCCTCATTAGTAACTTGTTAAGGGTGTAGAAAAGTATTGTTTAGTGGTGACCTCTAAACCCCAAGATCTCTCTCTCTTACTTACTCTTTATTGCATTCAATTATTTAGTTTAATTTGATCTCTAGTTTAATCAACCAACCAACTATTTGTTTGATCACTTGACCTACTAACCCTAATAGTGATTCCACAAGCTAGTATGACAACTCAATCCCTTGGGACGATCCCTACTCACTCTTGCTACGTTAGTAGTAGTGGTGGTAGTAGTTTTATAAATTTAAACTTGACCTAAAAAGCTTTTCTTGAACCGCACATTCACTATATTATTTTGGCGTATAGGAACGGCCGCCGTCAGAAGAGGCACATAGGAAGCAAGATTTCCTACGGCATCAGCGAATGGAGGAAGAGCAACAAATGCCTGAGTTACAGGACGATGATGGTCAGTTTCATGAAGAACAGGAGGGAGTACAGCGGGCTCAGGATTAAGTCAGGGATCCAGAGTATCCTCCTCACATCAACGACCTCATTGCTCAGGCTATAGAAGCAGGGATAACAGCTGCACTTCGAAATCAGTCTCAGGTACAGCCAGCACCGTTACTAGCACCGGTTGTTCAGACTGATACTTGGGAGAAGGCTAAGAGTTCTTTCACAAAGGGGAACCCACCTGAGTTCACAGGCTCCACCAATGTGAAAGTAGCTCACCAGTGGAAACAGGAAATTGAGCGACATCTTTGCTTGATTCATTGCACGGAGGTTCAGAAGTAGATGTTTTCTACCTTCAAGCTGGTCGGAGATGCATTACAGTGGTGGGAGTCAGTTACCACCACAAAGGAGATGATGACATTGACTTATAAGCAGTTTAATGCACGCTTTGATGAGAAGTACTTCCCTTATGCAGTTAGGGCAACCATGAAGACGGAGTTTCTTAATCTGCAGCTAGGGAACATGACAGTGGCGGAGTATGAGCAGCAATTCAAGCGCTTATCTCTTTTTACTCCGGAGAAGGTGGATACAGAGGAGAAGAAGCGCAACAGTTTTGTTAAGGGACTGATGTGGTCTATCAAATGAGCTATTATAGGTAATCCAGCCTATACTACCTACACTCAGGTGGTAGACGCCGCTCTACAGCAGTATCAATTGACGGTGGACTTCAAATAAGCCAAGGGTGAGAAGCGGGGTGACAGAGACTCTGCTAATCAGTCAGCAGAGAAAGGGAATGGCAACGGACACCGACAGAATGACAAAGGCAAATTACAGGGACAACAACCTTGGAAGAATCACAGGTAGGACAGAGTCAGCCACAGGCTAACCGACAGAGGAGGCCATTTGGTACTTTCCAGGATAGTTGCTGTACTTGTGGAGAGTATGGTCACACTTCCAGGCAGTGTCCTAAAGCAAGACAGGGATAGGGACAGGGACAGGGACAGCATGTGCAGCAGGGGCAAAGGGCACCAGTGCCTTTACCAGCTCCTCAGGTTCCACGAATTCAGGGACAGACATATCCAGTTTTACTAGTGCCGCCACAGCCTCAGGGATAGGCACCACAGTAGCTATATTATAGCAGGGTGTATAAGCCCATGTCACAGGATATGTAGGCACCTCAGGCTGTTGAGGGTAAGTTTCCTATTCATGGTTTACATGGATGTGTATTATTTGACACGAGTGCTACACACTCATTTGTAGCTAGATTTTTTGTTGTTTTGTCTGGGATGATGACTCGAGTATGTAGTAGACCACAGGGTATTTCTACACCGTTAGGCAATATAGCCATTCTTTATGAGAGTGATGGGCTTGTGACACTAGATAGTGGTAGACTCAGATTTTTAGCCAATCTTTTGGTCCTGGACATGCACACTTATGATATGATACTTGGGATGGATTGGTTATTGCATTACAATGCCCAAGTTAATTGTTATGGTAAGTCTATTGTTTTCACCATACCTAGTCAGGATATGTACATCGTCGTTATGCCATATTCTAATGGGGGCAGTAGCACTTATTTGTTCCATGTGGAGGAGGAAACGGAGGAGGGGATTACTGTATCTTTGGATAATATACTAATTGTACAAGACTTTTTGGATGTATTTCAGGAAATTCCAGGGTTACCACCTAGTCGCAAGAATGACTTTGTGATAGACTTAGCTCCAGGCACTACGCCTATTGTTAGGGCACCGTATAGGATGGCACCAGTAGAGATGTGAGAGCTTAGGGATCAGATTCAGCAGCTACTCAACCATGGTTTTATTCGCAGGAGTACTTCACCCTAGGGAGCATCAGTTTTATTTGTGAAGAAGAAGGATGGTTCATTTTGCCTATGTATAGATTACAGGGAGTTGAACAAGGTTACTATTCGTAACAAGTACCCTTTGCCCAGGATTAATGACCTTTTTGATCAGTTAAAGGGAGCTACGTTTTTCTCTAAGATTAATCTGCGGTCTGGATATCATTAACTTCGGGTTTAGGAGCAGGATGTTCAAAGGATAGCGTTTCTCACTAGATATGGATCTTATGAGTTTCGTGTAATGCCGTTTGGGTTGACTAATGCACCAGCAATTTTCATGGATTTAATGAACAGAGTCTTTAGGGCTTATTTGGATCAGTTTGTCATTGTTTTCATTGATAATATCTTAATTCATTCTAGGTTTGAGGATAATCATACTCGACATCTTTGGATAGTTTTGTAGACGCTTCGTGAGCACCAATTGTATGCCAAGTTTGAAAAGTGTGAATTTTGGCAGCGGGAAGTGAAGTTTCTGGGTCACGTGGTGTCAAAAAGGGGAATAGCGGTGGATCCAGCCAAGGTTTCAACAGTGGTGGAGTAGGGACAGCCTACTTCACCTACCGAGATTTGGAGTTTCCTCATATTGGCAAGATATTACAGGAGGTTCATCCAGGGGTTCTCAAAGATACGGTTTGTGTGGGATTAACATTGTCAGAAAGCTTTTGATGAGCTGAAGACTAAGTTGACTTCTGCACCAGTTTTGTCTAACCCACAGAGCAAGATAGAGTATCTTATCTACACAGATGCTTCTTTACAAGGTTTTGGATATGTTTTGATGCAGGAGGAGAGACCAATTTCATATGGATCTCGGAAGCTTAAGTCGTATGAGCTTAATTATCCAACACATGATCTGGAGTTGGCAGTTGTGGTCTTTGCCTTACGTATTTGGAGGCATTATCTGTTGGATGAGTCCTTCAGATTATTTAGCGATCACAAGAGTCTGCAATATTTGTTCACTCAGCGGGAGTTGAATATGAAACAGCGCAGATGGTTGGAGTTTGTGAAAGATTATCACTTTTATATATAGTACCATCCAGGGAAAGCGAATGTGGTGGCAGAAGCACTCGGTTGCCGAACCTGTTGGTAGTCTTTTTGCTTTATTTATTACTGAGTGGAATGCTTTGAAGACGGTGGATGAGTTGTTGAATGCTTTCATGGCTTGCATGGTAGTTACACGTTCTATCATTCACAAGGTTTTGAAGGCACAACTCACGGATCAACAGTGCATTGACAAAGTTGCAGAGATAGCTTCCAGTGAGGTCCCATTTTACTATGTTGGGGCTAATGGAGGTTTGAGGTATAAGAGACGGTTAGTGGTACCTTCTGCTGATAAGTTGAGGAAGGATGTGATGACGGAGACTCACCATTTTGAGTTTTCTATTCATCTAGGAGGAGACAAGATGTATCAGGATATGAAGTGGCAGTTTTGGTGGGCAGGTATGAAGAAAGACATTGCACTTTTTGTTTCGCAGTGTAGTACCTGTCAGATGGTTAAGATTGATCATCAGAGGCCGCTAGAAGCTCTACAGCTACTACCGATACCGGAGTGGAAATAAGAGAGCATTTCTATGGATTTCGTGGAAGGATTGCCCAATTCCTATACGGCTCACAATTCCATTTGGGTCATCGTGGATAGGTTGACTAAATCAGCTCATTGCTTGCCTATTCGCACTGACTTCACATCGGAGTAGTTGGCGAGACTTTACATTATAGAGATTGTGAAGTTGCATGGCATCCCATTGTCTATTATATCGGACAGGGATTCGAGCTTTGTGTCAGGATTTTGGAAGAGTTTTCAGCACACTTTGGGTACAGAGTTACATCTTAGCACTGCTTATCATCCTCAGACTGATGGATAAACAGAGCGAGTTAATTAGATCATTGAGGATATGCTATGTTCGTGTGTTCTTGATTTCAAGGGCCACTGGGAGGATTATTCGCCACTTGTGCAGTTTACATATAACAATAATTTCTAGAAGACTATTGATATGGCACCATTTGAGGCATTGTATGGCCGACCGTGTCGATCGCCTGTTTGTTGGATGGAGGTTGGCGAGAGTAGATTTTTAGGCCCTGAGTTCATTAAGGATACTTCTTAGAAGATTGCTCTCATTTGGGATCACATGCGTACTGCTCAGAGTCGGCAGAAGAGTTATGCTATAATGACCAGGTCATTTTCTTCCTTTTCCCTTTTTCCTCAAATTTTGCGGATAAATTTTTTCTGTTGTCTTCTTTTTTCTGTGGATGGTTTTTCGTCGCTTAGTGTCATCTCGAGTGCTCAAAATTGGTTTTTCAGACTCTTTCGTGTGAATTGACAACTTCCTTTGAGGACCGAGTCATTTTCGCATTTCTCATTTTTGGACACTATGCGTTATTTTGTCTTTTCCCTATTTTGTCATTTTCCCTATTTCGTCTTATCTCCATTTGTCAATTTTTGGTATAACCTCACTTCTTGTGCTCGGAGTTGGTTTTTGACTTAACGTATCCTTATCGTGAGTGGTTTCCACGAAATACGTATCTTTACTTTTGCAAGAAAGTACTCTAGTTGCTCCCGGTGCCCATAGGGGCATGGATGCATAAATCTTTCGAATTAATTTCATTTCTTGGGGTGTTTTTCATAAATATCTTTTGAAGATATTTTATTTCAGGGGCATCTAAGAAAATATCTTTTGGAAGATATTTTCATTCTGGGGCAGTTTCGCAGTTAACCCTTTTGTAGGGGCCATTGTACAATTAACGAAAGTTTTTGCAAAATGTCTCGTCTGGAGCCTGGATCCTCGTACGGGATTCATTTTCACTTTTTGTTGACTCATAAATTCATTGAATTTCGTTCTGGTCATTTTTCTCCAGTTTTGGAGTTTCTGGACCTGGTTGCCGCCGAACTTGTTCGGGGCATAACTTTCTGCTCGGGACTTGATTTTTGATGCCGTTTAATCCGTTATTCATATTTTTTGATTTTGAATCTTTTTTGTTCACAAAGTTTTACCTTTTGAGCGCGTTTGCTCAAAATCCACTTTTCCGGACCCGGCGGGGCCCTTTCGGGGCACTTTTTATGTTTACTATAAATAGGTGCCTTAAAGAAGAAAAATCAGATTTTGTTCTTCTTCCTCCTCTCCTTGCACAACCAAAGGCAGCGATGGATGCCCATGGAGCTACCATCTTCTCTCTCCTCCTTTAACCTACTTTTCCTAAGTGAAAATCCTTCGGCCTTTACATTTGTTGCTCGCCTCGTCGTGCTCTACCATTACCCCTTATTAGAAACCATTTCTGACCAAATTTTGAGTTTAGGATTTAGGCCAAGTTTGGATTTTCATGGGGATTCTTGGAGATTCATATAGATCGTGTTATCCCCGACAAAACCTAGGAGTTTCGTCGGATTTGGAGCCGTTTCGTTTTGATGGCTTTTGAGATTTTCATCTCAAATTGAGGTAGGGGGTGTCTTAGGATTATATTTGTGTTGTATTGATGATTATATATGCTTATACAACTTGTATGCATGTTTTGTATAAATCTTAAAATTTAATTTTAATTAATTTCTTTGTAAAGGATTTAATGCTCAAGGATATGTATGACTTGGAATTGAATTGTAACATGCTAGGAAATTATGCTTGGATATGTTGGTTAACAGATATTAAATTTGGCTCATTTGATTAAGAATTACAACTTTTATTTAATATTTATCGTTAGTGAAAGTTTAATTCACATGGTTGTATCAAGCATGAAATCAAGTTGTAATGTGGTATTTAAATAGGCCTTGGCATGTTCCCTAACATAGATTAAATTAAGGGCATTTGGAATTATTTAAAAATCTAGAGGAAATTAATTAATTAGCTTGATTAATTTTGTTTTAAGTGCTTTAATCACTTAAATAGTCATTTGATGTTATATATGTGATGACCATGACATGTCCTTCAATATATATTAAGTTGAGGTTATTTGGGATTAACTTGGAATTTAGAGAAGTTAACTATTTATGTCTAATTAAATTCTATTTTATTACTCCATGGATTTAATTGCATTTTGGAAGTTATTTTTATATTTAAATCATGGATTTGGATTTGGTGTATGTTCACTTGATTACTTTTGAGCATTGGATAACATAGTTGTTACTTTTATATTCATGAGAATATGTTTTTCCTTATTGAATATATTGTTGCTATGTGCGAGGAATTGCACACTTTGTATTTGACATCTTTCATGCCATAGTAGTTGTAGACTTTGAGCATGTATTGTATAAGTTTCCAAAATTGGATTGACTTTGGTAAATAGTTGATATCTTGTATATATATGTTGATATATATATACGTTGTTACACAATTTGTCAATTTTGGAAACTTAGGGATGTTGTTGTTTGGCTACGGCTAGGACTTGGTTCTAGTACGGGGGATTGTCTCTCTATATAGTCTAGTGCGCACATAGGGAGGTTACCCATTGGCTAGTATCCCTAAAGTAACTATGTTGTCGGTCTGATCCGGCGTGACGTCCGAGTATCCACTTTGTTTGATTTCGTATTTCATTTCAAGTTGATAACTAGATGATATCGTAACTTGTTTTCTTTATTTGATTTCCCATTTTAAGTTGCAAGATGTTAACTTTGAGAAATCATGCTTTAAGCGTTGTATTGGAAGTTCCAATGTTGGTTAAATTGCATTGATATCATAATTTATATTTTGATGTTCAAATGTAGTTTAGGAATGATCCTATAGATTCACTTTGAACATAGACGTTAGGTGGCATGACCCATTCTTGTTGTTTTCTTATCTTGGATTTCAAGTTGAAGACTTTGATAATCTATATCTTGTTGCTTTGTTTAACATGTTTCCATGTTGTTTGAATTGCATGAACAATATGATTATGCTAGAAATGTTTTAAGGTAGCTTAGGATGCTTCTTGAGTCTCATTTTGACATAGACGTTAGGTGGCATGAACCCCTTTGATACGTTTCACCTTAAGGTGATAAAATTGTAAAATTCTTGGTCGATGTATACTTATCTCCTATGAGTAGCTTTATGTTACTGACCCCTATGATACTGGGGCATATTTCAGGTACAGGACTCAAGACTTGAAGATTTCATTGCCTTAGATCGTTTGGTAGCTTTATGTATCAAACTTGTATTCTTTGATTCTGCGTGTGTAAAGTGTACATAAGTACACTCCTTTTAATGCATTTTACATGTATGACATGAGGCCTAGGGCCATTAACTTGAAAGGTTACAAGTATGTTTCCTCTAAAACTCAAGTATTGCCATTGTAGCTTATTTGTGAGAAATGGAGGCTTTGTATGCTAAAACTTGTTAATGGAATGTAAAGAGGCTTTAGGCCATGTTGGTACATCTATTTTATCATATTGCATGCACTTGCATACTCACTTTGGCAAACAACACCATCCTTGATGAAACAAAAACTCTAAGTAGCATTTTTAGGGAGTTTTACCCTATTCTATTCCAGGGGCATTTTGGGTATTTCAAAATGCATTTTTTTTTTCATTTTTTTCCTTTTTTCACATAGAAAACTCAATTTTGAGTGGGGTTTCTACTTTGTGTTTTTCCAGAAAATGCCATCTTGGCCCTCAAAAATCCATATTTGTCCGAAAAATCCTTGCTGCCAGGTTTTGCAGATTTGTAGTGCAAATGTACTTGGTACTATTCATCGACTTTTTTTTGAAAAGTGTGACGACCAATCCGAAACTTCTGGGACTCTTGTGGGTGTATTTTAAGATTGCATTTTCAATTTAGGCAATTTAAAAACCTCCTGAAGCCCTATTTCCTTTCTTTTGGCAGCAGGTCGGAAAAATCTTTACCCCCTTTACCAGATTTTCTTGGGGGCATTCTGGGCATTTTACAATGCATTTTTTTTTTTGTTTCCGTCCACATTTGGGGTAGGAAACTTGATTTTAGGGGGGGTCTTCTTTGAGTTTTTCCAGAAAAGTCCATTTAGATGCCCGTTTTTACTCTCAATTGCAGCAGTAGTGGGTTGACGGCACTGTAGCTATCACGGCCTTCGTCTGGCCGCCGCGACGTCAATTTTGTGTTTGACCTTTCTCCCTCATCCGGACTCTAAATCAAGTGAATTTTTTTTTGAAATTGATTAATTTTTCATTGTCTATCCAACGGTGTGTTTGGTTGCACCCAAATATCTCTGGATATGTACCAGTTTACCCCTTTTAGCTTTATTGCTCGTTTTTCTTTGTTTTGTCGTTTCTCCTTTGTCCGGAGTCCGAATAATGAAATTCTTGAGTCCATCATGATTATTTTTCATTGTCTTACCAGTGGTGTGCTCGATAGCACTTGAATCCACTTTTTTATAAAATGACCATTTTGCCCCTAGGTTCATTTTTGTCCGTTTTTGAAACGACACTTCCGCATTTGTTTTCCTTTGGGTTTCATGACCTCATTGAGGGTCACATTGGTGTCTTAGAGACGTATTGTATCTCTAGAGACCGTTGTTTCACCTGTCGCTTCCGCATTTTGGACCCGTTATCGGGTCATCTTTTGGTCATCACTAACGCACCAGGTTTACAAAACTTGGGCCGTCACAGGTGGTATCAGAGCTCCCAGGTTTGAATACCTTGGGACGACGGGTTTTAGGTGCATATCACATTTCTGTTGCTTTGTTTTACGTGCTTATATGCTTCATGATAACATGTTTTGGTTTGATAACATGTTTAGGTGCTTATGTGCTATACGTAGTATGTTATCTGTTTTACTTGTTTTGATTCCAATATAAATAGCATGACATATGATGTATGCTAGATTAGATTCGCATATACATAACTGTGTTGCATATTTGGCATGACACGTGATTGGTCATTGAGGAACGAGTTGAGGTTGATGGTGATTGTAGTTACGGTTGTATTGTAGTTTAGGTTGTTGTTGACCTAGAGTTGGTTTTGAGGTAGGTGGAGAGACACCTTTTGTTTAGGCTCTTGTGGGGTGAGCCATTAGGCACAACCGTAGTACTGGATTTGTTGATTTTAGGCCATGGTTAGGTTTTGGACATTTTGGGATCCTTGGTTGTTTTGGAAGGTTCCTCTGAGCTTGCAATTTTCGTGGGCGGGTACGTTGTGGGCGTGTGCATGGCACTGTTATGCTACCGTACTGGCAAGCTACGAGTGCAGTTCGGATGGAATCAGCGTTGGGTTTTATTCCAACAGGTGTAGTCCTTTTGGTTAGTGATTGATGGTCTTTTTGAGGATGATTTTGGAAATCGTTTTGATTGTTCGATTGTATGGCTAGAGTGGCCATTTCATTTAAGTTCTCCTTACGTGATAACGTTTTTCGGATCAAGTTGATTGATTGATGTTTAGGGTTGGTGAGAGCATTACACTGTTAGTGTCACTTGTAGTGTCACCTTTAGACTGGAAATGGATTGTTAGAGTCTTACCATCGTGGTAAGGACTCATGTTTGTTTTGAGACAGGTTGTTGTCACATTGGTTTTGGAGTCAGATTGTGGCTAGGATTGGTCCTTTTCTTTTTATCTAGATACTTTAGGACACGATGTCCATAGGGTTCATTGTTGCATCATTTTATCTTTTGTAATTTCGTTTACTACCATGTTAGTAGTATGATTTATGTTATTGCGATGCATGAGTAGGTGGAGGTATATCCACATTTGTCTTCTTGTCGTGTGACATTAGCATGCCCTGCATATATGCTTAGAGATGTCATGTTGTTGTTGTGCTTTAATGACATGCTTTTGTGTTTACATGGAGGCGTGCCACATGTACCTTTGATTTTATCTATGAGAGTAAATTTATTTATTTGGTAGTTGCATTCCTTGTCATATGCATGACTTCTGTGTTTAATTCTCCTTTTTATTTCCCTCAGTCATACGTAGTGTATACGATTTTGTTATGAGATTACTTTTAGAGGAGTTGTCACATTTGTTTGGCCTTAAGCTGTCCATTTCTTTAAGGTGGGAAGAATACTTCCTTTTTGTGTTCGTCGTGTTAACCCTTGTGGGAGAATGGGAATCCTCTTCTTTCTTAGTTCGTGGTTGGGACTTCATAAGGAGTGAGTCTTTTCTCTTCGTCGCCTTGTGCGTAGTTTGGGGTTAGTTGGTCCGTGAGGATCATCGTTGTCGTTTTGAGTCTTTAGCGAGGATTTGATGGATTTTGGTCGACTTACTTCCATGAAGGGGGTGAAGTCTTTGACCTTGTTGTCATTCGTTTCAGAGGTGGAGTCGTGGTGTTATCCTTCTTAGGACTAGTGGTTTCCTTTCCTTCGTGTCTTTCCTTGGGGGAGTTTTGCCATGGTTGTTGAAGGAGTTGTAATACTCAGAGTGAGTTGATTGGTGTGAGATCATTTTATGGGGACTTGTGTCCGTATCATTAAGGATTTGTTTGATTTATGAGGTAAGCTCGATGCTCTTTTGAGAATGTCTTTTGGAGACTTGCATTGGTTTTTGGAGACCTGGATAGTTGACCCTTAGGAGAAGTTTTGAAAGATCACCGTTTGGCTTGTTTATGGAGTTTTCTTGTCCTAGTTCTGGCTAGGCATAGTTTTGAGGAATTATAGTTCCAGTGATTGATTGTGAATTGAAATTAAAGGATTTTGATTTAGCTTGGTGATGCCAAGCACGGTTTTGAGAGATTCATTTTGTGACTTTGGTTGTCAGGACTTGATGTGTGTACCACTTAGTAGACTTGTATTTCGAGGATTTGGTCACCCGTAGTAGGGATTTTGATCCGATGTTTGATTTTGGTGTGGTTTCGTAGTTGATCTATTTCAGGATGATATCTGGGATTTCGGAGATGATGTTTTGTTTGTTAGGCTTTGGATTCGTGATTTAGGTTGTTAACAGGAGTATTTTGAGGCGTTGGAGTTGTTGGTTTTGTTGTATTGAGGACTTAGGACCTTAAGTTTAGCAATGCCGATGACATTGTTGTCAGAGTTTTGGGATTAGCTACCCCAACTCTCACAAGATGCCTGGTTCCCGTAGTGCTTTTGGTAATGATGATTCACGACATTGATGTCATTTGTATCGAGAGGTTTCATGGGTAGACCTAGTGGGGGGCAGGTTATGAATTAGTGCCTTATACTGTCATGCTACCTTACTGACGAGTAAGTGTGGGCGGGTCCTGGTCGCTATTTGTACTGCCACGTTATCCTTGTTTTGTACTTTGATTTGATTTGTGAGGATCTTGAAGTTCTTTTTGGGTTGTTTTTGGATCAGTATGATGGTTCATCAGGAGAAATGCTTACTGTTGTTGTCTTCCATTCCTTTGTCTGGCGTTGGGTTCTGCGAGTGACCTTTGACTTGTCGTGTGGCCGTGCGGTCTTCTTTTGAGAGGTTGTCCAATCGTAAGCACGTGGGTGATAAGCGCCGAATATTGTATATTCAAGCTCCCTAAATTACATTAACAAAGTCCAGTTATTAATTATTTTATGTAGATTAACTCCATTTGCATGTTTTTATGCATTTTCAGGTTGAAGTGCAAAAAGGAAGCAAAAATGAGGCCTTGTGGAATTTTGAACAAAAAGGATGCCTTTTCTGATTTTCTGGCAGCGGTGATCCTGACTTTTGTCGCCATTTTCGACCTAGCAAACTCAAGAACTAGACTTCCATCATAACATTAAAGATTTAGATCTCTGAATCAGCTTTCCAAATATTCAAGTGGTTCATCATTCGGAGTTCGGAGCAGAGAGTTATGATCTTCATAACAGAGGTGCGCAGAACTGCCTGGCAGCACTGATGTACTGCCTTTCTCCCCATTTTCGACCAACCAGACTTGAGAATTGGGTCTTCATCAAAACATAAAGTTTTTAAAGCACTGAATCAGCTCTCGAAATCTTCAAACAGATCATCATTCGGAGTTCAGGGCACAAAGTTATAGCAGTTTTACCAAAATAGGTCAGCGCTGAGCAAGAGGAGCATGTTGCACATTGCACTAAGTTAGAGTGCTCGAGATCACCAAGCGAGTGCTCGAAAATCAGGCAGAATGCCCTTCAGAAATGGCTCATTTCAGCCCACTTGCACATTGGTTTCCTCAATGCCATCTTCCTTCTTTATGAAGTGGTTGGAAGTGTTCCTTGGAGGAGGGAGGGTGTTGTTGGAGCATAAAAGCTACCCAAGGGCCACACATGAGGGAGCTTCATCTTTAGCAAGATAGAGGAGAGAGAAGAGAGCAAGAAGAAGAGGGTTCTTGGAGCAAAAGGAAGGGAGCTCGAAAATGGAGGAAAAGGGCAAGCTTCTTCCTTCTCCTAGCTCACTCATGGGTAACTAAACCTCATCTAGGGAGGTGATGAAGCCTCCCCTTTTGTTCATGTTCTAGATTAGGTTCTATTTTGGGGATTATAATGTATAAACTTTGGTCTTTTCATAGTTTAAGAGCTTATTACTTCTTGTAATGAACATTCATGTTTAAATGATTGATGTGAGTTATTTAGCTTGTCTTGATGATTCTTACATTAGTCTTATTGCTTTTATTTTCATAGTGACAATGAAGATATTAACTATGAATGGTTTTCAAGGCATGTTAATTTTGAAACTTGATATTCCATTGCTTAGGTACCTCCTTTGATGGACTATGCTTGATTCTTACTTTCATGTGCTTCATCATTTGATTACAAACTTGATAGTTCTTGCTTGAGTGAGTATGTTGAAGGCTACACTTTAGTTTAGGTAGCTCAAATGTATTAATTTTTGAGGGATTATTCTTGTTTAATGATTTAATGAACTTCTCTAAGGGTATATGGTAATCTAGTGTTGCTATATATTCTGTGACCATTTTATACATTGTACTTCCCCAGTTTAGCCTTAATCTAGCATGTACATAGGGTGTAGTGTGGATTCACCTCCCTAGTATTTTCTACTTGTATCTCACTCCTTTAATTTCCTTGCAATTTATTGTTTTATGCACTTCAATTACTAGCTTAGTGACAAACCAATCAAACAAACCCTTATTACCCCTTATCATTCTAAGAACAATTCTAGACTCTTAGGTTGCCATAGACTAGCGCAGTCCCAGTGGTTCGACTAACCCGACCAATAGCCCTATTTTACAATGATTCGTGCTATTGCGAAGGTTGATGTTTAGTTGATCAACCGATCAATTTTTGGCGCCGTTGCCGGGGACTGCAAACAGTTTAGCAACCAAAGTTTAGGGTTAATTTTAGTTTGATTGTGAATATTGTGTCTTGTGAATATTCCTTGTGTGTTTTGATCATCTTTGTGTTGTAAGATTCTAGGGACTCGGAGCTCGTCGTGGGATTGCTAGCAAATTGTAAGTCTAGAGGACCCCAGGTAAGTCTTTTGACTTCTAGTTTCGCATTGTGAATATTCTGTATGTGTTTAATTTAGTTGTGAAGCCCTTGTCGAGGCTCTTAACTTGTTTATATTTTGTGTTCAAGCATCGGTCCTTGTCGTGGCCATTTACATTTTCTGTCTTGATAATTGAGGAGAAAGGGAACATCGTATGTGGAGTTGTGGTTGATGAATTGCTTTGTTGAGTATATGCTTTGTTGTTGATGTTCGGTCGTAGGTCACTTTCCTTACCCACAATCGATTCTCCCATTGATATTAACTCTCTTGAAAGAACTCTTAGACGGAACCTTAGGGAACCCACTCTTATAAGGGACCTTGGAACTGAATTCAATATAATGAGGGATAACGTAGGAAATCCGGGGAATGAAAGGGCTGAAATTCCTAATATCGAGCCAATGACTCTTAGAGATCATTTCATCCCTACCACCTATGCTTCTCCATCTTGCATAGTGATGCCAAACATCGATGCAGCTCAATATGAGATCAAGTCTAGTACCATTCAAATGCTTCCATCATTTTATGGCTTTGATAATGAAGATCCATATAAGCATCTTGATGAGTTCCTTGAAATCTGTTCGACCATCCGATTGAGAGGTTTTTCGGACAATGCACTTCATCTCCATCTTTTCCCATTCTCCTTAAAGGATAGGGCAAAATATTGGTTGAACTCCCTCGCTCCCAACTCTATTACTTCTTGGGCTCAATTGCAACAAGAATTCCTTAAGAAGTATTATCCGGTGAGTAAAACCAACCAAATGAGGCGTTCCATTATAAGCTTTTCTCAAGTTGATGGAGAACAACTCCACGAGACTTGGGAAAGGTTACAAGATCTTCTTCGGAAGTGTCCTCATCATTTGATCCCAAAATGGCAATTAGTGCAAGCTTTCTATGCTGGCTTGACCGAAACCCATAGATTCATGGTTGATTCTTCTTGTGGTGGGATGTTCATGTCTAAGAATGCGGATGAGGCTTGGACCTTACTTGAGAATTTGAGTGAAAATTCACTTCAACACAATTCTCGTAGGGCTCCGACCGCAACCACTCCAAAGAACACCAACCCTTGTCAACCAAAGTCAATAAGGGAGGAATCATCTCAAATGGATGCCATCGCTCATAAATTCTACCAATTGATGGCACCACATCTTCCTCCTTCATTGTCTCAAAATTCGGCAAGTTCAGTTTGTGCTTCATGTACTAGTCCATTCCATCTCTCGGAAGATTGCCCCACACCGGAGCAATTTCCTAGTCCCAACCAAGAGCAAGCTAATGCCATGTTCTCGCGGCTCGGGAACAATCCATATTCCAACACCTACAATCCGGGTTGGCGAGATCATCTGAATTTCTCGTAGCGGCAACAAGCCCCACAGAATTCCCAATTCCAAAACCAAGGGCGGCAAAATCAGCCCTCTTCTCAATATCAAGGTAGACCTTTCCAAGCCTCTTCAAGCTACCGTCCTCCTTACAATCCAAATGTCTCCAATCAACCTCCTGTGTGTCCAATTGACGAGATAGTAGCTGCAAACAAGCAAATGATGGAATCATTAAATAAGCAAATAATGGATGCCAACAAGCAACTCTTGACATCCTTGCAGCCTACTCTCCAAATGGTTCACTCTCATACTCAATCCATAGCTAATCTCGAAAATCAAGTGGGCCAAATAGCTAACTCGGTGAATCAATTGCTTCAAAAGGACAAGGGCAAGCTTCCCTCTCAACCTTTTGAAAATCCTAGAGGAATGCATGTGATTGACGAAACCCCTCCTCCGAGTGGGCCGACTCATGAACAAGTTCAAGCTATCACCACCCTTCGGAGTGGTAGAGTGGTGGACAACAAGGTCGATGGAGACAAAAGTGAGGAAGTTTCTCCGTTGAAAAATCCAAATTCAAGCTCTTCTAATCCAAATTCTTGTCCCAATACCATTCACGGAAATCCCACACATGTCTCCCCAAATGTGGAAACTACTTATGAGCCAAAAGCTCCGTTTCCTCAACGTCTTCAAGAGTCGACACATTTTGGGAACAAGAATTGTAAAATTCAAGACATGTGGGAAGTTTTCAAGCAAGTGAAGATTAACTTGCCCCTGTTGGATGCTATCAAGCAAATCCCTCCCTATGCAAAATTTCTCAAAGATTTGTGCGCTCAAAAGTGCACTTCTAAAAATCATTTGCCAAAAAAAGTGAGGTTGACTGAAAATGTTAGTGCTATCATTCAGCACAGCACTCCCCCGAAGTATAAGGATCCGGGTGCCCCCACAATCTCGTGCGTCATTGGTGACAGCAAAATCGAGAGGGCCCTCCTTGACTTAGGAGCTAGTGTGAATTTAATTCCATACTCGGTCTACCTACAACTTGGTTTGGGAGATCTTAAGCCGACTTCCGTGGTTTTGCAACTTGCCGATAGATCGGTCAAGCATCCACGAGGTATTCTTGAGGACGTTATCATTAAAGTGGACAAATTCTACTTCCCGGTAGATTTTGTGGTTCTTGATACGGAACCAGTCCATGACCCAAAAAAGCACATTCCCGTGATCCTTGGTAGGCCATTTTTAGCTACGGCTAATGCATCAATTAATTGCCGAACCGGGGTGATGGACATTGCTTTTGGAAACATGCAAGTCAAACTCCACATCTTTCATGCAACTCAACATCCCTCCAATGAGGATGATTGTTTTCTTGTGGATGTCATTGATGAAGTGGTCGAAGAATCTCTCCCCTTCATCCTAAGCAAAGATCCCCTTGAAACTTGCATGTCCCATTTTGACTTCTCAAACTTTGATGTTGATCAAGCCATTCAAGAAGTCAATTCCTTGCTTGATATTAATGCTATCATGGATGTACCTCCTTGGAAAATTCCAAAAGAACCACTTCCCCAACTTTCCACCACTCCTCCGGTCCCATCATTGTTATCTCCGCCACAACTTGAGCTTAAGCCGCTCCCGGCCCATCTCAAGTATGTGTTCCTTGGTCCAAAGCAAACCCTTCCGGTCATTATTGCCTCGGACCTTCAAAAAGACCAAGAGACCAACCTTTTAGCGGTGCTCCAAGAGCATAAAGAAGCTATTGGTTGGACAGTGGCGGATTTGAAAGGAATTGACCCCTCCATTTGTATGCACCGCATTCATATGGAGGATGACGCAAAGCCTACTAGAGAGGTCCAGCGCCGGTTAAATCCAAACATGAAGGAAGTGGTCATGAAAGAGGTGATCAAATTGCTAGATGCGGGAATCATCTATCCTATCTCTGATAGCAAGTGAGTGAGCCCCACACAAGTTGTCCCCAAGAAATCCGGGCTCACCGTTGTTGAAAATTCAGCGGGCGAGCTCGTGCCACAACGAACCACCACCGGGTGGCGTGTGTGCATTGACTATCGTAAACTCAACTCATCAACTAGGAAGGATCATTTCCCACTCCCATTTATTGATCAAATCCTAGAAAGGTTAGCCGGCCAAAGCTTCTATTGTTTTCTTGATGGTTATTCCGGCTATAACCAAGTGGCCATCGCCCCCCAAGATCAAGAGAAAACAACATTCACATGTCCCTTTGGTACTTTTGCCTATCGACGCATGCCTTTTGGTCTATGCAATGCACCGGCAACGTTCCAAAGGTGCATGATGTCCATATTCTCCGATATGGTTGAAAGGTTCTTGGAAGTTTTCATGGATGATTTTTTCGTATTTGGCTCCTCCTTTGACTCGTGTCTCAAAAATTTATCTCTTGTGCTCCAAAGATGCAAAGAGACGAATCTCATTCTAAGTTGGGAGAAAAGCCACTTTATGGTCCAAGAAGGCATTGTTTTAGGACATGTCATTTCTAAGCGGGGAATCGAGGTAGACAAGGCAAAAGTTGAGTTAATCTCTAATCTTCCTCCTCCGAATTCCGTCCGTCAAATCCGTTCTTTTCTTGGCCATGCCGGATTCTATCGTCGCTTCATCAAAGATTTTAGCAAAATCTCACGGCCCTTGTGTAATCTCTTAGCCAAGGATGTTCCGTTCAATTTTGATGACGCTTGCATGGAAGCTTTCATCAAACTTCGCATTCTCCTCTCCTCTGCCCCGATCATGAAACCCCCTAATTGGTCTCTTCCCTTTGAGATCATGTATGATGCATCCGACTATGCATTAGGGGCGGTTTTGGGCCAACGTGTGGATAAACTTCCGCATGTCATTTATTATGCTAGCAAAACTCTCTGCGATGCCCAATTGAACTACACCACCACTGAAAAAGAATTGCTAGCTGTGGTGTACGCCTTGGATAAATTTCGCTCTTATCTTCTTGGCTCCAAGGTCATCGTCTTTTCAGATCATGCCGCTCTTAGGCATTTGTTAGCGAAAAAAGAGACAAAACCCCGCCTAATTCGATGGATCCTCTTACTTCAAGAGTTTGACATTGACATCCGGGACAAAAAAGGGACCGACAATGTTGTCGCCGATCATCTATCTCACTTACTTACTGAGAAATCTTCAGAATTTGCAGCCATCCATGATTCCTTTCCGGATGAGCAACTTCTTCAAGTTTCACATTCTACTCTTCCATGGTTTGCGGATATTGTCAATTATCTTGCGGTTGGCAAAATTCCAGCTCATTGGTCCAAACAAGAGAGGGACCATTTTTTCTCCCAAGTCAAGCATTTCTTTTGGGAAGATCCGGAACTATTCAAGTATTGCCCGGACCAAATCATCCGGCGATGTATTCCTGAAACTGAGGCCACAAGCATTTTAAATTTTTGCCATACTCTTGCTTGTGGAGGCCATTTCAGTGCCAAAAAGACCGCTAACAAAATCCTTCAAAGCGGATTCTTTTGGCCTACCTTGTTCCGGGATGCATACAATTTTTGCAAATCGTGTGAACGATGTCAAAAACTTGGATCCATGTCCCGAAGAGACATGATGCCCCTCACCAACATTTTAATTGTTGAAATTTTTGATGTGTGGGGGATTGACTTCATGGGACCATTTCCATCTTTTTATGGCTATGAGTACATCCTTGTAGCGGTGGATTATGTGTCTAAATGGGTTGAAGCCGTGGCTACCAAAACCGATGATCATAAAGTCGTGATCCATTTCATTCAATCTCACATCTTTAGTCGTTTTGGTACGCCCCGAGCAATCATTAGTGATGGCGGATCTCATTTCCGAAATCGTTATCTCAAATCCGTCCTTGCTAAGTATTCAGTCATTCATAAGGTTGCTACACCTTACCACCCTCAAACGAGTGGTCAAGTAGAAATTTCTAACCGGGAGATTAAGCACATTTTAGAAAAAACGGTTAGACCGGACCGCAAAGATTGGTCATTAAGGCTAAACGATGCACTTTAGGCTTACCAGACAGCTTATAAGACACTCATTGGCATGTCACCATATCGACTTGTCTTTGGCAAAGCATGTCATCTCCCGGTAGAATTAGAGCACCGTGCTTATTGGGCCATAAAAAGGTTCAATTTTGATCTCAAACAAGCCGGCTCTAATCGTGCGTTGCAATTAAATGAACTTGAGGAATTGCGTAATGACGCATATGAAAGCGCCAAAATTTACAAGGCAAAGACTAAAGCTTTTCATGACAAACATATCGTCAAAAAGTCTTTTGCCCCGGGACAAAAGGTCTGGCTCTTCAATTCCCGCTTGAAACTCTTTCCCGGTAAACTCCGGTCAAGATGGGATGGTCCATACATTGTCACTACCGTCTTTCCTCATGGAGCAATCGAACTTCATGATCCGGCAAGTGGATCACTCTTCAAGGTAAATGGCCAAAGGCTTAAGCCTTGCATTGACGGCACAATTCTAACCCGAAAAGTTGAGGAAGTCCTCTTGACGGATCCAATTTATGAGGATTAGTGCCTGCTCTAGCTTTGTCTAGCTATCGACAGTAAATTTAGCAAAGCAAGGGAAGCAATTCTTTCAATTTCCAAGCTTCCTTCTCCTTGAAATTGCTCGTGCCTCGCCAATTTTCTGGGAAACGGGGTAGAAATGCCAAAATTTAACTTTCTCTGGAACTATCTTAAGTTGTGTTCCACATTTTTAAGACTGGCTTCTTAGACCTTCTCAACTCTTGTTTTCATTCCCGAAAGTTTCCGGCTTTATCAGGCAATTTTCTCGGACTCCCGACATGGCCCTCACATGCATAACCTCTCATCTTCAATGCATTGTTGAAATGTTCTTAAACTCATCCATGCATTGTGGGAAGTGCAAAGTTTGAAATTTTTTTTCTAATTTGATCAATGCATTAGCAAGATGTTGCAAAGTTTGACAAATTATCCATCCATGCATTGGATTGGAACAATGTGCCAAGTTTCAAATTTTCCATGCACGGCTTGAATTTAGGACTGACAATAAAAATAAAATAAAAATAAAAAATAAAAAATATATATATATAATAATAATAGTAATAATAATATTACTTATTATTTTCCGCCAACTTACTATTATTATTATTGTTGTTAATAATAATAATACTAACGCCAATTTTTAAGGTTACAGTTCACAGTTTTCTTGCATGCATTACATTCATGCATCCTTTTGCCTGCATTCAGCTCTCAGTGCATGCATTGCCTTCATGCATGCATGCAAATTCCATGTAGAAATTCTTGCATGCCTTAACCCCTTGCATGCATCGGACTCAATGTTGCATGGCATGCCACTGTAGTCATTTGCTCACTGGCATGCTCACTGTCCCTCCATGGTTCAATGGTTTCAAGAACCAGCTTCATCCTCCTACCCAAACCCCGATTGCTCAAGCTCACAACCTCTTTTAAACCACACCATTCTGAGCCTACTGACCCACTTTCGAGCACTCCAACTCCAATTTGGAGTGCTCGAGCTTCCTTGCCTTTTTCCTCGACCTCTCTGGCTTCATTTCGAGCACTCTAAGCGCCCATTTAGAGTGCTCGACATTGCTTGCACCAAACAACAACTTCACTGCTCTCAGTTCGAGCACTCGCCAAGCCTCTCTAGAGTGCTCGAACTCCACCTTCTTCACTCTCACCACCCAGCTTTCTTCCTCTCTCTCTCTTAACCCAAGCAACCACAATGCATGAATCACCATGCATCCAACCGAGTCACAAACCAACTTCCCTCCACACCATGCATGCATGCAACCATGCAGGTGCCACCCCAAACCAATCTCGGCTACCACAAACATCACCCTCTCGGCATCTTGCCTGAACCATCCAAACCCAACAAAACCAAATCAACCTCACAACCAACCTCATCACTCAGCCACTCCATAACCAACCTAAACCCTCCTGCATGCATGCATGCACGCCCATGCATGCATGCCAAACCAAACTCCATCACCATCCCACCCCCAAGCTCACCACCCTCTCGGCATTTACAACCCACCACAACCATCCCAGCCACCCCCATGCACCAAAACCTCCACCAACTAACCCACCTCCCAACCTCTACCAACTCACACAACCTTCCTCATCTCCTCTCGACATCATGCATGCACATGCATGCATGCATGCCCACCACATCTCACCTCATCACCCCTCAATCACCATCAACCCTCACCATGCCATGCACATCAACCAACTCACAACCAACTTCTCTCGGCATCCTCACCCTTCCCTGCAACCCACTGCTCAAATTTCGAGCACTTGAAGACCAAACTTCGAGTGCTCGAACTCCTTATGCCCACACCCTAGCCCATCACTCAAGCTCTCTCACTCACCACCGAGTGCTCAAGCCCCTCTCACCCTCGGCCCCCAACTCTCTGCCAAAATTTCGAGCACTCGAAGTGGGACTTCGAGTGCTCGAACCAAGCTCTCACTCTCTCTCTTTTAAACCCCGAAGCCACACCAACACCTCACTCTCATCACCCTCTCTCGGCTGCAACACTACCCACCTCATCTCCCTCTCCTTCACCATCAACTCAACCCACGTTGCCAACCACTTTTCACCTCTCTCTCTAACTTCACCACCCTCCTGCTCGACCTTCTCACACACCACACCAACTTTTCTCTCTCTCCCACTCACAACCAAATTCAAAACCACCAGCATGCAACATTCCATGACCTGCATCAAGACCTCACCTTCACCCTCTCGGCCATCCTCACCAACCACCCATCAACAACTAAACCAGTCAACCACCAACACCCACCTCCTACCCATCACCACCACTTATCCCATGCACCAAGGGCCCTTGGTTCTCTATTGTTGGGTAAGTTTCTTCCTTCTCTTTCTCTTTCACATTTTTGGTATAAATGGAGGATGGGCTTGCATGTAATGGAGATTTGTGATTGTTTGGGAGTAGTTATTGCAATTGCAGGGCCAAAAATTTTTGGGTTTCATCATCCACCCCACTCATTTTCACCTTCTCCTTTTTGTGGTGCACGCCAGGTGTTCGCTGAACTTCCTCAACCAAGTCCACCTCTCTAAATGTCTCGTGCCGGTCCTTCTCGCCCTCTTCGACCCTCTTCAGGTGCCCGTGCTGTCACTCGTGAGCGACCACGTGATCCTTGGGATCGCAAACAACTCAACTACGAACTCTCATTTCCGCTCACGGATGCCTTTGACATTCTACCCACAACTTCGTGGGCTGTAGCCGAATTGACTAACCGGCGTCTGCAACACATTTGCGTACCCCTTGCCAGGGTTGCCTACCCCCGTGTAGTGCGCCTCTTCTACCAGAATCTCCAATGCCCTAAAGAGCCACCCATTTCTCTCACTACATCCATTGATGGCACCGCCTATGCTTTCACTATGACCGACATCATTCAGGTTTCTGGTTGCCCCATTGAGTGCCCCGATGACATTGTCAATCGTAAGAATCTCCCTTTATATGAGGAGCCGGATACATTAACTGTGGCGCAGATTGCCGCTGCCATTTGCACTATTGACGATCCTACTCGGCCCCGGTCTTTTATCCGCAAAACCAATCTTCCGGAACGCCTATGGTTCATTGACACTGTCTTCAAGCACAATGTCTGCCCTTTGGTGCATAGCACCGAGCGTCGGGGCCTCTTTCTGCAAGCCTTATATGCCATGGACCAAGGCCAATGGTTCTCCATCCCAGAGCTCATTTGGTCCACATTTATGAAGTTTTGGCATGATGCTCATAATACACGGGCTCCGCGAGTTGAAAATCAGAAATTGCCTTTACCGTTTTTCATCACTCGGCTCCTTCAGCACAAGGGTTTCGTTGTTCCTCCCCATGAACCAAAAGGCGACAAAATTAAAATTTTTACCCAGCGCCGGTGGATCAATGTTCTGAGCCATTCTAGTACCCCTCCGCCTCCTGCCCCCCTGTTCATCCACGCTCCACCTCCTCCTCCTTCTGAGGCGGTTTCCACCGCCGCAGCCGCTGCAAGGGTAGAGCCTCTGGTCGACTCTCCCCAGGACCAGGCTTTCATCCGGGCTTCCATTGCCGGTATTCATGAGCGACTAGATCGTTTTGAGCATTCTTTGTCCGCGTGCACTCAGACTCTGTGCGAGACTTCTTCACGTGCTGAAGAAGATCGTCATCTTGCTGCTGAAGACCGCCGTGTCGCTGCTGAGGACCGTCGTTTGGCTTCCGCTGAACGGCGTAAGACTCAATCTCTCCTCCATTCCATCCTCGCCCGTTTACCTTCTGGACAGTAACTTGTTGCGAGTGTGGACCTTCTCTTTTTGTTTCATCTGTAACTATTTCTCTTGTATATTTTGTTTTCCTTTTAAACTGTAAGAATTTGCTATGTATAGGTTGCTCTGGTCGATATGATCCCTGTACAGCTCTTTTTGTCATCATGTAAACTCTTTTTGCAATGCAAATTCTTTATGTTCTGTTAACTTTTGCTACATTCTTTTTCAGTCTTTATGCTTGTGCTATTAATGCTGTTTGTGGTTGTTTCTTTTGGTTCTTCATGTTGCTCTCCAGGTTGCGCAGTCCAGTTCAAGTTTGGGGGTTTTTGTCTCAAAATGCCGTTCCCTCCCCCTGGGTATTGTTGTTCCTTTTATACTCTTTGTCCTTTTTGTCTCTAACTTGCATCCATGTCCCACATTGAGGACACTGTGTCGTTTAAGTTTGGGGGTGCATCAAAGCATTCTTGGCATATTTTTGGTTCCATAATTTTTGCTAAGCAATGATAGTATAACTTGACACTTGTCGGAGATGAAACATATGTTTAATACCTTGTGTATAGAAGCAATTGAAATTTTTGAAAATAAAGAAAAATTTGAGTTGAAATGATCATGTAGATTCAAACTAGTCTATATAAATGTTTCAATTAGATTCTTGCTGGATTTACACTCTTATAAGCTTCACAATGCACAGATGCACATTGGAAACTTAACTGTGAGGCATGCAGCTGATTAACCTTGACCTTGGCCTAGTTAATCTGATTTGATGGACCTGATAGATGAATATCTTTGGCATGATTTATGTCATTAAAAAAAAAAAAAAAAAAAAAAAAAAAAAAAAAAATTGAAAAATGACCAGTTGACGTTCGTAGCCTTTCCCACTCGAGCTATTAAGCCCTTTGGAGTGTCTCTACACTTAACACCCTAAAGCCGTCTGGTTTGGGAGTTGTTGGCCTAACGCTTGCTACAAGGGTTGGTTAGAAAGCTTAAAGGACTTAAACATTGCACGGTCATTCAAAAAAAATTGTAATAAACATGGTTAGCTGAAGTTCGTAGCCTTTCCAACTTGAGCTATTAAGTCCTTTGGAGTGTCTCTACACTTAACACCCTAAAGCCGTCTAGTTTGGGAGTTGTTGGCCTAACGCTTGCTACATAGGTTGGTTAGAAAGCTTAAGGGACTTTAGCATTGCACAACCATTCTATGTTTCGCTTATGTGTTGAAATAAAGTGTTAACAAGCAACAAAAGTTGTCTTGAAAATAAAATCATGCCTTAGGGACTTCATGTAAAAGGGAATTCATTGATTTGAAAACTTGTGCCTTGGAATTGGACAAGAAAGTAAAAGCCGCATGTGAGAATCCAATTCACTTTCACTGGAGTTTGAGTTATTTCCATTTAAGAGATGACAATTGAATTATTTATATGGACTATCATGTTGATGCATGCATGTTGAAATGGTTTTTCCCATTTTTTGTATCAATGCTTCATATATGCAAGGTAGTTTTCCCAATGACCCCATCTCCAGTTTTTGTCTGTTTCAAGTTGTATTTGAGCTATGTATCTATCTCATTTTACCATGGATGATATTTTTGTAGTAGCATGCCCATGGTTGTCTTTTCATTATGTTTTTCATTGTAGTTTTGCTAAGGGAGTAGCAAAATGTAAGTTTGGGGGTGTGATAAGCGCCGAATATTGTATATTCAAGCGCCCTAAATTACATTAACAAAGTCCAGTTATTAATTATTTTATGTAGATTAACTCCATTTGCATGTTTTTATGCATTTTCAGGTTGAAGTGCAAAAAGGAAGCAAAAATGAGGCCTTGTGGAATTTTGAACAAAAAGGATGCCATTTCTGATTTTCTGGCAGCGGTGATCCTGACTTTTGTCGCCATTTTCGACCTAGCAAACTCAAGAACTAGACTTCCATCATAACATGAAAGATTTAGATCTCTGAATCAGCTTTCCAAATCTTCAAGTGGTTCATCATTCGGAGTTCGGAGCAGAGAGTTATGATCTTCATAACAGAGGTGCGCAGAACTGCCTGGCAGCACTGATGTACTGCCTTTCTCCCCATTTTCGACCAACCAGGCTTGAGAATTGGGTCTTCATCAAAACATGAAGTTTTTAAAGCACTGAATCAGCTCTCCAAATCTTCAAACAGATCATCATTCGGAGTTCGGGGCACAAAGTTATAACAGTTTTACCAAAATAGGTCAGCACTGAGCAAGAGGAGCATGTTGCACATTGCACTAAGTTAGAGTGCTCGAGATCACCAAGCGAGTGCTCGAAAATCAGGCAGAATGCCCTTCGGAAATGGCTCATTTCAGCCCACTTGCACATTGGTTTCCTCAATGCCATCTTCCTTCTTTATGAAGTGGTTGGAGGTGTTCCTTGGAGGAGGGAGGGTGTTGTTGGAGCATAAAAAGCTACCCAAGGGCCACACATGAGGCAGCTTCATCTTTAGCAAGATAGAGGAGAGAGAAGAGAGCAAGAAGAAGAGGGTTCTTGGAGCAAAAGGAAGGGAGCTCGAAAATGGAGGAAAAGGGCAAGCTTCTTCCTTCTCCTAGCTCACTCATGGGTAACTAAACCTCATCTAGGGAGGTGATGAAGCCTCCCCTTTTGTTCATGTTCTAGATTAGGTTCTATTTTGGGGATTATAATGTATAAACTTTGGTCTTTTCATAGTTTAAGAGCTTATTACTTCTTGTAATCAACATTCATGTTTAAATGATTGATGTGAGTTATTTAGCTTGTCTTGATGATTCTTACATTAGTCTTATTGCTTTTATTTTCATAGTGACAATGAAGATATTAACTATGAATGGTTTTCAAGGCATGTTAATTTTGAAACTTGATATTCCATTGCTTAGGTACCTCCTTTGATGGACTATGCTTGATTCTTACTTTCATGTGCTTCATCATTTGATTACAAACTTAATAGTTCTTGCTTGAGTGAGTATGTTGAAGGCTACACTTTAGTTTAGGTAGCTCAAATGTATTAATTTTTGAGGGATTATTCTTGTTTAATGATTTAATGAACTTGTCTAAGGGTATATGGTAATCTAGTGTTGCTATATATTCCGTGACCATTTTATACATTGTACTTCCCCAGTTTAGCCTTAATCTAGCATGTACATAGGGTGTAGTGTGGATTCACCTCCCTAGTATTTTCTACTTGTATCTCACTCCTTTAATTTCCTTGCAATTTATTGTTTTATGCACTTCAATTACTAGCTTAGTGACAAACCAATCAAACAAACCCTTATTACCCCTTGTCATTCTAAGAACAATTCTAGACTCTTAGGTTGCCATAGACTAGCGCAGTCCCAGTGGTTCGACTTACCCGACCAATAGCCCTATTTTACAATGATTCGTGCTATTGCGAAGGTTGATGTTTAGTTGATCAACCGATCAGTGGGTGTAAATGTCATTGGCTTGAGCGTTGTCTTTCGGCCTTGGGGTTGTTTTCGGTGCATGTTATTTGGGGTACTCGGAGATGTACTCCGTAGTTATCCTAGTTTTGCCTTTTGTTTTGTTGGGGGTGGATTTCGGGGATAAAATCCCTTTAAGGTGGGAAGGCTGTAATGACCTAGTCGATGAATGTGGTGGCAAATGCATTCAGTCACCGAACCTGTTGGTAGTCTTTCTTCTTTACTCACTACTGAGTGGAATGCTTTGAAGACGGTGGATGATTTGTTGAATGCTTTCATGGCTTGCATGGTAGTTACACCTTCTATCATTCATAAGGTTTTAAAGGCACAACTCACGGATCAGCAGTGCATTGACAAAGTTGCAGAGATAGCTTCCAGTGAGGTCCCATTTTACTATGTTGGGGCTGATGGAGGTTTGAGGTACAAGGGACGGTTAGTGGTACCTTCTGCTGATGAGTTGAGGAAGGATGTGATGACGGAGACTCACCATTCTGAGTTTTCTATTCATCCGGGAGGAGACAAGATGTATCAGGATATGAAGCGGCAGTTTTGGTGGGTAAGTATGAAGACATTGCTCTTTTTGTTTCGCAGTGTAGTACCTGTCAGATGGTTAAGATTAATCATTAGAGGCCGCTAGGAGCTCTACAGCTACTATCGATACCGAAATGGAAATAAGAGAGCATTTCTATGGATTTCGTGAAGGGATTGCCCAATTCCTATATGGATCACAATTTCATTTGGGTCATCGTGGATAGGTTGACTAAATCAGCTCATTGCTTTCCTATTCGCACTGACTTCATATTCGAGTAATTGGCGAGACTTTACATTACAGAGATTATGAAGTTGCATGGCATCCCATTGTCTATTATATCGGACAGGGATTCGAGCTTTGTGTCAGGATTTTGGAAGAGTTTTCAGCAGGCTTTGGGTACAGAGTTACATCTTAGCACTGCTTATCATCATCAGACTGATGGATAAACAGTGCGAGTTAATCAGATCATGGAGGATATGCTACGTTCGTGTGTTCTTGATTTCAAGGGCCACTTGGAGGATTATTTGCCACTTGTGGAGTTTGCATATAATAATAATTTCTAGAAGACCATTGGTATGGCACCATTTGAGGCATTGTATGGCCGACCGTGTCGATCGCCTATTTGTTAGATGGAGGTTGGCGAGAGCAGATTTTTAGGCCCTGAGTTCATTAAGTATACTTCTGAGAAGATCACTCTCATTCAGGATTGCATGCGTACTACTCATAGTCGGCAGAAGAGTTATGCTGTAATGACCCGGTCATTTTCTTCCTTTTCCCTTTTTCCTCAAATTTTGTGGATAAATTTTTTCCGTTGTCTTTTCTATTCTGTGGATGGTTTTTCATCGCTTAATGTTATCTCGAGTGCTCAGAATTAGTTTCTGAGATTTCGCATTTTTCGTTTTTGGACACTATGCGCTATTTCGTCTTTTCCCTATTTCGTCTTATCTCCGTTTGTCAGTTTTTGGCACAACCTCACTTCTTGTGCTCGGAGTTGGTTTTTGACTTCACGTATCCTTATCATGAGTGGTTTCCACGAAATACGTATCTTTACTTTTGCAAGAAAGTACTTTAGTTGCTCTTGGTGCCCATAGGGGCTTGGATGCATAAATCTTTGGAATTAATTTCATTTCTTGGGATGTTTTTCATAAATATCTTTTGAAGATATTTTATTTCAGGGGCATCTAAGAAAATATCTTTTGAAAGATATTTTCATTCTGGGGCAGTTTCGCAGTTAACCTTTTTTATAGGGGCCATTGTGCAATTAACGAAAGTTATTGCAAAATGTCACGTCTAGAGCTTGGATCCTCGTACGGGATTCATTTTCACTTATTCTTGACTTGTAAATTCATAGAATTCCATTCTGGTCGTTTTTCTCCAGTTTCGGAGTTTCTAGACCCGGTTGCCGCCAAACATGTTCGGGGCATAACTTTCTGCTCGGGACTCGATCTTTGACGCCGTTTCTTCCGATGTTTATATTTTCTCATTTTGAGTCTTTTTTGTTCATAGAGTTTTTCCGTTTGAGTGCGTTTGCTCAAAATCTACTTTTCCGGACCCGGCGGGGCCCTTTCGGGCCACTTTTTGTGATTTACTATAAATAGGTGCCTTAAAGAAGAAAAATCAGATTTTTTTCTTCTTCCTCCTCTCCTTGCAAGACCAAAGGCAGCCATGGATGCCCATGGAGCTGCCATCTTCTCTCTCCTCCTTTAACCTACTTTTCCTAAGTGAAAATCCTTCGGCTTTTACATTTGTTGCTCGCCTCGTCGTGCTCTACCATTACCCCTTATTAGAAACAATTTCTGACCAAATTTTGAGTTTAGGATTTAGGCCAAGTTTGGATTTTCATGGGGCTTCTTGGAGATTCATATAGATCGTGTTGTCACCGACAAAACCTAGGAATTTCGTCGGATTCGGAGCCGTTTCGTTTTGATGGCTTTTGAGATTTTCATCTCAAATTAAGGTAGGGGGTGTCTTAGGATTATATTTTTGTTGTATTGATGATTATATATGCTTATGCAACTTGTATGCATGTTTTGTATAAATCTTGGAATTTAACTTTAATTAATTTCTTTGTAAAGAATTTAATGCTCAAGGATATATATTACTTGGAATTGAATTGTAACATGCTAGGAAATTATGCTTGGATATGTTGGTTAACATATATTAAATTTGGCTCATTTGATTAAGAATTACAACTTTTATTTAATATTTATCTTTAGTGAAAGTATAATTCACATGGTTGTATCAAACATGAAATTAAGTTGTAATGTGGTATTTAAATAGGCCTTGGCATGTTCCCTAACATAGATTAAATTGAGGGCATTTGAAATTGGTTAAAAATCTAGAGGAAATTAATTAATTAGCTTGATTAATTTTGTTTTAAGTGCTATAATCACTTAAATTGTCATTTGGTGTTATATATGTGATGACCATGACATGTCCTTCAATATATATTAAGTTGAGATTATTTGGGATTAACTTGGAATTTAGAGAATTTAACTATTTATGTCAATTAAATTCTATTTTATTACTCCATGAATTTAATTGCATTTTGGAAGTTGTTTTTATATTTAAATCATGGATTTGGATTTGGTGTATGTTCACTTGATTACTTTTGAGCATTGGATAACATAGTTATTACTTTTATATTCATGAGAATATGTTTTTCCTTATTGAATATATTGTTGTTTTGTGGAAGGAATTGCACACTTTGTATTTGACATCTTTCATGCCATAGTAGTTGTAGACTTTGAGCATGTATTGTATAAGTTTTCAAAATTGGATTGTGCTTGGTAAATAGTTGATATCATGTATATACATGTTGATATATATATACGTTGTTGCACAATTTGTTGATTTTGGAAACTTAGGGATGTCGTTGTTTGGCGACGGCTAGGACTTGGTTCTTGTACGGGGGATTGTCTCTCTATATAGTCTAGTGCACACATAGGGAGGTTACCCATGGGCTAGTAACCCTAAAGTAACTATGTTGCCGGTCTAATCCAGCATGATGTCCGAGTATCCACTTTGTGTTATTTCGTATTTCATTTTAAATTGATAACTAGATGATATCGTAACTTGTTATTCTTTGTTTGATTTCCCATTTTAAGTTGCAAGATGTTAACTTTGAGAAATCATGCTTTAAGCATTGTATTGGAAGTTCCAATATTGGTTAAATTGCATCGATATCATAATTTGTATTTTGATGTTCAAATGTAGTTTAGGAATGATCCTATAGATTCACTTTGAACATAGACATTAGGTGGCATGACCCACTCTTGTTGTTTTCGTATCTTGGATTTCAAGTTGAAGACTTTATGAATCTATATCTTGTTGCTTTGTATAACATGTTTCCATATTATTTGAATTGCATGAACAATGTGATTATGCTAGAAATGTTTTAAGGTAGCTTAGGATGCTTCTTGAGTCTCATTTTGACATAGACGTTAGGTGGCATGAACCCTTTCGGTATGTTTCACCTTAAGTTGATAAAATTGTAAAATACTAGGTCGATGCATGCTCATCTCCTACGAGTAGCTTTATGTTACTCACCCTTACGATACTGGGGCATATTTCAGGTACAGGACTCAAGATTTGAAGATTTCATTGCCTTAGATTGTTTGGTAGCTTTATGTATCAAACTTGTATTCTTTGATTCTACGTGTGTAAAGTGTACATAAGTGCACTCCTTTTAATACATTTTACATGTATGACATGAGGCCAAGGGCCATTAACTTGAAAGGTTATAAGTATGTTTCCTCTAAAACTCAAGTATTGCCATTGTAGCTTATTTGTGAGAAATGGAGGCTTTGTATGCTAAAACTTGTTAATGGAATGTAAAGAGGCTTTAGGCCATGTTGGTACATCTATTTTATCATATTGCATGCACTTGCATACTCACTTTGGCAAACAACACCATCCTTGATGAAACAAAAACTCTACGTAGCATTTTTAGGGAGTTTTACACTATTCTATTCGAGGGGCATTTTGGGTATTTTAAAATGCATTTTTTTCATTTTTCCTTGGGATTCACGTAGGAAACTCAATTTTGAGGGGGGTTTCTTCTTTGTATTTTTCCAGAAAATGCCATCTTGGCCCTCAAAAATTAATATTTGTCCGAAAAATCCTTGCCACCAGGTTTTGCAGATTTTTAGTGCAAATGTACTTGGTACTATTCATTAGCTTTTTTTTGAAAAGTGTGACGACCGATCCGAAACTTCTGGGGGTCTTGTGGGTGTATTTTAAGATTGCATTTTCAATTTAGGCAATTTAAAAACCTCCCGAAGCCCTATTTCCTTTCTTTGGGCAGCAGCTCGGAAAAATCTTTACCCCCTTGACCAGATTTTCTTGGGGGCATTCGATAACACTTCAATCCACTTTTTTACAAAATGACCATTTTGTCCCTAGGTTCCTTTTTGTCCGTTTTTGAAATGACACTTTCGCATTTATTTTCCTTTGGGTTCCATGACCTCATTAAGGGTCACATTGGTGTCTTAGAGACGTATTGTATCTCTATAGACCGTTGTTTCACCTGTCGCTTTCGCATTTTGGATCCGTTTTCGGGTCATCTTTTGGTCATCACTGACACACCGGGTTTACAAAACTTTTTCTGTCACATATGCGGATGGTCATACTCGTGCTTTGGAGTTTCAGGTTGGGGATCAAGTTCTACTCAAAGTGTCTGCTATGAAAGGAGTGATACGCTTTGGGAAGAAAGAAAAGTTGTCACCGCGGTTTGTCGGTCCATTCATGATTATGGATCGCGTTGGCGCTGTCGCTTATCGGTTGGCACTTCCGGATAATTTGGATAGCGTGCACAATGTGTTCCATGTTGCGAAAATTTTTGCGAGATGAGAATCGGTATCAACATATCGATGTTGGGGAGATTGAGTTGCAGCCGGATGCAACATATTTGGAGCCACCGTGTCGTATTGTTGACCGTCGGGATCAAATCCATCATAATAAGGTTATCCTTTTGGTGCGTGTTCAGTGGAGTCATCACAATAAGGCTGAGTCTACTTGGGAACGGGAGGATGTCATTCGCTCACAGTTTCCTAAAATATTGGAAGAAAATAAGAGTGAATTCCGAGGACAGAATTACTTTTGTTAGGGGGAAAGAATGTAATACCCCTAATTTTAAAAGGATAGTCCTGCCTTTTTTTTTTTTTTTTTTTAATTAATGGTTTAATTACATTTTTAATTAATTTAATTGTTTTCTTGTTTGTTTAATTGTGTAATTAACTATTTATTGGACTGCTTATATGACGTAATTGATAAAGTGTTTTATTTAAATGTATTGTTTTATTAAATGGTATTTACGTGAATTAATTGCAATTGTAATTTTGTTTTCCTTAATTGGAGTAATTGGTTAGTAATTTAATTACGTGAATTGGTTTACATTACGGGTTGGTTAATGTTTAGTGTAGGTTTTAGTTTCTTTTAGGATTCACGTGGAGGCCGACTAGAATTTAATTAGGGTTTCTGTCGCTAGGTAGAAGTGGACTAGGGTTTAAATAAGCTTATAAATATATCATGATACGTCTGCATAGGGTTACAAGCAAACCCTATTCACGTATTGAGAGACAGAGAGAAACAAAGAGAGGTTGCGAGAGAAACAGACCAACTTTGGTTAGGGTTGTGGCCGTGGCTTAAAGGTCAGACCTAGGAGGAGGGAAGGTTAAGCAGTAGGAGGTCGATGGTGAATGGACGTCGTCGGGAAACTTAGGAAGACGACAAGGTTTTGGTTTCCAAAATTGCACAGTCAAGTTCTATTTCTATCTCTTTCCCTTGAACCTGTGTTCTGTGCATGCCTAGGGAAACTCCAAGAACTTTAAGTTGTTAAAATCAACAATGTATGCATGCTAAAACTTGAATTACAGTATATTAATTGTATGTGTATATGTTTGAATTTTGTTTAAAGTTTATCGCATGAGTTGTGATTTTAACTTGTGTAAATTATGCATACGAGTTTTACATAATGTTTAGGGTTGTGCTAGACTTAAAACAGTAGCCTTAGGACCTTAACGGAGGAAAATGTAGTCGCTGGAGCCGTAGAAGACGAACTGGCATAGTTCAGTCAACCGGTTTGGTGCACATGTCGACCGGTTTGCATGAACCGGTCGACACCTTGGTGATTCGGTCGACCGGTTGGTTGAAACCGGTTGACTCCTTATGGAAAAACATCAACTGGTTATTCAACCAGTCAACATCTATAATGAATCAGTTGACACCTTTTAGATTCAGTGGACTTTTGCAAACCAGTTGACATCTAGGAGTTTTACATCAACCAGTTTAGGTGAACCAGTCAACACTTGGGATTTTACATCAACCAGTTTAGGTGAACCAGTCAACACTTGGGATTTTACATCAACTGGTTCCTGTAATCGTCATATGGGTTATCCAGTGTAGGATTTTGGCACATGGGTTGGTATCTAGGGATGGTTGGGCCTGGTTAAATAATTTTAATGAATTTCTTGGACTTGAAAATTAACTGGAATGCATAATATACAATAATATGCTAGGTTTGGAATAAAATTATCATGATGGTTAATTTATGGGTATTGTTTTAAACTATTTTAAATCAATCAATAGAATTGAAATAGTTTAATTATGTTGTGGATGTTAGATGGTCTATTTGAGATGCCTGATAATTTGTATAAAATAAATTATATGCATGCTATTTAGATTTGTTATTATGGCTAAATAATAAGCAAAAATTGTACCCATGTTTTATATCATGGCTATATGAGATCAATGGATGTATTTATAATTGTATGCATCTTTGTTTAGATTAATGCACCGGTATGAGACGGTGGCATTCTAGGGACGGATTAACTAAAGAAGTTAAGTCTTACCTATTCCGAAATAAGTTGGATTAACTATAAAAGTTAAGTCCTACTTATATATATGTATATGTACCGGTATGGGACGGTGGCATATTAGGGATGGCTTAGTTCAAAACGCTAAGACCTACCTATACTAGGGACAGATTAGTTCAAAACACTAAGTCCTACCTATTCTGAAATAAGATGGATTAACTACAAAGGTTAAGTCCTACTTATAACTATATGTCAGGTCAATAAACCTTTTGAATGACATACCTTGAACGGACTTTATATATATTATTATGGTACCATGATATGAGCTTGAGTCTCAGGACCATGGTTAGGATGCGTATATCGCCTAGGATGGATATCTGGATAGAGGTGTTGTTCCCTGGTAGGTCTAGGTACTCATGACCACATTATGTGCGATTTGCATGGTATCTCTACTCAGGTTGAGACAGACCTATTGGACTAGTAAGCGTCTTATAGTGTGTACTTATACATATATGGACTACTTTAGATATTGTTGAGTTATCTAGGATATATCTGCGTATCAAGTTTATGTATGGATCGTAGTAGAATAGGACTTGCATATGGGCCTGACCCACTCTCTTATTTTTCAGGTGCTCATCAGTTCCAGGGTTAGAGCTTGGTTTTGCAGAGCAGATACAGACACTCATTCCTCCGACTACGTAGGACTACTTTCTATGTTTAGCTTTAGATTTTATTTCAGCTGTTTCAGTTTCAGTTTGGGATAGTAATAGGGGTCCATAGGATGGATTCCCAAGTTGTTTTATTCTGGATTTTTGGATTTTAACATTATTAACTTTTGAGGATTTTATAATTAGAATTCTTTTCAGCTTTAATATTTATTTTATAATTCAATTTTGTATTCCATGTTTGTTTTTAAATATTAATTGTTTGATATTCCCTCAAGTTCGGGCTTGGGCCTGATCAACCCATGTCTCGGATTCGAAGGGTATCACAGAATCGGTAAACGTGAAACACTTTTAAGTCAACCAGTTTATGACGTGTACAGCAAAAAAAACACAATGTCCAAATTTGGACATACCAGTCGATGTGTGGGTGATTACATGTCAACCGAAACTTCCCAAGTTTGTGTGTCTCTGTTCCTTATTTGGCCAATCAATATACACTCAATTATACCCACTTACACTACCACTAAAACACTACTCAATTACCACCATCGTACGTATTTAATCCAGTTGCAATTGTAATTGTACAAACCCAACCATCCTACAACAAAAAAATACATGGTCCATGGCAATATATATATATGTAAACAATATTTTAGGATAGGAAATAATAAATGTATTTCGTACGTTACAAGTTTAAGACCATTAAAGTCTTGATTACAATGTCTTATACAAATTAAATAAAGTACAGGCACTTTACAAATAAATTACATCCACTAAGCATCAATTACAAATTTGTCAAAAATGTATCCGCCAATCTTAACTATATTTGTGAGGTCCATCCTCAGCCACGTCATGGTCATACCCTGAAAAATGATAATAATGGGGTAAGCACAATGGCCCAGTAGGAAGTGCCTAAAATGCACTCCTTAATGACCCCGTGAATCCAAACAAAGAATGGCATAAAGAAAGAGGGATCATATTTATTTTGGTGGAAAATATACCATCACATATAATCTGCACATCACAAATGTAATGTTATGCAAGTCCATGCAATGAGACGTCACTCCCCATTTCCAAAGCCTTTACCCAAATCAATTTCCTTTGTTTCCAAACCAAATTCCCCTTTTCTTGCCCCATGCTAATGCATGAATGCCACATACACTTTAATACCATAAAAACTCATAAGTTATACCACAAACATACTAGCATGCCTTATCCATCAAATACTACCACAATTCTCATGTTCTCAACTACACAACCAAAGTATGTTAACAAGTAAGGCATAATTTAGATATGCGAGAAACTAGCACAATTACCACATAAGAACACCCAACTCATTTTTCATAGAAAAACTTCAACAACCATAACAAAAATTCAAAATTTTCACCTACTATACTCACATCATAAGAGATAACTCACTAAAATCAAAGGTGGTTTATGATTTAGGAACCCCTACCTTAAAGTAATAGCCAAACAAGCCCCAAGGCTAAGCCAATTTTCGAATTACTCCAAACCCTAGTGATATTGGCCTCAATTTGAAGCTCATGCCAAGCTCTCCAACTTCCCTTCTTCCTCTCCCTCAAAATCTAACTCAAACCTTTCCAAAATCAATATTTAATATATAGAGATATATATGTGTTCAAATGCATATAGATGAATATAGGAAGACAGAGTGAAAGTGTAGAGAGAGAAGGATTTCTGCCGAGAGAGAGGGGAATAAGGAAAAAAAAAAGGTTGGTCAACAATTAACTTTGTGGTCCAAGCCCGCCACTTATCAAAATGTGTGTGGTTGTGACTTTTTCGTTAGTTACCTTTTTGCCCACCTACATCCATTCCAATACCAACAAGGTCCCTAAAATATCTCCCACCAAATTAGATACACACATAAATATACATTCTGTTGAAAAATCTATAACGCCCCTCACCTAAAATAGCAAAACCGGGAGAGGTTCCCGAGTTCGGAAATCGTCCTGACTTCCAAAAAATTCTAAAAAGGATACCCTCACTTCTAATTGACTTAAAATGATTAAAAATAAATTTCCAAAACCCTCGGCTCAATATATGACCAAAATGACCCTTGGGGCCCGCGTGGCACACAAAACAAGGTAAAGATTAAAATAATCTAGAAAAATCAAATAAATTCCCGAAAATAGAAAATAGGAAAAATTGGTAACATCACAATCTCCCCAACTTTAAAAGATTTCGTCCCCGAAATCAACCCACCTCATAAGAGAAAGATTGAAAGGATACAAAAACGGAGCACGTCTCCGAGTATTCCACACAACACACTACACCAAAAAAAATCTCAACATAAGGAATCCTACGTCCTATGTCACTCACAAACCTATGCTTGTAACCTTGCCTAACATTGTCCAAATAGTGACCGTAGTCATATACAATCTCTTCCCTCACAACAACTAACTGAACGAAAAGGTACCGCAGTGCTAAACAAAACTTTCTACCGCCTCCTACAAGCACACGAGACACAACCCCCCAACCAAACTCCGCGACTCCATCGAGTCCTAACCACTAAAAATCATTAGGATTGTCATCCTTCTAACTAGTACATACCACTAGTCAGTACTAAATCCACAAACGATGGCTTCAGGCAACCCACACGAAGACACGCATCATAAAAAGAATCCTTCAATCTAAGTCGTCACAACACCCAATCATCAATTCCCACACGTGAGATGTAATGACCCGGTCATTTTCCTTCCTTTCCTTTTTTTCAGAATTTTACGGATGAATTTTTTTTTTCATTGAATTCTCTCTTACGAGTTCGAATTCCCGTCACTTAGTGTCATCTCGAATGCTCGAAAATGGTTTCTAAGATTCTTTTATTTGAATTGATGACTTCCTTAAAAGACCACGTCATTTCCACATTTTTCGTTTTTCGACACTATTCACTTTTCATCTTTTTCCCCGTTTCTCACTTTATTGGCATAACCTCACTTTTCATGATCGGAGTTGACTTTTGACTTCACATACTTCCATTCTTGTTGGTTTCCTCATAACGTGTAGCTTTACTTTCCGAGAAAAGCTTGCCGGTTGTTTCCTTTTCCCGCAGGGGCATGGATGAAAGGATACTTCAATAACATTTATTTTTTCCTGGGGTGTTTTTCGTAAATATCCTTTGAAGATATTTATTTCAAGGGTTTTTAAGAAAATATATTTTGGGAGATATTTTCATTCTGGGCAGTTGCGTAGCTATCCTTTTTTGTAATGGCCTTTATACAATTAATGAAAGTTAATTGCTAAGTGTCTTCTTGGGGATTGAATCCTCATACAAGATTCATTTTCACATTTCATGGAGTCATGTATTCTTAGAATTGTCTTGCGGTCGAACCCTACAGTTTTTGGGTTTTCGACCCCGGTTAGCGCCAAACTTGTTTGGGGCATATCTCTCTGCTCGGGAATCAGTTTTTGATGCCGTTTCTTTCATTGATCATATTTTCTCATTTTAGATCTTTTTGGTTCACGGTGTCTTGCCGTTTGAATGCGTCTGCTCAAATTCTACTTTTCCAAACCAGGCGGGGCCCGTTTGGGGCACTTTTAGGGTTTTTCTATAAATAAGGCAACTTAAGAAGAAAATTTAGATTTTTCTCATCTCTTTCTCCTCTTGGCGGGTAGCCATGGAAGCCCATGGAGCTGCCACCTTCTCTCTCTTCCTTTGGACTTCTTCCCTTTGTTAAAAATTGGTGATGCCTTAGGCTTTATTGTTCACCTTAACGAGGCCTTCAATTCCAACCGATTGGAATCCCTTTTTTGCTATTTTTTTGAGTTTAGGTTTGAAGCCAAGTTAATATTTTGGTAGAACTTCCTTGGGGTTTAATGATCACCTTTTTGTCCCCGACAAAACCCCAAAGTTTCATAGAATTCAAAGCAGTTTAATTTCAGTGGGGATTTGAGATTTTCATCTCAAATTGAGGTAGAGGATGTCATAGGTTTATATTTGTGATACCCCTCGGATCTGAGACACGGGTTGATCAGGCCCAGGCCCAAACCCGAGGGAATATCAAACAATTAAAGTATTTTAAAGTGAACACAGATGACAAAAAGGAACAATAAAGATAGAATAAAATTTAAAGAAATAATAATAATAAAATCCTCCATGTATAACTGAAAAATGAAACTCCAATCCTCCAAAACTTCAAGGTTACAACTTGGGAATCCACTGGTGGACCCCTAACCAAACGTTCAACTGAAACTGAAAACTGAAAATAGATAATGCTAGAAACATCGAGAGAAGTCCTATGTAATCAGATGAATGTGAGACTGTCCTCGACAAGCACGATCAAGCTCTAAGGCTGGAACCATCCTATACCTGAAAAGAATAATAAAGGAGTGGGTCAGACACACGAGCAAGTTCTAATCTAACTACAATCCATACAGTGACCCGATACGCAGATACACCGTAGACACCTCACAATATCTATCTAGTCCATACGTATAAATATATCCACACTAAGGGATATTCACTAGTCTATAATAGGGGTCTCAACCTGAATAGAAGGCAACATGCGAATACGCACCCAAAGGTGGGCATGAATACCTAGACCTAACAGGGTACACCTCAACCTATTATAACTAGCTACGCATCCACTGCATATACGCACCCTAACCAACGAGTCTGAGACTCAAGCTCAGCTCGTGGTACCATAAACATATATATAAAGTCCGTCCAAATCTAGGGTATGTAGCTTAAATAATTAATAAACTAACATACAACAAACCCACTAGTTAGTCACTCAACTTATTCAGTCGATGTGACTTAACTACCATCCATTAATCCAGGAAGCCACTCAACTTAGTTGCAGTTGATATGTCTTAACCAAAATTAGGATTCAATATTTATAAATCCATTCCTTTAATCCGTTAGGTTAGATTTAGGCATTTTAAGCTAAACCGTTCCTAGTATGTCACCGTCCCATACCGGTACATACCATCCTCCATATCCAGGTAAATTACAATGTATACATAATGAACAAGTAATCTACAGTCCAAAACCACTGTCCAAATAATTGCAGAAAGAAGATTAACAAACTAGCAATTAAAATCTAATATTAATCTATGTATTTGCATCAAAGAATTTAATATTCTAACCATTAACATCCAAACCATGCATAGTTCAAATTTAATATAACAATGACCCTAATAAAAATAAATTTTATTAGGATACTGGATCTCCTTAAATTGATAAAATTTAATCAAGTAACTAATCCTTCCTCCATCCGTTAACAGCGTAGAAAATTTATCAATTTTATGCTGTTTTTCGCATAGATCAAATTTAATCAATTCAAGGTTTTAATTACACCCTAAATTAACTATTAAATCCCTCTATGACGTTCCGTTAAATTTCTAAAATTTAATCAAGCCATTCAGTTCCTTTCTTTTGTTAATAGCATGCACGGTTGTATATTTTTACACCGCTTCCTCCTTTATAACAGAGACTTAAACCATACAACAAGAGGTTTAATATTATTTAAAACTAACCCTTTAAGCCCTCTGTGAAGTCCCTACAACCCATCAGAACCATCCAAATGCTCAAAAAGTGTCAAAAGTATCAAAAAGTGTCGTGAAAACAAATTTGAAAACTTACAAAAGGTTGGAGCCTGCTCTAAAATGAAAGAGCAGGCTCTTTCTCACTTGGAGCCGACTCCAAATTCCCTTGGAGCTGGCTCTTGTTGAAGGAGAGCCGGCTCTTGCTTTCCAAAGCCGGCTCTCTCCCTCTTGAGAGCCTCCCGTTCAGTCTCTGCTCCGTTTCAGCTCATCTTCTCCATCTCCGATCCAGTCCTAACACACTATTGGTCTCTAAAACTAATTTTAGAAGTTTAATTAACACCCAGTAGCTTCCTATTAATTTAATTACAGTAACTAGAATCAATTACAAGGATTACATTTGAATTAAAATGGCTACTGAACTGCATATACTTTAAAACCAAACTGAAATGGATTTACCACAACAGTTCCCTTCCAACTCATTTGTTCTTCCTCTAAATTTAAATTTAAAGGACTTAAATTACATCTAATATCCATTCAAATCTTGGTTCATCGCAGTAAGGTTCAAAACCAAAAGTAAAACAGTGGAACGTTTCATGCCAAAACAGAGACAAGGAAAACATACATGCTATAATTGTTTTGTAAATAAAATCTCACAGATAAAACGATCAAGTAAAACATATATAAAACATGCATGGTTCAGTTTATGGCCAATTAATCTCCTAGAGACTGTCTAGGTGCACAGAACACAAGCCAAAGGGAAGGAGGAAGATAAGAACTTGCCTGTAGTTTTAGACTTAAAACTTGTTGCCGTCGTCCTAAGTTCCGGCAACCACAGACTACCTTCTAGCCTCCTCTGGTTCTGGTCTAATCCACCAAAATCCTCCCTTGGTACTCACTATTCTTCTCCTTAACAATTCTTATAGTGCCTCCGTTCACAACCCTCTGTGCTAAGAACTTACTTCACGTTTATGTAATCTGAATTATAATTGTAAACCCTAGGCTAAAGCATAATGGTTGTATTTATGGGTTTAACTCTAAAACCTTAATCCTTGTAATTTTAGAGATAGAGCCCTAATCTTAATCCTAGTCGGCCCATAAACAAAACCTATGATTAAATTCTATGTTGATGCTCAAAAGAAACTGTGAATTACAAATAATACAATTAATAATTTACGCAAATAGACACAACCATTAAGAATTTAAATAAACCAAATAATGCACATAAAACCAATTTAATTCAAATTTCAAATAACCAATTAAACAAATGAAAAACAATAAAATAAATAAAAATGCAATAAAGACAATAAAATAAATAAAAATACAATACAATAAATATTAAAAATGCCGAGACTATCATTTTAAAATTAGGGGTATTACAAAATTTGAGTTGTATTGATTGTTTTATAAGCATATATAACTTGTAAGCATGTCTTGTTCAAGTTTTAGAATTTAATTTAATTATTTTCTATGTTTAAGATTTAATTCATATGGTTGTGTATAACTTAGAATTAAATTATGGCATGCTAGTAAATTAGGCCTTGGTATGTTTGTTAACATATATTACATTGGGATTATTTAAATAAGAATTGCAAATTTTATTTAATAATTATCTTTTATGAAAGTTTAATTCACATAGTTGTAACAAGCATGAAATCAACTTGTAATGTGATATTAAAGTAGGCCTTGGTGAGTTCTTTAACCTATGTTAATTTGAGGACATTTGGAGTTTTTTAAATATCTAGAGAAAATTAATTAATTAGCTTAATTAATTTTATTTTAAGTGTTATAGTCACTTAAATTGATATTAGGTGTAATATATGTGAAGACCGTGCTATGTCCTTTAACATATATTAATTTGAGTTTCTTTGGAATTGATTTGGAATCTATAGACTTTTTGTGTTAGGTTGATAACCTCTTGGAACTTAGCATGTTTAATTACCTTGTGAGCATATTACTAATTAAATGTAGAATTAGTGTTTGTGGCCTCTTGAAATGGTAATTGGACTTAGCATGATATAGAATATCATTGACTTGCATAATTTGTTTAAATATATCTTGTGTAGGCATATAGTTTGTTAGAATATTACAATTATTTACCTTGACAGCTAGTTACTAAATTGAAGCTTATTTAGTACTTGTGGCTTAGGATGGTAATGTGGCTCAATTGTTGTAAAATATTCTTGTTTTGTGTATAAATTACTTATTGAGGACATGACATGTCATATGCTATTTAGACTTGAATTCTAGGACATGGTTTGTGTGGATTCAACCTTACTTGTGCATGGAATGTGGTAACTTGCATTTGATTTTGTGTAAGTTTCAAACTTATTGATTTTGGAAAGCTTATGAGGACATAAATTATGTGATGGCTAAGGTTTGGCTCTAGTACGGAGACAAGAGTCTTCTATGTCATAATTGCGTACTAGGTGGTACCTTGTGGGTCGTAATTACCCAAAATACTTGCTTGGTCTAGCGACCGCATGTCCTAGTCTTTCCACTATTTGATTTCGCATTCAATTTCAAGTTGTTAATCATGGATTACTTGTAGCTTGAGAATTGACGCTTACTTTGGGTCTTTGAATCCTATTTAGTATACTTGAACTTGTTTACTTGCTCCGTGAGTTTAAATTTCATTTAGTATACTTGTGCCGTGTATACTTTTCTTATGCGTATTTTGTTTAGCTTAGTATACTTGTGTCTATATGCTTGATTTATGAGTACTCTATATATATATCGAATACTTGTGTATGTATGCTAGATATTGCTTATCTCATTTAACATGATTTAGGGTACTCAAAAATGTATACTTGTATACCATTGTTCATTTTAATTGCATGAGTAGCTTAAAATGCTACCTGAGTCTCACCTTTGACATAGACGCTAGGTGGCATGGACCGTATGTATTGATTTATAACAATTTAATGAACAGTAAAACGCCAGGTCTATGCATGCTCATCTCCTACGAATAGCTTTATGTTACTCACCCCAAAGTTACCGGGGACATTTTTCAAGTACAAGAACCAAGGTTGAGATTCTCATTATGCTTGGATGATTTGTAAGTTTCAAGGTTTCAATTCTTGTAAAGGTTAGCTTGAAATGCCACTAGTAGCCTTATATGTCAAAATAAGTATAATTGATTCTAAACATGTAATGTGTACATAAGCATACCTTTTGAAATGTATTTGATATATATGAGATGAGGCCAGAGGCCAATGACAATTATTTTGTATCCTATGTAACTTTTGACTTCGTGAAATAGTATGAAAGTATTGAAAAATGACAAGTCATTGCTTCACCATGTTTGCATCGAGTGTGGGAATTTCATTTTTCTTATTTCATAGGGTCTCATTAATCATGTATGAAGTGTGGTCAAGAGCCAAATGGTAATTTGAAAAGATTTATTAATTTTGGTTTTCAAAATTTCCATTTCTAGTTCTTTTTAGTCATTTTGGCCGTCGGGGGGTCATATTTTGCATTGGCAGTATTTTAAAGTCATGGATCATTGTAGCACGTTCTAATAGGTAAGTTACGTTTGTGTGCATGATTGTTTTCAAGAAAAACCTCTTGCTTGGTGATTTGAACCTCCTATAGACTCATTTTGCATTTTTATTGCATAATCTGGTTTAAGGGCATTCTAGGATTTTTCTTCAGGAAATAAACCCATCCTTGACTTGGTCACTTAGAAAACGTGATTTTAGGGGGGGTTTCTTCTTTGTTTTTTCCCAGAAAATGTCGTCTTGATATCGGAAATCCCTCGCAAAGTTCAGTTTTCAGTTTTACATTTTAGCATCTTTTTAGCCCTCTTGACCTGATTTTTCTTGGGAGAATTTTTGTCATTTCCCTTGTTTTGAAATTTTTGTTTGGACTATGGTTGATCAAAAAACATGATTTTAGGAGGGGTTTCTTCTTTGTGTTTTTCCAAAAAACCTCATCTTGGCCCTCAAAAACCCATTTTTTCTCAAATGTCGTCAGCTTTTTGCTGAACTTTAGTACAAGTGTACAGGTGGTAGGACCTCATAACCGGTTACGTGAGCTTGGGAAGATTGCGGTCACCTCTATTTTTGCCTCCTAACTGGCTCGAAAGGTCTCCTAACCGGTTAGATGGTCTTGGGTTGACTATTTTTACCTTTTTACCCCTTTTTTCTTCCTTTAGCCATATCTCCTTCGTCCGGACTCTGAATCAAGTAATTCTTGAGTATAAGTTCACTAATTTTTTGTTGTCTTTCTAATGGTGTGCATGGTGGAACCCATTTCTCAGTAAAATTACCATTTACCCTTGGTCCATTTCTTGTAGGGTTTTGGAACCCTCGTTTCCTTCTTGTTTCTGTTCAGCCTTGGGACTCCTCAAGAAGCCACTTTTATGTCTTAGGGATGATGTACATCTCTAGAGACCATGTTCTTGTTTAGCTTCCACATTTTGGATCCGTTTCGGGTCATCACAGGACACACTGGATTTGTAAAATCCAGGGTCATCACAGGTGGTGTCAGAGCTCCTAGGTTTGAAAACCGTAGGACGACGGGTTTTGGGTGCATATCATGCTTGTGTTGCCATGCTCTATTTTTTTATTTGCTTCTTGATAACATATTAAATGTGATCACATGTTTACGTGCTTATGTGGACGTATGTTTAGAAGTTTACTTTAACTGTCTTAGCAAGATATATATGGTTGTTGCTTTAGTATATTATATGTACTAGTCTGTCTGAGTACGCTGTATATACTTGTAGGTCTTAGCATGTTGTATATACTTGTCTGCCTTACATACTGTATATATTTGTCGGCTTTAGTATATTGCATGTGCTTGTCTGTTGGTTATGCTTATTTGCTTTGGCATATTGCATGTGCTTGTTGTCCTTAGCATGACTATATGTTGCGTATATCGACAGGCCCTATGTGATCCTTTACTTTTTATTTAAGTATGTAGTCTATTACTATGTTACTTGTTAACTGTTTACTTTTATGTCTTATTTAGGCATTGTGGGTTATCCCAACTGGGTTGGTTAAGATTAATGCTAGGGCATCATCTCTTGGGATTTCGTGGTGACTTTGATGTGATGACGTCATTGGGGTCGTGTTCCTAGCGTCATGAGACGATGAGTCGAATTGACTCAAGTCCTTCCTTGGGGGATTGGGAGGTTTGTTTTTGTGAGCCTCAATGGTGAGGTCCTCGTGTGTCTTCTTCTTAGAGTGATGGTTAGGGATTTGATAGGTGCGTTGACCTAAGATATCTTCTTGTCTTGCCTTGGACAACTCTTACGAGCTAAGGTTGGGGTGTGAGTGTTTCCGTGTAATTAATTGCATTGGTGTAATTAATTACACTCCCTTGTCATGGAAGACTCGGGGTTGCATTTAAGGTTCCGATAGGATCCTGTAGAGTTTTCATCGACCTCATCGACATCTTGAGGTGGTGTCTCATAATGGTTAGCATTGGGACTATCCATTATATCGTTTTTTGCTTTGTGTGGCATTAGGATCCACCTTGTGTTTGGGCCAGTCCCAATGCTAGCATTGGGACTATCCATTATATCGTTTTCATTTTTTTGACTTGTAGACTCTTTGTTTTAGGGACCTTAGTGTTCATTCTAAGAGATGATTCATTTCCTCGCGGTGAGGGATTGGACTCATCTGGGTTTTTGGGATTCACTTTCGGTGAGGTTGTCTTTTTGAGAGGCATTTCATCCCTTCTTGCGTATGATTTTACCAGATTGTTATTTGCATAGTCATTTTTACATGTTTATATGCCTTGTTGTTTTAAGCATGCCTTAGAAATATGTTAGGGGATGTAACTATTTGGTAGTTATGTGATGATATAGATGATGTGTTTTTCATTTACTATATCAGCTTGTTATGCTAGCGTCATAAGTGATGTGTAGCGTGTCTCTGATGCTTGACCCCTATGTGATAGGTAGCATATTTGATTGCCCTTGTACACTATGTGTTTAGTTGTATGGTGCATAGACTTTCATTTAGGTTAGTATACTTGTACCTAGTGTGCTTGCGTGTTGTATATTTCTGTTCATTTTGGTTTAATATACTTGAGCTTGTATACTTGTCAACCATAGATTTAGTACTGCTTAGTATACTTGTGAATGTATACTTGTACATATACATATATTATGTTTTCATTTCGATATTTCTTAGTATACTTGTGAATGTATACTTGCATATATATGTATATATATATGTGTGTGTGTGTGTGTGTGTGTGTTTGATGACTAATTGTTTTATTAGTTCATTCCTTTTTATCAGTCCATACTATACTGGGGGTTGTATGACCTTGGTTGTCTAGATTGTGTGTGTGAGCTTGATTTGATGTCTTGATTCCTAGGCGTAGCCTTGTAGTAGGTTAACTTTAGGATGACGTGAAGGATTTTTGTTGCATTGTCTTGTTGGGAGTCGTTGTGACTAGGGCGATGATGATTTTGTTTGATTTGTAAAGTTCGATCTATTGGCTTGAGGGCATAGACTTGTCAGACTTTGGATTCGTGACTGGTGTGGTTGACTGTCGATCGTTGCGGCACCAACGTTTAAAGATGTGTTAAGAGTGTGAGTGTGCAATGTGGCCAAATTTTAAATTTATAAAAGCCACTATTACCTCTAACTAAAAATATAGCTAGGGTGAGCAGGGATCGTCTTAAGGGATTGTGGGCATGTTTACAATGGAAACTGATGTAGTCCTTGTGAGGGTCGCTACACCATATCAAGCTTGAGAGTGTGTAGATTTTAAGGTGAGGGCTAAGAGTTTTACATTTACAAAAGCCACTACTACCTTCACTAAAAATATAGCAAGGGTGAGAGGGATCATCCCAAGGGATTGGAGTCGTACTTGGTTATGGAATCGCAATTAGGGTTAGTAGGTCGAGTGATCAAACAAATGGTTGGTTGGTTGATTAAACTAGAGAGCAAATAAATTAAACTAAGTAATTGAATGTAACAAAGAGAAAGTAAGAGAGAGAGAAATCTTGGGGTTTAGAGGTCACCACCAAGCAATGCTTTTCTACACTTTTAACTAGTGCCTAATGAGGGTAATGTGTGTTGCAATATTGGTGTGAGTGTCTGTGTGTTTGGTTGATTCAATTAGCAAAGGTGACCAATTAAGCGTACATTGTCTAATCAACATGTGAAAAGTACAATATATCTAGCAATTAAGTATATATTGTCTAAATATCATGTGAAAAGCACAACATATCTAGCAAGTCATTAATCCTTTCATTAAGCTCACAAGCCAAATACACCACAAGGTTAGAGACACATGCTACTTGCATTCAAAAGTATGGAACATCAAACAACTAGTATGGATTGTCCTCTCATCTAACAACTATGCTACCACTACACTACAATTAGGCTAATGACATGAAATTAAACTAATTAAGCTAAGGGAGAGGCATGATCCATCAAGAAATGAGCATGGACCATCTAGAAAATCACAAGAGCATTCTTTTAAGCATAATGTTTTGACAATCTCTAAATCTATAACATTAATACACATAGACATGCATCAATAACATAAGAAATAGAGGCAAACACATGAACATCTATTCTAGCATACATAGACATATGGATAGAATGAAATGATCAATTGGAAGCATTAAACCACATAAATCATTAAATAAACAAGATCTATATATATAAAAGTGTCAAAATATTAATTACAACACTAATCCCTCAATAATACACTAGATTAAGATATAGAAAGCATGCTTGGGGCTAACTCTAGCCATAAGAGGATGTTTAGCCACTCATGGTGATGTTGCTCCAACCCTTAAGGGCTAACTCCATGGAAGAGATTTGCTCCTCGGTTGATGAAGAGTCTCCAATGGTGTCTCTAGCCTCCTCCTCCTCTAAGCTTGCTCTCCAAGAGAATAAAACCTAGAAATGTATATTAGCCCCCTTTGTAAAGAGCAATCCTTATCCTTATATAGGTAGGTCAAAATGACACCTAAAATGAGTTGGGGTCGTGCACACAATATTCCCTAATGATTAGATAAAAGATAACTTTCAATGCGATGGATATTTAACTTTTTCGCATTGGAGGAAGTTTGATCGATCGAACCTTGAACTTAGATCGATCGAACTGGCTGAGATCCATCGAACTTAGGCTGGATCGATCCAACTGGTTGAACTTTTTAGGAAAAGACAAATCCGAGATATTTTGGAGAGATATTTTTGGGAAAAGGACAAAAGTGGTTAGTGGGTGGTACAGTTGTGGATAGGATCAATCATTTGAGTAAGGACAAAAATGTTCGATCGATCGAAGGGTGGTGTTGGATCGATCGAACTTTTGGACTTTATGCTTTTTCGCCAAGGCTTAAATCTATCTTGAAGTGCTGATATCGATAATTGTTCGATTGATCGAACCTTGAAGTTGGATCGATCGAACTTTGCTGCTTCCCACGTTTGGCTTCATTTGCTTCCTTCTTTCTCCCTTTTGTTCCTTTCTTTGTTTAATCCCAGAATTGCTTCAATTAAGCTCTTATTTGGCTGAGTTAGCTTATTTTCGGGATAAGTGCCTGAAAATGGAAATAATACGAAATTAATCTAAAATGGTAAAGTAAGATAGGTAAAGATACTTGAATGCTTAAGCTTAAGGGGTTTAAATACGCACTTTTCAGCACTCATCACACCCCTAAACTTAAATATTGCTAGTTCCTAGCAATGAACTAGAAAGTAAAAGAATGAAATGAACAACTATACAACTACGAGCTAGAAAACAATAAATGGATAACGCCACTTTCGTAGGGAACACGATTCCACTTAGCATATGCAACAAGCCTTTTAAACCCCTAGGTTACCCCTAGTGGACAAGTGAAGTCTCATGAGGGTTTCCAGAAATGGTACCCACAAACATTAAGCTCATTCTTTTAAAAGAGGTACCAATATTGCAAATAAACATTGGGAGAAAACTACCTCAAGTATGCAATTTTTCAAACATTTCCAAGTAATCTCCTAAAATTTCAACATCAAGCAAGCAAATATGGTCTTCCACACATCAAGAAAATGATCATGCAAATCAAAACAGCTTTAGAATCCTTTTGAGTGGACCGGCATCAAATGTGTTGCTATCTAAGTAAACTAAAGAATTAATCACGTCCTTACCCTTAAACTAGCACACAAATCTAGTATCGATCATCAAGACAAAAAGTGAACCTTTTATTAAAGCTTTATTATTCTAGGTCCGCTTATTCTTTTCACTCGAATTTTTATTTATTTATTTATTTTTTCGGATCAAAGATGGAAGTATGGTGCAATGTGTTGATCTGTTAAGCTTTCTAGCGATTCATGAGGTCGAGCGTTAGGTCAATGACTCCCAAAATAGACGGCTTTAGGGCATTAGGCATTCAAACACCCCTATGGACTTACAAGCTCAAATCAACTAGGCTACAAATCAAGACAACAACCATCTAATCATTTCCCACTTCTCACCTTTTGGGAGAAGTCCTCACTTTTTTTTTTTTTTAGCAAGTTCAATTATTAACCTAGAGTTTGGGTCCTCCACCATTCGGCACGAGAAGTTCAGTGCTTGATGAGGCTAGAATCCCGGCTACTTAGTGAAAAGGGCTTGTTATCCACCTTTATCAAGAGTGAAAGCTTTCATTGCATTAGTAGCTCAATTGGGATATAACCAATTCAACAATCAACAAAGCATGTACCCCACAAATGAATGCTAGTGTGCGCTTGTGCTAGTGTAGAATCATAGAATGAATCTCAAAGCAATCACAAAATCAAGATGATGTGGACCACAAGTGTAAGCAAGATATCAATCTTTCGAAAAATTTACTCCTAAATGGCATTCATAAGGCATACAAGGAGTATTGGACTCTCAAGTCAAGCAATTTTTAAATTTTAAGCAATATAGTCCTCAAAAGATCAAAATCATAGCTAGATATGGACCAATCATGGAAATATCCCTCAAATACACAAGTCATGCTCAAAATTTTGAATTTAAAACTAACACTGCAAGGCACTATCCCCCCAAAACTTAAATGGCACAATGTCCTCAATGTGCAAGAGAACAAAGGAAAGAGTATACCAGTGCAACTAAGGCATAGAATGATTAGGACTGAAGTATCCAAAGTGGGTGGCATGGCCCCCCCAAACTTAGGATTAACTGTGGTCCTGAAAATTGGCACTTGGATAAACTCATCAGATAACAAAATGGGATAATCAGTGCACAGTGGACATACAAGTGTAAATGGGATAAACAGATAAGGAAATGAGTGAGGTATAAGGGTGGTCCTGAAAATTGGGTAGCACTCTCTCACTGAAATCATTGTGATGCACCTGATGGAGTTAAAAGGATAGATGTATCAATAAAAGCATACGACATCCATCATAGATAAAAACAACAATAAGGTTTAATACATCCAGTGTCAAAGCCGACAGACCCGGCTGCAAAAATGATAGTATCACAAATGTAGCAGACACATAACATAGATAGAGAGCATAAAAAGATAAAGAGACCGTGAGTCTCAGGCAGAGGGAACTCCACGGATCTCCTTGGCTAAGTCATCAATGGCAGTCAAGATCTCCATATGGAGGCGAGAAATGTCAGCTCGAATGGTAGCCATCATATTCAGACGAAGGGTAACAATGTTAGCTCTAAGGGCAACCAGCATATCCTCTAAACTCTAAAGGTGTTCTTCTAAGCGACATATCTGATCATGAGCCGTAGGTGTGGCCGAAATAGAAAAACTGTCATTCTTAGTCATGGTTTGCAAAAAGGAAATCTTGTAATGGGAGTTATTGCCAGAATAAGAAATTTTAAGCACAATATAGAAACATATTTGTCAAATAAGATAGACGAAACATATATGACATGAATTTATGCAAGTGATAGGATATGAAGCATGCTAAGCAATATAAGTATGAAATGCATCCAATGTGGAATATCACAGGCATTGGGCATATATAAGATAGCATGAACAAAGGATATGAACAATGAAGTGTGTGTGTGAGATCTATGAAATTCGATCGATCAAAAAAAGAAGTGAGATCGATCGTAAAAGTTGGATCTATCGAAAATAAGTGAGATCGATCTCACAACTTCGATCGATCAAGTTCGATCTATCGAACTGTGTTCTGTGAAAAACGAGAAGTCACAGATATGTGACTGTGGGAGCATGGGACCTACACGAACATGTTCGTGGGCCCCTCAACACAACAATCATCAATTCCAATCACCTTGAATGGCTCACACTCCTAAAAATCAAAGTAACTCATTACAATGGCTATGGCATAAACACGAATATGGACATATAGACATGAAAAGTTTAAAACTTCATCTATGGCCAACAATCATTATGAATATTGGAACGGATCAAACACTTAAAGCATACTCTTAACAAATCGAGGTGTGAGATCAATAATGGGGTCTCGGATCTTACCTTGAATCAAAGAGAGGAGAGATTGACACCTGGTTCACTATGGAGATCTCGCTAAAGATAGAAGAAATGGGTGAGGTTACAGCGGCGTAGGAACTAGGGTTTGGAAATGAGGGAGAATGAGATCTTATCCTCTATTTACTGTCGCTCATAAGTTCGATTGATCAAACTAGAATCTCAAATCGACGGAACTTTGAATGATTTCTTCACAACGTGTTTTTTTTTTTTTTTGAATAAACGAAATAAAATAAAATAAAAGGAGAATAAAAATATTTTTGGATTTTAAAAATTAAAAAAGTCAAAACAAAGTCAAACAATGGAATGGAGAATTGAGATCGATCGGAACAAGAGTTCGATCAATCAGACAGAGAGCAAAAATATGCAGGTTTTTGGTTTAGAAAATTGGCTAAGTGTTGGAACTTAGAGATCGATCGAACTTTGAAGTTGGATCGATCGAAGAAGTTCAGATCGATCTTGAAATGTTTCGATCGATGAGACAGAGAGCTGAAATATGCTGGTTTTTGCAGGCTTAAATTTTTTCTAAGTGTTGAATCATAAGATCGATCGAACTTGGAAGTTGGATTGATCGAAGGTCTTTTGATTGATCTAAGAGTTAGTTCGAATGATGGGGCAGAAAGGTGATTTGGATGTAGGTTTCTACAGGTCAAAATTTTTTCTAAGTGTTGGATGCAGAATGGAGTTCGATCAATCGAACTCAGGTTTGAGATCGATCGAACAATGCAGAATGCTCAATAATGACATGAAATCTCATGCAATCCTCACCAAAGTTCCCTTCAATGCGTATAAACCAAAAATAAGTATCTAGACTTCACAATAAATAAGATGAAAGATAGAAATGGGGGAGGAATAGGGTTTTGACACCCTACGAATGCCTTTGCTAGTCTTTAACGAATCTAGCAAGACATTGGGCTTTTTTAGCCCGGATCAAAGATCCTGTTATGCATCCCTTCCTTATTGGGGTGATGAATACTTTGAACTTTTCCCAACAAACGGTTCTTTGAAGAACTTGTTGGATTAAGCTCAAAAGGAGCTTTTGGTTCCTTGTCAATGCAATCTTCTATATGCTCATACACCGGGTCAACTAGATGTGCAGCTTCCAAATATCTTTGAAAGACTTGACCCTCAATGTAAGGTTTCAACCTCTGTCCATTAACTTTGAAATGTTCCCCTTCTTCAAGTTTTTGATTTCAACCGCCCCGTGAGGTGCAACAGAGATGATTTCATAAGGACCCTCCCATTTGGTTCTCAATTTCCCAGGAAAGAGTTTTAGTCTAGAGTTGAAAAGCCAAGCTTTTTAACCAGGTTCCAAAGAATTTTTCACAATATGCTTATCATGAAAGGCTTTGGTTCGTTCTTTGTAGATTTTGGCATTATCATAAGCATTGTGTCTCAACTCTTCTAACTCACTCAATTGAAGTAGCCTATTCTCTCCGGCTTTATCAAGGTCAAAACTTAGCTTTTTAACTGCCCATAAAGCTTTAGGCTCTAGCTCAACCGGAAGATGGTAAGGCTCTCCATGTACAAGTCTATAAGGAGATATGCCAATGGGAGTCTTGTAAGCCGTTCGATAAGCCCACAAAACATCATTTAACTTTCTTGACCAATCATTCTGGGTGGTGTTAACCGTTTTCTCAAGAATATGCTTAATTTCCCGGTTAGACACTTCAACTTGCCCGCTTGTTTGAGGATGGTAGGGAGTGGCTACCTTATGAGTGACGAAGTACTTAAGAAATAAGTGCTCAAGAATTGATTGCAAAAATGTTTTCCTTCATCACTTATTATAGCCCTTGGCATACCAAAATAAGCAAAGATATTGGATTTGATGAATTGAATGACCACGGAGTGGTCATTCGTTTTGGTAGCACATGTTTCCACCCACTTGGAAACATAATCAACGGCAAGAAGAATGTATTGAAAACCTTAGGACATAGGAAATGGACCCATAAAATCAATGCCCCATATATCAAAGATCTCAACAACAAGTATATTGGTCAATGGCATCATATCTCTTCTAGACATTGTCCCCATCTTTTGACATCTCTCACATGATTTGCAAAAATTGTAGGCATCTCTATGAATAGTGGACCAAAAGAGCCCACTTTGAAGAACCTTCAAGGCTATCTTCTTTGCACTAAAATGCCCACCACATGCAAGAGTGTGACAAAACACTAGGACACTTGGAATTTCACTCTCTGGAATGCATCTCCTCACAATTTGATCCGAACAATATCGGTATAAGACAGGGTCTTCCCAATAGTAATTCCGGATGTTGGCAAAGAAACGATTCTTTTCGTTCTTTGACCAAGAAGTTGGTAGCTTGCCTACTGCAAAATAATTCACAATGTTGGCAACCCAAGGCATTTTTCCATTAGAAATTTGAAAGAGTTGTTCATCCGAAAAGGAGTCACAAATTGGTAGACTAGGGAAAGGTTCTATCGATAACCTAGAAAAATGATCGGCAACCACATTTTCGGTACCTTTCTTGTCCTTGATTTCAAAATCAAATTCCTAAATAAGCAAAATCCATCTAATTAGCCTTAGTTTTGTTTCCCTTTTTGTCAACTGATGCCTCAAGGCGGCATGATCAGAATAAACAACAACCTTGGACCCTAAGAGATAAGAACGAAATTTATCAAGAGCATATACTACAGCAAGTAATTCTTTCTCGGTAGTGGAGTAATTCAATTGAGCTCCCAAGAAAGTTTTACTTGTATAGTATATCGCACAAGAAAGCTTACCCACTCTTTGTCCCAAAACTGCCCCCATGGCATAATCAGAAGAATCACACATGATTTCAAATGGCAATGACCAATTGGGAGGTTGCATGATAGGATCAGATGATAATAATTCACGTAATTTATGAAAAGCATCTAGGCATGCTTGGTCAAAGACAAAAGGAGTTTCCTTGGTAAGAAGATTGCACAAGGGTCGAGCAATTTTGCTAAAGTCTTTGATAAAACGGCGGTAAAAGCCAGCATGACCTAGAAAAGAGCGAACCTCTCTCATCGTTGAAGGTGGAGGCAATTCATAAATAAGCTCGACCTTCGCTTTATCTACCTCTATTCTTTTCCTTGAGATAACGTGACCCAAAACAATACCTTCTTGAACTATGAAATGGCTCTTTTCCCAGCTAAGTACAAGGTTGGTTTCACGACATCTCTTAAGCACTAGATCTAAGTTTTTGAGGCATGCATCAAATGAGGACCCAAAAAAAGAAAATTCATCCATGAAAACCTCTAGATACTCTTCCACCATATCCGAGAAAATTGACATCATAGACCTTTGGAATGTGGCGGGTGCATTGCATAAACCAAAAGGCATCCGTCTATAAGCAAATGTGCCGAATGGACATATAAAGGTGGTTTTCTCTAGGTCTAGTGGGTTGAGGGCTACTTGATTGTACCCCAAAGAGCCATCAAGGAAGCAATAATATTGTTGCCCAACCAATCTCTCTAGAATTTGATCAATGAATGGCAAAGGGAAGTGATCCTTTCTAGTGGTGGCATTTAATTTGTGGTAATCAATGCATACACGTCATGAATTGGCGGTACGCTTAGAGATTTCCTCACCCTTTGCATTCTCAACCACCGTAATCCCCGATTTTTTGGGAACTACTTGAGTTAGACTTACCCATTTGCTATCGGAGATTGGGTAAATGATTCCGGCATCCAGGAGTTTGACAACTTCCTTCTTAACTACCTCCTTCATGTTTGGATTAAGTCTCCTTTGGGCATCCCTAAAGGGTTTTGTATCATCTTCCATAAGTATGCGATGCATATAAATAGAAGGGTCAATTCCCTTAAGATCCGCTACACTCCATCCTATGGCTTCTTTATTTTCTTTAAGCACACTTAAGAGAGCATCTTCTTGGTCTTTTTCAAGACTTGAAGAAATGATAACCAGAAGAGTCTCTTTTGGTCCTAAGAATGCATACTTGAGATTGGAAGGTAGAGTTTTAAGCTTAAGAATTGGTGGAGAGACTAAAGATGAGACCGGTGGAGTGCTAGAGAGTGGAGGAAGAGGTTCTATTGGAGTTTTCCAAGATGGAAAATCTAAGCTTGCAACAGATTCCATGAGATTGCTTACTTCATTCATTGAATTTTCATCATCAAATCCACAACTTTCATACATTTCAAGAAGACAAGAAGCTAGAGAATCATTGACTAAAAGAGATGAAAGACTATCCTCAATTGGTTGTTTCATTACCATCATTGGAATCGATTCCTTAACAACCTCGTGTAACACATCTACAAGGCAACACTCATCTTCATCTATGGGATGTCGACTTGCATGGAAAACATTAAGTTTGATCATCATATTGCCGAAAGAGAGGTCCATAATCCTGGATCTAGAATTAATTATTGCATTTGCGGTGGCAAGGAATGGTCTTCCTAAGATGATTGGGATGTGGTTGGAGGGATTAGCAACCGGATCGGTGTTAAAAACTACGAAATCAACCGAAAAGTAGAATTTATCTACCATGACAAGAATGTCCTCAACCATGCCCCTAGGTGTTTTGACGGATCTATTGGCCATTTGAAGTGCCACCGAGGTTGGCTTCAATTCATTCAACCCTAATTGGACATATACGGAGTAAGGAATCAAGTTGACACTCGCACCTAAGTCAAGAAGAGCTCTACGAATTTTATGAGTTCCAATTACACAAGAAATAGTTGGAGCACCGGGATCTTTGAACTTGAGTGGAGTATTTTGTTGAAGAATGGAGCTCACTTGCTCCGTAAGGAACACTTTTTTAGGGCTTGGTCCCTTGCTCTTCCTCTTTTGTGTGCAAAGATCTTTCAAGAATTTTGCATAAGGTGGAATTTGCTTAATGGCATCCAAAAGAGGAAGATTGATATTGTCTTGCTTAAAAACTTCCATCATGTCATGTGTTTTCCCTTCTTGCCTCCCATAAGGTGAAGTTTCTTTTAAAGCATAAGGAAATGGAGCTTTTGGCTCACAAGACTTCGTAATTTGAAAGGATGATGGAGAAGATTGAGAATTCCGGTTAGGAACATTTTAATTCAAAGGAGTAGGAATGGAATTGGGAATTGGATGGGTGACAACTTTAGGTTGCACCGGTTCACTATCTTCCTTTGGTTGTTCAACCCTATTGTCCACTTGCTTACCATTTCTCAAGGTGGTGATGGCTTGCGCTTGAGCTTGGGAAGAATACCTCGATGTAGGGTTTGCTTCCACACAAAATTGGGCCTTTGGATTCCTCTCGGGTTGACTAGGCAATTTCCCAATTTCTCTTGCATTCAATGCATTAGCTATGGTCCCAATTTGGGATTCAAGCTTTGATATAGATTGAGAGTGGGAATGGAACAAGTTGGTATCATTTTCTAAGCTACCCAAGGCCATCAAAACCTTGTCTTCAAATGTGGAATTACTAGAAAGTGCTTGAGGATAATGGAAGCGGGAATCATACATTTGAGGATGTGAGAAGTCATTCATTCTTTTATGATGGAAAGAAAAAGAGACGAACCCTTGAGAACCTCCATTTCTTTTATGAGGTGGAATGTATTTTCTTTGAAGATTTTTAGCTTGATAAGGGCTTTCATTCCACAATGGAACATATGCTTTTGAATAAGGGTGAGCAAATGTGGCATTAACTTGTTCAAAGTGTTCATTAACAACATGTCCATGGGGACAATTGAAAGTAGTATGCAAAACACTTGAACATGTCATGCAAGGCTCACAAAGATGAGTTATATGATGAAAAGGAGATGCATTGATAGCAGGTTTTTGATTCAACAAGAATTGGTTAAGTTTTTGAGAAAGAGTTTTAACCTCGGCTACAATTTCCCTTGAACTTTCAATTTGACACACTGTTACACTTTTCTCCTTTTTAGTAAAACCATGGTCAAGCCGAAAAGTGTAATATTTGGGCAAAGAGTTTTCACTCATTTTTTCAAAAAGGTGCCAAATGTCATCTTCATGTTTTCCAAAATATGAACCTCCACATGAGGTATCAACTATGTCCTTTTGCATGTCAGATAGGCTTTCATAGAAGTATTGGACAACTTGCCATTATGGAATACCATGGTGTGGACACTTTCTTAGCAAGCCATTCAATCTCTCCCAAGCCTTATGCAACAACTCTCCTTTCCTTTGAGAAAATTCTCTAATTGAAGCACACATTACATTGGTCAAAAAATTTTTTAAAACTCATTTTGCATTTGTGCCCAAGATGTTATTGAATTTACCCCTAAAGTATTGAACCAATGCTTTGCTTTATTTTTCAGTGTGAAAGGGAAGAGGAGTAATTTAAGAACTTCCTCCGGGACATCCATGTACTTCATGGTGGAACATAGTTCAACAAATTCATTATGATACCTATATCGTTCCTCTTCATCTAAGCCATAAAAGAGTGGACACATTTGAATGGTCTCAGGCTTGATTTCATATTGATTAGCCTCAAAATTAGGCAACACAATGCAAGTAGGTGCATGGTATGCATGAAGATTATAATGGTCACGAAGGACCATTGGAGGAATTGGAGCTTGAACTCCGGGGTCATGTTGATTAAGAGGTAGGTTATGCATGAAACGTGGGTCTAAGTTGCCAAGATTACCCTTTAGATTTTCCATGTGAAAGCCTAGAACGAATGGTATGACAAGTTCTATACAAGACTACAAATGACACACAAATCACCACAAAACAAGCAAGCACTCCTCCTTCGCAACAAATCAACAATCAACAATCAAAAAACTTCCTCCACACGCAATGTTCCCATACTCCCATGCTTTGATAACAATGCAAAGAAAAGTAAATTGCCTCCACGCAGGCTCACGATTTATCTAAGAAATTAAAAAATAGCCTTCACGCGGGCCGACAATTTAACTAAGGGATTGAGTAAGAAAGTTTCATAAAGGTCCTTTAGCACTTCAACTCCAAATTTAAAGCTTAGCTTAGCAAATTTTTTAAATTTTTAGCACTTTTCCTTGCTTACTTAGCTCCTTTACTTGATGGCTCCTTTGATTGGATCCTAGCTCAATGCTCCTTGTTAAAGATGAATAAACACAATAAGTAATCTAAAGAAAAATAAAAACAAAGTAAAGATACGATCAAAAGAGTACTAATTCCTAATTGATTCCACAAATACGACGTTGCCTAATCCCCGGCAAAGGCGCCAAAAATTGACGTGGCTGTCCTTGTAAGGGTCGCTACACCATATCAAGCTTGAGAGTGTGTGGATTTTAAGGCGAGGGCCAAGAGTTTTACATTTATAAAAGTCACTACTACCTTCACTAAAAATATAGCAAGGGTGAGTAGGGGTCGTCCTAAGGGATTGGAGTCGTACTTGGTTGTGGAATCACAATTAGGGTTAGTAGGTCAAGTGATCAAACAAATGGTTGGTTGGTTGATTAAACTAGAGAGCAAATAAATTAAACTAAGTAATTGAATGTAATAAAGAGAAAGTAAGAGAGAGATAAATCTTGGGGTTTAGAAGTCACCACCAAGCAATGCTTTTCTACACTACTAACTAGTGACTAATGAGGGTAATGTGTGTTGCAATATTGGTATGTGTGTGTGTTTGGTTGATTCAATTACCAAAGGTGACCAATTAAGCATACATTGTCTAATCAACATGTGAAAAACACAATATATCTAACAATTAAGTATATATTGTCTAAATAGCATGTGAAAAGCACAACATATCTAGCAAGTCATTAATCATTTCATTAAGGTTACAAGCCAAATACACCACAAGGTTAGAGACATATGCTACTTGCATTCAAAAGTATAGAACATCAAACAACTAGCATAGATTGTCCTCTCATCTAACAACTATGCTACCACTACACTATAATTAGGCTAATGGTATGAAATTAAACTAATTAAGCTAATGGAGAGGCATAATCCATCAAGAAATGAGCATGGACCATCTAGAAAATCACAAGAGCATTCCTTTAAGCACAATGTTTTGACAATCTCTAAATCTATAGCATTAATATACATAGACATGCATCAATAACATAAGAAATAGAGGCAAACATATGAACATCTATTCTACCATACATAGACATATGGATAGAATGAAATGATCAATTGGAAGCATTAAACCACATAAATCATTAAATAAACAAGATCTATACATATAAAAGTGTCAAAACATTAATTACAACACTAATCCCTCAATAATACACAAGATTAAGATATAGAAAGCATGTTTGGGGCTAACTCTAGCCCCAAGAGGATGTCTAGCCACTCAAGGTGATGTTGCTCTAACCCTCAAGGGCTAACGCCATGGAAGAAATTTCCTCCTTGGTTGATGAAGAGTCTCCAATGGTGTCTCTAGCCTCCTCCTCCTCTAAGCTTGCCCTCCAAGAGAATAAAACCTAGAATTGTATATTAGCCCCCTTTGTAAAAAGCAATCCTTATCCTTATATAGGTAGGTCAAAATGACACCCAAAATGAGCTGGGGTCGTGCACACAATATTCCCTAATGATTGGATAAAGGATAACTTTAAATGAGATGGAAATTTAACTTTTTCGCACCGGAGGAAGTTCGATCGATCGAACCTTGGACTTGGATCGATCGAACTGGCTGAGATCCATCAAACTTAAGCTGGATTGACCCAACTGGTTGAGCTTTTTGGGAAAAGACAAATCCGAGATATTTTGGGGAGATATTTTTGGGAAAAGGACAAAAGTGGTTAGTGGGTGGTACAGCTATGGATAGGATCAATCATTTGAATAAGGACAAAAGTGTTCGATCGATCGAAGGGTGGTGTTGGATCGATCGAACTTTTGGACTTTATGCTTTTAGGCCAAGGCTTATATCTATCTTGAAGTGCTGAGATTGATCATTGTTCGATCGATAAAACCTTGAAGTTGGATCGATCGAACTTTGCTGCTTCCCACCTTTGGCTTCATTTGCTTCCTTCTTTCTCCACTTTGCTCTTTTTTTTGTTTAATCCCAGAATTACTTCAATTAAGCTTTTATTTGGCTGAGTTAGCTTATTTTCAGGATAAGTGCTTGAAAATGGAAAAAATACGAAATTAATCTAAAACGGGAAAGTAAGATAGATAAATGTACTAGAATGCTTAAGTTTAAGGGGTTTAAATACGTACTTTTCAGCGCTCATCAGAAACAATATATAGGGTTAATAGGTCAAGTGATCAAAAGATGATTTGTTTGGTTGATTAAACTATAATGCAATTGAAATTAAACCAAGTAAAAGGTAACAATTTAGAAAGTATGTATAAAGATATAGAGGAGAGGACTTGGGGTACTAGAGCCCACCACTAAGCTTGACTTCACTAGACACTAGCAGTTGTATATCAATGGGGAAATTGAATTGTAACTTATGTGTGTGTGTGTGTGTCATTAATTGAAACTAGGCATGGATGGTAAATAAGTATAGATTATCTAGCCAACTCAATGGAAAGCATAACCTATCAAATGAGACCAAAATCCATTCAATGAAACCATAATTTATGCATTCACAACTATCTAGAGCGTACACCCTTTGCATTCATAAGTATGGAACACCAAGGAACAATAATAGATTGTCCACCTATATATGAATCTAAAACAACTACATTACATCTACACTAAAGACATGGAAATTAAACTAAGTAAGGTAAAGGTGTGGCATAATCCATCAAGAAAAAAGTGTGAACCATCAAATAAATTATAATAAAGTTCAATTAAGCACTATGTTTTGATCAACACTAGATTAACTTCATCCATACATATAGACATGCATAAATTCCATTAAATCTAGAGAAAAGCACATAAATCATCCATTCTAGCATACATAGACATATGATTAGAAATAGATAATCAATTGAAAGCATTAATCCATACACATCAAGTAAAAACCACAAGATATGTATATAAGTCCAAGATCAAAACATTTGTTATATGTAAATCCCTAAAAATATACAAAGCACTAAGTCTAAGAAGCAAACTTAGGGGCTACGTTAGCCCCAAGTAGATGTCTAGCCACTCATTGAAGTAGTCATCCAACCCTCAAGAGCTATCTCCATGGTAGGAATGACCTCCTTCTCTATGGAAACCCTAGAAGAATGGAAGAACTCCCAAAGATGTGTAAAAGCTCTCTAGTCTCTAGCCTCCTCTCCAAGATATGAGATATGTAAGTTATATTGAGATATGAAGATATGAATGGCTTAAAATCCTTATTTAGGAGGCTCAAGTGTCACACCCAATGGTTTGGATTCGTGTAGTAAGGTCCTTGCAATGATTGCACCATGAGCCAACTTTTAATGAGCTGGAATTTGTTTTATTTCGAATTTGAGGAGGGTCAATCGATCGAACTGTGTTGAGATCGATCGAAGTGAGATGAGATCCATTGAATGCTGCAGAGATTGATCATCCTTGGTGATGCCTTTTCGAGCAAAGACAAATCTCTGAGATATTTTGGGAAAGAGACAAGAGTGGTAGGTAGGGTGGTAGGTGTGGATAAGATCGAATAATTTCGATCGATTTGAGAATGGTTGGATCGATTGAAGATGGTGAGATCTTTTGGATAAGGATGATTAATTGGATCCATCTTGATGAGGCCAGATCGATCTTGCTCCGATCGCTCGAAGGAATGTTGAGATCGATTGAACTTGCTGCTTTTCCACACTTCGCTCATTTCTTCCATTCAGCTTGAGATAGCTTCTTTAATGCTCTTATTTAGCTGAATTAACTTATTTTTGGGATAAGTACCTAAAAAGGGCAATAACATGAATTAATCTAAGATGGGAAAATAAGACAGATAAAGGTCCTAAAATTCCTAAGCTTAAGGGGTTTAAATACGCACTTTTCAATGCTCATCACACCCCAAAACTTAAATATTGATAGTCCTTAGCAATGAACTACAAAGTAAAGGAATGAAATGAAGGACTATACAACTATGAATCTAGAAAGCAATAAAAGGATAACACCATTTTCATAGGGAACATGATTGCATTTAGCATATGCAACAAGCCTTTTAAACCCCTAGGTTACCCCTAGTGGACGAGTGAAGTCTTGTGAGGGTTTCTAGAAATGAAACCCACAAACATTAAGCTCATTATCATAAAAGAGGCACCAATATTGCAAATAAGCACTGGGAGAAAACTACCTCAAGTATGCAATTTTTTAACCATTTCTAAGCAATCTCCCAAAATCTCAACATCAAGCAAACAAGTATGGTCCTCCACACATCAAGAAAATGATCATGCAAATCAAAACAACTCTAGAATCCTTTTTGAGTGGACCGGCATCAAGTATGTTGCTATCTAAGCCAACTAAAGAAATTATCATATCCTTACCCTTAAACTAGCACACAAATCTAGTACCGATCATCAAGACAAAGAGTGGACCTTTTATTAAAGCTTTATTCATCTAGTTGGGCTTATTCTTTTCACTCGATTTTATTTATTTATTATTATTATTTTTTTCTAATCCTAAGGATCAAAGATGGAAGCATGGTGCAATGTGTTGATCTATTAAGCTTTCTAGCGATCCATGAGGTTGAGCGTTAGGTCAATGACTCCCAAACCAGACGGTTTTAGGGCATTAGGTGTTTAAACACCCCTAAGGACTTACAAGCTCAAATCAACTAGGCTACAAATCAAAACAACTTCGATCTAATCATTTCCCACTTCTCACCTTTAGGGAGAAGTCCTCACTTTTTTTTATTGCTTTTAAAACTTTTTTTTTTTTTTTTTTTTTTTCAAGTTCAATTATTAACCTAAAGTTTGAGCCCTCCACCTTTCGGCGTGAAAAATTCAGTGCTTGATGATGCTAGAATCCTAGCTACTAAATGAAAAGGGACCTTTATTAAGAATGAAAGCTTTCAATGCACTACTAGCCCAATTAGATATAATTAATTCAATAATCAATAAAGCATGTACCCCACAAATGAATGCTAGTGTGCATCTGTGCTAGTGTAGAATCCTAAAATGAATCTCAAAATAATCATAAAATCAAGATGATATCGACCACAAGTGTAAGCAAGATATCAATCTTTCGAAAAATTTACTCCTAAATTTTTAAATTCACAAGGCATACAAGGAGTATTGGACTCTCAAGTCCAGCAATTTTTAAATTTTAAGCAATATAGTCCTCAAAAGATCAAAATCACAGCTAGTTATGGACCAATCATACTAGCATACATAGACATATGGATAGAATGACATGATCAATTAGAAGCATGAAACCACACAAATCATTGAATAAACAAGATCTATATATATAAAAGTGTCAAAACATGTATCACAATACAAATCCCCTCAAAAATACATAAATCAAGATGTGGAAAGCATGCTTAGGGCTAACTCTAGTCCCAAGAGGATGTCTAGCCACTCATGGATGGTGTCTTCCAACCCTCAAGGGCTAACTCCATGGTAGAGATTGCTCCTCTTCTTGGTTGATGGAAGAACTCCAAGCTTGTGTCTCTAGCCTCTTCCCTTCTTTTCTTCCTCTCTAAGAATATAGAAAATGTGTCTCTAGTGTATGTATCTAGTATATGTCAAGAATATCTCATAATCCTTATAAAGGTAGGTTAAATATCACCCCCAATAAGCTAGGCTCGTACACCAATATTCCTTCCAATGATTGGATATGAGACAACTTTTAATGAGCTGGAAATTGGATTTTCTCGGGCTTTGGGAAGTTCGATCGATCGAACTTATGGTGAGATCGATCGAACATAGCTGAGATCTATCGAACTTAAGCTGAATCGATCCTCTATGGCAGCGCCTTTTGGGATAAAAACAAATCTGAGATATTTTGAAGATATTTTTGGGAAAGAGACAAGTGTGGTAGGTAAGGTCGTACAACTGGATAAGATGGAATCTTTTTGATCGATTGGAAGAAGGTTGGATCGATCGAACTTTGTGGGATCTTTGGATAAGGACAAAAGAGCTTAGATCCATCTTGAAATGCTGAAATCGATGAACTTTCGATCGATCAAATATTTTCTGAGATCGATCGAACTTGTTGAATTTCCACCACTTGCTTCCTTTTTCTCCCACTTTGCTCCTTTCTTTGATTCATCTCAAGATTGCTTCAATTATGCTCTTATTTAGCTAAGTTAAATTATTTTGGAGATAAGTACCTGAAAATAGAAATAATACAAAATCAATCTAAAGCGAGAAAATAAGATAGATAAAGGTTCTAGAATACCTAAGCTTAAGGGATTTAAATGCGCACTTTTCAGCGCTCATCAGGACACACTAAACCATAAACAAAAAATCCCGTCCATCTCTCAATCCTTCTCAACTCTAATCTACATGTCCCTGACAGACCAAAAAATCCCGTATCTAGTATGTAGTTATACCACCACAGAATCATGCCAATAACTACTAATCGCACTATATGATAATCACTATACTTATAAACCTCAAGATGACCAAAAAATATTCTCCCAACAACTGCATAAACATTTGTCACCCAATCAGTAAAACGCACTATCCTATACCCAAGACACAAATCCTCAAAACAAGATCCTTAATAATCAAAGGGATTGGACACTTGGTCCCACCTAACACACCTCGTCACCGAGACAAACCACCTAAATCCACACTATCACACTAACATAATCCGTAATTCCGTGCTCTCACTGTTTCTGACAAACTAAAACAATCATAGACCTTTGACCCGACATCGTGTTAAAGATGGACTGACTTAGGAGAAATGGTTGGCCAGGCCATTCTCATTATCATTCCAATCTCAACACAGACGTCGTTCCTATCCTCAGGTCTAAACCTTAAACACAAACCCACACAGTCTGCAAAATAACAATGAGATCCACTCACCAACAATCCATCCCTCTACGTAACCTTAACAACCATACAGTTATATACCTATTCTCAGAATCCCAACCATGCCTTAATCACACAATCATAACAAGCTAAAAGCAACACGACACCAAACGTCACAATCATCAACCTGTACAAAAGATCTCTAATTTCCTCATAACACCCACACCAGATAAAGGACTTTATAGCATTATTCGATTCAATTCTTACCTCTTCAGAACACACAATACACATGTCTCATGCTTGAAACCTCAAAACTAAAGTCAATCACTCCTATTATTCCTCAATGAAACCACGCATTCTCTCTCTCTCTAGCTGCTTAACACTCAAAAGATACCAACACTTGTCCTCAAGATACTGCTTAATTCAGACATCAATAAAAACACCCGAACACATGACTCACACCACATCACCTAATCATCCTCAACTGCCGTTCACGACACATCTCTAGCCATCACCGATAGTATCATACATAGGAAACAAAATCCTTATTTGGCAACCCATGCCTCTCATTCCACCAGTCAAAAACCATTCTCAGAACAAGCACTACAAAACCTAAGACTCTACCTCCCCCCGTGGAAGTGAGTCGACCTATACAACCAAACCTTACCGGTGAACTCTAACAACATAACAAACCTCACACAGGTCCGTCCACCCACGGACACCCATGACTCCTAAACGGAGAACAAGACTCATGATAAACGACGTCCTTGCCAGGACTAGAACAACAGAAAAGATTACAAACTCTACTCTCACAAAAGACTGACAACTCGTACCTGAATGCACCCGACACCTTATCACACGCTATTCACCAATCGTCCAATCGTAGACACCCAATCTCATCTAAAGAAGGAATGAGTTTCCTACACTCAAGGAGAAAAACCAACTAGAAACACATACGAGACCACGAACACTAACCTAAGCGACCTCGCCACTAACGGGCCATCTTACACAATCAATATAGAACCCTTGCACACACTTCTCTGCAACCAGATAAGGGCATGAATGCCCACACGTACTAACACTAGGAACAATCATTCTAAGTTGGACATTACATTTCATTCTACCTAATAATCTCTCAATGTGAAACTCTATGAAATACAATGACACATGATCACCCGTTCCACCTCTACCCTTTGAAGGTGGCACTACCTCAAACAATGTGCACACTAAACCCGTGACCTTCATCACAACAACCCATTAACTTTTCGAAAGAAAAAGGATGCCTACTTGGCAACACCGCTCTCACTGGCTCTAAAGACTAAGCTGATCACAATTGCCTTAATTGGCGCACAATCCCATCACCTACCTAACAACATACAACAAATAACTCACAATCTCTACGTCACATTCGAATCACACCTTAAACCATTCTACTCCTCAACAGTAATCATCACACCATAACACCTTCATTGCCACTCATTCCAATAACAGTTCCAACTTATTATCCTATCGGACCATTAAGTCACTACTAAAGGATTTTTCCTCGAACATCGTTAAGGTAATATCTTGTAACAAAAGAGCAAGCATAACTCTCGATACTCCCCATAACGACCACTATTTACCATTAGAAAAGAACCTCCATACGGCTATGCCATGCCGAAAAATTCTCAAACAAAAATGAGCACAAGATCCGGAATGCTCAACACCCAATTGTCTCCTTAAAATCATCAACGGTGCAATCATTCACAAACGCCTAACCGAATACTTAAACCACTCTTTCTAATGCGATCTATGTGCCTAACCAAGGAAACTTCACATATTAGGTTCACCATTATTATTTCTCCTCCACATTGTTTCTCAGAACACCCTTGGCCCCAACAGAAGTCAAATGGCCTACCAACTAAACCTACAAGATCAACCTTGTCCCAATCATTATTATCATTAGTCTATCTCTTCGGATTCTCAAACAACAAGACCTATCTCCTCGTATTCCAGACACAATATAAAATTCAACTCTAGCCCACAACTTCCAAGTCCTAGAACATAATCCTTTTGATAACACAACACCTACCATCAATTACTTCATACGTAAACAACCAAGCACTCTAATGACCCCATACTACCTGCCTCATCGTGCAACCCTGCACTACACAGCTAAAACTGACCACTATACCTCAACTCGAGACTCTCTAGACAGCCGCGCCAACCTAAAACCTCGCTCATCGACCGAGCCATGCAATCAACTCACCATGAGTCGATTACCCATAGCACACTCTTGCAGTTCTTCGAAACGAGGATCACCCCTCAACAAACCAATATCTAAAATAGACTCTTAAAAGACCACGAAATGATCCACATTTGCAATCGGTCCTACGTCACCCTAGACCTACAAGGTCCAAAAAGTCCCCACGACAGTTAAGACCAACACGCTTCCTTAGACCGTACCATAAGGTACACATCTACAACTCATAGACTATATTCGTGACTTAAACAATCTCAGTCACACCTACCATGACTAGTTCGATAAGAACCTCCGTACCAAATCGTGACCCAAGTCACTGACACCAACCTTCTATGGTCATATCGAAACCCTCACTGCACACTTGATCCCCACAGTCACCAGAACCCATGCAACAATGCATGAAACTCACACGCAATAAGGGCATCATGCAATGAAATATAAACCCATTCTAAAGTCATACTCTAAGCACCTCACCAAATGCAACAAGAAGATAAAAAATGACTGCACACTAAATAGCTCAATCCACAAGCTAGAAACCCACGCCATTAGTTCGACAAGAAGCGGCACCCAAACAACCTTGGAGCAACCAAGCTCCTCGCCTACTCAAGTCAAAACTTACACAACCCTCAATGCCGTGACAAGTACCCCACCGTACTAGCAATTATCCCATGCTCTACTGCAAACATGAATAAAAGTACATAGGTATACATACAAGACATACTTATATATATATATATACACACACAAAATAACTGGAACATAACCCTTGACACGACCGTGTCCTATCACATTAGTTTAAACAACGAGTTCATTAAATTATTATGTGAAATTAATTATCCCTTCTATTCTCATCATCATTTTGCATACTACACACTTGCACAATCCGTACTCACAGCTCACCATTAACACACTCCTCATACTTATCATCATATCGAAATCAATATGCTTTCAATCATTATCATGGTAATAGCATACATTATTTTAAACACATAAACATGTGATCACATAGGCAAATAAGCAAGTAAGCAAATAAGCATGCTTTCTAAAATCGTGAACACATAAACAATTAAACAAATAAGCATTATTCTCAAATAACAACCACTTTAACACATAGGCACATAAACAACACAATTCAACTTCCCCATGCAATCCTAGGTAGGCCTCTACCCGTCGTCCTAATGGTTTTCAAACCATGGCTCTGATACCAAATTTGTAACGACCCGAACCTGTAAGTCCGAATCATTAGCCGGGTCCTTAACCGAACCCGAGGTTAATTAGGGACAACACCATTCTTTCCTACGTCATTGCATATTGTACTTGTCATTCTAGGTTTATATAAAAAAAAATAAGTAATAATAAATAAATAAATGATAATAATAAAATAAGATTATAGCTACAAAGTATGTCAAAATGGTCACTAACCCATTGAACCTTGTGGAGGAGCGTCTCCGCCACTTGACATCCGTGTCCTGAAAAATGTTAAATGTAATGGGGTGAGCAAATTACTTAGTAGGTAATGCCTAAGACCCACCTCTTGTAGCCCCGTGAATTTAAACAATGAATAGGGCAACAAGGAATGGGGTCATACAAAGTCGGGAAAAAATATAATATACACTTTTAAGTCCAAAACAAAATAACGCCGTACCATGAATGCAATGTCATGCATGCCACTCCCCATTTCAGAATACATCCATCACTTCACAAACTGTTAATATAACCCGTCCTTTGATGACTCCGCAGCGACACGAGAGAAGGATTGGCTACTGTCCCTGACCCTTGGTACCCCCACGGCATCATTTTGGGCCCAAATAGTTCAACCACGCTAGGGCAATTTCCCTAGTTCCCTCTAGGCTATATTAACACACTGGCCCTTTGGTGACTCCGCAACGACCGTGTTTTCTTAAAACCATTTTCTCAAATTTTCCCCAAAATCCCCTTTTTAATTTCATTTCAAAACACTTCCCCTTTTCTTTCATGTCCAATGCTTGTATGCATATCACATGTCTTTTTAATACTATGGAAATTGAGAGAGTTATTATCACACAATTAACATGCTGCCATATAAAATTTCTAACAAATTATTAAGCATCATAGGCATAGAAAATTAACACATTAACCATATTTTCCAAGTAAATCAACAAATACACATAATTACATGGTTCATATACTCAATTAAATCATCTAAGGAACAATCAATTCAATTTAACCATACTTGACAACAATTAAAATAGAAAAACTCACAAAGGAACAACAATTTGAGTATTAGAGACCTCTACCTCAATCTAAGCCAAAAGCCCTAATTTGTGCCCTAGATCCCAAACCTCCTAGAGTGCACCAAACATAAAATTGCTCCGATAAACTTATAGATCTCATCGTGGGCTACAATTTGCCGCAAACGGCACTCAAAAATTCCGAAGATTGGAGGAGAAATCAAACTCCAAAGTTTGATTGAAAAAGAAAAAGAAAAAAACAAGTTTGAGAGAAAAAGAGAGAGTAGCGGGAGAGAAGGAGAGAAATGAGACTAGAGATGGTCTGTTGACCATTAAAAATAAAGGAAGAGTGGGCCCCACCATTTTCTTTTTATTTTCCCTTTTTCTTTTACTTTAATTTACACCACACATAAACCTATATACATATACACACATAATAATTTACAATCACATAAAATACATTAAATAGAATGCCTGGAATGCTAATGGACCCAATAAAAATCCACGTATGCAAAAATTCCAGTAGCGGGTCTCACAAGGGACTGTCCGGCCCGAAAAACTAAAAAATGCTAAATGATCACCCTTGCATTTCAAAGAGTCCTGAACTCAATGAAATGCTCCAAACAACTCTCTGACACAATCGACACACTCCACAGTGTCTGGTTCACAAAATGGTAAAAGACGAAGATACCCTTACAACAACCAAAATTCTAAAAAAATGGAAAATGGTGAAATTAAAAAAACATTACAATCTACCCTCCTTAAAGAGATTTCATCCTCGAAATCTACCCTCCTTAAGAAGAAGGTCCAAGCCACACACTTTCCCGAGAAACCTAACAAAACCCAAGACCATGAATTCACCAACTTTATTGCCTTTGACATCGACGTCACCAGGCAATCATATACTACTACCATTAAAACCAAATGTGGTACCCATCTCTCACCTCATTATGACATAAGACCAGCTAGGCTCTACACCTGACTCAAAACGAATATCAGTTTACTCTACACAGTCATGAAAGGTTCCAAAATCCGAGAAATGAATGGTCACCAGACCACCGAACATAACAACGTCCAACCCAACTCATCCTCTAAGGGACACACTAAACCACAAATAAGAAATCCTATCCATCTCTCAATCCATCTTAACTCTAATCTACACGTCCCTGACAGACCAAACACTTGCTATATACTATGTAGCTACACCACCACATAATCATACCAATAACTACTAATCGCACTATATGACAATCACTATACTTATCAACCTCAAGATGACCAAACAATAATTCTCCCAACAACTACATAAACATTTGTCACCCAATCAGTAAAGCGCACTATCCTACACCCAAGACACAAATCCTCGAAACAAGATCCTTAATAATCAAACGGATTGGACACTTGGTCACACCTAACACACCTCGTCACCGAGACAGACCACCTGAATCCACACTATCACACCGACATAATCCGTAATTTCATGCTCTCACTATTTCTGACAAACTAAAACAATCATGGACCTTTGACCCGACATCGTACTAAAGATGGACTGACTCAGGACAAATGGTTGGCCAGGCCATTCTCATCATCATTCCAATCTCAACACAGACGTCATTCCTGTCCTTAGGTCTAAACCTCAAACACAAACCCACACAGTCCACAAAATAATAATGAGATCCACTCACCAACAATCCATCCCTCTACATAGCCTCAACAACCATACAGTCATATACCTATTCTCAAAATCCCTAACCATGCCTTAATCACACAATCATAACAAGATAAAAGCAACACGACACCAAACATCACAGTCATTAACCCGTACAAAAGATCTCTAATTTCCTCATAACACCCACACCAGATAAACGACTTCATAGCATTATTTGATTCAATTCTTTCTTCCTCAGAACACACAATATACCTGTCTCATGCTTGAAACCTCAAAACTAAAGTCAATCACTCCTATTATTCCTCAGTGAAACCACACATTCTCTCTCTCTAGCTGTTTAACACTCAAAAGATACCAACACTTGTCCTCAAGATACTGCTTAATTCAAACATCAATAAAAACACCCGAACACATGACTCACATCACATCACCTAATTATCCTCAATTGTCGTTCACGACACATCTCTATCCATCACCGATAGTATCATACACCAGAAACAAAATCCCTATTTGGTAACCCATGCCTCTCATTCCACCAGTCAAAACCATTATCAGAACAAGCACTACAAAACCGAAGACTCCACCTCCCCCTGTGGAAGTGAGTCGACCTAAGGTCCGTCCACCCACGGACGCCCACAACTCCTAAACGGAGAATAAGACTCACGACAAATGACGTCCTTGCCAGGATTAGAACAACGGAAAAGATAACAAACTTTACTCTCACAAAAGACTGACAACTCGTACCTGAATGCACCCGACACCCTATCACACGCTATTCACCAATCGTCCAATCGTAGACACCCAATCTCATCTGTGATGGAATGAGTTTCCTACACTCGAGGAGAAAAACCAACTGGAAACACAAACGAGACCACGAACACCAACCTAAACGACCTCGCCACTAACGGGCCATCCTACACAATCAATACAGAACCTTGGCACACACTTCTCTACAACACTATGCTAACCGAAACCAATCAGATAAGGGCATGAACACCCCACACGTACTAACACTAGGAACAATCATTCTAAGTTGGACACTACGTTCCATTCTACCTAATAATCTCCCAATGTGAAACTCTATGAAATACACCACAACATGACCTGTTTAATAAATTGGTCGTGTGACTTATAACACGACATGACTATTTAATAACCTATTTAACTCGTTTAAATTAAATAGATCATGTAACCATTTATTAACTTAAGTATAAAATGCAAATATAATGAACAATTGACATAAATGATTCCTAAAATTATGAAAATGAAGATAATTAGGACAATATATATATAAAAAAAGAAAGACAAATGTAAGATTCTTATGTGTTTATATTGCAATAACAAAAATTCCTATAGCAATTAGGTTAAAACATGTTACGAGTTATTCGGACTCAACTGACATGATCAATTTAACAAGTGTAATTGAATTAAACGAGTTGTGGTTCAAAACATGAACACAATACAGTTAAGGTCAACCCAAATCCACTAATTTGGTATCTCGTGTCGAATTTGTCAGCCTTAATTTTGAGAAGACAACAATCATTCCAAGAAAAGTTTTCAAAACATCATAAAACTAGATAATAGAAAATTTTAACCCTATAGTTTTTGTATTTAGTTTGAAACCATTTTAGGGTTCCTAAATTTTAATTCCTCTTTTAACCTTAGATGCTGTAGTTCTCTAAATGTTTTTCATTATTGTTGTAATTTTATATCTATACCAATTATTTTATTTTTATTTTTTTTATTATTAGTGTCTAGAAGTAAATTACATGAAGGCAAAATGCTATATGAGCATTGATAGAGGCATGACTAAGAATTTAGGTGCACCTCGATATGATTGTAGCTCAAATTGTACTTGTCACGTGGGCTGATTCGAAAAATAATTTGAGAAGAAATATAGAAAAAAACTGTACATGTGAAATGTTCACTAAACGAGGCAAAATACTATATGAGCATTGACAGAGGGATAACAAAACAATAATGGATAGCTAAAACATTGTTGAACATAACACAAATATAGTAATTTTTTTATTTTTTATTTTTTTGTCTTAACGTAACTTGTTGCATTTACATCAAAATGACATTTTTTTTTTATGCACTTAAAAGTAATTGGCCCCTCTTTGTATGCAATAGGTCATTTTTCGTGAATAAGAAAAGATAAAGTTATTAAGAAATTGTGGAGGTTGGATAGAGTTTTTCTGAAGATTGAGCACAATGAGCGCAAATTCGAGGTTAGAGTAGAAATTCGTGAATTAGATAAGATTGAGTCATCAAGAAAATAGTGGGGGTTAGAGAAATTATGAATGGTGAGTTCAAAGTCGAGGTTAGAGTAGAAGTTAATTAGTACAATAAGACAGATGTTGGGATTGTATACCCTACATAACAAATTAAATGGTTTGTAATAATGTGATTATTATGCTTTACATATGTTACTAAATAATATGTATTGATCGGTTCATTAAATGGATCGAGGTGTCATTTGACTATATGGTTTGATTCATGTGTATGAAGGGTGTTTGTGCATGGGCAACAATGAATCAGGGATGCTGTATTATTATTATTATTTTTATTAAAAGGATGCTGTATTATTTGTTAAAGAAATTTTTTCAAGTGATCAAATAGGAATAATAAGGAGTGAAAATAAAGGATTAATTATGCATTTGAATTGATGGCAATTTATGTTAGGAATTTAGCAATTCTGATATTGTAATTGGTAAATTTCGTAGTACAAAACTCACTCTTGTAACTTAATAATTATATGATTAGTGAGTGAGATATAAATAGATTATGTTAGATGATTTAAGTGTGAAGATAAAGTTGCTTGAAAAATGTTACATCAAAAGGGCAATAAGGTCCAAGATCTTCAACAAAGGGCAAATCAGTCAAAGAACTACTGCAAAGGTCATTTCAGTCAAAGTTCTTCTTCAAAGGAAACAATGGTCCAATAATTACTACAAGGGTAGAATAGTCCATAGTTCTACCTCAGAGGGCAATATAGTTCCAGAACCATCAAAAGGGCAAAATAGTCCAGAGTTCTACCACGAGGGGCAGAATAGTCCGAAGATCAACTTCCAAGGGTAAAGATGTAATTTTCCCAAGTATGAGCTTCAAAGGTAAGAATCACACTTAAATTTCATATATCATCATTTAGATTTATGCATAAATATTATATAAGATCATATGCTATTAGATGCATGGTAATTCCTATGGTTTATATATAGGACTTGGATCTTTTAAGTTAAATCTTCTCTAAGTTATCCTAAGTTGAATTCACTGCAAATTGACACGTGACATTTAAAATCTATCTACTGCTTGTGTTAAACCACGTCAACTAATTTAAAGAAAGTTTGAAAATTGCACTATTTTAGGATAAGGAAAATTTACCAAAGTTTGAAAACTGCATTGTTTTGAGATAAGGAAAATTCACTATACTATAACGACGTTAACGTTGTTCTCTCTCCCTCGTAAAAATATCACACCCTCTCTCTCCTCTTGTTCATTCCCATGACTGGGGGAATATTTCGCGTCAAAAAATGAATGAAATCTTGATTCCAGAATCAAAATTTAACTAAAACAACTATATATCATACTCGGCATAATTTAGTCCACCAAGCTATAAAAAAAAAATTTATCAAGATATTCAATTCCTTGAAAGGTAATGAGCTATATTTAACAAGAGAAGGAATAACAATGGTAGGCAATAATAATTTCATGCCATTTGAAATTAAATTTAAACATTCGAGATCTAGTATAAAAGAGAGTGAACTAGAGCGCGAAATATCCCCCCAATCGTGAGAATGAGCAAGAGGAGAGAGATGGAGCGATATTTTTTTAAAAAAGATGAGGGAGAGAAACGTCGTTAAATTATGCAGTGTAGTTTTCAAACTTTGGTAAATTTTCCTTATCTCAAAATGGTGCAATTTTCAAACTTTCTTTAAATTAGTTGACGTTGTTTAACACAAGCAGTAGATAGATTTTAAATGTCACGTGTCAATCTGTAGCGAATTCAACTTAGGATAACTTAAAGAAGATTTAACTTAGATGATCCAAGTCCTTATATATATGTATATATATATATTTTGGAAAATTAATTTTCATGAAAAAAATATATATATGTATATATATATATATATATATATATATATATATATATATATATATTTAGATTAAGTTTCTAGATCTCTCTACTAAAATATACGTGATATATATTTACATATATGTTTTCCTAAAATATATACAAGGTAAATACTCCTTAAGATTAGTTTTGCTAAGAATGCTAATACTTTACATTTTGATATTTTGGCATGGACTTGAGCATCAAGGAAATATTTTCCAAAAGATTGCATCTGTAGTATTTTGTTAAGTTCTAAGTTACTTTAGACGCTATATAAGAGTATGCATTAAGAAAATATATTTTCAGAACCTTCTGACACATTTTACAATGATTTAGAATGTGTTCAATTATTTTAAGTCGATCATAAGTTAAGGAAGTCAAAAGTCGCAAGTTGTATCTATCTTGATCGAACCTCAACACTACTCGGTCGATTGACAGCTTCATAACTTTGATCGACAGACTTCACCAAGGACATCGATCGAACTTACATATTCTTGATTGATTGAATACTTCAATAGTAAGATCGACAAAAATATTTTAGATATAAAACTTAATTTCCATATTGAGTTTACTTGATATTTTTTTTATTATATTTTAATAGGCTAAGATTAAAATGTTTTTCAGAAGAAAAGATACATATATATGATATATATTATTTTAGAATTTTCTTTTCTTATATGATATTTTATTTTCAATTGGTATCTATTATACGGCTTGGAAAACAAGTTTACTTAGAGATCAAGACATTTGAGTGGAGAGAAAGTATTGTTCTCTATATATACAAGGTCTGAAGATACAGACAAGGTGCCACTAGTGCCTTGCATCGTGTCTAAGACCATGTGCTACAAGTGTCATACAACCCTAGAGTGCTTAACACTGCCAAAAGCATTCGTTTATTTGTTTCTTTATCCATGAGTTATCTGTGTAAAAGTTCTACTTATGTGTATCCATAAGAGAGTCTGTGTGAGAGATATTTCTTATGTGATTTGAGGGCACCACACTTGATATATATTCTACACCATATATCTCGTGATTTTGTTTTTACATCATTCATACATATCATATACTTTGCATTAGATATGGTGATTATGATGTATTCATTGTGTTGATATTATTGTTACGGTATGAGTTGAAAGTTCAACATTAACACATGACCAAGAAGTGCAACCATCAAAGCCAAATTAAACAAAAAATAACGTGGTGGATAGATTGGTTGACGAAATAAGTCCGAAGTGAAGAAGTTGTGCATAATGGGATTTATGTGGATCAATGGGATTATATAGCGATAAGATGGATCGGCTGGAGGATACCTGGAGATCTTCTGGAGTGCTTTAGCAAAAGGTTGGATGAAACGAGAGGGAGTAGTCAACTGTAACGTGAACAAGCATTAAAGGTTTGATATTTTGCTCATTCTAGAGGTTAGTTGGTGTTCATGGTGATTGAACTGGACTAATTGTAATCTTTTTCTTCATAGTGATTCTCTTGGCCGTGCCAAGTCCTGAGATTTTTTTATTTACCATTGGGGTAAGTTTTTCCTCGTATATCTAGATTGTAAAACTTTATCTCTATTTACTTTACTGCACATATTAATTGCTTATATATTGCTCTGTGAATGATGTATGCTTAAATGTTTATCATGATGAAATCATCGCATGAATGTGCTTAAGAGTCAAAAGCAATTAAACCAAATTTAACACATCACTAATTGGCTAGCTAGAATCAACTAGGGGTTGGCTGATAGTTTATTTGTTTATTTAATAAATCAGATAGTTTGTTTATTTCTTTAGTTAAATAAATAGTCTATTTGTTTAATTATGATTTATTTAATTAAGGGTGAATACAAAGTACAATAGATTCACTAATCAACATTTGAATTAATATATCTATGATATATTATCTTCCACATTCAAAAGAGTATAAGAATTTAGTGAATTTATATCAAAGTCTTAACATATACGAAAAAGTAAGCACCGACCTATTCACCCCCCCTAGGTCATTTCTTAAGGTCTTATCCGTTACATTCTTGATTGTAACTGGCTATAGTCTCAGTTGAGACCTCTTCAATTAGACTCACTATTAAGTTAAACTGATAGAACCCATATCATAGTGTGGCATCAGGTGATCCACATATAGATATCAATTTAAGCCATGGATGCTTAGCGGGGATCCTCGTACATGGTGAATAACTAAATTCTACAATCATCTGCTAAGTATGCATTAATGGATTATTTGTTAATTAACATTGTGGTTTTACCATTCGTTTATTAGAGTTCAATTACTCTCATACAGTGTAATTAAGAATAATTAAATGGGTCTTGAATTTTGATTGTGATTCCCTTTAATTTTAGAGTCATGGGTTGATCAAGTCTATGTCCAAAACTGAGGGATATCGAACAATTAATAATAGACAAACACATAATACAAAAGATAAATAAAGAATAAATAAAAATTGAAAGGAAAACTAAAATAATAAATTATTTAAATTCTTCAAGAATAAAAATCCCAATAATAATAATCTCTTTAATATAAAATATCAAACTCCTTTGATACCAATACAACTCGGGAATCCATAATGTGTGGACCCCTAAATAAAACCAAACTAAAAGTAAATAACTGAAATAAATGTCTAAATCTAAAGACTGAAAACATAATATAGAACTCTACATAGATAATCGGAAGAGTGATGAAGATTGGTCTCTGCTCTGCATGAACAACCCCTACGCCTGATACTGACGAACACCTGAAAAATAATAGTGGGTCAGGCCCACGAACAAGTCCTTTCTACTACATCCCAAATAGAGACCGATACATGAATACATCCTAGTCAACCTATACAATAGTTATGTAGTCCGTAAATACATATAGATACACACTAAAGGACTCTTACTGGACTATAAGGCGGACTCACCGGATAGTAAGCAACATGCAAAATGCATACATGGTGGGCATGAGTACCATCATCTACAAGGGTACACAACAATCCACTATATCCAGTTATGCATCCCCAAGGCAATATACGCTCTCTAACCACTGATCCTGAGACCTTAAGCTCATATCGTGACATATATTCATATATATAAATCCAGATCCTATCCAAAACGTAAAATAAATGATTTACCACAATCTTTTAACGGCATGTCATCCGATACGAAGAATGAGAATAAACTTATTAGCTAATCCATCTATAATATGCCCCCATATCTTGACAATGGTGCTTAAGATCCTAACCATATCTTAACATTGATTCCTAATATATATATATATATATATACACACACTCATCAAATAATCCAAAAATAAGATGATAATAATCATATGAATATCCATTGCATTTATTTAAGCACAATAAACAATTCTAAATAACATACAGTTAACTTACATCAAAAGTAATTAACCTACATCTCAATTAAATTGCATAATCTTCCATATTATAAAATATACTTCCTTTCCCTTGGGATGATCCTTGTATACTCTAGCTACATTTATAGTTAGTAGTGGTAGTGACATTCTCTAAATTTAAACTTGGCCATACTTCACATTTCACATCTTTTGCAACTAGTGCAAGGCAAGACCACGTAAATATATCTGATTCGCTCATTATTATATTAATTACTATAATAATAATAATAATATCCATTTATATATATATATATATATATAAATAAATAACCAATATCTATGGGTCATATCCTTACCCATCTAGGCTTCTTGTACAAGTAGTCCATTAGACCCATTTGGTTGGTCCATAATTACTATCCAAATCCATCTCCTTTAACTTAAAATAAAATAATAAATATTTAAACCTAACAATTTAATTCCAAATAAATACACATAATTAAACAAACAATTACACACAATCAATTAATTAAATACACATAATTCACTTAAACAAATAAATCAAATAAACACATAATTCACATACCCACAAAATCAATTAAAATGAAATAAAATAAATAAATAAATAAATCCTCCAATTAATCCTTTAAAAATTAGGGGTATTACATTCTCAAGGTCATAGTGAGGTATGAAAAGAAGATGTGTTTAATATGAAAAAGAAGATGGGTACTTTATAGGTGTTTGAATTTGAAAGAAACTCTTCACGAAAGAAGGTTACTTGGTACGCAAAATATATAAAACTACTTATTTTAGGGTAAAGTGAGAAAAATATCCTTAATATTTACATTTTGGGGAAATAACACCCTTATCCTTTATATTGTGTATATAAGTCCGTTAAGTTTGAAAAAATGAGTAAAGAAGGGCTTATGTTGTGTATATAAGTCCATTAAGTTTGAAAAATGTGCAAAAAAGGGCTTGAAGTCATTGTTCAGATATAAAATTCCAAAAACACCCTTATATCTTCCAGTAATGCCCTTATAAGGGCAAAGTGAGCAAAACACCCCTAATGTTTACATTTTGGGCAACTAACGTCCCTATCATTTCTTTTGAGTATATAAGTCCATTGTAATACCCCTAGTTTTCAAAAGGATAAAATGGGGATTTAATTTTGATTTTTATTGCATTTTTTTTTTTCTTTTAATTATGTGACTTATGTGTTTTGTTTTCTTAATTGTTATATAGTGAATTGGTTTGTTTAATTGATTAAGTGTGAATTATTTGTTTTAGATTAATTGATTTATTTTAATTTTTTATTGGTTTTAAATTAATTGTTTAATTGAATTGGTGTTTTAAATTAATTATTTATTTATTTTAATTTAATTGGTTTTAACTGACGTGTCTTGTTTATGGCTTATATGGTTTATATTTTAGAGTTATTTTAATTTAAGTTAGGGTTTCATTTATTCATGGTGTAGCCGACTTGTAAATTTAATTGAATTAAACATAGGTTAAATAATAGCCTATATATATAAAGCTATATGGTATGCTAGGGTTGGAGAAACAAAAACAAAACCCTATTCACGGAATAGTATTTTGAGAGGAAAACAGAGAGGGTTCTTGAGAGAATCTGTAAGGCTAATGGAGGAAGGATAGAGGACGAGCAGAGAAGTTGCTCGTGGGTAAGTCAAGAAGCAACAGAGGAATAGAAGGTTTATCAAAGGAGGAAAATAGTCTGGGGAATTCTGAAACGTAGAGACGGCGTAGAGGTTTTAATTCAAAATCTCATAGGCAAGTTTCATTCTGTCTCCTTCCTATAAACTTGTGTTCTGTGCATTCTATATAGTCTCCAGGGATTAATTCAACCTTTAAAACTAATAGTTGATGCATGTTATATTAGACTGTAACCTGTTTTACGTTTAAATAACTGAAATTGGGTTTTTCTCAAACTGTGTTGTTTTTTATTTAAACTTCTGTCAATCAAGTTCATAATAGAATTTAAGAAGTTTCTATGATTTTTGGGACTTGTATTGAACCTTAAGAACTTTAAGGAAACTTGGAGCAGAGGAGTGGTCTTCGCCGGAAGCGAAGAAGATAAACAGAGGGAAAGAAAATTGTTTCGGTTGAAGCTTTGTTAATACATTCATATTGGAATATGGAGGGTTCTAGGACTTTAGGAACTTGAATAGAACCCTAGGAATGTTAAAAATATTTAGGATAGGACAGTGGGCTTCGCCGGAAGAGCGGACGACAACCGGACGAAGCAGAAACGAAACAGTGAAGCAGAGAGGGGCTCTCAGGGGTGAGAGCCGGCTCCTAAATGGTGGGAGCTGGCTCCCATGAAGAGAGAGCCGGCTCTCCATGAGGGAGAGCCGGCTCTAGAAGCCTAGGAGCTGGCTCCCATGGGGAAAAAACCCTACGGGTATTTTCTGCAATTTTTCTGAAGTTCAGGGGCTTAAAGGTAATTACTGGAAAGTAATGGGTGGTTTTAAATGATTAAAATTAACTTGTTAAAGCCTTCAAATAGTTGGTTTATGCTAAGGTGCTAAACCTAAATGCATGTTATAAAACATAAGCTTATAATAGGCCTTCTGTCAAGGAATGAGGAATGCTGGTTTTACTAAGTTGTTTTGACAACTTAATTTGGACTGACAATCTAATTATTGTTAGAATTTATATCAATGATATATTTAGCATAGTTCAGTTCCAGGAATGTTGGTTGTGACATCATATACTCGTATCTAATAAGTTGTATATTGTCGGGAGTAGTGGAAGGTTAGTTGCTAGTTTCGTGTTAGCAAATTAAATGAAACTGGTATAAAATACTTTTGAAGTTTCATATGATGTACTTAAACTTTGGAGTGTCATTATATCCGACACAGAATTTATAATGGGGAATTACATAGATGCCATGAGATTTAATTATAGATTTGCATGCCGTAAAGGATTTGGGAGGATGTAAATGCTAGTCATCATTTTAACTTTTAAAACGAACTAGTATGGATGTGTTGATTTGGAATTCTAGTATAATATGTAGTTTAAAATTCTGATATTCATTATATTATGTTATGGAGGATAATTGCTGAACTGTCTTAATTTTGGTTCTGTCAATTACATGGAAATGGACGGTTTAAATTGTTTATTCTTATTTGAATAATTTAAAAGGAGGATCTATGATTATAAACATATACTGGATGCATGATAGGTCCTTATCAATATCTGATTTCTTTTGTGTTGGTTTCCGGATGGATTTGATGTTCAAACATTTGTGCATCATTGATGGATCATTTGCATTATATGTACCGGTATGGGACGGTGACATATTAGGGATGGATTAGATAAAAAAAAACAAAAGCTAAGTCCTACCCCTTTCATACATATGGAATGGATTAACTCAAACAGTTAACTCATACATGGATGCATGTCCTGTCAACTAAAACAGTTGAACGACATAATGGATGGCTGCTTTACTTTTCTGCATTAGGAAGAGATTTAAATATATACTTAAGTGCCGTGATACGAGCTTGAGTCTCCTGATCATGGTTAGGGTGCGTATATCGCCTAGGATTGATAACCAGGCCTGATGATGTTTCCTTGGTTGGTTCTACTCGGGTTGAGACGGATTATGTGGGCTGGTGAATGTCCTATAGTGTGTACTTATATCCATATGGACTATCTTAGCTATTGTTGAGCTATCTAGGATGTATCTGCGTATCGGGTTTATGTATGGATTGTAGTGGCATGGAACTTGCATGTAGGCCTGACCCACTTTTATTTTTCAGGTGATCGTCTATAATAGGTTTAGAGCTTGTTCGTGGTGATGCAGATACAGTCATTCACTCTTCCGACTAAATAGGATTTTTCTTTCTGGTTTTAGTTTTGGATTTTATTATGTAAAGTTTTATCAGTTGAGATTATTAGGGGTCCACTAGTTGGATTCCCGAGTTGTACGGATTGGAAAGTTAATTTATATTAAAACTTTTATTTTTGGAGGTTTTACAATTAGAATTCTTTTCAGCATATCATTATTTTATTCTTAATTCAGTTTTATTCCTGCTTGTTTATATATTGATTGTCTGGTATCCTTCGGATCTGTGCCCGGACTTGATCACCCGTGGTTCTAGAATCGAGGGGTATCACAGTTGGTATCAGAGCACTCCAGGTTCTAGTGTCCTTAGGAGTGTCTTTCGTTAGAAGTCTTCCGCGTTGCGTCTCTTAAAACTTAGAGCTATGTTAGGATTCATTGTACTCTTTTATGGTTCGTTAGGAGGAGCAGCTGATGTCAATTATATTCTATAAGTATAGAATGGTTGACACTAGAAGGAGGATGGGGACCGCAGCAATAGCGATTCAGACCCAAAGGAGTAAAGGAGTATGTTATCAAGTTCTTTATCAGAAGCAGAACTCGAGATCAAAGGTTTAGTTCCGGTTGGCATTACTTTTAGAGGTATAGGCCAAGGAAGAATTTAGGAATGTGTTTGAGGTCACCGCATGAAGGGACCAACACGATTGCAGTTGTTCGCATAAAGGAGACAAACGGGGAATAGGAGTCCCAAGAGGATTCTAGTAGAGAAAATTGTAGCATACCCCAGAAAGAAGGTGTTGAATCTTGTCAATAAAGGATCGCGCGAGGGTGATGTTGTTCGCTAATAAAATAGTGAACGATACTTATAGGGTTGGTGTGGATAGTTAACCTTTTGGGTTACCTTTAAAGGAGGTAGGTAAAGGAACTCTTCAGGGGTTTAGGAATCGGATAGAGTTCTTCTTAGAACGAGGCAATGATTTTATATCACGTTCTGGGAAGTATGGGAATTAGGTTGTGACAGTCTAAGTTGTTTCTTAAAGCTACATTAGATGGTTTACATTTCGTATATAAGGAGGATGAAGGTTAAGCCTTTGGAATTTGCTGAAGCAAATGGATATGTTATGAGCTATGATTGGAGCTTACGTGTCGAGGTTGGATGATTACCTCTGGAATTGAAAAAGAGATTATGAACAAATCAAGTAAAGTTAATTTCTAAAGGAGATTTCTTTGCTAGGAGGAACGGTGCTTTATGTAAGATTCTATTGCTTTTTATTGTGTTTTAGCATGTGTGCTGTATGTGTTTCATTTTGGTTAATTTAGTCAGGATCGGGATTACGATTTAGTTAGGGATACAAGCATGTGACCAACCAACTACTATTTTGGCGAAATAACGTTAATTATGCTAGGAATTTGGGTATGTGGTCGTAGGATTTGGTAAGTATACATAACTTTAGCCAATCTAAGGAACCTAGACATGAGTGGTTATCTACGAAATGGTTGACTATTTGGGGAATGGGAAGATTCCATATAAAGGGCTGTGCCACACGAAAACGGAAATGAATTTTGCAAAGTTATTAATTCAGAGTTTTGTGAATTCCGAGGACGGAATTCCTTTTGTTAGGGGGGGAGAATGTAATACCCCTAGTTTACAAAAGGATAAAATGGGGATTTAATTTTGATTTTTATTGCATTTTTTTTTCTTTTAATTATGTGACTTATGTGTTTTGTTTTCTTAATTGTTATATAGTGAATTGGTTTGTTTAATTGATTAAGTGTGAATTATTTGTTTTAGATTAATTGATTTATTTTAATTATTTATTGGTTTTAAATTAATTGTTTAATTGAATTGGTGTTTTAAATTAATTATTTATTTATTTTAATTTAATTGGTTTTAACTGACGTGTCTTGTTTATGGCTTATATGGTTTATATTTTAGAGTTATTTTAATTTAAGTTAGGGTTTCATTTATTCATGGTGTAGCCGACTTGTAAATTTAATTGAATTAAACATAGGTTAAATAATAGCCTATATATATATAACTGTATGGTCTGCTAGGGTTGGAGAAACAAAAACAAAACCCTATTTACGAAATAGTAATTTGAGAGGAAAACAGAGAGGGTTCTTGAGAGAATCTGTGAGGCTAATGGAGGAAGGATAGAGGACGAGCAGAGGAGTTGCTCGTGGGTAAGTCAAGAAGCAACAGAGGAATAGAAGGTTTATCAAAGGAGGAAAACAGTCTGGGGAATTCTGAAACATAGAGACGGCGTAGAGGTTTTAATTCAAAATCTCATAGGCAAGTTTCATTCTGTCTCCTTCCTATAAACTTGTGTTCTGTGCATTCTATATAGTCTCCAGGGATTAATTCAACCTTTAAAACTAATAGTTGATGCATGTTATATTAGACTGTAACCTGTTTTACGTTTAAATAACTGAAATTGGGTTTTTCTCAAACTGTGTTGTTTTTTATTTAAACTTCTGTCAATCAAGTTCATAATAGAATTTAAGAAGTTTATATGATTTTTGGGACTTGTATTGAACCTTAAGAACTTTAAGGAAACTTGGAGCAGATGAGTGCTCTTCGACGGAAGCGAAGAAGATAAACAGAGGGAAAGAAAATTGTTTCGGTTGAAGCTTTGTTGATACATTCATAATGGAATATGTAGGGTTCTAGGACTTTAAGAACTTGAATAGAACCCTAGGAATGTTAAAAAGATTTAGGATAGGACAGTGGGCTTCGCCGGAAGAGCGGACGACAACCGGACGAAGCAGAAACGAAGTAGTGAAGTAGAGAGGGGCTGTCAAGGGTGAGAGCCGGCTCCTAAATGGTGGGAGCTGGCTCCCATAATGAGAGAGCCGGCTCTCTATGAGGGAGAGCCGGCTCTAGAAGCCTAGGAGCCGGCTCCAATAAAGGGGAGCCGGCTCCCATGGGAAAAAAACCCCTACGGGTGTTTTCTGTAATTTTTCTGAAGTTCAGGGGCTTAAAGGTAATTACTGGAAAGTGATGGGGGGTTTTAAATGATTAAAATTAACTTGTTAAAGCCTTCAAATAGTTGGTTTATGCTAAGGTGCTAAACCTAAATGCATGTCATAAAACATAAGCTTATAATAGGCCTTCTGTCAAGGAAGGAGGAATGCTTGTTTTGCTAAGTTGTTTTGACAACTTAATTTGGACTGACATTGTAATTATTGTTAGAATTTATATCAATGATATATTTAGCATAGGTCAGTTCCAGGAATGTTGGTTATGACGTCATATACTCGTATCTAATAAGTTGTATATTGTCGGGAGTAGTGGAAGGTTAGTTGCTAGTTTCGTGTTAGCAAATAAAATGAAACTGGTATAAAATACTTTTGAAGTTTCATATGATGTACTTAAACTTTGGAGTGTCATTATATCTGACACAGAATTTATAATGGGTAATTACATAGATGCCATAAGATTTAATTATAGATTTGCATGCCGTAAAGGATTTGGGAGGATGTAAATGCTAGTCATCATTTTAACTTTTAAAACGAACTAGTATGGATGTGTTGATTTGGAATTCTAGTATAATGTGCAGTTTAAAATTCTGATATTCATTATATTATGTTATGGAGGATAATTGCTGCACTGTCTTAATTTTGGTTCTGTCAATTACATGGAAATGGATGGTTTAAATTGTTTATTCTTATTTTAACAATTTAAAAGGAGGATCTATGATTATAAACATAAACTGGATGCATGATAGGTTCTTATCAATATCTGATTTCTTTTGTGTTGGTTTCCAGTTGGATTTGATGTTCAAACATGTGTGCATCATTGATGGATCATTTGCATTATATGTACCGGTATGGGACGGTGACATATTAGGGATGGATTAGATAAAAAAAAAAAGCTAAGTCCTACCCCTTTCATACATATGGAATGGATTAACTCAAACAGTTAACTCCTACATGGATGCATGTCCTATCAACTAAAACAGTTGAACGACATAATGGATGGTTGCTTTACTTTTCTGTATTAGGAAGAGATTTAAATATATACGTAAGTGCCGTGATACGAGCTTGAGTCTCCTGATCATGGTTAGGGTGCGTATATCGCCTAGGATTGATAACCAGGCCTGATGATGTTTCCTTGGTTGTTCTACTCGGGTTGAGACGGATTATGTGGGCTGGTGAACGTCCTATAGTGTGTACTTATATCTATATGGACTATCTTAACTATTGTTGAGCTATCTAGGATGTATCTGCGTATCGGGTTTATGTATGGATTGTAGTGGCATGGAACTTGCATGTGGGCCTGACCCACCCTTATTTTTCTGGTGATCGTCTATAACAGATTTAGAGCTTGTTCGTGGTGATGCAGATACAGTCATTCACTCTTCCGACTAAATAGGATTTTTCTTTCTGGTTTTAGTTTTGGATTTTATTCTGTAAAGTTTTATCAGTTGAGATTATTAGGGGTCCACTAGTTACGGATTGGAAAGTTAATTTATATTAAAACTTTTATTTTTGGAGGTTTTACAATTAGAATTCTTTTCAGCATATCATTATTTTATTCTTAATTCAGTTTTATTCCTGCTTGTTTATATATTGATTGTCTGGTATCCTTCGGATCTGTGCCCGGACTTGATCACCCGTGGTTCTATAATCGAGGGGTATCACATCCATTAAGTTTGAAAAAATGTGGCAAATAAGGGCTCGAGGTCATTGTTCCGTTAAAATTTAGTAATGGCATTTTTAAGATATGAAAATTCCAAAACTACCCTTGTCTCTTCTGATAAGGCCCTTATATATACACACACACACTTGTCACATTTAATTAATTTTTTACCTATTTTTTATTTAGTTATAGAGGGATACTTTAGTTATAGAGTGATACTTTAGTCTTTTGTCCTTGTTTGCACCAAAATTGAATGTTAAAGAGTTTTTAGAACGTATAAGGGATTATATAATTTACATGCATACCATAAGGGTGTTTTTTTGTCCCCAACCCTATATTATATATCAAAAAGAGGGACAATTTAGTTATCTCACATTTAATTAGTTTTTTTTACCTTTTTTTATTTAGTTATAGAGGGACACTATAGTCTTTTCCGCATTAAAGTCCTTGTTTGCTCCAAATTTGAATGTTAAGGACATTTTATGACGTAAATGGGGTTATACACTCTATATGCATACCATAGAGGTTTCTTTTTCTTTTTCTTCTTCTTCTTATTCGTCTTCTTTTATTTATTTATTTATTTTCCTCCAAAGAGGTGTTAGTAGTTAAGAAGGTAACTTTTCAAGTATTTTACTTTTTAAGAGGTGTAAATGTGTATTTGCAAGAATATAAAAAACAAACATTGAAATCCTAAGAGTAACGTTTAGGAATCCAAAAGTTGTATACTAATGTAAAGTCACGTAATAGTATAATTAAATTAGGTGTTTTAAAATGTGTATAAATATTACAAAATGAATTTTCAGTAAATAATTGGACACATTTGAGTATAAATATAGTATTTGTCATAATTTGAACAAAATAGCTCTTTAAACTTAAGGCTCTTATAATGTCCCCGAATCAATTTTTTTCTCCTTTTCTCCTTATAAATTATATAATTATAAATGCTCTTATCGATGTTTAACAAATCATAGATCATGTTTCTATATCCTATTAAGTACAAGAAAAATAAGGCACCAAATATTAGATTATGCAGAAAAGAAAGATGCAATGCTGTTGTGGTTCTAAAGAATTGACAAGTTGGGCAACTGCTGACAAATTGTTCAATGGTGGAGAAAATGACTATTTCTTAGTGAGTCTCGACAAAATTTTCAATGTAAAAGCCAAAACTAGTTGAGCCGAACTAGAGCATTCATTTTACTAAGCCGAGCCAAGCCCGAACACCCCAAAAGCTCAGCTCGACTTGGCTCATTTACAGCCCTAAAAATACCCCTCTAATATTTTTTTTGTGCAAAAAACACCCTTTAATTTACAAACTGCTACAAACTACCCTCTTTTGATTAAAAAATGACTAAGTTAGGTTGTAAAATTACATAGACAAAGAAATAAATAATTTTTTTGAAAAAAAAACTGTTGATCCCATGTTTGATCAAGGGTTTTGTACTTTCAATGTCATATGTCAGAGGGTATTACAGTCCCTACATCACCATGTGGTTGGTGATATTATACTACATTCTCAGCAATACCATTTCAAAGGGCTGCCAAGGGTTATTAAAGGTTCAACACTTATGTTGCATATCTATTCAGTCAAAGGGGCAATTATGTCTTTCTACATATGTGTGTGACATCTACATATGTATTTGACATTATTATATTGCTAGGAATAGTCATAGGCCTTTATTTAATATGTTACATACATTTAATACAAGCTACAACACAAAGAAGCACAGTTTTCTGTTATATTCAATATGAGGGTATTATAGTCTATTTAGGGTTGTGAGCACTGTATTGCCACATGGCACTATGGTCCTGTAGAGAGAATGTTGGTCACTGAATTCATTGGTTGGTGGTGAGCAATTCTTATCCATTTTAGGGTTTCATTGAGGAGTATAAAGGTGCTATTATAGCTTTCAGTTGTAGTAGCTCAAGAGTGAATAAACAACAAGTTTGTAACTGCTATGTGAGGATATCTGATAAGCGCTGAAAAATGCGCATTTAAACCCCTTAAGCTTGAACGTTTAAGGACTTTATTCTATCTTATTTTTTCATTTTAGTCTAATTTCATGTTATTTCCCTTTTCAGGCACTTATTCCCAAAATAAGTCAATTCAGCTGAATTAGAACATTAAAAGAAGCAATCTCAAGCTTAGTGGAAGAAATGAGCAAAGTAGAAGCAAAGTGGTAAGAAGAAGCCTTCTTCGATCGATTGAACCAAGCTCTAATCGATCACATTGCATGGTTAGAACGATCACATTGTGATCATTTTAACCATGCTGTTACCCAAGAATTGACTATAGAGGGGGGGGTGAATAGAGTCAATGGCCAATTTTCACAAATTATGGAAATACAATTTCTAATGAACAGTATAACCAATTATGCAATAAACAAGATATGCAAGTAATCAATTTAGCACAATTTTAAAAGAGATAAGGGAAGAGAGATTGCAAACAATAACACAGCAATTTTTGCGAGGTTTGGAAACTCCTACTCCTCAGCTTAAGATCCCTCTTGAGACTTCCCAAATTCCTTAGAGCTTCTCCTTAATGGTGGAGAGCAAACCTTCAATTGAAGCAAGACCTTGCTTCTCTTTATTGCTAGGAGAACACCCTTCTCCTAGGCTTCCTTTTGGGTCACACCAACCCTTTACAGTATCCTTGCTAAGAGACCACCTCTCTTAGTTTTACATGGGCCACACCAGCCCTAACAATTTCTTTGCTAAGAGAAACTCTTCCTTTTAGACTTACAGCAGATTTATAGATAGAATTTGTAGTATAAGAAATCCTCTCAAGAACTAATACAAATCAAACCTCACAATAGAGTATATATGAAATCAAGTGAAGCTCAAACTCTAAGTATGAAATGTATGAGAGACGATGAGGAAAATGCAGAACAAAAGCTCTGATGAAATACTAGAATAAAAGTTCAACAAAGGCTCACGAAATGCTCTCTAAAGTTCACTCTGATTCAACTATGGGAGCTTGTATATGAGATAAAGATCGATGTCTGAACAGAGGCTCTATGAGTGAGTATAACTAGAACAAAAGCTCTATATAATGGTAGAGCCAAAAGCTCTCTTTGATGCACTTGAATAAATGTTCTTGAATACTCTCTCAAGTAGTATATGAGTGAATGAGAGAGATGAGGAGAAGATATGAGAACAAAAGCTCTCTTTGATGCAATATAATGTCTCTCAAAAATGGTCAACTTATTCAGCAGACAACCCCTTTGTAATTATAGAATTTCATAGCTCAATATAGCTGTTAAAAGTGGTTAGAGGAAATAAATGCAGAAAAATTGCCGTTGTAATTCAAAACCCTCAAAGGAGCTGGCTCTTTGCAAAAGTGGAGGCAGCTCAATTTCAAATGGAGGCGGCTCCATTAAAAAAGTGGAGCAGGCTCTTTTTCTAAAATGGAGGCGGCTCAATAAAAAAATGGAGCCTTCTCTAGTTTTGTAGAGCCTTCTCTACTTTCCTGAGCAGTCTCTAATTTTGTAGAGCCTTCTCTAGTTTTTCATTGAGCCTTCTCTATTCTTTGAGCCTTCTCTAATTTTTCATTGAGCCTTCTCTACTTTCCTGAGCCGTCTCTAATTTTGTAGATCCTTCTCTAGTTTTTCATTGAGCCTTCTCTATTCTTTGAGCCTTCTCTAATTTTTCATTGAGCCTTCTCTATTCTTTGAGAGAGCTGGCTCTATTTCTTATAGAGGTTGCTCTTGCTTCATGAAGGCTGCTGCTAAATTGGATTGGACAGAAAAAAGTGCATGACTTCAAATGGACATAACTCAGTCCATGAAACTCCAAATGAGGTGAAATTTGCGTCTAAATTTATTATCTTGAAGTCAAATATCTAAAACCACCAGCCTTGCTCAAAAATTCCAACCATAGAATAAGTTATGGCTGTTTAAGTGCAACCTAGTCAGAATTTTCGCAGAGCAGAATCAGGTATTTTGTGAAGCTCATATCTTAGTCATTTTTAATCCAATTTAGGTGAAATTTGAGTCTAAACTCAAGGGCTTGAAGTCAGCTTTCCAATGCCACTAGCCTTATGTAAAAATTCCCATTACACATATAGTTATAGCAGTTTTAGTGGAAGCTGGTCTGAAATTTTCTAGGCTGAAAATAGCTTATTCTGAGATATCCATCTTTCTAGCACCTAGGACTTTGATGAATGATTCAATTAAGTTCAAGGCCTGTTTCTAAGAGTCTAGGGACATATGAAGATGATAAATTTCAATTGCATTGTATCCTAGAGTCATTTACCAAATTTTGGCAACAAAGGCTTTAAAGATGAAAAATTAATTAAATGCCTTTTCCTTTTCTTTTTAGAGACCAAAATAAATGTTATGATTAATGTGCATGGTCTTAGCATTTCTAGCTTAAGTTGTGAGTTCTTTCAAAGCTTATGCAAGCTTAAACTAACTCATTCTTAGCAAAGACTTCATATGACAATATATATAAATGAAGTTCCTAGTCTATTGCTAATGGTTATAGGAGCATATGAATGATGTATGATATGCATGGTCCTATAATTTTGAGCTTCAAAATATATTCAAATATACTTTGACATTGAATCTTAAGCTCTCACCAGCCAATCTACCCTTTTCTTCATTCTTTGACCATGATCGTTTAAGCTTGATGAAGATTTGCTTTCTTTCTTTGAAATGCTTTGTGTGATCTTTGAAGTCCGAGTTTTTCTTTGATTTCTTACAACTTTGATGCTTCCTTGAATCCATTGCTTGAATGTTTGGAATGCTTTGGAATGCTTGGAATGGATCTTCTAGCTCATTATTGAGGATTGAATGTTAATCATCTATATATCACTCAATGAAAACATTAGTACATAAACATCATTAATGGTTTGTAATCATCAAAATATAAGATTGACCTTTAGATAAAATCCTTAGGCCAACACATGCCATGATGGATCGAGCCTTTTGTCCTTATCTTCAGGAAAATTTTCCTTTCGATTGATCCAACCCTTTTGATCTTATCCTCACCTACCACTTTTGTCCTTATCCCAAAAAAATCCTAAAAATATCTCAGCCTTATCCTTATCCAAAAAGTGCACCGCCAAGCAACCTCATGATCAATCGAACTGCCTTAAGTGCGTGAAAAAAATAAAGCAATCTCATGATTAATCGATCGATCCAAGCAACCTCATGATCAATCGAAATGCCTTAAATGCGTGAAAAAATAGTGTCCAAGCCAAATTAAAGGTGTGCTCGTGGTGTATTCATTTGGGGGTCTTAGTGCACGAGGTCTGACCATTGGGTGTGACATTTGAGCTACTTATATAAGGATTTCGACTATTTTAAGTAAAAGGAGGAGAGAGAGGTTGATTAGGTTTTGGCAAGAGGCGAGAGATTAGAGAGAGAAATACACATTTTGGGAAAGTTCTTCCACTCATTTAGGGTTTTTACCAAGAGCACAAGAGGAGGAGGGTGATTTCTACCATGGAGATAGCCCTTAAGGGTTGGATGACAGCATCAATAAGTGGCTAAACCATTCTCTTGGGGCTAGAGATAGCCCTAAGCATGCCTCCTAGACTTTGAAGTTTTGTAATTAATATGGATTTGTGTTGTAATTCTTGTGTTGACATCTTATATATATATAAATCTTATTTCTACAATGATTTGTGTGGTTTAATACTTCCAATTGATCATTTAATTCTATCCATATGTCTATGTATGCTAGAATGAATGTTCATGTATGTATCTTTAGATTTTGTGACATTGATGCATATCTATATGTGTTAATATTATGAATCTAATGATGGTCATGGCATAGTGCTTAAATAGATTACTCTTGTGGTTTGTTTGATGGTTCATACTTATTTCTTGATAGATTGTGCTACCTTCTTAGTTTAATTAGTTTAATTTTCATGTCACTAGCTTAGTTGTAGTGTAATTGCTTTACTTTATTAAATAGGTGGACAATCTATGCTTGTTGTTTGATGTTCCATGCTTATGAATGCAAGTAGTACATTTATCTAATTTAATGAGTGTGCATTAATTGTGGACTTATGGAAGGATTAAAGGCGTAATTTGATATGTTGTGCTATTCACTAGATTGACTAAACAATGGATGCTTAGTTGGCCGTCCATGCTTGATAATTCAGTTAATGGCACATACTTTCATATACAAAACACAATTCCCCTAATCTATTAAATATTGAATGTCTAGGAAGGTAATACTTAGTGGTGACCTCTATGACCCAAGACTCTCTCTCATATTCTCTACACCTCATATTATTTTAGTTATTTTACATTGCATTTATTTAGTTTAAATTGTATCTAATTTAACCAACCAACCATCTTTTGATCATTCGACCTACTAATCCAACATTGATTTCCAAACAAAAATATGTTTCCTTTCCCTTGGGATGATCCTTACTTACTCTTGCTACATTAGTAGTTAGTAGTGATAGTGGCATTCTATAAATTCAAACTTGGTCACAATTTTATCACACTTTTTTGCAACTCGACCCATGCGACACCAAGTTTTGGCGCCATTGCTGGGGATTGGCAAAGTCGTATTTTGAAAATCAATTAGGAATTAGTATTCTTTTGATCTTATCTTTATTTTATTTTGTTTTCGTTACTTATTGTGTTTGTTCTTGATTGGCTAGGTGAATTGAGCTAAGGGAAGTGAAGCAAAAAGATTCTAAAGCAAAAGAAGCAAGATAAGCTAAGCAAAGTATAAAAAGCTAAATATTCAAAAAATTGCAAAGCAAAGCAAGGCGAAGAAAGAAAAAATTGAAAATAAATTAAAGTTGCTTAAGGACCCTTTGTGATCATTTCTAACTCTATCTCTAGTTAAATTGTCGGCCCGCGTGGTGGCAAGTTTTTAATTTCTTAGATAAATCGTAAGCCCACTGTAATGACCCGGTCATTTTCCTCCCTTTCCTTTTTCTGAAATTTTACATATAAAATTTTTTCCGTTTAATTTTCCTTTCTGAGTTCTGTTTCTTGTCGTTTAGAGTCATCTCGAGTGCTCGAAAATGGTTTCTGAGACTCTTTGGTTTGGATTGACAACTTCCTTTGTGGACCGAGTCATTTCCACATTTTCACTTTTCGGACACTAATCACTTTTTGTCCTTTTCCCTGTTTCGTCCTTGTCCCTATTCTGTCTTTTCCCTATTTGTCACTTTGCTGGCTAAACCTCACTTTTCATGCTCAGAGTTAGTTTTTGACTTCACGTGTCTTCATTCGAAGTGTTTTCCACGAAATATGTATCTTTACTTTTACAAGAAAGTACTTTGGTTGCTCCCGGTGTCCATAGGGGCATGAATGCACAGTTCTTCATAATCTTTTTCTTTTCTTGGGGTGTTTTTCGTAAATATATTTTGAAGATATTTTATTTCAGGGGTTTTTAAAAAAATATTTTTGGAAGATATTTTCATTCTGGGGCATTAGTGTAGTTTTCACTTTTTGGAGGAGCCATTGTGTAATTAACGAAAGTTATTGCAAAGATACCTCGTGTGGAGCTTGGATCTTTGTACGGAATTCATATTCACATTTCGTTGAGTCGTGTACTCTTACAATTCCGTTCTGGTCGTTTTTCGCCTGTTTCAGAGTTTCTGACCCTAGTTGCCTCCGAACTTGTTTAGGACATATCTCTCTGCTCGGGACTCAGTTTTTGACGCCATTTCTTCCGTTGTTCATGTTTTCTTTTTTTGAATCTTTTTTGTTCATGGAGTTTCACCGTTTGAGTGCATCTGCTCAAAATCCACTTTTTTGGACCTGGCGGGGCCCTTACGGGGCACTTTTTGAGATTTTCTATAAATCCACTTAAAGAAGAAAAGTCAGATTTTGATCATCTTCCTCCTTCTCTTGGCCAATAGCCATGGGAGCTCCTTGGGCTGCCACCTTTTCTTCTTCTCCTCCACTTGATTTCCTAAGTGAAAAGTCTCCGGCCTTCAAGTTTATTGTTCCCCTCGACGAGCTCTACTTTTCCCCCTTTATTAGAATCCATTTCTGACCATTTTTTGAGTTCACGTTTGAAGTCAAGTTGTGATTTTCATGGTGCTTCCTTCGGATTCTTGTTCATCGTGTTGTCCCCGACAAAACCCTTCAGTATCGTCGGATTCGGAGCACTTTTATTTCGGTGGGCTTTTGAGATTTTCATTTCAAATTGAGGTAGGGGGTGTTATAATTTATTTTCTTGTTATATAGTATACTTGTGATGCTTATACAACTTGTTTACATGTTTGGATATCAAATCTAGAATTTTTTATTATTTATTTTCTTGTATGAGATTTGATATTCCCGATGGGTTATAGCATGTTTTAAACTTATGACATGATATTAAATTACTCCATGATATGGTCATTGACATATATTAAATTTAGAGCATTTGTACAAGTAATGAAGTTTTTATTTAATATTTATCTTGAGTAAATATTTAATTCATGTGGCCTTAACTAGTTTGAAATCAATGTGTTAGCATATTATATTAGGCCCTAGCATGCTCTTCAACATAGGTAAATTTGAGACTAATCGGAGGTGTTTTAAAAGCTGGAGAATATTTAATTAATTGATTAATTAATTTATTCTATGTGTACTATTCACTTTATTTGAATTCCGACTTGATATTCTTGATATGTATGCCATATACTTTCACATATATTAAATCGAGAATATTTGATTAGGTTTTGAAACCTTTCATTTATTATTTTTCTAGTATTAAAGTTTAATACTCATAGCCGTGTCTTGCTTAGAATTCACTTGTATCATGTTTTTAAATCATGTCTTGACATGTTGTATAACATATATTAAATTGAGATCATTTGGATGAATTTCAAAACCCAGAGATTTCAATTAAAAGGATTAATTAAAATCCATTCAATGGCTCATTTTTCTTGATTAAGTTTCTAACTTAGCATTCATGCTTTCCTTGACAAGTTCCCTCACATGTATAAATTTGAGAATAATCGGATAAGTATTGAAACTTATATTTAATTATTTTCTTTATATGGAACTTGATTCACATGGTCGTGTCTTGTATGAAATGAACATGTAACTTGATATTGAATTTGTCCTTGACATGATCCTTGACTTGTCTTGTAATCTTGATAATATAATCCCTTAAGTAGATTAAATTTCCTTATACGCTTCCATCCAGTTAATCATGCTTTGATATTGAACTCGTGTTAACTTATGAATCGGACTTGTATTTCATGGGTTTTTATCTTTTTATTAAGCATCGTGACTTCTTGTATCTAGACTTCATTAATGTACTTAATGAATTTGCACAATTGTCTTGGAATGATTTAATTACTCATGTGTTGCTTAGTAAGTAATTGAATCATGTATCTTATACTTGTGGTATGTTTACTTCAATGGATTTCTTGTGCTATATATATTTTGGTTGTAATCTATATAGATGCACACTATGATTTCTTGACAATTCACATGCCACGATAGTTGATGAACTTAGGGCATGACTTGTGTGTTCCAAAATCTTGGTTGTGCATGAAACGTGGTTAAAGTATTTCTTGTATTTTGATACTATCTTGGTTTGCACAACTTGTTGATTTTGGGACTTGGGATATCAATCAAGAATTGACATGGCTAGGACTTGGTTCTAGTACGGGGGAATGTCCTCCTACACTATAGTACGCACTAGGGGAAAGGTACCCATGGGTTAGTAGCCCTAAAGTGATCTCAAGAGTACGGTTTTAATCCGGGCGATATCCGAGTTTTCCACATTGGTTTATTTCACTATTTAAATTTCAAGTTGCTATTCCTTGAAGATTTAAACTTGTTGTGTATGTGAAATGCTCCAATCTTGTTTACTTGCATAGATATTATGCCTTGTTATTGATTTCGTGTGTTGCACCTATCGTGTTAATTGGAGTGCTCCAATCATGTTAATTGCATTGATAATGTAACTCTTGTTAACTTATATCCATGTATACTTCTTGTCATGTTATGTGAAATGCTCCAATCTTGTTTTATTGCATAGATATTATACATTATTCTTGATTTCATGTATTTTTCTTGTCTTGTAATTTGAAGTGTTCCAATCATGTTAATTATATTGATAATGTAATTCTTGTAAACTCATATTCAAGTATCGTTCTTGTCGTGTTAATTGGATCATTCTAATCTTGTTAAATTACATTAATAATGTGATTCATGTTCAAATGTCAACTTGTTGTGTTCTTTGGATTATCTCAACCCTGACTTGTTTCATATATGTATATATACCATGATTCTTGTTGATATTGCTCTAATGTAGCTTAGGATGCTCCCTGAGTCTCATTTTTACATAGACGTTAGGTAGCATCATCCTTTTGAACTGTTCCATGTAGTCTAAAAATCTCTAAAGAAATCGAGTCGATGCATGCTCATTCTCTACGAGTAAACTTGTTTACTCACCCCGAAGTTACTGGGGAATTTGTTCAGGTACAAAGACTTGGTTCATGATGCTTGTCATTCATTGGGATGGCTTGTAGCTTCGAGTTTCCATTTCATGTAAATGTTAGCATGAAGTGCCATTGTTGTAGCCTTTTGTATCAAACTTGTATTCTTTGATTCCATTTGTGTAATATGTACATAAGTACACTCTTTTCACTGTATTCAACATGTATAACATGAGGCCAAGGGCCAAGCATGTTCATATTTGCACTTGTACTCATTTGGCGTTACCTTTTGTTTAAAAATGTAACTTTTCCAACTTTAGAGGTTTGGCATGTCAAATCTTTTAAATGGAATGTAATGAGGTCGTAGGCCATTGTAGCATGTTTAAAATGCCATATTACACTTGCGTGTATGTTCACATCATCACACATTAACTTATAATGCAAATTGATCATGCCACAGGGGTTTTAAATAAGACTTAGAGTCTTTCTTCAATTTAGGTGCATAATAAGTTCATATACACATTTTTTACCAGTTTCGGTCGACCGATAGCTTGTTTCGGTCGACCGAACCCCTTTGGATTTCAATTGTTCAGCAAAAACTTCAATTCCAGTAGCCATTTTCATAGTTTGGACCCAGTTCGGTCGACCGGTTCTCTACTTCGGTCAACCGAAGCTCCCTTTTTTTTTTTTTTCTCGAGCCACAAACCGGTCGACTGGTTTGTCATTTCGGTCGACCAAACTGAAGGCTCATTTCCCCTTCTCTTCCTGGCTCATTTCGGCAGACCAAAGCTCCATTTCAGTCGACCGAAATGGAGCTGCCTTGTGGGTCTTGCTTAGTTTGTTGCCTAGACATGTTAATCTTGTTTCATTCGTTCCCACTTGACCTCGTTGATCTTGTACAAGCCATTTAATGGCGTACATGGTCTAGTTTGAACTAGACTTTGTTCCTTGGTTGTCATTGGTACCATAAGGTACCATTTAACCTTTTTTATCATAGTCTTCGCTTTCGGTTATTTTCTTATGTTCCGTGACTTCATTGATGGTCACTACGGTGTCCTAGGGATGGTTCGTATCTCTAAAGACCTAGGTTTATCCTTTGTTCCCACGTTTTTGTTTCCTTTGTGTTCCTTGACCTCATGGAGGGTCATCTTAGTGTCTTAAAGGTGTGGTATGCCTTGGAAGACCATTGTCTTGTTTCTTGCTTTCGCATCTGGATCCGTTATCGGGTCAATCCTCGGTTCATCACTAACCCACCGGGTTAAATAAAAACCCGGGTCACGACACCCACGTGGAGGCAATTTACTTTTCTTACATATTATTGAAAGCATGGATGTATGGGATCAATATTTGTGGAGGTTTATTGATTGATTTGTTGTGGAAGAGAAGTGCTTGTTACGTGCTTATTGTTTGCTTTGATTGTGCATGCGTGGTTGTAGGTCATTAAATCCTACTCTTGTCCCACTTAATTTGAATATAAAATTAAATGTTCATAATCCTAGGGGAAGGGGTAAACCTAGTGATTCCATTTCATCAATGGAGGAACATAATGAGGACCATGTGGAGGACTTTGGCCACATCTACCAACAATGTATTCTTTACCCTAATGTGCATCATGACAACATTCAAGTACCATTAGGCATACTAAGACCTTTCATTCAACAACAACAAGGCCAAATTCCATTAGGAATTCCTCGGCCAATTTTTATTCCATCCCCACCTCCCATTATTCAAGGAAATCATGGTGCTCATGTAGTGCCACCAGTTATGAATTCTCCTCTTACTTTGAGAGATCATTATGTGCCAAATGAGTACAATGCACCAACATGCATTCAATTACCTCCATTTAGAGCACACCATTAAGAGATTAAACCACAAACAATTCAAATGCTTTTCAATTACTGTAATGACCCAGCCGATTTCCTTCCTTTCCTTTTCTCAGATTTTCATGGATATTTTTTTTTCGTTGATCTTTTCCTTTTTGAGTTCAGTTTCTCGTCACTTAGTGTCATCTTGAGTACTCGGGAATGGTTTCCAAGACTCTTTTCCTTGGATTGACAACTTCCTTTGAGGACCGAGTCATTTTCACATTTTCATTTTTGTGACACTATTCACTTTCGTCTTTTTCTCGGTTGTCACTTTGTTGGCATAACCTCACTTTTCGTGTTCGGATTTGATTCCGATTTTGCATGCATCCACGATATTTAAATTCCATACTACGTTTATTTTCACTTTTGTAGAAAAGCATGCTAAGTGCTTACTTTTCTTATAAAGGGTATAGATGCATGACTTTTTTGTAATTTTCTAAACTTTAGGGGTTTTGTGTAATTACTGTAAAGTAATTATTTTTCGTCTTAGGGACCATTTTGGAATTTAATTTGGAAGATATTTTCAAAAAGGATTTTTTTGCAATTTTTAGAAAGTGTGACAAGTGTCACACTCTCATTGGTCCACTTGTTGACATGTGTGTGGAAACACTTTGAGGCCTTGGATGAGGACATGTGGAGGGTGGAGATTTAACCACTTGTTGGCCTAGGATTGGTGCACTTGTTGGCTTGGATGGTTGACAAGTGTAGGCTTGAGATTTAGCCTAGGATGGAGCCTTGGATTTGTGACAAGTGTAGGCTCACAATTTGATCTTGCATTAGTGTGTGTGTGAGAGGTAGTGTAAGAGCACATAGTGAGTGGAGGATCACTATCCCCTCCACTCACATTTCATCTTCATCTTTTTTTCATTTCGTCCCACTTTTGTAAAGAAAACCCTAGCCTCCATGGATGGAGCCTAAAGCCTTAAGCTTTGACCTTAATTTTTGAAAGCCTTCCATTGATTTCCAAGCTCGAACTTGGGAATACATTTTGTTCCCCTCATCTTCCTCTTCATAACCCTAGAAAGGTTTGCCATTTTGTGTTGATTTTGCCTTGGATTCTAGAGAGACACTTCTCTAGTGAGGAAGGGAATGTTATAGGGTTATATGCTTGTTGTCTTGCATGTTTTTGATGCTTATACAACTTGTATGCATGTAGTGTATTAATTTGAGAAATTATGATTAATGGTAGTTTGCTTATAACTTATTTTAGACTTGGTAAATGGCATGGCCATGAGTTGAGCTTTGATATATATTAATTTGGGTTGACTTAGATGAGTTTTCAAATTTAGAGATTAAATGGATTTAATTTGGTTTAAATTCTAGTAAATTGTGTTTTGCTTGTAATCCATCTTACACTAGATATATGGTATGACCATGACTTAGTGCTTGATATAAATTAATTTGAGATCATTTGGACAACTTTTAAAATCTAGAGATTTAATTGATTTAAATTAATTAAATTCTATTTGATAATATCTTGCTTATCTTACACTTTTGATTTGATATATGTAAAGACCATGATATGTTGCTTAACATATATTAATTTGAGGTTATTTTAAATCTAGAGAATTTAATCACCTTGTTTAATTAAATTCTATCCAATGGCTCCATGGATCTATTGGTATTTTAGAAGTTGTTTCTATATTCAAATCATGGACTTGAACTTGTTATGTATTCACTTGATTATGTTTTGAGCATTGGACAACTTTGTTGTTATATTTATATTCATGAGAACATGTTTTCTTTATAGAATATATTGATGCCATGTGTAGTGAATTGTACACTTTGTAATTGACATTGTGTATGTCATTTTAGAATTGAAACTCTAAGGCATAGATTGTGTGGTTTCAACCTACTTGTGCATGGAAGGTGTTTTCATGCATTATATAAGTTATGTATAAGTTGTGAACTTATTTGGGTTAATTTTGGAATCTTGGAACATTGTTGAGTTGAGATGGCTAGGGTTTGGCTCTAGTACGGGGACGTGAGTCCTCTAAGTCATTGAGATACTGCGCCCTTAGGGTGGTCTTCCCTGCGGGTTAGTGCCCAGAATAGCCATTGAGGTCTCGGCAGACTTCCGAGCTTAGATGTCCAAGTCTTCCACTATTTGTTTTCGCATTCAATTCCAAGTTAACAATCATGTTTATATTGTAACTTGTGGTTTTGGTTATTGGCGATTTTGATGTTGTTAAGTGCATCTATGTTTATAATTTTAATGAATCATTTTGATGTTGTTAAGTACATCCATACTTAATTGATATATTTAGTTGATTTCACACTCTTAGATTTCTAGTTGATAACCTAGAGAACCTATGTCTTGATGTGTGGTATTAGATATTCTAATTATGCTAAATTGTTATATTTAGTTGATGTTGCATTTTAGACTTCAAGTTGATTACCTTGAGAATCTATATGTTGTTGCTTTGTGTAAGCATGCTCCTATGTTGTTGCTTTTTGTAAGCAAGACCCTGCATTGCTAAAATTGCATGAATGAGGTGATTGATGCTAGAAATGATCCTAGGTTGCTAGGATGCTCCTTGAGTCTCACCTTTGACATAGACGTTAGGTGGAATGAACCACAATAATTAAATCATGCAAACTTGTAAAACGTAGGTCGATGCATGCTCATTTCCTATGAGTAGCCTTATGTTACTCACCCCTACGATACTGGGGCATATTTCAGGTACAAGAATCAAGGTTGCGATTTTCGTCATGCTTGGATGATTGGTGGACTTGAAAATTTCCATTTCTTATAAAGGTTGGCTTGAAAAGCCACTTGTAGCCTTATATGTCAAAATATGTATATTTGAATTTAAACATGTAATGTGTACATGAGTGCACTCCTTACAATGTATTTGACATGTATAAGATGAGGCCGGAGGCCAATGACATGTATTTGTATTCTATGTAGTTTTGACTCTATGGTATATTATGAAAATATTAAAAAAATGTCAAGTTGTTGTCTCACTAAGTTTGCATCGGTCGTTTCCGGGAGCCGTGGACCATTCCCGCATGCTCAAAATCATTTATTACGTTTGCGTGCATATTCATTTGAGCCTAGAAGTGTATTTGGGGTCAAAAGTATGTTTGGTGCAAACTTACATTTTTTGCCGTTTTGAGCCTAAACTGAGCATAAGGGCATTTTGGGGTTTTTACTTGAAAAATAAAGTTTTCTTTTGGCATGGTTGGCTAGGAAACATGATTTTGAGGGTAGTTTCTTCTTTGTATTTTTCTCAAAAAAGCCCAGAAAGTCCTTAAAATTGCAATTCAATTCAGCATTTCAGGCGTAGCCTACAGGAGTTCGAGCACTCTAAATAGGGAGTTCGAGCGCTCAAACTTTGGGCAGATTTCTTAGGGCAAATTTCGAGCTCTCGAAGTACTGTTCACGGGTGTGTGTGTCTTGGTTCAGCACTGCACCTCTGACTTCAAATCATCATAACTTCTTCGTTTTAACTCCGAATTGGTCCGTTCTTGAGTCTAAATTGATCATGTCAAAATAAGCTTTCCAATGGTACTAATTAGAGCTTCAGATTCTTCTTGTGCCTCAAGTTATTCAAGTTTTAGTAAGGTAGTGTCTGTTTTTGGTTCGAACCGGGATAGGGTATTCCTTCCTTCGACTTCAGAACTTGATATCTTTGTCGTCCGGACCCGGAATCAAGTGATTCTTGAGTCTATATTTATTTATTTTTCATTGTCTTTCCAATGGTGTGCACGTTGGCACCCATTTTAGTGTGGAATGACCATTTTACCCCTAGGTTCATTCTTTTCCGTTTTTGAAACGTTGCTTCCGCATTTTCTTCTTTTGGGTTTCATGACCTCGTCGAGGGTCACATTGGTGTCTTAGAGGAGTGTTGTATCTCTAAAGACCATTGTTCTATCTTTTGCTTCCACATTTTGAATCCATTTTGGGTCATCACAGGACACATTGGGTTGTAAAATCCAGGGTCATCACAGGTGGTATCAGAGCTCCTAGGTTTGAATACCTTGGACGATGGGTTTTGGGTGCATATTATGCTTATGTTGCCATGCTCTATATGTTTATATGCTTTATGATAACATGTTTTGATTTGATAACATGTTTATATGCTTATGTGCTTATGTGGTATATGTAGTATGCCGCTTGTTTAAGCATAATTTTATTCTAATGTAAAGACCCTGACATGTGATGTGTGCTAGATTAGAATTGTATATGCATTGTTGTGTTGCATATTTGGCAGGACTTGGGATTAGTCATTGGATGTTTGAGTTGAGATTCTGTCGCTTGGTGAGTTTTCACTTAGTACGATGGTTGGTGAAATTGGTTTCATTTTGGTATTCTTCCTTGAGGTTGTTGGTGATTGTCCACATGGTTTTATGGTAGTATAGGTTGTTGTCGACCTAGCATTGGTTTGAGGTAGGTAGTGAGACACCTTTTGTTTAGGCTCTCGTGAGGTGAGTCCTTTGGCATTGCCATGGTGCTGGATTTTTGGTTTTGGGCCACGATGAGGTCATGGACCTCTTAGGATCCTTAATTATTTTGGAAGGTTCCTCTGATATTGCAATTTTCGTGGGCGGGTACGTTGTAGGCGGGTGTATGGCACTGTCATGCTACCGTACTGGCTAGCTACAAGTGCAGTTCGGATGGAATTAATGTTGGTTTTGTTGTGATAGGCGTTGTCCTTTTGGTTGGTGATGATGTGAGTTTTGTTTTGGGCGTCTAGTGTTGAGACGGTGATTGATGGTCGTTTTGAGGACGATTTTGGAGATTAAATTGGTTGTCTGATTGTACGGCTAAAGTAGCCATTTTGTTTGAGTTCTCTTTATGCGGTGATGCTTTTGGGATCGAGTCGATTGATCGATGTTTTGGGTTGGTGAGAGCATTGCATTGTTAGTGTCATGTATAGTGTCACCTCTAGATTCGGAGTTGGATTGTTGGAGTCTTACCATTGTGGTAAAGGCACACGTTTGTTTTGAGACAAGTTGTTGTCGTATTGGTTTTGGAGTCAATTTATGGCTAGGAGTTGTCCTTCCTTTTACTTAGACACTCTAGGACACGATGTCCATAAGGCTCATTATTGCATCATTTTGTTTTCTGCGGTTTCATTTACTACCATGTTAATAGTATGATTTCTGATGTTGTGATGCATGAGTAGGTGGAGGTCTATCCACATTTGCCTTCTTGTTGTGTGGCATTAGCATGCCTTCTTTATATGCTTAGAGATGCCATGTTGTTATTGTGCTTTAGTGACATGCTTTTGTGCTTACGTGGAGACGTGTTGCATGTACCTTTGATTTTTATCTATGTGATTAGATTTATTTCTTGATAGTTGCATTTCCTTGTCATATGCATAACTTCCAGGTTTGGTTTTCCCCATTCGTTTCTCTCGGTCGCACGTAGTGTGTATGCGGGTTTCCACAAGGGTTTTGTGTTGGTTCGTGCTAGGGACTTCACAAGGAGTGAGTCTCTTCTCTTCGTTGTAGTGTTGACAGCTTTGGGGTTGGTTGGTCCGTAAGGGTCACTATCGTTATCTTGAGTCCTTGGTGAGGATTTGATGGATTTTGGTTGACTTACTTCCATGTAAGGGGTGAAGTCTTTGACCTTGCTGTCTTTCATTTCAAAGATGGAGTCGTGGTGTTGTCCTTCTTAGGACTGGTGGTTCCCTTTCTTTCATGTCTTCCCTTAGGGAGTTTTTGCCGTGGTTGCTGACAAGTTGTGGTGCTCAGTGTGAGTGGATTGGTGTGAGATCATTTTAAGGGGACTTGTGTCCATTTGATTGGGGATATGGTTGACTTATTGTGTTAGTTTGACGCTATTTAGGAATGTCTTTTGGAGACTTGTTTCCGTTTTGGAGACCTTGATGTGGTTGACTCTTAGAAGAGTTTTGAAAGATCGTTGTTGGATATGGCTTGTCGGGGGAGTTTTCTCGTCCTAGTTACGGCTAGGCGTAGCTTTGAGGAATCGTAGTTCTGATGATTGGCTGTGGATCAAAAAATTGAGGAATTTTGATTTAACTTGGTATTTCTAAGTACAGTTTAGAGAGACTCATTTTGTGATTTTGATTGTTGTCAGAATTTTGTTATGTGTGCCACTTGGTGGACTTGTGTTTCGAGGATTTAGTTATCTATGATAGGGATGCAGATCTGATGTTTGATTACGGTGTAGTCTTGTAGTTGTTCTGTTTTAGGGAGATACGAAGGACTTTCGATGAAATGTCTTATTGTGAGGTTTGTTTTGATTTTTGTAGGTGTTGATTTGCTTATCAAGTTTTGGATTCCTGATTAATGTTATTAATAGGGGTATTTTGAGACATTGGAGATGTTGGTTTTGCTGTGTTGAGGATTTGGGGCCTTAAGTATAGCGGTACCTATCGCATTGTTGTCAGAGTTTGGGATTGGCCAGGATGGTCCGCGCGGACGTCTTTGGACCATATCTCAACTCTCACAAAATGTTAGTCCCTGTAGTGCTTTTGGTAATGATCATTTTTGACATTGATGTCATTTGTATCGAGAGGTTTCATGGGTAGACCTAGTGGGGGACAGGTTATGAACTAGTGCCTTATACTGCCATACTACCATACAAAGTTGTATGTCGTGGGTGAGTACTACTTGCCGTCGATGCTACCTTACTGACGAGTAAGTGTTGGCGGGCACTAGGTACTATCATTGCTACCACACATTTGAGTGCGTCGTGGGCGGGTTTTGGTCACTATTCGTACTGCCACGTTGTGTTTGTTCTGTACCCTGATTTGATACGTAGATATCTTGGAGTTCTTTTGGGGGTTGTTTTCAGGTCCGTACGATAGTTCGTCAGGAGTGATGCTTACGGTTGTGGTCTTCTATTCCTTTGTTTGACCTTGGGTTCTGTGTGTGACCTTTGACTTGTTGTGTGGCCGTGTAGTCACTTTTCCTTTGAGAGGTTGTCTTGTCATTAGCACGTGGGTGCAAATGATACTGGGTTGTGGGGTTCCTTTCAACTCAGAGATGTACTCTGTGGTTTTCTTGGTTTCGCCTTTTGTTGGTTGGGGCTGGATTTCGGCTGGATTTCGGGGACGAAATCCTTTTTAGGTGGGAAGGTTGTAATGACCCGGCCGATTTCCTTCCTTTCCTTTTCTCAGATTTTCATGGATATTTTTTTTTCGTTGATCTTTTCCTTTTTGAGTTCAGTTTCTCGTCACTTAGTGTCATCTTGAGTACTCGGGAATGGTTTCCGAGACTCTTTTCCTTGGATTAACGACTTCCTTTGAGGACCGAGTCATTTTCACATTTTCACTTTTGTGACACTATTCACTTTCGTCTTTTTTCTCGGTTGTCACTTTGTTGGCATAACCTCACTTTTCGTGTTCGGATTTGATTCCGATTTTGCATGCATCCACGATATTTAAATTCCATACTACGTGTATTTTCACTTTTGTAGAAAAGCATGCTAAGTGCTTACTTTTCTTGTAAAGGGTATAGATGCATGACTTTTTTGTAATTTTTTAAACTTTAGGGGTTTTGTGTAATTACTGTAAAGTAATTATTTTTCGTCTTAGGGACCATTTTGCAATTTAATTTGGAAGATATTTTCAAAAAGGATTTTTTTACAATTTTTAGGAAGTGTGACAAGTCTCACACTCTCATTGGTCCACTTGTTGACATGTGTGTGGAAACACTTTGAGCCCGTGGATGAGGACATGTGGAGGGTGGAGATTTAACCACTTGTTGGCCTATGATTGGTGCACTTGTTGGCTTGGATGGTTGACAAGTGTAGGCTTGAGATTTAGCCTAGGATGGAGCCTTGGATTTGTGACAAGTGTAGGCTCACAATTTGATCTTGCATTAGTGTGTGTGTGAGAGGTAGTGTAAGAGCACATAGTGAGTAGAGGATCTCTATCCCCTCCACTCACATTTCATCTTCATCTATTTTTCATTTCTTCCCACTTTTGTAAAGAAAACCCTACCCTCCATGGATAGAGCCTAAAGCCTTAAGCTTTGACCTTGATTTTTGAAAGCCTTCCATTGATTTCCAAGCTTGAACTTGGGAATACATTTTGTTCCCCTCATCTTCCTCTTCATAACCCTAGAAAAGGTTTGCCATTTTATGTTGATTTTGCCTTGGATTCTAGAGAGACACTTCTCTAGTGAGGTAGGGAATGTTATAGGGTTATATGTTTGTTGTCTTGCATGTTTTTTATGCTTATACAACTTATATGCATGTGGTGTATTAATTTGAGAAATTATGATTAATGGTAGTTTGCTTATAACTCATTTTAGACTTGGTAAATGGCATGGCCATGAGTTGATCTTTGATATATATTAATTTGGGTTGATTTAGATGAGTTTTCAAATCTAGAGATTAAATGGATTTAATTTGGTTTAAATTCTAGTAAACTGTGTTTTGCTTGTAATCCATCTTAGACTAGATATATGGTATGACCATGACTTAGTGCTTGATATAAATTAATTTGAGATCATTTGGACAACTTTTAAAATCTAGAGATTTAATTGATTTAAATTAATTAAATTCTATTTGATGATATCTTGCTTATCTTGCACTTTTGATTTGATATATGTAAAGACCATGATATGTTGCTTAACATAAATTAATTTGATGTTATTTGAAATCTAGAGAATTTAATCACCTTGTTTAATTAAATTCTATCCAATGGCTCCATGGATCTATTGGTATTTTAGAAGTTGTTTCTATATTCAAATCATGGACTTGAACTTGTTATGCATTCACTTGATTGTGTTTTGAGCATTGGACAACTTTGTTGTTATATTTATATTCATGAGAACATGTTTTCTTTATAGAATATATTGATGCCATGTGTAGTGGATTGTACACTTTGTAATTGACATTATGTATGTCATTTTAGAATTGAAACTCTAAGGCATGGATTGTGTGGTTTCAACCTACTTGTGCATGGAAGGTGTTTTCATGCATTATATAAGTTATGTATAAGTTGTGACCTTATTTGGGTTAGTTTTGGAATCTTGGAACATTGTTAAGTTGAGATGGCTAGGGTTTGGCTCTAGTACGGGGACGTGAGTCCTCTAAGTCATTGAGATAGTGCGCCCTTAGGGTGGTCTTCCCTGCGGGTTAGTGCCCGGAATAACCATTGAGGTCTCGGCAGAATTCCGAGCTTAGATGTCCAAGTCTTCCACTATTTGTTTTCGCATTCAATTCCAAGTTAACAATCATGTTTATATTGTAACTTGTGGTTTTGGTTATTGGCGATTTTGATGTTGTTAAGTACATCTATGTTTATAATTTTAAAGAATCATTTTGATGTTGTTAAGTACATCCATACTAAATTGATATATTTAGTTAATTTCACACTCTTAGATTTCTAGTTGATAACCTAGAGAACCTATGTCTTGATGTGTGGTATTAGATATTCTAATTATGCTAAATTGTTATATTTAGTTGATGTTGCATTTTAGACTTCAAGTTGATTACCTTGAAAATCTATATGTTGTTGCTTTGTGTAAGCATGCTCCAATGTTGTTGCTTTTTGTAAGCATGACCCTATGTTGCTAAAATTGCATAAATGAGGTGATTGATGCTATAAATGATCCTAGGTAGCTAGAATGCTCCTTGAGTCTCACCTTTGACATAGACGTTAGGTGGAATGAACAACAACAATTAAATCATGCAAACTTGTAAAACGTAGGTCGATGCATGCTCATTTCCTACGAGTAGCCTTATGTTGCTCACCCCTATGATACTGGGGCATATGTCAGGTACAAGAATCAAAGTTGCGATTCTCGTCATGCTTGGATGATTGGTGGACTTGAAGATTTCCATTTCTTGTAAAGGTTGGCTTGAAAAGCCACTTGTAGCCTTATATGTCAAAATATGTATATTTGAATTTAAACATGTAATGTGTACAAGAGTGCACTCCATACAATGTATTTGACATGTATAAGATGAGGCCGGAGGCCAATGATATGTATTTGTATTCTATGTAGTTTTGACTTTATGGTATATTATGAAAATATTAAAAAAATGTCAAGTTGTTGTCTCACTAGGTTTGCATCGGTCGTTTCCGGGAGCCGTGGACCATTTCCACGTGCTCAAAATCATTTATTACGTTTGCGTGCATATTCGTTTCAGCCTAGAAGTGTATGTGGGGTCAAAAGTATGTTTGGTGCAAACTTACATTTTTTGCCGTTTTGAGCCTAAACTGAGCATAAGGGCATTTTGTGGTTTTTACTTGAAAAATAAAGTTTTCTTTTGGCATGGTTGGCTAGGAAACATGATTTTGAGGGTAGTTTCTTCTTTGTGTCTTTCTCAAAAAAGCCCAGAATGTCCTCAAAATTGCATTTCAAGTCAGTATTTTAGGCGTAGCCTACAGGAGTTCGAGCGCTCTAAATAGGGAGTTCGAGCGCTCGAACTTTGGGCAGATTTCTTAGGGCAAATTTTGAGTGCTCGAAGTCCTTGTTCGAGCACTCGAAGTACTGTTCACGGGTGTGTGTGTCTTGGTTCAGCACTGCACCTCCGAATTCAAATCATCATAACTTCTTCGTTTTAACTCTAAATTGGTCCGTTCTTGAGTCTAAATTGATCACGTCCAAATAGGCTTTCCAATGGTACTAATTAGAGCTTTATATTCTTCTTGTGCCTCAAGTTATTCAAGTTTTTGTAAGGTAGTGTCTGTTTTTGGTTCGAACCGGGATAGGGTATTCTTTCCTTCGACTTCAGAACTTGATATCTTTGCCGTCCGGACCCCGAATCAAGTGATTCTTGAGTCTATATTTATTAATTTTTCATTGTCTTTCCAATGGTGTGCACGATGGCACCCATTTCAGTGTGGAATGACCATTTTGCCCCTAGGTTCATTCTTTTCTATTTTTGAAACATTGCTTCCGCATTTTCTTCCTTTGGGTTTCATGACCTCGTCGAGGGTCACATTGGTGTCTTAGAGGAGTGTTGTATCTCTAAAGACCATTGTTCTATCTTTTGCTTCCAAATTTTGCATCCATTTTGGGTCATCACAGGACACACTGGGTTGTAAAATCCAGGGTCATCACAGGTGGTATCAGAGCTCCTAGGTTTGAATACCTTGGACGACGGGTTTTGGGTGCATATCATGCTTATGTTGCCATGCTCTATAAGTTTATAAGCTTTATGATAGCATGTTTTGGTTTGATAACATGTTTATATGCTTATGTGCTTATGTGGTATATGTAGTATGCCGTTTGTTTAAGCATAATTTTATTCTAATGTAAAGACCATGACATGTGATGTGTGCTAGATTAGAATTGTATATGCATTGTTGTGTTGCATATTTGGCAGGACTCAGGATTAGTCATTGGATGTTTAAGTTGAGATTCTGTCGCTTGGTGAGTTTTCACTTAGTACGATGGTTGGTGAAATTGGTTTCATTTTGGTATTCTTCCTTGAGGTTGTTGGTGATTGTCCATATGGTTTTATGGTAATATAGGTTGTTGTCGACCTTGCATTAGTTTGAGGTAGGTGGTGAGACACCTTTTGTTTAGGCTCTCGTGAGGTGAGTCCTTTGGCATTGCCATGGTGCTGGATTTTTGGTTTTGGGCCACGATGTGGTCATGGACCTCTTAGGATCCTTAATTATTTTGGAAGGTTCCTCTGATATTGTAATTTTCGTGGGCGGGTACGTTGTGGGCGGGTGCATGGCACTGTCATGCTACCGTACTGGCTAGCTACAAGTGCAGTTCGGATGGAATTAATGTTGGTTTTGTTGTGATAGGCGTTGTCCTTTTGGTTGGTGATGGTGTGAGTTTTGTTTTGGGCGTCTAGTGTTGAGACGGTGATTGATGGTTGTTTTGAGTACGATTTTGGAGATTGAATTGGTTGTCTGTTTGTACGGCTAAAGTAGCCATTTTGTTTGAGTTCTCTTTTTGTGGTGATGCTTTTGGGATCGAGTCGATTGATCGATGTTTTGTGTTGGTGAGAGCATTGCATTGTTAGTGTCATGTATAGTGTTACCTCTAGATTCGGAGTTGGATTGTTGGAGTCTTACCATTGTGGTAAAGGCTCACGTTTGTTTTGAGACAGGTTGTTGTCGTATTGGTTTTGGAGTCAATTTATGGCTAGGAGTTGTCCTTCCTTTTACTTAGACACTCTAGGACACGATGTCCATAAGGCTCATTATTGCATCATTTTGTTTTCTGCGGTTTCATTTACTACCATGTTAATAGTATGATTTCTGATGTTGTGATGCATGAGTAGGTGGCGGTCTATCCACATTTGCCTTCTTGTTGTGTGGCATTAGCATGCCTTCTTTATATGCTTAGAGATGCCATGTTGTTATTGTGCTTTAGTGACATGCTTTTGTGCTTACGTGGAGACGTGTTGCATGTACCTTTGATTTTTATCTATGTGAGTAGATTTATTTCTTGATAGTTGCATTTCCTTGTCATATGCATAACTTCCAGGTTTGGTTTTCCCCATTCATTTTCCTCGGTCGCACATAGTGTGTATGCGGGTTTCCACAAGGGTTTTGTGTCGGTTCGTGCTAGGGACTTCACAAGGAGTGAGTCGCTTCTCTTCGTTGCAGTGTTGACAGCTTTGGGGTTGGTTGGTTTGTAAGGGTCACTATCGTTGTCTTGAGTCCTTGGTGAGGATTTGATGGATTTTGGTTGACTTACTTCCATGTAGGGGGTGAAGTCTTTGACCTTGTTGTCTTTCATTTCAGAGATGGAGTCGTGGTGTTGTCCTTCTTAGGACTGGTGGTTCCCTTTCTTTCATGTCTTCCCTTAGGGAGTTTTTGCCGTGGTTGCTAACGAGTTGTGGTGCTCAGTGTGAGTGGATTGGTGTGAGATCATTTCAAGGTGACTTGTGTCCATTTGATTGGGGATATGGTTGACTCATTGTGTGAGTTTGACGCTATTTAGGAATGTCTTTTGGAAACTTGTTTCAATTTTGAAGACCTTGATGTGGTTGACTCTTAGAAGAGCTTTGAAAGATCGTTGTTGCATATGGCTTATTGGGGGAGTTTTCTCGTCCTAGTTACGGCTAGGCGTAGCTTTGAGGAATCGTAGTTCTGATGATTGGCTATGGATCAAAAAATTGAGGAATTCTGATTTGACTTGGTGTCTCCAAGTACGGTTTAGAGAGACTCATTTTGTGATTTTGATTGTTGTTAGAATTTTGTTATGTGTGTCACTTGGTGGACTTGTGTTTCGAGGATTTAGTTATCTATGATAGGGATGCAGATCTGATGTTTGATTACGGTGTAGTCTTGTAGTTGATCTGTTTTAGGGAGATATGAAGGACTTTCGATGAAATGTCTTATTGTGAGGTTCGTTTTGATTTCTGTAGGTGTTGATACTTGCCGTCGATGCTACCTTATTGATGAGTAAGTGTGGGCGGGCACTAGGTACGGTCATTGCTACCACACGTTTGAGTGCGTCGTGGGCGGGTTTTGGTCACTATTCGTACTGCCACGTTGTGTTTGTTCTGTACCCTGATTTGATACGCAGATATCTTGGAGTTCTTTTGGTGGTTGTTTTAAGATCTGTACGATAGTTCGTCAGGAGGGATGCTTACGGTTGTGGTCTTCTGTTCCTTTGTTTGACCTTAGGTTCTGTGTGTGACCTTTGACTTGTTGTGTGGCCATGTAGTCAATTTTCCTTTGAGAGGTTGTCTTGTCATAAGCACGTAGGTGCAAATGATACTTGGTTGTAGGGTTCCTTTCAACTTTGAGGTCGCTGGTATAGCATGTTTTGTGGGATACTCAGAGATGTACTCTGTGGTTTTCTTGGTTTCGCCTTTTGTTGGTTGGGGCTGGATTTCGGGGACGAAATCCTTTTTAGGTGGGAAGGTTGTAATGACCCGGCCGATTTCCTTCCTTTCCTTTTTTCAGATTTTCATGGATATTTTTTTTTCGTTGATCTTTTCCTTTTTGAGTTCAGTTTCTCGTCACTTAGTGTCATCTTGAGTACTCGGGAATGGTTTCCGAGACTCTTTTCCTTGGATTGACGACTTCTTTGAGGACCGAGTCATTTTCACATTTCACTTTTGTGACACTATTCACTTTCGTCTTTTTTCTCGGTTGTCACTTTGTTGGTATAACCTCACTTTTCGTGTTCGGATTTGATTCCGATTTTGCATGCATCCACAATATTTAAATTCCATACTACGTGTATTTTCACTTTTGTAGAAAAGCATGCTAAGTGCTTACTTTTCTTGTAAAGGGTATAAATGCATGACTTTTTTGTAATTTTCTAAGCTTTAGGGGTTTTTGTGTAATTGCTGTAAAGTAATTATTTTTCATCTTAAGGACCATTTTGCAATTTAATTTGGAAGATATTTTCAAAAAGGATTTTTTTGCAATTTTTAGAAAGTGTGACAAGTGTCACACACTCATTGGTCCACTTGTTGACATGTGTGTGGAAACACTTTGAGGCCTTGGATGAGGACATGTGGAGGGTGGAGATTTAACCACTTGTTGGCCTAGGATTGGTGCACTTGTTGGCTTGGATGGTTGACAAGTGTAGGCTTTAGATTTAGCCTAGGATGGAGCCTTGGATTTGTGACAAGTGTAGGCTCACAATTTGATCTTGCATTAGTGTGTGTGTGAGAGGTAGTGTAAGAGCACATAGTGAGTGGAGGATCTCTATCCCCTCCACTCACATTTCATCTTCATCTTTTTTTCATTTCGTCCCACTTTTGTAAAGAAAACCCTAGCCTCCACGGATGGAGCCTAAAACCTTAAGCTTTGACCTTGATTTTTGAAAGCCTTCCATTGATTTCCAAGCTTGAACTTGGGAATACATTTTGTTCCCCTCATCTTCCTCTTCATAACCCTAGAAAGGTTTGCATTTTGTGTTGATTTTGCCTTGGCTTCTAGAGAGACACTTCTCTAGTGAGGTAGGGAATGTTATAGGGTTATATGTTTGTTGTCTTGCATGTTTTTGATGCTTATACAACTTGTATGCATGTGGTGTATTAATTTGAGAAATTATGATTAATGGTAGTTTACTTATAACTCATTTTAGACTTGGTAAATGGCATGGCCATGAGTTGATCTTTGATATATATTAATTTGGGTTGATTTAGATGAGTTTTCAAATCTAGAGATTAAATGGATTTAATTTGGTTTAAATTCTAGTAAATTGTGTTTTGCTTGTAATCCATCTTAGACTAGATATATGGTATGACCATGACTTAGTGCTTGATATAAATTAATTTGAGATCATTTGGACAACTTTTAAAATCTAGAGATTTAATTGATTTAAATTAATTAAATTCTAATTGATGATATCTTGCTTATCTTGCACTTTTGATTTGATATATGTAAAGACCATGATATGTTGCTTAACATAAATTAATTTGAGGTTATTTGAAATCGAGAGAATTTAATCACCTTGTTTAATTAAATTCTATCCAATGGCTCCATGGATCTATTGGTATTTTAGAAGTTGTTTCTATATTCCAATCATGGACTTGAACTTGTTATGTATTCACTTGATTGTGTTTTGAGCATTGGACAACTTTGTTGTTATATTTATATTCATGAGAACATATTTTCTTTATAGAATATATTGATGCCATGTGTAGTGAATTGTACACTTTGTAATTGACATTATGTATGTCATTTTAGAATTGAAACTCTAAGGCATGGATTGTGTGGTTTCAACCTACTTGTGCATGGAAGATGTTTTCATGCATTATATAAGTTATGTATAAATTGTGAACTTATTTGGGTTAATTTTGGAATCTTGGAACATTGTTGAGTTGAGATGGCTAGGGTTTGGCTCTAGTACGGGGACGTGAGTCCTCTAAGTCATTGAGATAGTGTGCACTTAGAGTTGTCTTCCCTGCAGGTTAGTGCCCGGAATAACCATTGAGGTCTCGGCAGAATTCCGAGCTTAGATGTCCAAGTCTTCCACTATTTGTTTTCTCATTCAATTCCAAGTTAACAATCATGTTTATATTGTAACTTATGGTTTTGGTTTTTGGCGATTTTGATGTTGTTAAATACATCTATGTTTATGATTTTAATGAATCATTTTGATGTTGTTAAGTACATCCACACTAAATTGATGTATTTAGTTGATTTCACACTCTTAGATTTCTAGTTGATGACTTAGAGAACCTATGTCTTGATGTGTGGTATTAGATATTCTAATTATGCTAAATTGTTATATTTAGTTGATGTTGCATTTTAGACTTTAAGTTGATTACCTTGAGAATCTATATGTTGTTGCTTTGTGTAAGCATGCTCCTATGTTGTTGCTTTTTGTAAGCATGACCCTATGTTGCTAAAATTGCATGAATGAGGTGATTGATGCTAGAAATGATCCTAGGTAGCTAGGATGCTTCTTGAGTCTCACCTTTGACATAGACGTTAGGTGGAATGAACCACAATAATTAAATCATGCAAACTTGTAAAACGTAGGTCGATGCATGCTCATTTCCTATGAGTAGCCTTATGTTACTCACCCCTACGATACTGGGGCATATTTCAGGTACAAGAATCAAGGTTGCGATTCTCGTCATGCTTGGATGATTGGTGGACTTGAAGATTTCCATTTCTTGTAAAGGTTGGCTTGAAAAGCCACTTGTAGCCTTATATGTCAAAATATGTATATTTGAATTTAACATGTAATGTGTACATGAGTGCACTCCTTACAATGTATTTGACATGTATAAGATGAGGCCGAAGGCCAATGACATGTATTTGTATTCTATGTAGTTTTGACTTTATGGAATATTATGAAAATATTAAAAAAATGTCAAGTTGTTGTCTCACTAGGTTTGCATCGGTCGTTTTCGGGAGCCGTGGACCATTCCCGTGCCCTCAAAATCATTTATTATGTTTGCGTGCATATTCGTTTCAGCCTAGAAGTGTATTTGGGGTCAAAAGTATGTTTGGTGCAAACTTACATTTTTTGCCGTTTTGAGGCTAAACTGAGCATAAGGGCATTTTGGGGTTTTTACTTAAAAAATAAAGTTTTCTTTTGGCATGGTTGGCTAGGAAACATGATTTTGAGGGTAGTTTCTTCTTTGTGTTTTTGTCAAAAAAGCCCAGAAAGTCCTCAAAATTGCATTTCAAGTCAGCATTTCAAGCGTAGCCTACAAGAGTTCGAGCGCTCTAAATAGGGAGTTCGAGCGCTCGAACTTTGGGGAGATTTCTTAGGGCAAATTTTGAGCGCTCGAAGTCCTTGTTCGAGCGCTCGAAGTACTGTTCACGGGTGTGTGTGTCTTGGTTCAGCATTGCACCTCCGACTTCAAATCATCATAACTTCTTCGTTTTAACTCCGAATTGGTCCGTTCTTGAGTCTAAATTGATCACGTCGAAATAAGCTTTCCAATGGTACTAATTATAGCTTCAGATTCTTCTTGTTCCTCAAGTTATTCAAGTTTTAGTAAGGTAGTGTCTGTTTTTGGTTCGAACCGGGATAGGGTATTCCCTCCTTCGACTTCAGAACTTGATATCTTTGCCGTCCGGACCCTGAATCAAGTGATTCTTGAGTCCATCTTTATTAATTTTTCATTGTCTTTCCAATGGTGTGCACGTTGGCACCCATTTCAGTGTGAAATGACCATTTTACCCCTAGGTTCATTCTTTTCCGTTTTTGAAACGTTGCTTCCGCATTTTCTTCCTTTGGCTTTCGTGACCTTATCGAGGGTCACATTGGTGTATTATAGGAGTGTTGTATCTCTAAAGACCATTGTTCTATGTTTTGCTTCCACATTTTGGATCCATTTTGGGTCATCACAGGACACACTGGGTTGAAAAATCCAGGGTCATCACAATTACCATGGGTTACCAAGTGAAGAACCTTACAAGGATTTGGATATGGTTCTTGAAGTGTGTTCCACTGTGAAATGTGATACCCCTCAGATTCGAGACACGGGTTGATCAGGCCCAGGCCCAAACCCGAGGGATTTCAGACAATTAATATACAATCGAACACAGATGACAAAATAAATTTAATAAATAAAAGTTTAAAAGCTGAAAAGAGTACTAAAATATAATCCTTGAAATTAAATACTTACAATCCCAAATAATAAGGTTATAATAATCCAACTCAAAAACTTCCAAGGGTATAACTCGGGAATCCATCCAGTGGACCCCTAACAAGAAAACTAAACTGAAATAAAACTAGAAGAAATCCATAATTAAATCATGGAGAGAGATCCTATGTCGTCGGAAGAATGAGTGACCGTTTCTACTTAGCACGAACAAGCTCAAGCCTGGAACTGAAGTACACCTAAAAAATAGGAGTGGGTCAGGCCCACGAACAAGTTCTATCCTACTACGATCCAAACAGAAACTCGATACGCATATACATTCTAAGCAATTCAATAATAGCTAATAGTCTGTACATAAGTATATCCACACTACAGCACTCTCACTAGACTTTGGAGAGGGTTTCTACCTGAATAGAAGGAAACATGTGAAAACGCACCCGAAGGTGGGCATGAGTACTTAGACCTAACAGGGTATACCTCAATCTCTCATATCCAGCTACGCATCCTACTGCATATACGCTCCCTAACCAACGACTCCAAGACTCAAGCTCATATCGTGGCACCATAAAAATATATTTAAATTCCATTCCAAACCAAAGTGTCACTCAACTATTCAGTGATCTGACTCATAATACAGGTAGGACTTAACTTTTGTAGTTAATCCATCCCTTAATCCAGAGTAGGTAAGACTTAGCATATTTTGGGCTAATCCCCCTAGTATGTCACCGTCCCATATCGGCGCATACAATCCATCCATCCAGTGTTGATAATATAAGTGACAGTAAACATTTCAATATCAACATATCCAATATAAGTATAACAATAATGTATAAGTAGCATGCTCAATACTACCAGTATATGATTCTCTACAATTTAAAATGCAGAGATATAACTACAACCATTCTGTAACCCACAATAAGCATAATAATATCAACAACAGAATTAACCTGCTTACTTGTAATTACTCTATAACATCCCATAAGTTGATACAAACAATGCTTTGTAAACTAGTTCCTTATTAAGCATTAACTGAATTTATATTAGTTGACATGCTTAATCCCATACCACTATTACATGATTTAAATATGAAATTCCTAATTCAATTGCTAAATTTAAAAAAATAAGCAACTTGAATTGTCTGTAACAAAATCGTCACACAAATTTTCTTAAGTGTTCCCGACCGTTCCTACCTTAGCTTCTTATGGTGCTGAATGTATCACCATGTCTTCTGAACTTTTAACAAAGGTTTATACATTACTGGATATCCCCAAAACAACTCTTGAATCAGCCTGAAACCTTAAAAATTCAACCACAGTAGCCTAGGTTCGCAGAAAAATCAAGAAAATTGGAAGACGTCAAAGGAGCCGCCTCCAACCAAGTTGAAGCCGGCTCCAAACATGATGGAGCCGGCTTTAAACATGTTGGAGCCACCTCCAACTCTCTTTGAGCCAGCTCTATGATTCCATGGAGCCGCCTCTTCTTTCCCCTCTTTTCCTGATTGCTTGTTTCATCTCCGGTGATCTTCATTATTTTCGTTCCTCTCTATTACAGCCTCTAACGCTTTTTATTATGTTCAAACTTAACCAAAGAAGACTCATCTAACTCCTTTAAGCATTGATTAATAGTAATTAGACAAGGAAAGATACACAGTCGAACACAAGACAAACAATACACAACTCGTTTTAGCACATACTGATGTAATAAATTTTAAACATGCAAAGTCAATTTAATCCCGTTTACTGATTTCCTAAAACTGCTTAGGCATGCAAAGAACATGAGTAAAAGGGAAAGAGTAAGGTTAGAACTTGCCTTTGAGATTTTGGTTCAAAAATCCCAACGTCGTCTTCTAAGTTCTCCGGCGAACTACTGTGATTCTCCTCTGTTCCTTCTCTGCCTCCATTGTCGTGAATAGGGTTCTAAAACCCTAGGCAGAACGTATTACATATATTTATACGCCACCCTTAAACCTAAGTCCAACTAAACCCTAAACTGAAATTGGGCCCTATAATGACCCGGTCATTTCCCTTCTTTTCATTTTTCGGTAATTTTTTTTTTTTTTTTTGGTCTTATCCCTATTTTGCCCTTTAGTCATTTTTCATATTTCTTGCATAACCTTACTTTTTGTGCTCGGATTTATTTCAACTTTGCATAAATCCATGATATTTCATTTCCATGAGAACTACATTTTCATTTTTGTAGAAAAGCATGTTAATTGTTTACTTTCCTTGTAAAGGGCATTGATGTATAACTCTTGGTAATTATCCTAAACTTGAGGGGTTTTTTGTGTAATTAAATAAAGTAATTATTTTTTGTCTTAGGGACCATTTTGTAATTTAATTTGGAAGATATTTTTAAAAAGGACCTTTTTGCAATTTTCAAAAAATGTGACAAGTGTCACATTCCTAAGGTGCCACTTGTTGATATTGTGGAGGAACCACTTGGAAGCTTAATCTCATGACACATAAAGGGCGGAGATTCACCAATTTGTTGGCCTGGGATTAGAGCACTTGTTGGTGTGGATGGTTGACAAGTGTAGGCTCAATGTTAAGTCTTGGAAGTTTACATAGGATGGTGATAAGTGTAGGCTTCACAATTGGTCTTGCAATTGTATGTGTGTGAGAGGTAGTGCAAGAGCACCTAGTGAGTGGAGATCCCCACCACTTTTAGCTTAGGGTTTCCATTCTACTTTAATTCATTCACCACTTTCCTCTCAAGAACCCTAAGAAAACCACCATTGAAGCTAAGCTTGGTTTAAAGCTTTAAACTTCATTTTGGAGCCCTTTCACTCACCTTAGAGCTTTGAACTTGGAATACTTTATTTTCATCTCACTCTCCTCTATAAAACCCTTGCTTGGTTTTCTATTTTGAGCGCATTGGATTATAGAGATTCAATTCTCTATTGAGGTAGGGGGTGTTCTACTTTATTTTTCTAAGTGAATACATTGTTCTTGTAATGATATACAAGTTATATGCATGACCTATTCTAAATTAAGAAATAAATGACTAATGGTAGCTTGCTTATAATTCACTTTAAACTTGATATATGGCATGGCCATGACTTGAATCTTGTTGTGTATTAATTTAATGGGATTTAAACAAGCTTTTAAATCTAGAGAATTAATTAATTTAAGTTGATTTAAATTCTACTTAATTGTACCACGCTTGTATTCCCATTTGGACTTGATATATGGCATGGCCTTAATTTACTTCTTATTATATATTAAATTGGAATCATTTGAATGACTCTTGAAATCTAGAGAAATTAACTAGTTAGTCCACTTAATTTCTACCTTACTGATCTAATGATTTAGTCATAGTTCATGGAGCTTTATTGTGTTTGTATAACATGCCATGACTTGTTGCTCAACTTGTTGATTTTGGAAACTTGGGATATTATCAAGAACTTGATTAGGCTAGGACTTGGTTCTAGTACGGGGGATTGTCCTCCTACATTATAGTGCACACTAGGGGAAAGTACCCATGGGTTAGTAGCCCTAAAGTGATCTCAAGAGTACGGTTTTAATCCAGGCAATATCTAAGTATCCACTTTGGTTTGATTTCGCATTTAAATTCCAAGTTGTTAACTTTGTGAATTTGTATCTCATTATGCTATGTTGAGAGTTTTAATGTCACTTTAATAGCAAGGATTGAATTATATTAAAATGTAAACCTTGTAGTAAGCTGAACTTATGCATGCTCATTCCCTACGAGTAAACTTGTTTACTCATCTCGAAGTTACCGGGTATTTTTCAGGTAAAGAAGCCATATTGTGGGATGCACAACAATCTTGGATTTACTAGACTACTTGGAGTATTTTTGCCATGTTAGAATATGCACTTGTTAGCATATCTTGTTCCATTTTGCTTATTATGTCAAAACATGTATTTGTTGTTCAAACTATATAATGTGCACTTAAGTGCACCTTTTGATACTCTATGGATGTATGTGTAATGAGGCCAAGGGCCAAACATGTTTAACTTAACACTTGTAGCCATTGGTACCATCTTTAGCTTTAAGAATGCATCTAAACAAACTTTGGAGGTTTAGTATGTGAGATTTTTTGTAAATGATGTGTATGGGGCCATGAGCCGTTATTTTATGTTTAAACAATTCATATTAAGGTTATTGGCATGTTTATACATCCATATCTCATTAGAAATCAGTTTTAAACCTTCATTTTTGAACCAAATCATCATAGGATTCAAAGCATGGGTTGAACTTTCACATTTTTGGCTTACAACAGGCCTTACAGCAGCTTTTCGAGGAGTTTCGGTCGACTGAAACTCCAGTTCGGTCGACCGATGGCCCAAAACGGCATACAGAACCAAGCAACCCTTAAAAAGCACTGTTCATAAAGTATTCTATGAGTTTTGGTCAACTGAAACTCACACCACCTCTATTTCGGTGGACCGAAACTCCCCCCACGTGCTTGACTTCCAGATTTTGTTCCCGCACTGATGGTCCAACTTCGAAGGGCCATAACTTCTTCATTTCTAACCCAAATGGGGTGATTCTTGAGCCTAAATTCATCAGGTTGAAGTCAGATTTCAAATGATACCAACCATGCATTAAAAATCTAATTTCAGTGAGAGTTATTCATGTTTTAGTAAGGTAGGGTCAGTTTTTGTTTAAACTGAAAATGGGCGTTTTGTGGGAATTCTTATCTAAAGTTCTTAGAACCTCTTGGAATGTTGTGAAATGATTAGATTAGGTTATATTAACCTTTTTTTGACTTGTTTAGAGTCAAATTTCCCTTCTCAATTGTAAATTGACCATTTTGCCCTTGATTGAAGAATTTTGCCCGTTTTGACTCCTAGTTCCATTTTTGCTCTCTTTAACTTCTGTGGCTTCATGGAATGTCACGTTGGTGTCTTAGAGATGATTTATATCTCAATGGACTTTAGTTCCATCTTTTGCTTCCGCATTTTGATTCCGTTATCGGGTTAACTTACGGGTCATCACTGACGCACCGGGTTGTAAAAACCTGGGTCGTTACAGGCCCATAGAGAAAGCTAGGTTAAAACTATGTCGGTTACTTATGTGTATACTCTATAGGCAAGCAACCCTACAGTCGTGTTAACAACAAATTAAATTAAATTAAATTAATTCATACCATTAAATCAACAAATTAAAACAAACACATTTTTAAGACAACTGATTACAACAAAACAACTAAATAACAATTAAACAATTAACACAATTAAATCAATAAGTTGAATCAATTAAATAAATTAACTACAACTAAATCAATTAAACCAACAACTAAATAACAATTAAATAACAATTAAAAAATTTAAATTAACTATAACTAAATCAATGAAACCAACATATATACACTTAAACAATAAAAATGAAATTTAAACAATAAAGAAAATACCAGGACTATCCTTTTTGAAATTAGGGGTATTACATTCTTCCCTCTTAACAAAAGGAATTCCGTCCTCGGAATTCGCTCTTACCTTCTTCCAAAATTGCAGGAAACTGCGAGCGAATAACGTCCTCCCGCTCCCAAGTAGACTCAGCCTCATTGTGATGACTCCACTGGACACGAACTAAAAGGATAACCTTGTTACGAAGGATTTGATCCCGACGGTCGACAATACGACACCGTAGCTCTAAATAAGTTACATCCGGCTGCAACTCAATCTCCTTAACATCGATATGCTGATACCGATCCTCATCTTGCAGAAATTTCCGCAACATGGAAACATGGAACACATTATGGACGCGATCCAAATTATCCAGAAGTGCCAATCGATAAGTGACAGCTCTAACTCAATCCGTAATCATGAATAGACTGATAAACCATGGTGACAACTTCTCTTTCTTCCCAAAGCGCATAACACCCTTTATAGGAGATACTTTGAGAAGAACCTGATCCCTAACCCGAAACTCCGAAGCACATGTGCGACGATCTGCATAGCTCTTCTCCCTATGCTGGGCAGTACGCTTGCGATCCCTAATAGAGCTATCTTTTCCAAAGTATCCTTGATGAACTCAGGACCCAAGAATCTGCTCTCGTCAACCTCCATCGAACAAACAGGTGATCGACACGGTCGGGCGTATAACGCCTCAAATGGTGCCATCCTAATAGTCTTATGGAAACTATTGTTATAAGCAAACTCCACAAGCGGTAAGTAATCCTCCCAGTAACCCTTAAAATCAAGAACACACGACTTAAGCATATCCTCCATGATCTGATTCACCCTCTCAGTCTGTCCATCAGTCTGAGGATGATAAGCAGTACTAAGGTGTAATTCTGTACCTAAAGCCTGCTGAAAACTCTTCTAAAATCCTGATACAAAGCTCAAATCCCTGTCCGATATAATAGACAATGGAATGCCATGCAACTTTACAATCTCTGAAATGTAAAGTCTCGCCAACTGCTCCGAAGTGAAGTCAGTGCGAAAAGGCAAGAAATGAGCTGATTTTGTCAATCTGTCCACGATAACCCAAATGGAATTGTGATCCTTGAAGGAATTTGGCAACCCTTCCACAAAATCCATAGAAATGCTCTCCCATTTCCACTCTGGTATCGGCAGTGGCTGTATAGCTCTTGGTGGCCTCTGGTGATCAATCTTGACCATCTGACAAGTATTACATCGTGAAACAAATAGAGCAATGTCCCACTTCATACCTACCCACCAAAACTGTCGCTTCATATCCTGATCCATCTTATCGCCTCCTGGATGAACAGATAACTCAGAATAGTGGGTCTCAGTCATCACATCCTTCCTCAAATCATCAGCAGAAGGTACTACTAACCATCCCTTGTACCTCAAACCTCCATCAGCCCCAACGTAGTAGAATGGAACCTCTCCGGAAGCTATCTCTGCAATTTTGTCAATGCACTACAGATCTGTGAGTTGTGCCTTCAAAACCTTGTGAATAATGGAAGGTGTAACTACCATACAAGCCATAAAAGCATCTGACAACTCATCTACCGCCTTCAAAGCATTCCACTTAGTAGCAAACAGAGCAGAAAGACTACCGATCGGTCTGCGACTAAGTGCATCGGCCACTACATTCACTTTCCCTAGATGATACTGTATAGAAAAGTGATAGTCTTTTACAAACTCTAACCATCTGCACTGTCTCATATTCAGCTCCCGCTGGGTGAATAAGTACTACAGGCTCTTGTGATTGCTAAACAATCTAAAGGACTCACCCAACAGATAATGCCTCCAAATACGTAAAGCAAAGACCACAGCTGCCAACTCCAAATCATGTGTTGGATAATTAAGCTTGTGAGACTTAAGCTTCCGAGATCCATACAAAATCGGTCGTTCCTCCTACATCAAAACGCATCCAAGACCCTGCAATGAAGCATCCGTGTGGACCAGATACTCTATCCCGCTCTGTGGAGTAGACAAAACTGATGCAGAAGTCAACTTAGTCTTCAGCTCCTCAAAAGCTTTTTGACAATGTTCATCCCATACAAACCATACACCCTTCTTAGTTAAATGAGTGAGTGGCCCCGCTATCTTAGAGAATCCCTAGATAAACCTCCTGTAATATCCTGTCAGACCAAGGATACTCCGAATCTCGGTAGGTAAAGTAGGTTGTCCCCACTCAACCACTGCTGAAACCTTGGCCGGATCCACTGTTATTCCCCTTTCTGACAGCACGTGACCCAAAATTTTCACCTCTCGCTGCCAAAATTCACATTTCTCGAACTTGGCATATAACTGGTGCTCACGAAGAATCTGCAAGACTATCTGAAGATGTCTAGCATGATCGTCCTCTGACCTTGAGTAAATCAAGATGTCATCGATGAAAACAATGACAAATTGATCCAAGTAAGCCTTGAAGACTCTGTTCATCAAATCCATGAAGACCGCTGGTGCATTAGTCAACCTGAACGGCATCACACGAAACTCATAAGATCCATATCTAGTGAGAAACGCTGTCCTTGGAACATCTTGCTCCCTAACCCGAAGTTGATGATATCCAGATCGCAGATCAATCTTAGAAAAATAGGTAGCTCCCTTCAATTGATCAAAAAGATCATCAATCCTGGGTAACGGATACTTATTACGAATAATAACCTCATTCAACTCCCTGTAATCTATACACAAGCGGAGCGAACCATCCTTTCTTTTCACAAATAGCACTGGTGCTCCCCAAGGTGAAGTACTCCTGCGAATGAAGCCCTGGCTGAGTAGCTGCTGAATCTGATCCCTCAGTTCTCGCATTTCTACTGGTGCCATCCTATATGGTGCCCTAGCAATAGGCGTAGTGCCTAGAGCTAAGTCTACCACAAAATCGATCTCGCGACTAGGTGGCAACCCTGGAATCTCCTGAAATACATCCGGGAAATCCTGTACAATCGGTATGTTATCCAATGATACAGTAGTCCCCTCCTCCATTTCCTCATCTATATAAAATAAATAGGTGCTAGTGACCCCGCTAGAATGCGGCATAGCGACGACGTACATGCCCTGACCAGGTATGGTGAAAACAACTGACCTATTAAAATTATTAACTTGGGCATGGTAGTGAGATAACCAATCCATCCCAAGTATCACGTCATAAGTGTGCATGTTCAGGACCAGTAGATTGGTTAGAAATCTGAGTCTACCAATATCTAGTGTCATAGGCTCATCATTCTCATGTAAAATAGCTGTATCGCCCAATGGTGTAGAAATACCCTGAGGTCTAGTGCATACCCTCGTCCTCATCCCATATAAAGTAACAAAATTCCTAGCTACAAATGAGTGTGTAGCACCCGTATCAAATAAAACACGTCCATGCAAACCATGAATAGGAAACTTACCCTCAACAGTCTGAGGTTCCTGAACATCCTGTGGCATTGGGTTGTACACTCTGCCATAATGTAACTGCTGCGGTGCCTGTCCCTGAGGCTACGGCAGCGTTGGTAAAGCTGGATATGTCTGTCCCTAAATCCGTGGAACCTGTGGAGCTGGTAGAGGCACTGACGCCCTCTGTTCCTGTTGCACATGCTGTCCCTGTCCCTGTCTCTGTCCCTGTCTTACTGTAAGACACTGCCTGTAAGTGTGACCATATTCTCCATAAGTATAGCAACTACCTTGGAAAGTACCAAATGGCCTCCTCTGTCGGTTAGCCTATGGCTGAACCTATCCTGTTTGTGGTCCCCTATTCTGCTGTCGCTGAACAGGTGCCACGTCCTTGGGAGCATCTGATCCCCCCTTGTGCTTCTTCCAAGGCTGCTATCCCTGGAACTTGCCCTTGTCATTCTGTCGGTGACCGTTCCCATTCCCTTTCTTAGCTGACTGATTAGCAAAGTCTCTGTCACCCCGCTTCTCACCCTTGGCCTGTTTGAAATCCACGATCAACTGATACTGCTGTAGAGCGGCGTCCACCACCTGAGCATAGGTAGTATAGGCTGGACTACCTGTGATAGCTCTCCTGATAGACCGCATCAGTCCCTTAATGAAACTGTTGTGCTTCTTCTCCTCTATATCCACCTCCTCCGGTGCAAAAAGAGACAAGCGTGTGAACTGCTGCTCATACTCCGCCACTGTCAAATTCCCTGCTGCAGATTTAGAAACTTAGTCTTTATAGCTGCCCTGATGGCATAAGGAAAGTACTTTTCATCAAAGCGTGCACTGAACTGATCGTAAGTCAATGTCATCCTCTCCTCTGCGGTGGTAACTGACTCCCACCACTGTAGTGCATCCCCAACTAGCTTGAAGGTAGCAAGCATCTACTTCTAAACCTCCATGCACTGAACCAAGCAAAGATGTCCCTCAATGTCCTATTTCCACTAGTGAGCTGCTCTCGCATCGGTAGAGCCTGTGAACTCAGGTGGGCTCCCCTTTGTGAAAGAACTCTTGGCCTTCTCCCAAGTATCAGTCTGAACAACCGGTGCTGGTAACGGTGCCGGCGATACTTGAGGCTAATTCCGAAGTGTAGCTGTTACCCCAGCTTCTATAGCCTGAGCAATGAGGTCATTGATGTGAGGAAGATACTCTGGATCTCCTTCCTGATCCTGAGTTTGTTAAACTGTCTCCTGTAACTGACCATCATCAACCTAAAACCCAAGCCTTGTTGCTCTTCCTCCATTTGCTGACGCCGTAGGAGATATTACTACCTACAAGCCGCTCTTATTTCCTTCCTAGTTCCTTGCATGTTCTGTCCGTTTGTAGTGTTAACCATCTGTTAACATGGAAAGACAGACATCAGTACCATTTCTAAACAAATCGTAAGGAATACAATGAATCCTAAACTTAAGCTCTAATCAAGAGAAAATGCTACGCGAAAGTCTTATTACGAAACATCCTAGAGACACTCGAACCTGGAGTGCTCTGATACCAACTGTGATAACCCTCAGATCCGAGACACAGGTTGATCAGGCCCAGGCCCAAACCCGAGGGATATCAGACAATTAATATATAATCGAACATAGATGACAAAATGAATTTAATAAATAAAAGTTTAAAAGCTGAAAAGAATACTAAAACATAATCCTTGAAATTAAATACTTAAAATCCCAAATAATAAGGTTATAATAACCCAACTCAAAAACCTCCAAGGGCACAACTCGGGAATCCATCCAGTGGACCCCTAACAAGAAAACCAAACTGAAATAAAACTAGAAGAAATCCATAATTAAATCATGGAGAGAGATCATACGTCGTAGGAAGAATGAGTGACTGTCTCTGCTCAGCATGAACAAGCTCAAGCCTGGAACTGACGTACACCTGAAAAATAGGAGTGGGTCAGGCTCACAAAGAAGTTCTATCCTATTACGATCCAAACAGAAACTCGATACGCATATACATCCTAAGCAATTCAACAATAGCTAATAGTCTGTACATAAGTATATCCATACTACAGGACTCTCACTAGACTACGGAGAGGGTCTCAACCTGAATAGAAGGCAACATGCAAAAACGCACCCAAAGGTGGGCATAAGTACCTAGACCTAACAGGGTATACCTCAATCTCTCATATCCAGCTACGCATCCTACTGCATATATGCTCCCTAACCAACGAATTTGAGACTCAGGCTCATATCGTGGCATCAAAAAAATATATTTAAATTCCATTCCAAACCAAAGTGTCACTCAACTATTTAGTGATCTGACACATAATACAGGTAGGACTTAACTTTTGTAGTTAATCCATCCCTTAATCCAGAGTAGGTAGGAGTTAGCGTTTTTTGAGCTAATCACACAGTATGTCACCGTCCCATACCGGCGCATACAATCCATCCATCCAGTGTTGATAATATAAATGACAGTAAACATTTCAATATCAACATATCCAATATAAGTATAGCAAGAATGTATAAGTAGCATGCTTATTCAATACTACCAGTATATGATTCTCTACAATTTAAAATGCAGAGATATAATTACAACCATTCTATAACCCACAATAAGCATAATAATATCAACAATAGAATTAACCTGCTTACTTGTAATTAGTCCACAATATCCCATAAGTTGATACAAACAATGCTTTGTAAACTAGTTTCTTATTAAGCATTAACTGAATTTATATTAGTTGACATGCTTAATCCCATACCACTGTTACATGATTTAAATATGAAATTCCTAATTCAATTGCTAAATTTTAAAAAATAAGCAACTTGAATTGTCTGTAACAAAATCGTCACACAAATTTTCTTAAGTGTTCCCGACCATTCCTACCATAGCTTCTTATGGTACTAAATATATCACCATGTAACGACCCGGTCATTTGCCTTCCTTTCTTTTTTCCTGAAATTTTACGAATGAATTTTTTACGTTTAATTTTTTTTTCCTGAGCTCTATTTCGTGTCGCTTAGTGTCATCTCAAGTGCTCAGAATTGGTTTCTGAGACTCTTTCATGTGAATTGACAACTTCCTTTGAGGACCGAGTCATTTTCGCATTTTTCGTTTTTGGACACTATGCGCTATTTCGTCCTTTTCCCTATTCTGTCTTTTCCCCATTTGTCACATTGTTGGCACAACCTCACTTCTCATGCTCGGAGTTGGCTTTTGACTTCACGTGTCTTCATCTTGAGTTGTTTCCACGAAATACGTATCTTTACTTTTGCAAGAAAGTACTCTAGTTGCTCCCGGTGTCCATAGGGGCATGGATGCAAAGTTCTTTGAAATTATTTTCTTTTCTTGGGGTGTTTTTCGTAAATATCTTTTAAAGATATTTTATTTCAGGGGTTTTTAAGAAAATATTTTTGGAAGATATTTTCATTCTGGGCCATAAGTGCAGTTTTCACTTTTTGGAGGGGCCATTGTGTAATTAATGAAAGTTATTACAAAATGTCTTGTTTTGAGCCTGGATTCTTGTACGGGATTCATTTTCACATTTCGTTGAGTTTTGTACTCTTGGAATTTCCTCCTGGTCGATGTTTTCCAATTTCAGGGTTTTTGGCCTCGGTTTTCGCTAAACTTGTTTTGGGCATAACTTTCTGCTCGAGACTCAGTTTTCAACGCTATTTCTTTCATTGTTCATATTTTATCATTTTGAATCTTTTTTGTTCACAAATTTTTGCCATTTGAGCGCGTCTACTCAAATTTTACTTTTTCGGACTTGGCGGGGCCCGTTCGAGGCACTTTTTGAGATTTCTATAAAAGGGGGGTGAGATATTTCATTTTTCACCTTCTCCCCTCTTCATGCACGACCTGGAGCTCCCATGGAAGCCCAAGGGGTGCTGCCATCTTCTCTCTCCTCTTTTGGTTCACTTTTCCTTGATGGAAAGTCTTCGGCCTTAACGTTTGTTGTTCCCCTCGCTGTGCTCTACCTTTCCCCCTTATTAGAATTCAGTTTTGACCATTTCTTGAGTTTGGTTTTGAGGTCAAGTTATGATTTTGATGGGGCTTTGATGAGGGTTATGTTCACGGCGTTGTCCCCGACAAAACCTAGTAGTTTCGTCGGATTCGGAGCCGTTCCATTTTGATGGCTTTTGAGATTTTCATCTCAAATTGAGGTGGGGGATGTTCTAGGTTTAAAGTCTTGTTATATAGCATGCTTGTGACGCTTATACTACTTGTTTGCATGATTAAATATAAAATCTAGAGATTTTATTATTTATTTTTCTTGTACGGGATCTAATTTTCCTAGTTGCTCATGACTTGGTTTAAACATGTAGCATGATTTTATATTGCCCCTTGATATGCTCATTGTCGTGTATTAAAATTGGAACATTTGAATAAGTATTAAAGATTTTATTTAATATTTATCTTAGGTGAAAAGATAAATTCACATGGCGTTAACTAGCTTGAAATCAATATGTGTTAGCATATTAAATTAGGCCTTAGCATGCTTTCCAACATAGTTGAATTTGAAAGTAATTGGAGGTGTTTTGAAAATTAGTAATTATTAATTAATTTGATTAATTAATTTGCCCCGAGTGCACTATTCACTCCATTTGAATTCCGACTTGATATTCTTGATCTACATGCCATATAGCTTCACATATATTTGATTTAGAATATTCGGTGAGGTTTTGAAGCCTTTCATTTAATTAATTTCTTTGTTTAAGATTTGATCCTCATGGTGATATATAACTTGGAATTGAATTGTGGCACGCTAGAAAATTAAGCTTTGGTGTGGTTGTTCACATATATTAAATTGGGATTAATTGCATGAGAATTGCAACCTTTATTTATATTTAACTTTAGTGAAAGTTTAATTTACATAGGTGTAACTTGCATGAAATAAGCTTGTAATGTGATATTACATTAGTCATTGGCATGTTCTCTAAGATATGTTAAATTGAGAGCATTTGGTTAAGTTTGAAAATCTAGAGATTTTAATTAAAAGAATTAATTAAAATTTATTTTGCGGTCCTATTAGCTTAATTAAGCTTTTAACTTGATATTTGTATTGGCCATGACTTGTTTACTAGTATATATTAATTTGGGACTATCTGAAGTTGTTTTAGAACCTTGGGATTTAAATTAGCATGATTTAATTAAAGTTCTACTTTGTTGTTCTAACAACCTAATTGAGTTTTAGAATGGATATAGGTGATGACCTTGCCATGTCCTTTAATATGTGTTAAATTGAGGTTAATTGGAATTGAATCAGAATCTATAGAATTTAATTGTGTTTACCTATTTAAATTCTATTAATTTGTTCCATGATCTAGTTGTGTTTTAGAAGTGGTTTCTATATTCAAATCATGGACTTAGACTTGTTGTATATTCATTTGGTTATGTTTTGAACATTGGATAACATAGTTGCTATGTTTGTATTCATGAGAATATGTTTTCCTTATTGAATATATTGTTGCCTTGTGTAATGATTTGCACACTTCGTGTTTAACATCATTCATGCATAGCATGTAACGAATCGCACACTGAAGATTCGACATTCATCACATCATATTAGTTGTGGACTTAGAGCATGTATTGTATAGGTTTCCAAATTTGGTTGTGCTCGGTAGATTGTTGATTATCTTGCATATTCCTGTTGATATATGCGTTGTTGCACAACTTGTTGATTTTGGAAACTTGGGGATGTCGTTGTTTGGCTATGGCTAGGACGTGGTTCTAGTACGGGGGATAGTCCCTCTATATATAGACTAGTGCGCACATAGGGAGGTTACCCATGGGCTAGTAACCTTAAAGTAACTATGTTGTTGGTCTGATCCGTCGTGACGTCCGAGTATCCACTTTGTTTGATTTCGCATTTCATTTTCAAGTTGATAACTAGATGATGTTGTAACTTGTTGTTTCTTATTTTTCATTCCATTATAAGTTACAGGATGTTAACTTTGCGAAATTGTGCTTTATGCGTTGTATTAGAAGTTCTAATGTTGGTTAAATTGCATCGATATTGAAAATCGTGTTTTGACGTTCTAATAAAGCTTAGGATTGATCATATTGATTCATTTATAACATAGACATTAGGTGGCATGACCCACTTCTGTTGTTTTCGTGCTTTAGATTCCAAGCTGATAACTTTAAAAAATTGTATTTTGTTGCCTTGTATAATATGCTTTTATGTGGTTAGACTGCATTGAAGTTGTAATTTGCGTTTTGATTGTTCAGCATGGCGTAGGTTGATTCCTTAGACTTATTTAGAACATAGACGTTAGGTGACATGATCACTTTAGTTGTTTTTGTATTCGAGATTGCAAGTTAATACCTTTAAGAACCTATATCTTGTTGCTTTGTATAACATGCTTCCATATTGTTTAAATGGCATAGATGATGTGATTTATGCTAGAAACACACTAAGATAACTTAGGATGCTCCCTGAGTCTCATTTCGATATAGACGTTAGGTGGCATGAACCCCTTTAACATGTTTCACCTTAAGGTGATAAATTTGTAAAATGCTAGGTCGATGCATGCTCATCTCCTACGAGTAGCTTTATGTCACTCACCCCTACGATACTGGGGCATATTTCAGGTACGAAGACTTGGTTGGTGAAGCCTAGCATTCCTTGGATGTCGTGTAGCTTTCAAGTTTCCATTTCATGCAAATGTTAGCATGAAATGTCATTTTATAGACTTATATGTCAAAATATGTATATTTGATTCCATGTATGTAATGTGTACTTAAGTACACTCCTTTCAATGTATTTGATAAGTATGGGATGAGGTCGGAGGCCAATGACCATTATATTGTATCCTATGTAACTTTTGATTTCTTGAAAAGCTATGAAAACCTTGAAAAATCGCAAGTCATTGGTTCACCATAGTTGCATCGGGTGTGGGAATTCTATTTTCGTTCTTTTATAGGATCTTATTAATCTTGTATGAAGTGTAGCCAAGGGCTAAACGGTCATTTGACCCCGTTTTGTATTTTTGGATTCCGAGTTTTCATTCCAAGTTTCATTTTTGCCTTTTTGCCCGTTAGGGGGTCGGATTTTGCATCGGCTATATTTTTAAGTCATGGACCATTGTAGCACATCTAAATAGGTAAGTTACGTTTGTGTGCATAGTCGTTTCAGGGCAAAACCTCATCGTTTGTGTTTTGAGCCTCTTGTGAATTCATTTCACACTTTTTTTGCATATTCTGATCTAGGGTCATTATAGACTTTTCACTATGGTTTTATTTTCTTCTTTCAATATGCTTGAATAGAAAACATGATTTTAGGGAGGGTTTCTTTTCTGTGTTTTTCTAGAAAATGTCGTCTTGATATTGGAAATCGCTTACGAAGTTCAGTTCTTAGGTTTTCAAAAAAGCAACTTTTTGGACCTCCATGACCAGATTTCATGGAGGGGCATTTCGGGCATTCTACATTGTGTTTTTTTTTAATTCTCTCGAGTACCATGTAGAAAACTCAATTTTGAGGAGGGTTTCTTCTTTGTGTTTTTGCAAAAAAATTCATCTAGGCCTCCAAATTCAGCCTTTGTTTTGGATTTTTCTGAAAAATAAACACATAGCAGCTTTTGGGTTGCTGCTGCCAGCCATGGCGCACTCAGCGCGCGCGCGGCGTGCATGGGCGTGCGCATGGGCGCGCATGGGGGGCTGTCATGGCCCCCTCGTCGGGCCGCCGCAACATCAATTCTTCTTTTGGGCTTTTCTCCTTCGTCCGGACTCCGATTCAAGTGAATTTTTTTTTGAACTTGACTAATTTTTCTCTGTCTTTCTAATGATGTGCTCGGTTTCACCCGGTTCTTCCTGGATAATTACCAGTTTACCTTTTTTGCCTTAAGTGCTCGTTTTTCTTCGTCATGCCGTTTCTCCTTCGTCCGGACTCCGAATCATGCGATTCTTGAGTCCATCTTGATTAGTTTTTCGTTGTCCTTCCAGCGATCTGCTCGGTGGCACCTGAATCTATAGTTTTCATAAATGACTATTTTGCCCCTGGGGGCTTATTTGTCATATTTTTGATCTTTTGTCTCCGCATTAGTTCTTGTTGAGTTCCACGACCCCATGGAAGGTCACTTTGACTTCTTAGAGTCTTGTTTCCTGTTTTTGCTTCCGCATTCGAATCCGTTATCGGATCATCCTTACGGTTCATCATAGAACACGCTGGCCTAAAAACCTAGGTCGTCACACACCATGTCTTCTGAACTTTTAACAAAGGTTTATACATTACTGGATATCCCCAAAAAAACTCTTGAATCAGCCTGGAACCTTAAAAATTCAACCACAGTAGCCTAGGTTCACAGAAAAATCAAGAAAACTGGAAGACATCGAAGGAGCCGCCTCCAACCAAGTTGGAGCCGCCTCCAAACATGATGGAGCCGGCTCAAAACATGTTAGAGCCACCTCCAAATAGCTTTGAGCTGGTTGCATGATTCCATGGAGCCGCCTCTTCTTTCCTCTCTCTTCCTGATTGCTTGTTTCGTCTCCGGTGATCTCCATTGTTTCCGTTCCTTTCTGTTACAGCCTCTAACGCTTTTAATTATGTTCAGACTTAACCAAAGAAGACTCATCTACCTCCTTTAAGCATTGATTAACAGTAATTAGACAAGGAAAGATCCACAGTCGAACACAAGACAAACAATACACAACTCATTTTAATACATACTGATGTAATAAATTTTAAGCATGCAAAGTCAATTTAATCCTGTTTACTGATTTCCTAGAACTGCTTAGGCATGCAAAGAACACAAGTAAAAGGGAAAGAGTAAGGTTAGAACTTGCCCTTGAGATTTCGGTTCAAAAATCCTCTCTCTGGCAAACTACTGTGATTCTTCTATGTTCCTTCTCTGCCTCTACTATCGTGAATAGGGTTCTAAAACCCTAGGCAGAACGTATTACATTTACTTATAGGCCACCCTTAAACTAAGTCTAACTAAACCCTAAACTGAAACTCGGCCTATAGAGAAAGCTAGGTTAAAACTATGTTGGTTACTTATGCGTATACTCTATAGGCAAGCAACCCTACAGTCACGTTATGTGATACCCCTCGATTCTAGAGCCACGGGTGATTAAGTCTGAGCACAGATCCGAGGGATACGAAACAGTTAATAACACATAATATAAAATGAATTTAACAAATAACAATAATAAGCTGAAGGAAATACTAAATTAAAAAAAAAAAAAAAAAAAAATCCTCAAACATAAATATTTAAACTTTGATAATCCAAACTTCATAAGTTTACAACTCGGGAATCCATTTCTAGTGGACCACTATCAAACCCAAATCGAACAAAAATAAATAACTGAAGATAAAAGCCCAAATCTAATATCTGAAAAGAAGTCCTACGTCGTCAGTAGAATGGAAGATCGTCTCAGCTCAGCTCGAACAAGCCCTAAGACCTCAAACGTCCAATACCTGAAAAATGATAAGTGGGTCAGGCCCACTAGCAAGTTCTATACTACTACTACCCAAGCAGAGACCCGATACGCATGTACATCCTAACCAATCCAACAATAACTAAATAGTCCGTAGATACATATATATATAATCACACTACAGGACTCTCACTGGACTACAGGCCCATTTCAACCTAACTAGTAGGCACCATGTAAAACGCACCTGAGGTGGGCATGACTACCTAGACCTAGCAGGGTACACATCCAACCATCATAGCCAGCTATGCATCCCAATGCATATACGCTCCTTAGCTAACGACTCTGAGACTCAGGCTCATATCATGGCATCATAAAAATATATTTAAAATCTGTTCCAAACCAAAAGTGTCACTCAACTATTTAGTGATCTGACACAAAATTCAGGTAAGGCTTAACTTTTATAGTTAATCCATCCCTTAATCCAGAGTAGGTAGGACTTAGCGTTTTTGAGCTAATCCCCCTGGTATGACACCATCCCATACCGGTGCATACAAACCATCCATCTAGTGTTGATTATTCAGATAACAGTATAGTATATCAATATCAACATATCCATTACAAGTATAGCAAGAATGTGTAAATAACTTGCTTATACGATACTACCAGTACTTGATTCTCTAACAAATATAAATTATCGAGAATAAATGTAACCATCCTGTAACCCACAATAAGCATAATAATAATTATAACAGAATTAACATGCTTACATATACCCACTCCACAACATCCCATAAGTTGATATATATAATTCTTTGAAAAATATCAGCTAGTTTCTTATTAAGCATTAACTAAATTTATAATAGTTAACAAGCTTAATCTTATACCACTGTCATATGATTTAAACATAAAATTTCTAATTCAATTGTGAACTTTAAAACAAGCAACTTGAATTATCCGCATCACAATAAAATTGATCTTTTTCCTAAGAGTTTCCGGCGGTTCCCTATTTTAGCTTCTTATGGAAAATTATGAACTACCAGGTCTTCTGGAAATTTAATACAGGTTTAGACCTTACTGAATAACTTTAGAAACACTCTATTTTCAGCCTAGAATGTAAATAATTCAATCCCCGTAGCCCGGGTCTCGCAGAAAATTAAAACTGGAAGCAAAATCAAAGGAGCCGGCTCCACACAAGGTGGAGCCGCCTCCACAACAAGTTGGAGCTGGCTCCACCTTGTGTGGAGCCACCTCTAGACTCTAAAGAGCCGGCTCTAACTAAGGTAGAGCCTGCTCCTCTTTTTGGTGAGCCTACTCTTCTTGAAATAGAGCAGGCTCCTTCCCTTGTGTGTCTTCTTTTCCAATTCCGGCGGTGTCCGGCAACTGTGTTCCTCCAACCAAGTTTATTACAGATTAAAACTAAGTTCTAGAGAGTTCCAAAGTTGATTAAATTCATTACTTATTAATCAAAAACATATGGAACAAGAATTACGCAAAACAATTTATAAGTGGATTAAAACCCATACAAGAACACATACTGTTTCAAGTATCTAACCCTGCGACCCAGATTAATTTTAAGATTTCCCAACATGTTTTAGACCTAATAAAATTCTTAATCCATCAATTGACATCATTTAAACCATGAATTAGGTAAAACAAAACTTTAAAATAAACAAATCTGTAAAACGAACAATTTAACAGTTCATGAACATATGTTTATTAAATAATGCAAGCATGTGAACCAAATTTATTTTAGACCTTTATCTGTACCTGGAATTGAGTTAGAGATGCAAAGAACACAGGCCAAAGAGATAGAGTTAGTATTAGAACTTGCCTGTGAGATTCGGTTCAAAAATCTCAACGTCTTCTCCTAAGCTTTTCCGGTGATCCCTTGGTTTTTCCTTTCTGTTCTCTCCTAGACTCCTCTATACTGCTCTCTGTATATCGTAAATAGGGTTCTAAAACCCTAAACTGAACGTAATACATAGTTTTATAGGCTTACTCCAAAACCCTAATTTCAATCAAGTCCTAAACTAAAAACTTGGCCCATGTTTAATTACGTCGGCTACTCACGTGACCTCTTAAAACCTAATTTAATAAAAACATAATTAACGTAATTCAAATAATATGACCATGAAATAAATAAAAATAATAATTAACCAAATAACAATTACAAAACCATTGAATTGCACACAAAAAATGAAATTCACAATTAAATAAGATAACTAAATAAAAACTCACAATTAAATAAAATAATCAAATAAAACCACCACATAACACAAGGAATTTAAATAATGCACAATTAATAAATTAAAACGCAATTCAATAATTAAATAAATTCCAAGACTATCCTTTTAAAATTAGGAGTATTACACTCTTCCCCCCTAACAAAAGGAATTCCGTCCTCGGAATTCGCTCTTACCTTCTTCCCATAATTCAGGAAACTGCGAGCGAATGACATCCTCTCGTTCCCATGTGGACTCACCCGCATTGTGATGACTCAACTACACACGAACTAAAGGGATTACCTTGTTACGAAGGATTTGATCTCGATGGTCGACAATACGACACGGTAACGCCAAATAAGTTGTATCCGGCCGCAACTCAATCTCCCCAACATTGATACATTGTTACCGACACAGAAATTTTTCACCACATGGAAACAGGGAACGCATTATGTACGCAATTCCAAATGATCCGAAAGTGCTAACCGATAGGCAACAACACCAACTTGATCCATTATCAGGAATAAACCGACAAACCGCGGAGACCACTTTCCTTTCTTCCCAAAGCGTATTACACCATTCTTAAGCAACACTTTGAGGAGAACCTGATCCCCAACCCAAAACTCCAAAGCACGTGTGCAATGATTAGCATAGCTCTTCTGCCTACTCTGGGCAGTGCGCATGCAATCCGTAATAAGAGCGATCTTCTCTGAAGTATCCTTGATGAACTCCGGACCTAAAAATCTACTCTCACCAACCTCCATCCAATAAACAGGCGATCGACACGATCGGCCGTATAATTCCTCAAATGGTGCCATTCCAATAGTCTTATGGAAACTATTGTTATAAGAAAACTCCATAAGCAGTAAGTAATCCTCCCAGTGGCCCTTGAAATCAAGAACCCACGACTGAGGCATATCCTCCATGATCTGATTCACTCGCTCAGTCTGTCCATCAGTCTAAGGCTGATAAGCAGTACTAAGGTGTAATTCTATTCCCAAAGCCTGTTAAACACTCTTCTAGAACCTTAACACAAAGCTTTAATCCCTGTCCAATATGATAGACAATGGAATGCCATGCAACTTCACAATCTGTGAAATGTAAAGCCTCGCCAACTGCTCCGAAGTGTAGTCAGTATGAATAGGCAAAAAGTGAGCTGATTTCCTCAGTCTGTCCACGATAACCCAAACAGAGTTGTGATCATTGAAAGAGTTTGGGAATCCCTCCACAAAATCCATAGAAATGCTCTCCCATTTCTACTCCGATATTGGTAGTGGCTGTAGAGCTCCTAGCAGCCTCTGATGATCAATCTTGACCATCTAACAAGTACTACATCGTGAGACAAAAAGAGCAACGTCCCTCTTCATACCTGCCCACCAAAACTGCCACTTCATATCCTGATACATCTTATCGCCTCCTGGATAAACAGAGAACTCAAAGTGGTCAGTCTCAGTCATCACTTTCTTCCTCAAATCATCAGCAAAAGGTACCACTAACCGTCCCTTGTACCTCAAACCTCCATCAGCCTTAACATAGTAGAATGGAACCTCTCCGGAAGCTATCTCTGCAACCTTGTCAATGCATTGCTAATCCGTGAGTTGTGCCTTCAAAACCTTATAAATGAAAGAAGGTGTAACTACCATACAAGCCATGAACGCATCCGATAATTCATCCACCTTCTTCAACGCATTCCACTCAGTAGTGAATAGAGCAGAAAGACTACCAACAAGTCGGCGGCTGAGTGCATCCACCACCACATTCGCTTTCCCTATATAGTATTGTATAGAAAAATGATAATCTTTCACAAACTCCAACCACCTGTACTGTCTCATATTCAGCTCCCGTTGAGTGAACAAGTACTGCAGACTCTTTTAATCACTAAATAACCTGAAGGACTCACCCAACAGATAATGCTTCCAAATACGTAAAGTAAAGACCGCAGCTGCCAATTCCAAATCATACGTTGGATAATTAAGCTCATGAGGCTTAAGCTTCCGAGATCTATAAGAAATCAGTCACTCCTCCTACATCAAAACACATCCAAGACCTTGCAACAAAGCATCCGTGTAGATAAGATACTCTATCCCACTCTGTGGAATAGCCAGAACCTGTGCAGAAGTCAACTTCCTTTTCAGCTCATCAAAAGCTCGCTGACAGTGCTTATCCCACACGAACTGTACACCCTTCTTGGTCAGATGAGCGAGTGGTCCTGCTATCTTGGAGAACCCCTGGATGAACCTACGATAATATCCTGCCAAACCGAGAAAACTCCGAATCTCAGTAGGTAAAGTAGGCTATCCCCACTCTACCACAGCTGAAACCTTGGCTAGATCAACCGTTATCCCCTTTTCTGACACCACGTAACCTAGAAACTTCACTTCCCGCTGCCAAAATTCACACTTCTCGAACTTGGCATATAACTGGTGCTCACGAAGTATTTGAAAGACTATGCAAAGATGTCTAGCATGGTCGTCCCCAGACCTAGAATAGATCAAGATATCATCAATAAAGACAATGACAAACTGATCCAAATAAGCCCGAAAGACTCTGTTCATTAAATCCATGAACACTACAGGTGCATTAGTCATCCCAAACGGCATGACACGAAACTCATAAGAACTATATCTCATGAGAAACGCTATCTTAGGAACATCTTGCTCTCTAACCCTCAGTTGATGATACCCAGAACGCAGATCAATCTTGGAGAAATATGTGGCTCTCCGTAACTGATCAAACAAATCATCGATCCTGGGTAGAGGGTACTTGTTACAAATAGTAACCTTATTCAACTCCCTGTAATCTATACACAGGCGAAGCGAACCATCATTCTTCTTTACAAATAGAACCGGTGCTCCTCAAGGTGATGTACTCCTACGAATAAAACCCTGGCTGAGTAATTGCTTAATCTGATCCCTTAGCTTTCTCATATCCACTGATGCCATCCTATAGGGTGCCCTAGCAATAGACGCAGTGCCTGGAGCTAAATCTATCACAAAATCGATCTCAGGACTAGGGAGCAACCCTAGAATCTCCTGAAATACATCCGGGAAGTCCTGTACAACTGGTATGTTATCCAAAGATACAATATTCCCTCTCTGTTTCCTACTCTATCCGAAACAAATAAGTACTAGTGTCCCCGTTAAAATGTGGCATAGTAACGATGTAAACATCCTGACTAGGTATGGTAACCACAATAGACCCATCCAAAACTAATAATTTGAGCGTGGCAGTGATGACCAATCCATCCCAAGTATCCCGTCCTAAGTGTGCATGTCTAGGACAAGAGATTGGCTAGAAATCCGAGTCTACCAATATCTAGGGTCACAGGCACATCACTCTCATGAAAAATGGTAGTATTGCCCAACAATGTAGAAATATCCCGAGGTCTACTACATATGTGTGTCACCAACCAATCCATGAAAATCCCATGTTTCTAAATACTTCGTAGAGCAAAACACATAATGCAAAACGAAATGCTCCATAATCATCCCATATTTTTTTTTTTAGATTATTGTTCTATCCTGGGAATGCCTCCTTCTAAACCAAATCTACCATATTGATTTACATAAGTTCGTTTATAAACTCCTTGGTAATCATCGTATCTCAACATAATGTACTACAAGCAAATATCGGTTTGCCTAAGTAAAACCAATCACTCCACTGTGATAGACATTTATAAGCCTAATATACACATTCTAATACAGCTTTAATATAGCTTAATAAAAGTATATGTGTATAAATCACAAAAATGCCATCACAAAACACAATAAAATAGCCAAAACCATTAGTTTACTTTATTAAGAACGTCTTTGGATCATAAACCTCCAAAGGATAAATAATTGTAAAATATCCTTTAATAAAATACCAATATATGGGATCACATCCGTACCACATTATTAAAATCTCCCCTACTATTAGTAATAATTATCACTCTTAACCTAGTCTTGCTCCTTGTGATCCGGTACCCTCATGCTTGGACTGCCTAACATCTCCTCGTTTAGGGCACTGTCTAGTAGTGTGGCCGTACTCTCCACAAGCATAACAAGTACCCTTAAAAGTACCAAACAGCCTCTTCTGTTGGTTAGCCTGTGGCTGATCTCGTCTTGCAGGTGGTCCCCCATTTTGTTGTCACTGAGCTAACCCATGACACTGATTGGATGTATGCCCATCCTCTCTGCAGCCAAAACAATGAACTTAAACCTCATCCTGCACCACTGGTTCTGCTTCGAGTGTCTGCTGCATGTGTGACTGATTCTGAAATGCAGTTGCTACACCTGCAGCTATAACTTGAGTAATAATGTACACTAGCTGAGGAGAAAACTCTAGATTACTGCCCAGACTATAGGCTTGATGCTGAGACTCTTGAGTATGCTGAACGTCCTCATGCTCTATCTGTAACTGACCATCTTCCTCCTGAAACCTAGGCACTTGCTGCTCTTCCCCCATTTGCCGATGCCGCAGGCATTCTTGCTGCCTACCCGCCAATCTCCTCTGTCAACTGTTTATGTTCTGTCCTCTTTCAGCGTTAACCATACTGTTAACATAGAAAGACAAACATCAGTACGATTGTAAACGGACCATAAAGGAATTCAACGAATCCTAATCTTAAAGCTCTAAACAAGAGAGAACGCTACGAAACATCCTAGAGACACTTGATCCTGGAGTGCTTTGATACCAACTGTGATACCCCTTGATTCTAGAACCACAGGTGATCAAGTCCGAGCACAGATCCAAGGGATACCAAATAATTAATATTTAACCGAACACAGAATATAAAATGAATTTAAGAAATAACAATAATAAGCTGAAGGAAAAACTAAATTAAAAAAAAAAAAAAAATCTTAAAACATAAATATTTAAACTCTGATAATCCAAACTTTATAAGTTTACAACTCGGGAATCCATTTCTAGTGGACCCCTATTAAAACCCAAATTGAACGAAAATAAATAACTGAAGATAAAAGCCCAAATATAATATCTGGTAAGAAGTCCTACGTCGTCGATAGAATGGAAGATCGTCTCTGTTCAGCTCGAACAAGCCCTAATACCTCAAACGTCCAATACCTGAAAAATGATAAGTGGGTCAGGCCCACTAGCAAGTTCTATACTACTACTACCCAAGCAGAAACCCGATACGCATGTATATCCTAACCAATCCAATAATAACTAAATAGTCCATAGATACATATATATATATAATCACACTACAGGACTCTCACTGGATTACAGGCCCGTCTCAACCTAACTAGTAGGCACCATGCAAAATGCACCTGAGGTGGGCATGACTACCTAGACCTAGCAGGGTACACATCCAACCATTATAGCCAGCTATGCATCCCAATGCATATACGCTCCCTAGCCAATAACTCTGAGACTCAGGCTCATATTGTGGCATCATAAAAATATATTTAAAATCTGTTCCACACTAAAAGTGTCACTCAACTATTTAGTGATCTGACACAAAATACAGGTAGGACTTAACTTTTGTAGTTAATCCATCCCTTAATCCAGAGTAGGTAGGACTTAGCGTTTTTGAGCTAATCCCCCTGGTATGACATCATCCCATACCGGTGCATACAAACCATCCATCCAGTGTTGATTATTCAGATAACAGTATAGTATATCAATATCAACATATCCATTACAAGTATAGCAAGAATGTGCAAATAACATGCTTATACGATGCTACTAGTACTTGATTCTCTAACAAATATAAATTGTCGAGAATAAAAGTAACCATCCTGTAACCCACAATAAGCATAATAATAATTATAACAGAATTAACATGCTTACATATAACCACTCCACAACATCCCATAAGTTGATATATATAATTTTTTGAAAAATATCAGCTAGTTTCTTATTAAGCATTAACTAAATTTATAATAGTTAACAAGCTTAATCTTATACCACTGTCATATGATTTAAACATAAAATTTCTAATTCAATTGCTAACTTTAAAACAAGCAACTTGAATTATCCGTATCACAGTAAAATTGATCTCTTTCCTAAGAGTTTCCGGTGGTTCCCTATTTTAGCTTCTTATGGAAAATTATGAATTACCAGGTCTTCTAAAAATTTAATACAGGTTTAGACCTTACTAAATACCTTTAAAAACACTCTATTTTCAGCCTAGAATGTAAAGAATTCAATCCCTGTAGCCCAGGTCTCGCAGAAAATTAAAACTGGAAATAAAATCAAAGGAGCCGGCTCTACACAAGGTGGAGCTGCCTCCACAACAAGGTAGAGCTGGCTCCACCTTGTGTGGAGCCGCCTCTAGACTCTAAAGAGCCGGCTCTACCTAAGGTAGAGCCTGCTCCAATTTTTGGTGCGCCTACTCTTCTTGAAATAGAGCAGGCTCCTTCCCTTGTGTGTCTTCTTTTCCAATTCTGGCAGTGTCCGGCAACTGTGTTCCTCCGAACAAGTTTATTGCTGATTAAAACTAAGTTCTAGAGAGTTCCAAAGTTGATTAAATTCATTGCTTATTAATCAAAAACATATGGAACAAGAATTACGCAAAACAGTTTCTAAGTGGATTAAAACCCATACAAGAACACATACTGTTTCAAGTATCTAACCCTACGACCCAGATTAATTTTAAGATTTTCCAATATGTTTTAGAACTAATAAAATTCTTAATCCATCAATTGACATCATTTAAATCGTGAATTAGGTAAAACAAAACTGTAAAATAAACAAAACTGTAAAACGAACAATTTAACAGTTCATGAACATATGTTTATTAAACAATGCAAGCATACGAAGCAGATTTATTTTAGACCTTTATCTGTACCTGGAATTGAGTTAGAGATGCAAAGAACACAGGCCAAAGAGATAGAGTTAGTATTAGAACTTGCCTATGAGATTCGGTTCAAAAATCTCAACATCTTCTCCTAAGCTTTTCCGGTGATCCCTTGGTTTTTCCTCTCTGTTCTCTCATAGACTCCTCTATACTACTCTCTGTATATCATAAATAGGGTTCTAAAACCCTAAACCGAACGTAATACATAGTTTTATAGGCTTACTTCCAAACCCTAATTTCAATCAAATCCTAAATTGAAAACTTGGCCCATGTTTAATTACGTCGGCTACTCACGTGACCTCTTAAAACCTAATTTAATAAAAACATAATTAACGTAATTCAAACAATATAACAATGAAATAAATAAAAATAATATTTAACCAAATAACAATTACAAAACCATTTAATTACACACAAAAAATGAAATTCACAATTAAATAAGATAACTAAACAAAAACTCACAATTAAATAAAATAATCAAATAAAACCACCACATAACACAAGTAATTTAAATAATGCACAATTAATAAATTAAAATGCAATTGAACAATTAAATAAATTCTAGAACTATCCTTTTAAAATTAGGGGTATTACACATTAACAACAAATTAAATTAAATTAAATAAATTCATACCATTAACTCAACTAATTAAAACAAACACACTTTTAAAACAATTGATTACAACAAAACAACTAAATAACAATTAAACAATTAACACAATTAAATCAATAAGTTGAATCAGTTAAATAAATTAACTACAACTAAATCAATTAAACCAACAACTAAATAACAATTAAACAATTAACACAATTAAATCAATAAGTTGAATCAATTAAATAAATTAACTACAACTAAATCAATTAAACCAACAACTAAATAACAATTAAACAATTAACACAATTAAATCAATAAGTTGAATCAATTAAATAAATTAACTACAACTAAATCAATGAATCCAACATATATACACTTGAACAATAAAAATGAAATTTAAACAATAAAGAAAATACCAGGACTATCCTTTTTGAATTTAGGTGTATTACATGAAACACATGAACATGCCAGAAGAGGTTTTGAGGTTCAAACCCTTCCCTTTCACCCTTAAAGATAAAGCGAAATATTGGTTCAACAATCTAAGACCTTTGTCGATAACTTCTTGGGCAGAAATGCAACAAGAATTCTTGAAAAGTACTATCCGGTTTCAAAGACCAATGTAATGAGAACTTCAATTCGGGAATTTTCTCAAGGGGAAGGGGAAATGTTTCATGAGGCATGGGAGCGCTTAAATGACTTACGTAGGAAGTGTCCACATCATGACATTCCTAAATGGTAATTGGTTTAATTTTTCTTTGAAAGTTTGTCGGATAATTATAAAAGGAATGGTAGATGCCTCTATGGGTGGTTTATATCTTGATAGGCATGAGGATGATGTATGACATCTATATGAGAGCGTGAATGAGAATTCAATGCATCGATCCTTATCCTCCAAAAATGGTAGAAACCTAGGTGGAAGGAAGAATGTCGGCTTGTATCAAGTTGACCATTCTAATGATATAGCCGCCGAAGCGAAATCTTTATCCCAAAGGTTTGATCAATTTTTTATCAACCAAAATTCGACGAATCAAGTGTCTTCCTTCCTTAGTCACACTCATCATACTTCAAATGAATCTTACATGACTTGTTCTAGTGTTTTACATTTTACTTCCAACTGTCCCTATGGACATATGCAAAGTGAATACCATGAACAAGTGAATGCCGCTTTCGTCAACCAAGGGAATAATCCCTATGACACTCATTATAATGCCGGGTGGAGGAACCATCTAAACTTCTCTTGGAAAAGCCAAGGGGAAGGCTCTAACCCTCCCGAAAGTAGTTTTCAAGGCAAGTATGTTCCGCCTCCAATGCAAAGCCAAGGCTCCCAAGGTTATAGATCATCTTACCAAGCACCACATGGAAACCAATTTTCAAACTCTCACTTTCCAAATCAATCTTCATATTCTCAAGGGAATTTAAGGAGTCCCGCATTTGAGGAGAAAGTCTTAACCACTTTGGGTACTTTGGAGGTAAATACCCAATTACTTCATTCTCATTCCCAATCAATTACAAAGCTAGAAACCCAAGTCGGGTAAATAACTAGTGCATTGAATGCTATGAAAAGGGGAAAATGCATTTGAATCCACCACCTAAGCAATAATTTGTTATGGAGACCAATTCCTTTTTGGAAGGTCACACAATTAAGCATGTGAATGCGGTGACCACTTTGAGAAGTGGAAGAATTGTTGATAATCAAGTTAGTGTTCACAATAAAGAGAGTGAACCAGTGCAACCAAAAGTTGACACCCGTCCCGTCTCACATTCTATTCCTCCTTCATTGCATTTGAAAATTTCTAGTGTTGAAAATGTTAAAAAAAATGATTTTGAAAATTTTTTTGAGCCCAAGGCTCCATTTCTGGGTACTTTAAAAGGATCAAATTCTCTTGAAAAACAACAAAGTAAAGCAAATAAGATAATTGATATGTTTAGGCAAGTGAAAATAAATCTTCCTCTCTTAGATGCAATTAGACAAATTCCGACCTATGCCAAATTCTTGAAAGATCTTTGCACCCTTAAGAGGAAGAACAAGAGCCAAGCACCAAAAAGAGTTGTTTTGACCGAGCAAGTAAACTCAATTGTGCAACATAACACCCTCCCAAAGTTCAAAGATCTCGGTTCACCTACCACTTCTTGCATCATTGGTGATCATGTCATTAACAGGGCTCTTCTTGATTTAGGAGCAAGTCTGAACCTTCTTCCATATTTAGTTTATGTTCAATTGGGCTTAGGAGATTTAAAACCAACATTAGTAGTTTTGCAACTAGCCGACCGATCCATCAAAAAGTCCCGGGGTATCATTGAGGATGTGTTGATCAAAATTGATAAGTTATTCTTCCTGGTTGATTTCATTGTCATTGACACGGAATTGGTCTAAAATCCTAAGAGACAAATTCCCATTATCCTTGGCCATCCCTTCTTGGCAACCGTGAATGCCAACATTAATTGTAGGACGGGGATAATGAAAATATCATTTGGCCATGTGAAGGTGAAGTTGAACATTTTAATCCAACCCCCAATTCAAGGGACAAGTATAAAGAAGTATGTGTTGTTGAAAAATGTCTTGAAAATGAATTTGATAAAAATGAGTCTTTGCTTGGTATTGAACAATCAATTGTTTTGCCTTCCAAAAAGTTTTCAAAAGGAAGTATTTTCAAGTCAAGTGTTATAAGGGCATGGAAGCCCAAAGATTTTGTTGATCACGGACCGTCAATTCCACTTGAATCAAATCCAACAAGTTACTTAAGGAATAGTTTGTTGGGTGGAGTTCAAAGTTCTTTTCACCCCATTAAGGAGGGGATACACAATAAGATTTTTGATTCGGGCTAAAAGAGCCCAACGTCTTGCTAGAGACGTTAAAAACTAGTGCTTCGTAGGGTTTCCAACCCTTTTCCTCCCTCATTTCTATTTTCTTTTCTTTTCTTGCATTGTCTAGATATAATCTGGGATTCTATTTGTTGGTTGAGAGTTTAATGGGGAATGCATGCTCTTTCATATTCATATTAGGCATTTAGTGTTTGTTTAATTGATCTCAAGAGATATTTGATCGATCGAACATCATCTCTGCATATTCTCAAGTCTCTATTCCATCATACGAAGATTTTCTGCATATTTCAGGTCTCTATGTATTATTCGAACTTTCTCTCCAGTCGTTCAAAGTTCCTTCGATCGATCCAGTTTTCCATTTGATCGATCTCAGTTCTATACTTAGAAACTTTTTGAATCTCTGTAAATATCACCTCTCTGTGTATCCTTCGAAGTTGTCTACAGGTTTTCACATCTTGGATCGATCGAGTTTCAATCGATCATCCTTCGATCGACTGTCTTCTTCCCTTTGACTTTGAATTTTTAAATTTAAATATATATATATATATATATATATATATATATTTCAAAAAAAAAAAAATCCAAAAAGATTTTCAATTTTCAAAATTCAAAAATTTTTTAAAAATATTTTGTCGTTTTGTAGGTTTGATCGATCTGAGCACCTTCATGATCGATCAAGGTTCGACTGATCTATTAGACCATGTGATCTATTACACATGTCGGGACCAGTTTAAAAAAAACTGACCCAAGGGTCATTTGGATCGTTCTTTAATCGATCCAAATCCCCCTCTCCCTCTCCCTCTCCCTCTCCCGACACTCTCCCTTATCTCCCCCAACTCCGGCGAGACTCCGGCGAGGTCCTAAGACTCAAATCTCAACATCTTCGATTTCATCTCTCTTCTCTTTCATCTCTCGTCTCGGATTTTTGTGAGTTTGAGTTTTCTTTTTTTTAATTTTTTTTTTTTTTTATGTTGATTTATGTTTCATTCTCATGCCATGTTTAAATTCAAGCCTCCCATGTTGATTTTGTTTCCTTTTTTAGAATTGCAAGCATGTGTATATATATGTATATATGTATACATATCGATTTTGTTTCTGAATTCGACTTCGGGGGTCAAGTGCCATTTTAAGTGACCATATATGCTTTGTTGAGGTGTATAGGGGGTCACGAGCCTTGAAGTGACCATTAGGATGCGCCCCATGTCTTTCACGTCACGAATGGGTGACTTTTCATTTCTCAGCAGGTTTGATTGATCACACCGGTACCCTGATCGATAAGGCCCAAGCGATCTAATGTATGCCATGATAGTTGGATCGATCACATTTTTCCATGATCATTCGAACTTCACCATTTTTGGATGTTAATGCTCCTATACCTTCTCTTGTGTCCATGTTATTATATTTAGGGTTGCAAATGAGCCGAGCCGAGCTGAGCTTTGGGTTGTTTGGGCTCGGCTCATTATTTAAACTAAGCTGCTCGGGCTCGGCTCGGGTTCGGACGAGCTTGGCCTAGCCAAGCTCGAGCTCGGGCTCGGTAAATTTCGGTAAGCTCGGGCTCGGCTCGGCTCGGGATCGGTTGCATACCCAACCATCACCAAATTGTTGTCTCTCTTTCATGAAATCTGGTCTCCAATATTTGACAACAGAGAAGAGAAGAAATACAGAACACAATTTCAAGATGAAATCCAATATTTTAAGGTTTAATTAACTAAATACAAAATAAAAATTCAAAATGAAATCAATTATAGAAAACAATTTCAAGATGAAATCAAATCTTCTAAGATTTTATTGACTCAATACAGAAAATTTAAAGATGAGATCAAATCTTACAACATTTTATTGACACAATATATAAGAAAATTTTAAAATAGAAATCAAACTATTAAAACCTTAGAAAGATTTTCTTCTTGATCTACATATATGTTGTACTGCTTAACCTTAAGATGCATGAGGGAGAAAGAGAGTGTGAGAGAGAGCCATGTCGAGGAGGGGCTGCTGGCGGCATCATCCAGGGGAGCTGTAGAGGACAGCCACAGAATACTTTTTAGATTTAGGGTTTACATCATCCTTTAAGTTAGCAGCATACCAACGGTTAAGATGTGTCTAAAATTAATGGCTGAGATGAGAACTTATTTGGATGATGGGCTTTTGGGCCTTGCTAATAAAATGATTTGAATTGGGTTAAGTTTGTACTCATGTAGTAATGTGGGCTAAGCCTTTTAAATGTAAAATGGAATTATAAATGGGCCTATATCTTAGCGAGGTTGTTCACGAGCCGAGCTCAGTGTTGCTCAAGCTCGACTCATTTACTAAACGAGCTTGAAATCTAAGCTCGGGCTCGGCTCGTTTACTAATGAACCGAGCCCGAGCTGAGCTTCTAACGAGCCGAGCCTGAGTTGTTCATGAACATCTCGGTTCATTTGCAGCCCTAATTATATTTATGCCTAATGTCTGTGTTTTCCACATTGGTTGCAATCTATACTTGTCATGTCTAGCATGTTTCATATATTTGATCATTCACTATCTATACTTGGCTACTTTACCACTTGCATCTATAGATTCATGTGCTTATATTCTGAGTTGTCTAACTTAATCTGACAAGCATGTTTCTATCTATTGTGCTTTCAATTTTGTATACCAATTCTTGTTACTAACTACAATTGCAAGTGTTTCATTCTTTTTGTAGGCCATAACTAGGTTTAAGACCACAGCCAACCGGATATATGACCGCCAGGTGCGGTAGAGGATGAAGGAGCTGGAGGAGCCAGCTCTTGATCAGTCTGAGCATTCATCCTCCTATTCTTCTTCTTTATCATCATCATAGGAGGCTGAGGCTATGCCACCTCCTTCACCTATTCCAGTGCCACCACCGACACAGCCTGGCATGGTCCGAGACCGGGTCACTCAGAGATATGCATGCCTTTCAGTGGCGCATGAGTCCATTTTTGATGAGTTTTTTACTTGGTCGATCATGACAAAGTGGTTATATAATGAGATCTATCAACACCATCTCTCTCCCATTTTGGCCCCAGTGGCCAATCCAGTTTACCCGAGGCTCGTTCGGTTATTCTACCAGAACCTCCGGCCAGCTCCGAGTAACTTCGCCGAGTTGTGGACTACTATAGATGGGCATCTCATCTGCATTACCATCGAGACATTGGCGACATCTTCTCAGTACCCACATGCCTGCCCTCTAAGCATAGATATCCGATTTTACAGAGGCCATCATTAGCAGACATGGCCACAGCTCTTCACGACACCATCACTGCTGCCGACACTTATGCCACTCGGACCTATCTACCAGACAGCATGTGGTTCTTTGGTTTTTTAACTCGGTTTTATACCGAAATGTTTTATGGCGGGGCATAAGATTCAGAGGCTGGCAGACTTCCTAGCGGCCTTATATGCTATATTTACAGGGCATTGGTTTTCAGTTCCTGCACTCTACTGGAGTGTCATGATGAAGCTGTATACGGATTACATTAGCAAGAGCAAACCAAAGCGGCTCAAGTTCCTCTCCTTCGCACATTTGATTACATAGATCCTCTGGGACTAGCACTATCCATTTCACTCGGAGGAGCACATTGAGACTGGGGCTTGCCATTATGGCAAGAAGGACTGGAATAAGAGCTATAATGCTCTTATCAAGAGTCTAGAGGTAAATGCAGCCCAGGCGACAGAGGATATTGAGGCTGAGGAGGTAGTAGCAGCAGTAGAGGCACCGGTGGCTGAGAGAGCTTTTATGGATATTGACCTAGAGAATGAGCCTCCAGTAGGGTCACCACATCATTCTCAAGAGCAGAGCCAAGACGAGCATTAGTCTCCTGATGACTCCAGATTTCCCCGTCAGGATGATCCAGTCATTCATGACGCTCAAGCTCAGACAGCCAGCTTAGGGAAACATATCTAGACATTGGAAGAAGCAGGCGTCTCCCTCCGAGCAGATGTGACCATTCTCTGCACGAATATCATGTCAGTGCTGCAGGACATTTCTTGATATATCCGGGGTTCACGCTTTGCTAGACCGTCATCCTTTGCCTGACTTCTCTCCCTCTTTTTCTTTATCTCATATATATGACTGTGTTTTTGATTTATTACTTTGATACTGTTATTCTATTTTTACGGCCAGTCTATTAGCCCAATTATTGAGATGTACATTATACTATTTTTATTTTTATATATTTTGGATGTCAGGTATTGATATATCTATTTGTGATTGACTCCATTATCAGGTGCATCCTAGTGACTTCAGTGAGAGAGTGCTGCCAATACTTTTTCAGGACCATCCTTACCCTCTCTCTTGATTTCATTTACTTTCTCACTTGCACTTGCATGCCCACTATGCACCATTATTATCCTATTTGTTATTTAATGAGGTTTTATCCCAGTTTAGGGGGCGCGGGGGGTTTATACCACCCACTTCGGATACTTGGGTCCCGACTATTTATTGCCATAGTTACACTGGTATACTCTTTCCTTTTCTTTTTTTTGGACATTGAGGACATTGTGCAATTTAAGTTTGAGGGTAATCTGTATTTTTTGCATCTAAATTAAGATTTTGAGCATGACTTGTGTATTTGAGGGATTTTCTATGATTGGTCCATGACTAGTTATGATTTTGATCTTTTGAGGACTATATTGCTTAGAATTTAAAAATTGCTTAACTTGAGAGTCCAACACCCCTTGTATGCCTTGTGGACGTCATTTAGGAGTAAATTTTTCAAAAGATTGAGATCTTGTTTACACTTGTGGTCCACATCATCTTGATTTTGTGATTGTTTTAAAATTCACTTTAGGATTCTACACTAGCACAGGCGCACACTAGCATTCATTTGTGGGGTACATGTTTTGTTGATTATTGATTTGATTATATCCCAATTGAGCTAGTAGTGCATTGAAAGCTTTCATTCTTGATAAAGGTGGATAACAACCCCTTTTCACTAAGTAGCCGGGATTCTATCCTCATCAAGCACTAAATTCCTCGCGCCGAAAGGTGGAGGGCCTAAACTCTAGGTGATAAGCGTCGAATATTGCATATTCAAGCGCCTTTATTTGCATTAGTTCAGTCCATTATTTCTTCATATTGCATATTCTAGCTTTATTTGCATGCTTTTGTTTATTTTCAGGTTGGTTCCCCAAAGAGAGTTAAAAGAGATACTTTGACGAGTTCTTAAAGAATCAAAGCACGCCATTACGAGGGACCTCTATTTTGGCCAAGATTAATGATCCATGGGACTCATGACGCTCTATGCAAAAAGTTCTAGGAAGAATTACCACGTCTTCGGGCCGAGCCAAATCATTTCAAGTTACAAGTAGCAAATTGGTGCAAGGTTGTAACAGTGCGGGCGCCGGTTCATTTTCCATCAGACTTTGACCTCCGATTCTGACCCTTTGTATGTGAGAATTTGGTCTTTAGTAAAACATAAAATATGAAGGGCTATGAGCCAGCTTTCCATAGACATAAAGTTTCCCTCATTTGAAGTTCGGAGCAAAGAGTTATGTCATTTTTACCAAAGGTGCGCAGAACAGCCTTGCAGTAGTGAAGTTCTACATTTCTCTTCATTTTAGACCCACCAAACTTGAGAACTGGACTTCCATTAAAACATGGCATACTTAGCACTTTGAATTAGCTTCCTAAATCTTTAAACAGTTTGTCATTTGGAGTTCAGAGCAGAAAGTTATGGCCATTTTACCAAAGTAGCTCAGAGCTAAACAAGTTGACTTCAAGCGCTCGAAGGGCTTACTTCGAGCGCTCGAACTTTGGGCAGAATGCTCTCCGGGAACCATCACTTCAGCCCACTTGCACCTTGATTCCCTGATTTCTAATTTCCATCTTTATGGGTTGGTTGGAGATGTCTTTTGGTGGGAGTTGAGCCTCATTTGGTGTGGGTTTGGTGGGAAGATGTCTAGAAGGTGAGGGGAACCACACATAACAATATATATCTCATCTTTGCAAGATTGCTAGAGAGAAAAAGAGGAGGAGAAGAGAGAGTTCTTGAAGCTACAACAAAGGAGCTCGAAAATGGAGGTTGCATCCAAGCTTCTTCCTTCTTCTAAAGCTCCCATGGGTAACTAAACCTCCATCTAGGGAGGTGATGAGGCCTCTCCCTTGTAAGCATGTTCTAATTTAGGCTATATTTTGGGGATTAAAATGTATATTCTATGGTCTTTTCATAACCAAGAGCACTTCATTTCTTGTAATGAATGTTGATATATGTATGGATGATTTCTGTAAGTTGATTATCTTGCTTTAGATGATGTCTTATATTAATCATATTGCTTGAGTTTTCATAGTGAGAATGGAGACAAGGTTATGAAATGGTTTAATGACATATTGATAAGGACTTTGATAAATCATTGCTTAGGTGAAACCTTTAATGATTTATGCTTATTTCTTACCTTCATGTGCTTCATCATTTTATCTAGGGCTTGATAGTCTTTTATTCAAGTAAATGTGGTTAAGCTACACCTTAGTTAGGTAGTCTAAACATGTTAACCTTTGATGGATCATGCTTGCTTCAGATTTAATGAACTTCTTGAGGATATTATAGCAACCAAGTGTTGCTATGTATCATGACCATAATATATATTGTTTTTCCCCCAATTTAGCTCTAATCTAGCATGTGTATAGGGATGGAGGCAGATTCACTTCCCTAGTCCTCTTTACTTGTATTTCATCTCCTTTAAATTCTTGCAAGCTTTTAATTTATGCACCCTAATTTCATAGCTTAAGTGACAATCAACAAATCCTCTATGAATATCCCTATCATTCTAAAAAGACTCTAGACACTTAGGTTGCCATAGATTAGCGCAGTCCAAGTGGTTCGACCTACCCGACCAATAGCCCTATTTTACAATGATTCGTGCTATTGCGAAGGTTGATTTATTATAGATCGAATTCTCAACCAATCAATTTTTGGCGCCATTGCCGGGGACTGCAAACGGTTTAGCAATCGATGTGCTAGGGTTAATTTTGGTTTGATTGTTAATATTGTGATTTGTGAATATTTCTCATGTGGTTTTGATCATCTTTGTATTGTAAGTTGTTTGTGAGATTCTAGGGACTTGATGCTCACTGAGGGAATGCTAGCAAATTTGTAAGTCTAGAGGACTCTGGGTAAGTTTCTTGACCTTAAAGTTTCGAAATTGTTAATATCGTGCATGTGTTAAATTTAGTGATTGTTAAGTTGTGAAGCCTTTGTTGAGGCTATTGTCTTGTTTATTTTTAATTGCAAAGCATCGGTGCTTGTCGTGGCCATTTACATTTCTGTCTTGATAATTGAGGAAAAAAGGATCATTGCATGTGGATGTTTTGGTGAAGGGTTGTTGTGTATCTTGTTTGTGTTGTATATATTTTGTGTGAATTTATCTTAATGTATCTAAATAAGTGGCTGAATTAGTCCTAGATGGAGGGTCATTATCTTCCAACTCAATTCTGCACACCACATAAGTTTTGTGCATTTTGCTTTAGTCATACACATCATACAAGAGATTGTCCTCCACTGGGACAATTTTCAGATTTTTATCTAAAGCAACCCAATGCAAATTTCTTTGAATCGGGTAATGATCCATACTTCAATGGTTATGACTCGGGTTGGGGAGATTATCAAAACTTCTTATGGCATGACATGGGAAATTCAGCCCCACAATCTCATGGGCAACATTTTCACTCCAACTTTCAACCCAATGATCCCTCTTCACTTTTTCCACCATCTCAATTGGATGAGTTCATTGCTGCAAACAAACAAATGATGGAGTCTATCAACAAGCAAATGTTGGATGATATTGTTAGCATGCAATCCACCACCTATTCTCATTCCCAATCTAGAGTTGAGTTAGATGACCAAATTGCCCAAATTCAACAAATGGTTAATGCTCTAAATCATGAAAAGGAAGAAGAATTTCCCATTGAACTTGTAGCCAATCTAAAAGAAAATTCTATGAATGATGAGATTACTCCTAGTAACTTTCATCATCAGAATGATCAAATGGTTACCACATGTGAAAATGAAGAAATTGTAGTTGAAGATCAAATTGTTGCCACACAAAAAATTGAAGAATTTGTGGTTCAAAATGAGGAAAATAATGATAAAGAGATTGTCTCCTTTAAAAATCCAAAATAGCCCCTAAAGAATCCTTCGATTGATACACCTCCTTCAATGGAGGATCCTCTAAAAGCTTGCTTGGCTCATTTCAATTGTGAGGATTTTGATGTTTACAATTCTCTTTGGGAGGTAAATTCTTTGCTTGATATTCCTCCACTCCTTCACTTTCTTCCTTGGGCAACATCAAATGTATCTCTTTCTTGGGAGCTTGCATCTCCTCCCATTCCCTCTCTTAAGTTATCTCAAACTATTGAGCCCGAGCCACCGGATAAGTGTAAGGAGGATGTTGAAAGTATGAAGGATATTTTTCCAGAAATTCCTACGCCAAATATGACCCTTCATAAGTCTTTGCTTGAAATGCCCTCACTTGATCCACCTTCCCATAATCCAAAGTTCTTCATTGAGAATGAAGAGTGGGTTGAGGTATTTCCTTTACCTCTTTTCATTTTTTCTCTTCAAGCTCTCTTTCCTCCGCTTCTACAGGAACTTTCTTACTTGGGGAAGTTTAACTCTCTAGAGAGACTTGGTGTAGGGTAAATCCTACTTTGAGATTCGTCTAGCTATCGACATTAAATTTAGCACTCCTGGGAAGCAATTTTTTCAATTCCAAAGCTTCTCTCCTAAAGTTGCCTTGACTAAGAATTTTTCAGAAATTAGCTCAGTATAGCCAAAATGTGACTTTTTCCAGAATTATCTCAAATTGCATTCCAAAAGTCACATTCGGTTTTCTTAGTCATTCTAAGGTCCCGGTACCATTTCCGGAAGTTTTCAGGGTCCCTTCGGCAATTTTCTCGACAAATCCAAAAATCACGGGAAATTCGGGCCTCACAAATTAGCGTTTTTGCAAATAAGCTCTGAGTCTCGTTCCGTGGGTTTTTCGAGATGTCCCGGGTCCATAGGAGCTCAAGTTCTAATTGGCAAATTCTTGGACCTTGGCACTGAGCCCATTTGGCTAATCCAGCTTTAAAGGGTTTGAATTTTTTTTCTAAGGCACTTTCGAGCGCTCGTAAATCCACAAAAGGGCACTGCCTCATCTTCAAGCACTCGAAGATTCCTCTTCAAGCACTCGTAGCTTCAATTCTTCACACTGCCTCGTTTTTTAGCGCTCGAAGACTCCTCTTCGAGCGCTCGTAGCTCTAAAATCCTCACTAGCCCATCTTCAAGCACTCGAAACCCTTCTTCGAGCGCTCGTGCCTTGAAACTAAGTTCACCCAAACCTTCTGGCTCGTCTTCGAGCACTCGAAGACATCTTTTCGAGTGCTCGAAGACACCTCTTCGAGCTTCGTGCTTTCATGTCCTTCTTAAACCCAACTCTCCTTCTCCCTCACTTTTCATCTTCCCACATTCACTCCCCTCACCCCCATTACCCCCCCTTCATGCATGCACTCCCATAACTTCTCCACCCCTTCTTCTTCCTCATTTCTTCATCTCCAACCTTCTCCTATCTCCATCACTCTCTCCTACACATCACCACCACTTACCACTAAGCACAAGGGGCCTTTGGTTCTCCATTTTTGGGTAAGTTTCTTCTTTCTCTTTCTCTTTCACGTTTTTGGTATAAATGGAGGATGGGATTGATTGTGTAGAGGTGTAGTTTGTGTTTGGGGCTTGTATATTGTCACTTGCAAGTAAAAATTTTTTGGGTTTTCAAGAACCATTCACTGTCTTTGCCTCTAATTTTTGCAAAGTGCACACCACCTGCTCGACAAAATTCCTAAACTAACTTCATCTCTCTAAATGGCACCGCTTTTGGCATTATTTTGTTATCCGTTTTAAACTTGTGGCTAATGTGTGCATATTTGTGTTTTGTATGGATTTTTATCGTTCAATAAAATTCATGTTAGTATCTCTGTTTTGGTTTTTCTTAAGAGACCTATGCTTTTACATGTGTATATTAGTTGTATTTTGACAGGTCTTCATGTCCAAGTTTGGGGAAAGATCATTTTGGCATCTCTTCATGGGATTGCATGCGGCTCCAATGCCAGAGTTGCCTCACTCACTTGTTATTATTGTTCCTTTTACCCCATATACTTTTTATTTATACATCTTTGTCTTCACACATTGAAGATAATGTGTCATTCAAGTTTGGGGGTGCAATATTACATTTTTGGTTCCACATTTTTGCTAAGCAATGATAGTATAATTTGAAACTTGTCGGAGATGAAGCATATGTTTAATACCTTGTATATAGAAACAATTGTAAATTTTTGAAAATAAAGAAAAATATGAATTTGAAATGATCATGTGGATGCAATTTAGTCTTTATAAATATTTCAATTAAATTCTCGCCAGATTTTATACTCTTTTATGCTTTACAATGCACAGATGCACATTGAAAACTTAACCGTGAGGCATGTAACTTGATTAACCTTGATCTTGACCTAGTTAATCTGAATTAATGAACCTAATAGATGGATACCTTTGGCATGATAAAAAAAAAAAAATGAAAAAAAAAAGAAAAAGAAAATAATGACCAGTTTGAGTTTGTAACCTTTCCAACTCGAGTTATTAAGCCCTAGGAGTGTCTCTATACTCAACACCCTAAAGCCATCTGGTTTGGGAGTTGTTGGCCTAACGCTTGCTACATAGGTTGGTTAGAAAGCTTAAAAGACTTAGACATTGCACGGTCATTCAAAAAAAAAATATATATATATATATATATATATATTGTAATAAACATGGTTCGTTGGAGTTCGTAGCCTTGCCAATTCGAGCTATTAAGCCCTAGAAGTGTCTCTACATTCAGCACCCTAAAGCCATCTAGTTTGGGAGTTGTTGGCCTAACGCTTGCTACATGGGTTGGTTAAAAAGCTTAAAGGATTTCAGCATTGCACAACCATTTTATGTATCATTTTTGAGTTATAATAAATTGTCAGCAAGCAGCAAAAGTTGCCTTGTAAATAAATTCATGCCTTAGGGACTTCATTTGAAAGGGAATCCAATGATTTGAAGACTTGTGTCTTAAAATTGGAAAAGAATGTAAAAGCCGCATGTTGAGAATCCAATCCACTTTCACTGAAGTTAGAGTTGATTTCCATTCAAGAGATGACAATTGAGTTATTTATATAGACTTGGATGCTGATGCATGTATGTTGAAATGTGTTTAGCCAATTTTTGTATCAATGCTTCATATATGCATGGTAATTTACTTAATGACCCCATTTCCAGTCCTGTGTTTGTTTCGAGTTATATTTGAGCTATGTATATATTTCATTTTGCCATGGTTGATATTTTTGTGGTAGCATTCCCATTGTTGTCAGTTCATTGAGTTTTTCATTATGGTTTTCCTAAGGGACTAGCAAAATGTAAGTTTGGGGGTGTGATAAGTGCCAAATATTGCATATTCAAGCGCCCTTATTTGCATTAGTTAAGTCCATTATTTTTTCATATTGCATATTCTAGCTTTATTTGCATGCTTTTGTTTATTTTCAGGTTGGTTTCCCAAAGAGAGTTAAAAGAGATGCTTTGACGAGTTCTTAAAGAATCAAAGCACGCCGTTGCTAAGGACCTCCATTTTGGCCAAGATTAATGATCCATGGGACTCATGACGCTCTATGCAAAAAGTTCTAGGAAGAATTGCCGTGTCTTCGGGCCGAGCCAAATCATTTCAAGTTGCAAGTAGCAAATTGGTGCAAGGTTGAAACAGCGCGGGCGCCGGTTCATTTTTCATCAAACTTTGGCCTCTAATTCTAACCCTTTGTATGTGAGAATTTGGTCTTTAGTAAAACATGAAATATGAAGGGCTATGAGTCAGCTTTCCATAGACATAAAGTTTACCTCATTTGGAGTTTGGATCAAAGAGTTATGTCATTTTTACCAAAGGTTCGCAGAACGGCCTGGCAGCAGTGAAGTTCTACTTTGCTCTTCATTTTAGACCCACCAAACTTGAGAACTGGACTTCCATTAAAACATGGTGTACTTAGAGCTTTGAATTATCTTTCTAAATCCTCAAACAGTTTGTCATTTGGAATTCGGAGCAGAAAGTTATGTCCATTGTACCAAAGTAGCTTAGAGCTGAACAAGTTGACTTCGAGCGCTTGAAGGGCTTACTTCGAGCACTCGAACTTTGGGCAGAATGCTCTCTGGGAACCATCACTTCAGCCCACTTGCATTTTGATTCCCTAATTTCTGATTTCCATCTTTATGGGTTGGTTGGAGATGTCTTTGGTGGGAGTTGAGCCTCATTTGGTGTGGGTTTGGTGGGAAGATGTCTAGAAGGTGAGGGGAACCACACATAATAATATGGAGAAGAGAAGAGAGAGTTCTTGAAGCTACAACAAAGGAGCTTGAAAATGGAGGTTGTATCCAAGCTTCTTCCTTCTTCTAAAGTTCCCAAGGGTAACTAAACCTCCATCTAGGGAGGTGATGAGGCCCCTCCCTTGTAAGCATGTTCTAATTCAGGCTATATTTTGGGGATTAAAATGTATATTCTATGGTCTTTTCATAACCAAGAGCACTTCATTTCTTGTAATGAATGTTGATATATGTATGGATGATTTCTGTAAGTTGATTATCTTGCTTTAGATGATGTCTTATATTAATCATATTACTTGAGTTTTCATAGTGAGAATGGAGACAAGGTTATGAAATGGTTTAATGACATGTTGATAAGGACTTTGATAGATCATTGCTTAGGTGAAACCTTTGATGATTTATGCTTATTTCTTACCTTCATGTGCGTCATCATTTTATCTAAGGCTTGATAGTCTTTCATTCAAGTAAATGTGGTTAAGCTACACCGTAGTTAGGTAGTCTAAACATGTTAACCTTTGATGTTTCATGCTTGCTTCAGATTTAATGAACTTCTTGAGGATATTATAGCAACCAAGTGTTGCTATGTATCATGACCATAATATATATTGTTTTTCCCCCAATTTAGCTCTAATCTAGCATGTGTATAGGGATGGAGGCGGATTCACTTCCCTAGTCCTCTTTACTTGTATTTCATCTCCTTTAAATTCTTGCAAGCTTTTAATTTATGCACCTTAATTTCATAGCTTAAGTGACAATCAACAAATCCTCTATGAATACCCCTATTATTCTAAAAAGACTCTAGACACTTAGGTTGCCATAGATTAGCGCAATCCCAATGGTTCGACTTACCCGACCAATAGCCTTATTTTACAATGATTCGTGTTATTGTGAAGGTTGATTTATTATAGATCGAATTCTCAACCGATCAATAGGTTAATAACTTGATGCAAAAAAAAAAAAAAAAAAAAAAGTAAGTTATGGCAAAAGTAAATAAAAAAGTGAGGACTTTTCCCAAAAGGTGAGAAGTGGGAAATGATTAGATGGAGGTTGTTTTGACTTGTAATCTAGTTGATTTGAGCTTGTAAGTACTTAGGGGTGTTTAAACACCTAATGCCCTAAAGTCATCCGGTTTGGGAGTCATTGACATAAGGCTTAACCTCATGGATCACTAGAAAGCTTAATAGATCAATACATTGCATTATGCTTCCATCTTTGATCCTTAGGGATAGAAAAAAAAAATCGAGGGAAAAGAATAAGCGCACCTAGTTGAATAAAGTTTTAATATAAGGTTAATTCTTTGTCTTGATGATCGGTACTAGATTTTTATGCTAGCTTGAGGCTGGATGTGATCATTTCTTTAGTTGGCTTAGATAGCAACATATTTGATGCCGGTTCACTTAAAAAGGATTCCATAGTTGTTTTAATTTGCATGATCATTGTCTTGATGTGTAGAGGACCATACTTGCTTGCTTGATGTTGAAATTTTAGGAGATTACTTGGAAATGGTTGAAAAATTGCATACTTGAGCTAGTTTTCTCCTAATGTTTGTTTGGAATATTGGTGCCTCTTTAGCGAGAATGAGCTTAATGTTTGTGGGTATCATTTCTGGAAACCCTCACGAGATTTCATTCATCCACTAGGGGTAACCTAGGGGTTTAAAAGGCTTATTACATATGCTAAATGCAATCTTGTTCCCTATGAAAGTGGCGTTATCCTTTTATTGCTTTCTAGTTCTAGTTGTATAGTTGGTCATTTCTTTATTTCCCTTGTATTTCATTGTTAGGGACTAGCAATATTTAAGTTTGGGGCTGTGATAAGTGCTGAAAAGTGCGCATTTAAACCCTTTAAGCTTGAACATCATAGGACCTTATTCTATCTTATTTTCCTGTTTTAGTCTAATTTCATGTTATTTCCTTTTTTCAGGCACTTCTCCCCAAAATAAGTCAATTCAGCTGAATTATAGCATTAAAAGAAGCAATCTCAAGCTTAGTGGAAGCAAAGTGGTGAGAAGAAGCCTTCTTCGATTGATTGAACCAAGCTCCAATCGATCACACTGTAATCATTCCAACCATGCCATGATGGATCAAGCCTTTTATCCTTATCTTTAGGAAAATTTCCCTTTTGATCATTCCAACCTTTCCTTCGATCAATCGAACCCTTTTGATCTTATCCTCACTTACCATTTTTGTCCTTTTCCCAAAAATATCCCAAAAATATCTCAGTCTTGTCCTTATCCAAAAAGTGCGCCACCATAGTTCGATCGATCCAAGCAACCTCATGATCGATTGAACTGCCTTAAGTGCGTGAAAAACAGAGTCCAAACCAAATTAAAAGTGTGCTCGTGGTGCAATCATTTGGGGGTCCTAGTGCACGAGGTCTGACCATTGGTGTGACATTTGAGCTACCTATATAAGGATTTTGGCTATTTTGAGTAAAAGAAGGAGAGAGAGTTTGATTAGGTTTTGGTAAAAGGTGAAAGATTAGAAAGAGAAACACGCATTTTAAGAAAGTTCTTCCACTCATCTAGGGTTTCTACCAAGAGCACAAGAGGAAGAGGATGATTTCTACCATGGAGATAGCCTTTGAGGGTTGGATGACAACATAAATAAGTGGCTAAACCATTCTCTTGGGGCTAGAGATAGCCCTAAGCATGCCTCCTAGACTTTAAAGTTTTGTAATTAATGGGGATTTGTATTGTCATTCTTGTCTTGACATCTTATATATATATATATATATATATATATATATATATATATATATATCTTGTTTTTACAATGATTTGTGTGGTTTAATACTTCCAATTGATCATTTAATCCTATCCATATGTCTATATATGCTAGAATGAATGTTCATGTATGTATCTTTAGATTTTGTGACATTGATGCATGTCTATATGTGTTAATATTATGAATCTAGGGATGGTCAAGGCATAATGCTTAAATAGATTACTCTTGTGATTTGTTTGATGGTTCATACTTATTTCTTGATGGATTGTGCCACCTCCTTAGTTTAATTAATTTAATTTTCATGTCACTAGCTTAGTTGTAGTGTAATTGCTTTACTTTCTTAGATAGTGGACAATACATGTTTGTTGTTTGATGTTCCATGCTTATGAATTTAAGTAGTACATTTCTCTAATTTAATGAGTGTGCATTAATTGTGGACTTATGTAAGGATTAAAGGCTTAATTTGATATGTTGTGCTATTAACTATATTGAGTAGACAATGTATCCTTATTTGGCCATCCATGCTTGATAATGCAATTAATGGCACACACTTTTATTTACAACACATAATCCCCCTAATCTATCAAATATTGAATGTCTAGGAAGGTAATACTTAGTGGTGAACTCAAAAACCTAAGACTCCTCTCTTATATTCTCTACACCTCATATTGTTTTAGTTGTTTTACATTGCATTTATTTAGTTTAAATTGTAGTCTAATTCAACCAACCAACCATCTTTTAATCATTCGACCTACTAATCCAACATTGATTTCTAAACAAAAATACCTTCCTTTCCCTTGGGACAATCCTTAGTTACTTTAGCTACATTAATAGTTAGTAGTGGTAGTGGAAATCTATAAATTCAAACTTGGCCACAATTTTATCACACTTTTTTTGCAACTCGGCCCATGCGACACCAATATCTCTAGGGCTAAACATGAAGAACATTTTCCATGATATTACATGATCGTTGAGCTTCAATGAGTCACAGAAAATTGCCAAAAGACAACACAGTTGCAGTGAAGAACAAGGTGCTACTGGAGTGCTGAATTTCTGATGCAAAGAGAGGTTGAGGTGGCTACTTAAAATAGCTATGATCATTTCTGATGCCTGAACAAGGTCTGAGCACACTTAACTTGGTGATTTATAACTGCTGAGGGTCCCTGAAACCACATCTTGAAGCTGGTATTCACTTTCATATCTCAAACCTCAAGTTTTGGTTGTTTTTCTGGTTTAAGCTTCTGGAACTGAATATATATTGCTATAATCTTTCTATACCATGTTTGTTAAACATTTGAGCATGATTAAAATGGTGTTTTGAGGCTGTCCAAGTTGAGGTTTGGACTAAGGAATGGTCTATTCAAGTTTGGTATTGTGAACCACCCTAGTTTCAGCTTATAGCAGGTTTACAAATCTATTTTGGGTACTTAAATTGTTATATATTGCTGTGCTTATTATATTACTCTTATGAGCATGTCTGCATAGTTAATATACACATGAAAGAACCAAAATCTAGAGGTTGGTAGTGTTGAAATACCAAGATTACCCCCATAACAGAGCTGTTGCAGAATTTATCTTATGAAGCCCTCTTTGGACTGTGATTTGCTATTTCCTTGCTGTAAAATGGAAAGTGGCAATTGGAACATACTTTTATATGTTTAATGAATGTTGTAGAACTGAAATCAAGGAGGGCCATTCACGGATTTATAGATTTACCCCTCAAGAATAGAAAATCACAGCTGTTGAAAACAAGGCTGCTACAAGCTGTTATTTTACTAGTTTATGAGCTGAATTATTGTGTCCCTATGTGTACGCCTTGACCTTGCTATAGAAAAAAGTATAATTCATTATTTTAAAGCTGTGGGAACATTGGTTGTTGAGGATTTGAAGCTTCAAAAGGCAGTGTTTGCCAAAGACTGAAAAATAACTTTTTTTATCTTTAATACTGCTCCTGTGTACTTAAACTGTGATATACCTTGCTATATTGAATGTGTTTAGTATTTGAGCAAGTGTATATCTCTTATTGAAGACGGGGGGAGTGAAGTTTGGGTTGTACTTGAGGTCGAATAACAAACTCACCCTTAAGAGGGCTAAGTTTAGGGTTTTGAAGAAAATCAAGGCTGCTGTGCTATAACATTGTTATACCTTGCTTGTCTAATAGATTTTATCTCTTAAGTAAGTATATCCTATCTATACAAGTCTGTGGAAGTGAAGGTGGAGCCCTAATTTGAAAGCTTATAAGCTAGGGTTTATTAAGGCTTAGCCTTGTGCAATGCTATATTGTGTTACCTTGCTAATTGAATTGTCCAAATCAATTAAGCAAGTGTACCTTGTTGATACAAGACTGTGGAAGCCATTTACAGGCCTAAACAGAAGCTACATTGTGAAGAGACCATTCTACCCTTGAGATTGAGGTTTAAGCCTTTTGTGAAGAGACATTGTTATACCTTGCTCTAATCATTGTGAATTTTGTTGAGCAAAGGTTTATGAAGATATCAAGGCTGAGGGTGACAAGTGCAGGTCAGTTCTAAAACTGCAGTATGAAGTTACTTCTTTACTCTTGCTTTTAGGGTTTTGTTCTATCGTGCACTACTACTTGTTTACTTTGCTGAGTTTATTGAGGAAGACATCTGTGCAAGTGTATTTTGGCTATACAGAGCTATGGAAGTCCATTGCAGGCCATTCTTGAAGCTGCATTGTGAAGTTACTTCATTACCCTTGAATTTAGGGTTTTTGCCTTTTGGGAGCTATTATTATTCTACCTTGCTTATCTACTTATGTTAACCATACAAGTAAGTGTATCTGAGTTATTCAAGGCTGTGGGAACCTAGTTTTTTCATCAAGTGAAGCTACATTGTGTTTTGTCAGTCCTATTCACCTTGTTATAGAGAAGTGAAGTTAGGTTTTCTTGCATTTCATACCTAGAGCTGAGTATTCAATCTTATCTTGTGCTGCAGCTTAAGTATTCTGCATTTGATGTGTTGACACCTCTATTCATTATTGATTAAGCTATTGAAAGCTTTGTGTGTCCAAGCAAAGGGGCTATGGACTGGGGGAATGCTTGTGTGCACATTGTTTAATCTTTTATGGTGTAGAGGCTGTGAAAATCAGTGTCCTAGTGAGTACAAGGTGGTTGGAAAGTGGGGCAGCTGAGTAAATAACTACTTGCATATAGTAAGTAAATATGGTGAGCTAGTGTGTATGGATTGGTTGTGAAAGCTAGTATCTATTCTTGTATAAGGGTGTGTGCAGTAGGTGAGATAGCTGAGTGTGTAACAAGGTTCATACTACTAGTGGAGGCTTTTATTAACTGAGGCTAAGAACCAAGGTTTTTCCCTATTGAAAGGGTTTCCTTGTATATCCTGTGTTATATGCCTAATTTGTGTTTGATTGGTTTTGTTTATTAAGAAGAAGAAGTTTAAGAAATACCAATTCACCTCCCTCTTGGTCCAACAAAAACATGGACAGATTGTTAGGGAGAACACCCACTCAACGGTCGGTTGTTGTTTGGAGTTAAATTTCTCATTCATCATATAGCGCGAAAGCATCATCACATAATATCAACACATGCATATATAAAGATAACAATCATACACATCCACGCACAACACAATATTTTACACGGTTCACCAACTCTAAGGTTAGTCGACGAAGAGAGAGATTTCCAAACATCAAAATACCATTCTAGCATAGAAGAAATACAAAACTATAGCACTTGTTAGATTACAATGTAAAACAAACATTTCATCCACAGACAGAAAGTAACATTTTCAAGTATATATAACGTAGTGCTACAGTTTATCTACTGAAGAAAACAAAGAAATTGAAAGGGAAGGTAAGGACTGATAAATGAAATAGATATCACAAATTGCTTGGATTGGAGAAATGAAATTGATATCACAGCTTCCAGAAGGTGTAATCAGTAAAGGTTACCTGAATCTAAGCAAGATCATGTCTTACATTTTCGTTACTTTGCCCCTACAAGAACTTGAACTATCGACCTTATACTTTTCAAAGGCGAGAAAGTACCACTAAACTACATCCCTTGGTACCAATCAGAATTATCAGTATAACCAGGGAAGGGTGCATCTTACTCGCTATCAACATAGAACTCGGAACCATCAGGGAAGAGTTCCAGTGCATCTTGCTTGCTATTAACATAGAACTCAACAATTGCTTTCATTCTTGGAAGTTTATCTGAGTGGTATTCACATGAACAACAACTGGCTTGAACTTCTTCATCTCAGGGTCTTTCCTTACCCTCTTGAAAAGTAGCTTACTATTTATAAAGAGATAGAAATCCATGGTTCGTTTGGTAGCATGAAGCCCAACATACCCGGGGTAAGAACAAAAAAAATAGCTCTGCATGGAAAATTGCCTGCTCCCAAAAGTTTGGGTATCGAAAGAGCCAGCCAGCCACGTGATCCACGAGCTCAATCGAAGGAATTGTTGGCCTTATATAAAAGAAGCCAGAACTGTAATCCCATATCCGCATTGTATGAGCATACCGCGCCCAAACCATGGCAGGTTCATCAAAGACATCAACATATCTGTAGGCAGTCATGTTATTATGACCATCAGTCATGGACTCCACATCCGAATCTCGATACAAATGATCAAATGGATTCTGTAAGTATACTATATAAACATCAGAGAGAAGAACACTATAACCCAGCTGTAGAAATTCTCTCAAGACATGGAATTTTAATCTTGAGATGGTATGGTTAACTCCTATCCTTTCAACCATCTCAATGTCCTCATCTGGATCTCTCTTGTACACCGGGACATCATTGGATTCGCAGAATTCTGCAATGCCATCATCCAATGCCATAACCAGATAGTTGGGGATGCCTACTTTCTTGATGCTAGTGAACCAGACCTCCAACATGGGTTTGACATTCGAATTGGCTAGAGCAACAATAAGCTCTTTCCGAACAGCAACTTTTTCCAAGATCTTTACCAATCTCGGGTTCACAGATTCATCAAGAATGACAGTCGGGTTAGTTCTCAAACCCTAGACACTACCAAATGGCCCAACTTTCTGCTGCTCACCCAATACCATGAAATGATCTATTCCCTGTTCAGCAAGCAATAACTTTTCAGTAATTGGCAAAACAAACAAAAATATTTTACAGAAAAATGAGAATTGGATGTTAATTTAAACTCATTTAAGCTTTTTAACAGCTAAAAAGAGGGGGAAAAAAATAGTATTTGCCAATGTGAACTAAAAAACTCCAAAATTCAAACTAAAAATATCCTAAATTCCAGTAACATCTCCACAAGAAACTCAACCTGAAACTTGGATTCGTATCAAACATAATAGTTGTTGCCCAATTCAAAACCACGCGAGTAACTTTAGTTTTTTTTTTTTGCTAAACACTACAAACAAGGCCAAGACATTCATATCTTGTTCCCCAATTCAAAACCACACAAGTAACTTTAGTTTTTTTTTTTTTTGCCAAACACAACAAACAAGGCCAAGATATTCATATCTATTTCGGATATGGCTAGCGGTTTACTTGCTAGACTTTAGAGTTTAGCAAACATAAAGTTTGGGGTTCGAGTTTTGCTGGGTGTTATTTGTGGCTAGCCTCCGCTGCTCCTTATCCGGTCGGGATGAAGAGATGCCTTTCCAGGTCTTCAAAGAATAATTAAGTTGTTGAGGGAGCTTAAGGTTCGTGTCATCTCGGATACTCAACTTAACTAAAAATATATATATACATATGGCTCAAGACATGCATGTTCAATTAAACTTCCCAATAAAAAATAAAAAAATGTGAAGAAATAGAAACCCATTTGGCTAAAATAGCTTAAAAGTTGAAGCATTTACATTATATTATCCATATATATATATATATATATATGTATGGGTTGTGTTGAGAAATATGGATTCTGGAGGAGTTCACAAGATTGAAGGGAGGAAACCTGGAAATCTGAATTTGAAATTCGGCGAATTTGGAGTGGCCAATTAGGAATGAAAAACCTATGAGGGGTCAAGAGAGCGAGAACGTAACCGAGAAGAACACCCATCGCAATTGCGATAGCTATTCGAGATCCACTAATGGATAGACTCCTCTCTGTCTTCAACGATCCATCTCTACGACCCACCATAGCCCTTCAATGATACCGAATGAATTTTGATAACTTCTTTGAAACCATGGATGTTGTTTCTCTCTAGTACTCTCTTTGTAAGTCTTCTCTTTCTCTGCAACCACCACCAGTCTCAGCTGGACACAGAAAAAAATTTATGCTCTCCCTCCTTTGGAGTTGTTGTCTTGGATGGACACACAGAAATTTTTATAATCTCCCTCCTTTGGAGTTGACTTTGTTTTGAGAGAGAGAGAGAGAGAGAGAGAGAGAGAGGACAAGTAGTAGTAAAAAAATGTTTTTTTTGTTCGCTCCTCTCTTGGAGTTTGACCTTTTATTTTTTTATTTTATTTTAATTGTTATTTTTCACTTATTCCTCAACATGCTTCTAATAAGAGAGAAGAATGAAGAAAATTGAATGGAATAATTTAAAATTTATACACCAGGTACTGTTTTTCTGTTTTTCTTTCTTATGTATGTGTCAGTATTTAATTAGTGTGCTCTTATAGAATCAAGATCACAAAAATAATGTAATGATTCGGCCATTTTCTTTCCTTTTCTTTTTCTGAAATTTTACGGATAAATTTTTCCCGTTAAATTTTCTTTTTTGAGTTTGGTTACTCATCACTTAGTGTCATCTTGAATGCTTAAAAATGGTTTCCGAAACTCTTTCTTTTGTATTGACAACTTCCTTTAAAGACCGAGTCATTTCTACATTTTCATTTTTTTAACATAATTCACTTTTCGTCTTTTTCCCGATAATGATTTTCTTCGCATAACCTCACTTTTTGTACTCAAATTTGGTTCTGATTTTGCATGCATCCATGATATTTAAATTACATGCTTTGTGTATTTTTACTTTTCTAAAAAAGTATGCTAGTTGTTTACTTTTATGTAAAAGGGTATGGATGCATAATTTCTTCAGAAACATTATTTGTTTTTGGGGTTTTTTTTTCGTAATTATAGAAAGTAATTATTTTATTTCTTAGGGACCTTTTTGCAATTTATTTTGAAAGATATTTTCAAAAGGACCATTTTGTAATTACCAAAAAAGTGTGACAAGTGTTGCGCTTTCATTGGGCACTTGTAAGCATCTCATTGGTTAAAACTTGGAAGCCTTGGATGATGACATGTGGAGGGCGGAGATTCACCCACTTGTTGGCCTAGCATTGGTGCACTAGTTGGCTTGGATTGTTGACAAGTTTAGACTTTAGATTAAGCCTAGAATGAACTATTGGATTAATGACAAGTGTAGGCTCCAAATTAAAGTCTAGCTTTTGTGTGTGTGTAGGCATGGTGCAAGACTAGGTGTAATTGACTTGCTTTAACCAAGTGAGTGGAGGATTACACCAAAAAGGGTTAATGTTTTATTTTACATGTTTTTTATTTCATTATCTTCCTCACATAAAACCTTAGCCACCATTGAAGGAAACCATTAACCTAGGTTTAAAACCTTGGTTTTGACCTCCTTCCACTCACCTTAGACTCTGAAGCTTGAAGTTTGGAATACAAAATACTTGCCTCACCTTCCTCTATATAACCCTTGAAGGAAATTGTAAAATTCCTTTGTTTGCTTTGGATTCAAGAGGAACAATCCTCTTGTGAGGTAGGGGGGTGATTTCAGTTTTTAATCTAAGTGTTTTAATTATTTTATAGCTTACAATAAATTGTGTACATGTCTTATAGTTAATTTTTAAATTAATAGGTTATAGTATCTTGTATGAAATTAAGTTAGGACGTGATATTTTTGAAGGCCATGACTTGATCTATAACTTGTATTAGTATAAAGTCATTTGAAGTTGTTTTAGAATCTAGAGATTTAATTATTTAAAATGAATTAATTTCTATTTAATTGTCCCACTTACTTAATTAAGTTTTTGAGTTGATATATGTGATTACCATGATAGTACCATTGGCATATAATTATTTGGAGTCATTTAAAATTGATTTAAATTCTAGAAAAATGAATTAGTTAGTTTAATTAATTTTTATTCAAGTGTTACATTCATTTAAATTGACATTTGACTTGATATATGTAATGAGTATGGTATGTTCTTTAACATATATTAAATTGAGAATATTTGAATAAGTTTAGAAAACTTTATTTAATAATTTTCTTGTATGAAATTTAATTCACCTAGTTGTACCTAGTGTAGAATTAACTTGTAACTTGATTTTAAATAATGTCTTGACATGTTCTTTAACATATATTAAATTGAGAATATTTGAATGAGTTTTGAGAAATTTATTTAATTATTTTCTTGTCATTGATCTTAATTTACCTTGTTGTAACTAAAGTAGAATTGGTTTGTAACTTGAAATTAAATTAGGTCTTGCTATAACCTTTGACATATACTATATTTAGAATTTTTGGAGTTGCTTTGTAATCTTGAGAATTTAATTATTTAATTTAATTAAATTCCATTTGTATGCTTTCATTAAGGTAATTAAGTATTGATTTTATATTCTTGAATATTTATAATTTGCAACTTGGTGCATGATTATAAAATGGTATTCCATGAGTAGAAGTTATGATTTAACTTGTTGTATACACAGTATACTTATGTGACATTTAATATGCCATTATAGCTTGAAGGCCTAGAGCATATCTTATGTGTATTCCATGACTTGGTCATGCATGGTAATTGACAATATGCATTGTGTATATGTGATATATACTTGTTGCACAATGATCGACGGATCGATTATCAATTATAAATCAACCTATTTTGCAATAGTACAAATCACTGTAAAATAGGGCTATTGGTCGGGTAAGTCGATCCACTGGGACTGCTAGTCTATGGCAACCTAAGTGTCTAGAATCATCTTTTAGAATGATAAGGGGGTTTATAGAGGATTTGTTGGGTTGTCACTTAAACTATGAATTTAGGAATGTATAAAATAGTAAATTGCAAGGAATGTAAAAGATGGAGATCTAGATAGAGAGGGCTAGGGAAGCAACTTCACCACCTACAATATAAACATGCTAGACTATGATTCATTCGGGGGAAAACAACATAAATATATGGCTATGATAAGTAGTTACTCAAGGTTACTACATTACCTTCAAAGGATTCACGAAATCAATAAATAAAAACAATTTATCAAAGATTTTACATGCTTAACTACCTAAACTAAAGTGTAATTTTGGACATGTTCACTAAGCTAGAAATTGTCAAAGTCATCAATCACATGATAAGAGCACATGAAGCTAAGAATTAAGAATAAGCCATCAAAGGAAGAACCTAAGCTATGGCCTATCAAATCTCTCAACAACATGTCATTAAAACTATTCCAAAAATCTCATCTTCATTGTCACCATGAAAATGTAAACCATACAACCATGAAAACATACATTCTAAGACAAGAAAGTAGATTCAACATGATCATTAAATCAAAATCAGTTCATTAGATCAAGTAAAAGTTCTAGATTATGGAATTACCACAAGAGTACATTATTTTCCCCATAATAGAATCAAAATTAGAACATGCTTACAATGAGGGGTTCCATCACCTCCCTAGAGGAGGAGTTAGTTATCTGTGGATGCCCTAAAAGAAGGAAGAAACTTTAGAGCTCCCTCCATTTTCGAGCTGCACCTTTCTAGCCACAAGAACTCTATCCTCCTCTCTCCTTTCTCTCTCCAAAAATCTTGCAAGATGATATGTCATCCTCATATCCAAACTCTACCTCTCCTTTTGTAGACATCCTCTCACCAAACTCCTCAAAAACAGAGTTTCATCTCCCCCCAAAAGAACATTTCCAACCACTCCATAAAAGAGGGGAACCAAAAATTGAGGGAATCAAGGAACAAATGGGCTGCAATGTTCCTTCGAGCGCTCAAAGAAGGGGCTTCGAGCGCTTAAAGTAAGCCGTGGAGTAGACTATCAAGATTTTGAGCGCTCGAAGGGCGGCTTCGAGCGCTCGAAAATGCACCAGCATGCTCTTCTCCTTCTGCTGCTCTGAATTCTTCTTCATGCATTTATCCTTGACTTATTGAGAATCTTTTACTCCTTTTTCATTGTAGGAGGTTTTCATAAACCCTCTTTGACGGTTTCCTCTTGGAAATCAAAAGATAAAAAGGCTCGGAGTGACTTGAAATGTGATTTTGGGGGGAGTTTCTTCACGGCATTTTTCTGAAAAATGTCGTTTTAGTGTCAAAAACGTGTTCTAAACTCATTTTTTTAGTTTTTCTGCAATTTCTGCTGTTTGGGTTCAATTGTGGTTGGGTTGAATCGGTTCAGAGGGGCTGAACTGGTTCAAGGTGTGTCTTTGGTCCAGGATGGATGTTTTGTCCATGTTGAACCCATTTAAGGATGTTAAACCGGTTCAAGTCCTCCAGAACCCCTTTTGCGGGTTCAGCTTTGGTTTTCCAACTTTGAACTCTCATAACTTTTTTGTTTTAACTCCGAATTAGTCCATTCTTGAGTTTAAATGGACTGCGTTGAAGTAAGATTTCCAATGGTATCAATTTTAGTTTCAGATTCTTCTCCTAGCTCAAGATATAATTTTTTTAGTGAGAGGGTGTCAATTTTGGTTCGAAACGGGATATGGTTCATTTGGGATTTCACTTCCTTTGACCTTGAGGCTTCATATGAAGTTACCAAAGGATATTTTTGGATGTTTTTGATCTCATTTGACTTGTTAGAAGTCAAATTCCTTCCTCTTCGGATAAAATGACCGTTTTACCATTGGTCATTCTTATGGTAATACTATTGTCTTTGTTTTGCTTTCGTTGAGTCGTGAATTTCCTCGAAGGACCATTCTTGTGTCTTAGGGATGACGTACATCTCTATGGACTTGTTTTTGTTTTGCTTCCGTATTTTGGATTCGCTTCAGGTCATCATAGGACACACTGGGTTAAAAAATCCAGGGTCGTCATAAATCCTATTGTGCAATAACCTAATCTAGGGATGCTAAGGCCAAATGTTGTGATCCTAATTAGTGAGCAACAACATCAATATATTCAAATGGCATACCCACCTCAAGGTCAAATGGTATACCTTCTCCAAGGTCAAGAGGTATACCCACCTCTCAATCCTCCAATGGTCCTTAGGGATCGTTACACTCTAAATCAATATAATGCACCCACTTACATTCAGTTGCCAAATTTTTGTGCTTATCATTTGAGATTAAGGCTTCCACCATTAACATGTGCCCCCTTTTCTATGGGTTGAGCAATGAAGAGCCTTATAAACATTTAGATGAGTTCTTATAAGTTTGTTCCACCATGAAAATCACGGATGTGCCGGAAGAAGTCCTTAAAATGAAGCTTTTCCCTTTCACTCTTCAGGATAAAAGCTAAATATTGGTTTAACAACTTGGGGCCAAATACAATCACCTCTTGGGCACAATTGCAACAAGAGTTCCTAAAGAAGTACTACCCCGCGAGTCGAACCAATTCTATGAGAACTTCCATTCGTGAATTTGCACAAGAAGAAGGAGAACCCCTTCATGAAGCATGGGAACATTTGAATTACTTGCTATGGAAGTGTCCACATCATGACATTCATAAGTGGCAATTAGTTCAATGTTTCTTTGCAAGTTTATTCGATGTCAATAAGGGCATTGTTGATGCTTCATGTGGAGGTAGCTACATAGAAAGAAATGAGGATGAAATTTGGCATCCTTTCAAAAAAATTAGTGAGAACTCAATGCATAGATCTTCATCTTCTAGGGGGGTCACCTAGTGATGAGCACTGAATATTGCATATTCGAGCCCCTAAATATACGTATGTTAAGGCCTAAAGTGATACTTCTATCCATATTTAGACTGATTTATGTTTAATATGTGTTTGTAGGTACTTTCCTAGAGAAATGGTTAAAACTGGGACTTTATGATGATATCAAAGCTTACAGAGTCGTTACCGGTCATCCAGGGCAAGCGGAGAGCTTAAATGATGAAGTTTGGAAGAATTCAAGACCTAGAGCTCGAGCCCAAGTCTTGAGGCTCGAGACTTGAAAGAAAAGAAGAAGAAAAGTCAACAAGGCATTGAAGCTCGAGCCTTGTACCTTAGAGCTTGAGCCTGAACAGAGGGTGCTCGAGCCTTACCTAAGGGTGCTCGAGCCTTGGCCCTCAAGCTCAAGCACAAGGCATTAAAATTTGAAGAGTTGGGTTTAATTGAAGAACCAAGCTTCCAGACCTCGTGCCATACCTCAAGGATCGAGCACCATCCATTGAAGCTCGAGCCTTGAGTACCAAATGCTCGAGCCTGGTACCTAGTGCTCAAGACTATGAAGCTTGGATTAGTAATGTTAAAATATTTCAATCCCAAAAATATTCTAAATGTTGAAGAAAAAGACACTTCAAAAAATAGTTGAAGAAATTTGGTTAAGTGTCAAAGTGAAGATCGAGCACTATCCAAAGAAGCTCGAGCCTTGTTCCTAATGCTCGAACCCGAACCTCAAAGCTCGAGCCTTTGTTCCTAAAGCTTGAGCCTTCCATGACATGTGAGATTTAAGTTATCGGATTATTCTCTTTTCGCGACATATATCATTCCAGATGGGCCACAAGACCTAAAAGCCCATTAGATCCTTATTTTCTTCTATAAAAGAAGGCATAAGCATTGATAGAAGAGGTTTTTTTGTGTGATTCAGAAGGCTGATAATGTGGTGGCTTTTAGGGTTTCCATAATCTTGGAAGTGAAGATCCTGAGAAAAGAAGTGTCGTCTGTGATGATGGAGATGATTATAACATAGATGATATCCGACATTGTCATGAGTAGCTAATTCCTCTCTTAGGGCACTAATATAAGCCAATAAAGTATTATGGTTTGATTATTCTTAACTCTGGGATTATTTTAATGTATATTATGTTTTTTGATGATAAGACTATGAGCAATTGAGACAACTCAATTGATTTTCATGCTTTAAATAGATTACAAACTGTTATTACCTTATCTTAGATAAAACTGTTTGCTTTCTATTCTTAACCTATCTTATTGGACGGTATCTGGCGGAGCCCTACCGGACATGAGAATAGAGGTCATATAATGGTGTTCCAACGTTTTTATAAAAGAATGTTTTCATAGTCTACGCTTAGGAAAGATGGATTATTTACAAAGTAGTTAAAGTAGTTAGAGTAGGTAGGTGGATAGTCTATGCTAACCATAAATAGGTTATAGTTAACTGTATTTTATAAAACATCTTTCTTTAAAACCCAAATTGAATGAATGTTATTGAGTTCAATTCATTTAAAAACATAATTTGTTAAATCCCCAGAGTTGACACAATTAACCATAATATGATGATTGTGGTGAAGTTAAAGCCCTAAGATTTCCTTCTCTGATCATTCTAGTTTAATTCAGTTTAATTTTAGTTTAATTTTTAGTTTATAATCGTGACAACCAAATCAATCTACTCAACCAGTTACCTGTAGACCAATAGAATTAGTTAAAAGCAAAATTTAATAACTCATCTCTCTGTGGGATCGATACCTTTCTATATAGTGCTATTCTGCAAGGATTTGGGTTGTTGTGAGTGGTAAATTTATAAGTAGTATGCAAAAACAAACAACAACTTTTGGCGCCGTTGCTGAGGAGATTTGTTATTACTTTGATTTTTAATTAGTTATTTTTGGTTTATCAGTCTTCGAACTTTCTGATATCTTACCTTAATTCTTTTTCTTTTCAGGTACAAATTAGCAGTGAGGACAAAGTCGCTTAAAGGATAAAAAGCTTCGGTTTATTAAACTATTTGTGAGTTTTTACTGTTTTCTTTTTACTTGAAATTTTTTATTTTTGTCACTTTTAGGATTAGTGGAATTAATGCATGTTAACTCGCCATAATCGATCAAAACCTTTAGTGCATGATCCTGAAATAGGGAGAACTCTTAGTCAATTAAGAAAACTTAAATGATATTTGAATTCAATAGGAAATTCCTCTAATAATATGGCTGATCAGCGTGACGCACTGGGTAATGGCAATGGTAATGGTAATGGAGATCGGGTTCCACCTGTTCTTCCACCACAACCACAATTGAGGGACCATTTTATTCCAACCACATATACTTCCCCTTTGTGCTTTGTATTTCCGGATGCTGATGCAACCCATTTTGAGATCAAACCTGCTATGATCCAAATGTTTCCTACCTTCCATGGGTTTGCAACAGAGGATCTTTATAAGCCTTTGGATGTATTCTTGGAATTGTGCTTGATTAGCAAGTTGACTACTCTTACCAATGATTCATTCAGGATGCGTTTTTTCTAATTTTCTCTTAAGGATAAAGCAAGAACTTGGTTGTAGTCCCTTCCTACAAATTCCATATCTTCACGGGACATGTTACAGTAGGAGTTCTTAAAAAAATACTACACTATGGGTAAAACCACACAAATGAGAAGAGAAATCCTGGCATTTTCCCAAATCCTGGGAGAATAGCTCCATGATGCATGGGAAAGATATAATGATCTTCTAAGAAAGTGTCCACACCATGATATTGCTCAATGGCACTTAATACAGATTTTCTATGACAGTCTTACAGATTTTTATAGAAACATGGTTGATGCATCCAGTAATGAAGCCTTTCTGAGTAAGAGTCCGGCTGACGCTTGGGAAATATTTGAGGCCCTAAGTGAAAATTCAGTGCAACATGCTTCTTCCTCTAGGTCTAGGTCTTCACTTGGAATGCATAAGGTTGAAAAAATTTATGAGGTAGATAAATCTAGTGAGTTAGCTGCTCAAATAGAAGCCTTGAACGTAGGTTTGATCAAATCTTATCATCTGGCTTTGCTCTTAATGCTAATCCAAAAACTTCATTGCCAAAGGACGTGTGTTCAATCTGTGTTGATTCTTCCCATTTTGTTAACACTTGCCCTATGATGGGACAATCATTTGAGATCCCACAAGAACAAGTGAATGCTGCATTCTCTAGACCAGCTTATAATCCATATTCTTCTACATATAATCCTGGCTGGAGAGATCATCCTAATCTATCATGGCGTAACCAAAGTTAAGGAACCACTATTCCTTAATCTCAAGGGCAGTATCAAAATTCATCCAATCCTATGCCACAAAATAATTCTTTCAATCAATCTAGTATTTACCGTCCACCTTAGTTTAGGAATCAACCCACTCAAGCTCCTAATCTTCCACCTCCTCCTAGAAATTCTACTTTTGAGGAGCAAGTACTTAATGCTCTTGTTGATCTTAAAGCCAATACCCAACTTCTTAATTCTCATTCTCAAGCCATACTAAAGCTAGATGCACAAGTTGGGCAAATAGCAAGTGCTCTATCTCGTAGAGATGATGGAAAGCTGCCTAGTCAGCCAATAGCCAACTTGAAAAGGCAGACTAACATGATTGATGAAACTAATTCCTCAGGTATTCATCATGAGCAAGTTAAGGTTATCACTACATTGAAGAGTGGTAAAGTGGTTAACAATCAAGTTAAAAAAGAACAAGAAGAAAAAGAGAGGCTTAGGATTCCCATTGTTCCTATCATTCTTAATCTATATCCTAAGGATGTTTCCTCAAGTTCTAATCCACAATCCACTATCGGAGTTGAAGGTGGAGTCACTTTTTCATCTACTCCTAACCCTGAGACAGCTTATGAGCCAAAAACACCTTATCCTGAACGTCTCAAGGAACCCTCCCACTTTGGTAAACAAGGGGAGAAAATTCAAGATATGATGGAGGTCTTTAAACAGGTCAAAATCAATCTTCCTCTGCTTAATGCTATAAAGCAAATTCCCGCCTACTCCAAATTTTTAAAGGACTTGTGCACTCTTAAAAGGAAATCTAAAAGCCAAGTTCCCAAGAAAATTTATCTCACCGAGCAAGTCAGTGTTATTCTTAAGTATAACACTCATCTTAAGGTTAAAGATCCTAGTGCTCCTACTGACAAGCCCCTTTCCAAGTGTTTAGAAAATGGACTTTTTAATGCGAGAGGTCGCTTCGCAAGGTCAAAATAAGAATATAGTTTTGGAAGCCTTTCTAGTCAAATTTACATTTATAAAAACCACTACTATAACTAATGAAGTATAGTGAGTAGGGATCATCCACAGAGATTATACGTGTTGGAATTTAACTTCGACTCTAATGTATCATAAGATTGCAAAGGAAGGTTGGTTGTTTGATTACACTAAGATGCAATGAATTAAAATGCAATTAAAATAAACTAAGTTGAGATAGGGATTTAAAAGATATGAAGAGAGGTCTTAGGGTGTTGGAATCACCACTTAGCTCGTGTAATTAACCACTTGTTTTCCATTAATGAGGAATACATTGTTGTGAACAAAATGGGACTACTAATTGCAATATTAAGCATAGACCATCAAATTCATGTATGACTTGTCTACCTAACCAACAAATAAACTAAGTGTAGCACAACTCATCAATTTTAAGCTTGACCCATCAAATTAGTAACAATTGTAGCACACATCAATCTAGAGAATCATGGAATTTGCAATAATAAGACATGGAAAATCAAACCAAGTATAGATTGTCTACCTACCTACAAGCATGAATTAAATTGTAGAACAACCCATCAAGCATAAGAATAATCCATCAAATTAATCAACAAACCCATTCAATGAAAACCCATGCTTAGTCATCACTAAATCCTTAATTAATCACACATAGACATGCAACTGACATAGAGAATCTAGTGTAGAGATCAATTCCCCAAATAATCACACATAATACAACATGTAATCAAATAGAGAATCAATAGAAAAAATTAATCCATATGAATCATGTAAGAAATAATTCCTAATTTAATCACACATAGACATGTAAATAAACTAGAGAATTAATAGGAAGAATTAAACTATAAAAATCATAGAAATATACCAAGATTTATTAAATTCACAAGGCTAGAACACTAATCACAACAATATATATAAATCCCCAAAAATAGAAATACAAGGGTTTAGATTACACAAGACTTAGGGCTCATCCAAGCCCTAAGTATAGATCTAGCTAATCATGGAGGAGGTAGATGTGGTTATGAAACCCTTAAGGGCAAGCTCCAAATATGGCTCTATCTTCTTCTTCTTCTTTGAAGCTCTAGAGAGAGAGTGTGTGTGAATCTGGAGATGGATCTTGAGATATGCCTCCACTTCCCTCTTTTCTTCTAACCCTAATTTCTAACTTTCTAGAGAGAGAAACTAAAGAGAATATAGAAATTACAATCTAAAATATGAATCTCTCAACAAAAATGATTGAATCCCTTTTATATACAAGGCTTTGAGAGCCCAAAAGTGTGAGAACTCAGCCCTAGAATCGTCCCTTACAAGCTCTGCCCGAGTTGGTTCGAAATGAGATTCAGATATGCTTTTTAGTAACTTTCGCGAACAGTTTGATCGATCTCAGAAAAGTTCGATCGATCAGAGAAAAGTTTGACCGATCAGACTTTTCTCAGATCTATCAGACTTTTTTTTTTTTTTTTTTTTTTTTTTTTTTTTTTTTTTTTTCCAGATCTATCCAACTTGGCAGCTTTTCAGTATCAGCCTTTTTTGCTCCAAATTAGCCTCCTTTTGCTCCAAATTCTCACTAAGACTTAGTTTGACTCCAAAAAGGTTGTAAGAAACCATTTTTAGCCCATTTTAACATTATTGACCTGAAATAGACAAAAAAACAAATAAGTACTAAAATGTGTAAATAAAGATTGATGAATGGATTAAAATACCCTCACTTAAGGGGTTTAAATGCGCATTTTTCAGTGCTCATCACACCCCCAAACTTAAATATTGCTAGTCCCTAACAATGAACTACAAAGTAAAGGAATGAAATGAACAACTAAATAACTATGAACTAGAAAATAATAAATGGATAACGCCACTTTCGTAGGGAACATGATTGCTTGCATTTAGCGTATGCAACAAGCCTTTTAAACCACTAGGTTATCCCTAGTGGACGAGTGAAGTCTCGTGAGGGTTTCCAGAAATGATACCCATAAACATTAAGCTCATTCTTTCAAAAGAGGCACCAATATTGCAAACAAGCATTGGGAGAAAACTACCTTAAGTATGCAATTTTTCAACCATTTCCAAGCAATTTCCCAAAAATTCAACATTAAACAAACAAATATGGTCCTCCACACATCAAGAAAATGATCATGCAAATCAAAACAAGTTTAGAATCCTTTTTGAGTGGACCAGCATCAAATATGTTGCTATCTTAGCCAACTAAAGAAATGATCACATCCTTACTGATCGTCAAGACAAATAGTGGACCTTTTATTAAAGTTTTTTTTGTTCTAAGTGCACTTATTCTTTTGACTTGATTTTTATTTTTTTTTATTTTTATCCCTAAGGATCAAAGATGGAAGCATAGTGCAATGTGTTGATCTATTAAGCTTTCTAACGATCCATGGGGTCGAGCGTTAGTTCAATGACTCCTAAACCAGACGGCTCTAGGGTACTAGGTGTTCAAACACCCCTACAGACTTACAAGCTCAAATCAACTAGGCTACAAATCAAGACAACCTCCATCTAATCATTTCCTACTTCTCACCTTTTGGGAGAAGTCCTCACTTTTTTATTGGTTTTGCAACTTCTTCTTATTATTAATTTTTTTTTTTCAAATTATTAACCTAGAGTTTGGGCCTTCCACCTTTCGGCGCGAGAAATTCAGTGTTTGATGAGGCTATAATCCTGGCTACTTAGTGAAAAGTGTTATCCACCTTTATCAAGAATGAAAGCTTTCAATGCACTACTAGCTCAATTGGGATATAACCAATTCAATAATCAACAAAGCATGTACCCCACAAATGAATGCTAGTGTGTGTCTGTGCTAGTGTAGAATCCTAAAGTAAATCTCAAAACAATCACAAAATCAAGATGATGTGGACCACAAGTGCAAGCAAGATATCAATTTTTCGAAAAATTTACTCCTAAATGGCATCCACAAGGCATACAAGGAGTATTGAACTCTCAAGTCAAGCAATTTTTAAATTTTAAGCAATATAGTCCTCAAAAGATCAAAATCATAGCTAACAAAGATCTTCAATCTCAATCATACATTTCAAGCTCAACTTTAAGTAGAATGCAACAAAGTCACCTTACCCCAAACTTAAACCACACATTGTCCTCAATGTGCAATGAGAACAATGGAAAAGATGGAAAAAGTATACCGTGGTGGTGTAGACATGAAACCCGGTCATGATCCAATATGAAAAGGGTCTCCCCTAAACTTGGAATCAATAACCTATTTGAATAACCACACTAGCAAATCATATCAAATATCAAATGGGATAAGAATAATCAAACCATGCATTCTAAGGCAATATAACACAAGATAAAAGAGAGATATGAGATCAAACCCTAACTAAAGCATAAAGTATGCATGACTACACATAAGGGCACAATGGTAAAATTTTTAAATATTTTTCATGTTTTTCTTTTTAGGAAAGCAAGTATATACAAAATGCAAGAAAAATAAAGAATAAAATGCATGAACAAAATACAAAAACAAAAATAAAGAAGGTAAAATGCAATGAAAGAATATGTATAATGCAAGAAATGAAAAATAAAAAAGAAAAGAAAAGATGGAAGAACAAAATAATGAAAAATAAAAATAAAAACTTTTTTTTTATTATTATTTTTAGACATAACAACTATGAACACACACACACAAATAAAACAAAGAAACATGCAAGGAATGAAAATGCAAGGAAATAAGGGATGCAAATATATATATATATATTTTTAAAGTATGTACAATGAAACAAAATGTAAGAAAAATAAAGAAATAAGAATGAACATGAAAATGTATGATACAAGAGATAAAAGACACAATGTGTCATGTGGGTGCTAAGTTTAACGTCTCTAGCAAGACGGAATGCTACTTTGAAAAACCGTCTTTTTTTTTTAATAATTTTTTTATTTTATTTTATTTTTTAATTTTTATGTTTAGACAAAACAAGCATGTACACAAACAAAAATAAAAAGGCAAGTAAATAAAAATGCAAGAAGTAAAAATGCAAGGAAATAAATAATGCAAAGAAATAATTTTTTTTTTAGGTTGGATCGATCATAGAAAACTTGGATCGATCAGGGGAATGTTGGATTGATCATAGAAAAATTCGAACGATGGGACCGACAGCATGCATTTTGTGTTTCTGAAATTTTCAGAACTTTCGATCGATCCAACATAAGTTCAATCGATCCAACAAAAGTTCGATCGATCCAACATTAAGTTGGATGGATCTAACATATTTTTTTTTTTTTAATTTAAGATTCAAAATAAAGTCTAAGTAAAAGTCAACTAAAAAAACAGAGATCAATCAATCCTAGATCGATCTAGAAGAGGCTCAGATCGATCGAACATGCAAAAACCTGCATACAAGTTTGAACGATGCAACAGAGATGCGTTTTTCAGGGGGTTCAAATTTTTTTCTAAGTGTTGGAACTGAAGATCGATCCAAGAGGGGGTTGTATTGATCTTGGAACTTAAGATCGACCAGATAAGAACTTCGCACGATGGGACAGAAAGCTGTTTTATGCAGGAAATCTTCGCACGATTAAACAGAGAGGTGATTTGGATGCAGGGTGGAAGTTCGATCGATCGAACCTCTTTTGAGATCAATCGAACAGACACAAAATGCCTATTTCCTACATGAAAGTGCATGCAATCCTAAACTACAGTTCCTAGCAGTGTGTATGAACCCAAAACAAATATCTAGACGTCGCAATAAATGAAAGATAAAAAGAAATGGGTGAGGAATAGAGTTGAAAACTCTACGAATACTAGTGTTTAACGTCTCTAGTAAGACGTTGGGTCAACTCACTAATCAAAAGATTAAAAAACCAAACATAAAACATCCTTATTGATCCTCTTTTCACTTTTCTCATTTAATGTCCCACTTATGACAATCAAATCATCCTCCAAAAGAATGACTTGAAAAGAAATGAAAGAGATGATATTGTTCCTTTCATCCACGGTCTTGAAAATGAAATCAATAATGGGCGGCCTTGCCTTATTTTTGTGCTCTTGAAGTGTATTCAAAGAATCACTTCCTTTGGGAATTGGCAAGTCAATGTCTTTCAAAGACTCATTTGGAATATCAAGAAACACCTTCTCTTCATCCCTCTTCTCTTCCTAAAAAATAACCATCTCCTCACCTTCCAAGTTAGCTAAGGAGTCCATTAGAGAGTTTCTTTCATTTTTAGAGCTTTCAAGGTCAAAACCACAATTTTTATATATTTCAAAATAACATGTCTCAAGAGGGTCTTTGGAGATAATAGAAGGAAGGCCCTCTTCAACAAGTTCCTCCTCCTTCTCTCCTACCTCAAGTGTGGTTACCATCTCCTCACTCTCTAAAGTAGCAATGGTGGAGATAAAATCATAATCAAAACAAGGAAAGTCCTCATTAATCATGTTATGCTCTATTGGATTAGCCACTAACTCACTTGCCACTTCCTCCTCTATACAAGATAGAGTGCTAGGCATTAGCTCACTTGTTTCATCCTCCTCTTCACTCTCATCATCCTCATCTATATACATTGAAGTTCTTGCCATTTTTTCATTTGCCTCCTCCTCTTCCTCTTGACGAGAAAGAGTACTTGCAATTTGCTCAATTTGAGCTTCAAGCTTGGCTAACATTTGAGAATGAGAATTAATAAGTGAAGTGTGTGAAATATGCACATCAAGTAAAGCTAACACTTTTTCTTCAAATCCGGGTGAGTACCTCGAAGGTGGTGGAGTTGGTTCATTATAAAATGGTGGGGGAGGGTAATAGTCATAAGAAGGATTAAATGAATGATCAAGTCTATAATAAGATAATGCATATTGAAATGAAGTGGACTCAACCTTATAAGGATTAAAATATGGTGGAGGGACATAAGGTGAAGGGATATAATTCCCCCCCAAAATTGGATCAAATAATTCCTTCATTCACAATTAAAATCCAAATGCAAGAAAATATTGGCCTCAACAAGGGCCTATGCTTGGACTTAAAATAAAGCAATGAAATGAGCCTCAACAAGGGCTATCACAAGCATGCAAGAAAGTACACAATTAAAATACATGAGTTCCAAGAATTGCTAACAACGGTCCTTAAGCAACTTCAAATTTTAATATTAGCTTTAAGCTCCAATGATTGCTTTAAGATATAATGTTTGGCTTCCTTGTAGTCAAGTACCTAATTGAACAAATAATATCAACAATGAGAAACTAATATACAATAGAAAATAAAATAAAAATAGAAGTAATCTAATGAACACTATTGTCTAGTCTAATTCTAACAAAACCGTTAATCCCCGACAACGGCGCCAAAATTTGACGAGCCCCTTTCCAAGTGTTTAGAAAATGGACTTTTTAATGCGAGAGGTCGCTTCGCAAGGTCAAAATATGAATGTGGTTTTGGAAGCCTTTCTAGTCAAATTTACATTTATAAAAACCACTACTACAACTAATGAAGTATAGTGAGTAGGGATCGTCCACAGAGATTATACGTGTTGGAATTTAACTTCAAATCTAATGTATCACAAGACTGCAAAGGAAGGTTGGTTGTTTGATTACACTAAGATGCAATTAATTAAAATACAATTAAAATAAACTAAGTTGAGATATGGATTTAAGATATATGAAGAGAGGTCTTAGGGTGTTGGAATCACCACTAAGCTCGTGTAATTAACCACTTGTTTTCCATTAATGGGGAATACATTGTTGTGAATCAAATGCGACTATCAATTACAATATTAAGCATGGACCATCAAATTCATGTATGAATTGTCTACCTAACCAACAAATAAACAAAGTATAGCACAACCCATCAATTCTAAGCATGACCCATCAAATTAGTAACAATTGTAGCACACATCAATCTAGAGAATTATGGAATTTGCAATAATAAGCCATGGAATATCAAACTAAGTATAGATTGTCTACCTACCTACAAGTATGAATTAAATTGTAGAACAACCCATTAAGCATAAGATTAATCCATCAAATTAATCTAAAAACCCATTCAATGAAAACCCATGCTTAGCCATCACTAAATCCTTAATTAATCACACATAGACATGCAACTGACATAGAGAATCTAGTGTAGAGATCAATTCCCCAAATAATCACACATAATACAACATGTAATCAAATAGAGAATCAATAGAAAGAATTAATCCATATGAATTATGTAAGAAATAATTCCTAATTTAATCACACATAAACATATAAATAAACTAGAGAATTAATAGGAAGAATTAAATCATAGAAATCATAGAAATATACTAAGATTCATTAAATTCACAAGGCTAGAACACTAATCACAACAATATATATAAATCCCCAAAAATAGAAATACAAGGGTTTAGATTACACAAGACTTAGGGCTCATCCAAGCCCTAAGTATAGATTTAGCTAATCATGGAGGAGGTAGATGTGGTCATGAAACCCTCAAGGGCAAGCTCCAAACATGGCTCCATCTTCTTCTTCTTCTTCTTCTTTGAAGCTTTAGAGAGAGAGAGAGAGAGAGAGTGGATCTAGAGATGGATCTTGAGATGTGCCTCCACTTCCCTCTTTTCTTTTAACCCTAATCTATAACTTTCTAGAGAGAGAAACTAAAGAGAATATAGAAATTACAGTCTAAAATATGAATCTCTCAACAAAAATGGTTGAATCCCTCTTATATACAAGGCTTTGAGAGCCCAAAAGTGTGAGAACTCGGCCCTAGAATCATCCCTTACAAGCTTTGCCCGAGTTGGTTCGAAATGAGATTTAGATATGCTTTTTAATAAATTTCACGAACAGTTCGATCGATCTCAGAAAAGTTCGATCGATCAGAGAAAAGTTCGATCGATCTACGAAAAGTTCGATCGATCAGCGAAATGTTCGATCGATCAGATTTTTCTCAGATCTATCAGACTTTTTTTTTTTCAGATCTATCCAACTTGGCAGCTTTTCAGCATCAGCCTCTTTTTGCTCTAGATCAGTGTAATGACCCAGACCCGGTGCTTCAATGGTAACCCAAAAGTTAACCCGGTAACGGATCCCGATGCAGAAGCAAGAAACAAGAAAATGGTCTCCCAAGGCACAACACACCTCTCAGACCATAAGATGACCTTCCATGGGGTCACGGAACTCAAAGAAAACTGACGCCGAAGTAAAAGATCAGAATTATGACAAATAAGCCCCTAGGGGCAAAATAGTCATTTCTGAAAACTGTGGATTTGAGTTGCACCGAGCATACCACTGGAACGATAACAAAAAAATAATCAAGATGGACTAAGAATCGCATGATTCGGAGTCTGGACAAAGGAGAAACGACATGACGAAGAAAAACGAGCACTTAAGGCTAAAAGGGTAAACTGGCAATTATACAGGAAGAACTAGGTGCAACTGAGCACACTGTTCGAAAGATAGCGAAAAATTAATCAAGTACACAAAAAAGTTCACTCGATTTGGAGTCCGGACGAGGGAGAAACTAGTGTTTGAAGTTGTGATGTCGCGGCGGCCCGACGAAGGCCATGACATGCCCCATGCGCGCCCGGCACCCATGCTGGCGCCCCATTCGGCGTCCAATGGCATGCACCATGACATGCTAGGAAAGAGAAAAATTCAGCCAGAACTGAGAGCCGAAACAAGGTCCGAAACAGATTTTTCTGGAAAAACATAAAGAAGAAACCCCCCTTGAAATCGAGTTTTCTACCCGACCGCGCAAAAGAAAATGAAAAAAACTCACTGTAAAATTCCCAAAATGCCCCTAGATCAGAGCTGCTACAGGATTTGAGATTGAAAATGGGCTACCAAACGAATTTTTCTGGAAAAACACAAAGAAGAAACCCCTCCCGAAATCAAATCTTCTACCCATCCACGTGAGATAAAATGAAAGAAACTCACTGCAAAATGGCCAAAATGCTCTCCTAAGAAATCTAGTCAAGAGAGCTAAAAACCTTCTAAAATGAAAACTGGAAGCTGAAACTTCACGAGGGATTTTCGGTACTAAGACGACATTTTCTGGAAAAACACGAAGAACAAGCCCCCCCTAAAATCACGTTTTTTAAGTGACCATGTGAAGACCGGAATTTATTTCTCAAAGGAAAACCCCAGAATGCCCTAAAATCAGATTATGCAAGAAAATTGAAAAATGATTCCATAGGAGGCTCAAATCACAAAGGAAAGGGTTTTTCTTGGAAGCGATCATGTACGCAGATGTAAATGGTGATTTTGAGCGTGTGGGAATGGTCCGCGGCTCCCGGAAATGGTCGAGTCAAAATCCGACCCCCCAACGGCTAAAAAGGCGAAAATGAACTTGAAATGGGAAGTATGGAAACCAAAATTAGGAAATGGTTTCAAATGACCATTTATCCCTTGGCCACTCTTCATACAAGATAAATGAGACTTAGTGGAGGTGCCAGAACACACTTTACACCACCCGATTTGAAAATGAACCTTTAAAGGCTCGGTTTCTACTATTTTAGCCCAAAAATGCAATATGTGAACTAAAATGCAAAAATGAAAACTAAATGGTGTTTGGCCCTTGGCCATACCTCACATATGGCAAATGGATGCTAAAGGATGTATTACATACACAATGCACACACCGGTGCGAAAATAACATATTGAAACCCAAGTTTTCATACTTTTCTCATTAAAGGCAAAATTCTGCATTTTTCAATATACATGGATTACAAATGAAGTTTAGCCCTTGGCCACATATCATATACATAGAATGAATACCAAAAAGTGTGCTTAAGCACATTATACAAATTTGGAATCAAATATACACATTTGACAAAATGGCTACAAATGGCATTTCAAGTCGACCTTTACAAGAATGGAAATCTTCAAGTCCACAAATCATCCAAGCATAATGAGAATCTCAACATTGATTCCTGTACCTGAAAAATGTCCCCACTATGTGGGTGAGTAACATAAAGCTACTCGTAGGATATGAGCATGCATCGACCTAACATTTTACAATTTTATCACCTTATGGTGAAACATGTTAAAAGGGTTTATGCCACCTAACGTCTATATTAAAATGAGACTCAGGAAGCATCCTAAGCTACCTTATAGTGTTTCTCGCATAAATCACATCATTCATGCATTTCAACAACATAGAAACATGTTATACAAAGCAACAAGATATAGATTCTTAAAGTCATCAACTTGAAACCTAAAATATGAAAACAACAAGAGTGGGTCATGCCACCTAACGTCTATGTTCAAAATGAATCTATATGATCATTCCTAAATTACATTTGAACATCAAAATACAAATCATGATATCGATACAATTTAACCAACATTGGAACTTCCAATACAACGTATAAAGCATGATTTCTTAAAGTTAACATCTTGCAACTTAAAATGGTAAATCAAACAAAGAGCAAGTTACGATATCATCTAGTTATCAACTTGAAAAGAAATGCGAAATCAACCAATGTGGATACTTGGACATCACGTCAGATTAGATCGACACCATAGTTACTTTAAGGTTACTAGCCCATGGGTAACCTCCCTATGTGCGCACTAGACTATATAGAGGGACAATCCCCCGTACTAGAACCAAGTCCTAGCTGTAGCCAAACAATGGCATCCCCAAGTTTCTAAAATTAACAAGTTGTGCAACAACGTATATATCAACATGTATATACAAGATATCAACTATCTACCAAGCACAACCAAATTTGGAAACACATACAATACATGTACTAAGTCCACAACTACTATGGCATGACAAATGTCGAATCTTTAGTGTGCGATTCATTACATGCTATAACAATATCTTTCAACATTGAAAACATAAGCTCATGAATTTAAATATAACAACAATGTTATCAAATGCTCAAATGTACCAAGTGAATACACAACAAGTCCAAGTCCATGATTTAAACATAGAAACAACTTCCAAGACGCAATTAAATCCATGGAGCAATTAGATAGAATTTAATTAAATAAACACAATTAAATTCTCTAGATCCCAATTCAATTCCAAATAATCTCAAATTAATACATATTAAAGGTCATTGCATGGTCATCACCTATATCCATTCTAAAACTCAATTAGGTTGTTGGAGCAATAAAGTGGAATTTTAATTAAATCATATTAATTTAAATCCCAAGGTTCTAAAGCAACTTTAAATGGTCCCAAATTACTATATGCTAGTAAACAAGTCATGGTCATTACAAATATCAAGTTAAAAACTTAATTAAGCCAAGGGAACCATTAAATAGATTTTAATCAATCCTTTTAATTAAAATCTCTAGATTTTCAAACTTATCTTAATGTTCTCAAATTAACATATGTTAGGGAACATGCCAAGGGCTATTGTAATATCACATTACAAGCTTATTTCATGCAAGTTACATCTATGTAAATTTAACTTTCACCAAAGATAAATATTAAATAAAAGTTGCAATTCTCATTCAAATGATTTCAATTTAATATATGTTAACAAGTATACCAAGGCCTAAATTACTAGCATGCCACACTTTAATTCCAAGTTGCATATCAACATGAGGATTAAATCTCAAACAAAAAAATTAATTAAATGAAAGGTTTTAAAACCTAATCAAATATTCTAGATTTAATATATGTGATAGTATATGGTATGCACATCAAGAATATTAAGTCGGAATTTCAAAGAAATGAATAGTGCACTTGGAGCAAATTAATTAATCAAATTAATTAATAATTACTAAATTTCAAAACATCTCCGATTACTTTCAATTTCACATATGTTGAAGAGTGTATTAAAGCCTAATATAATATGCTAACACATATTGATTTCAAGCTAGATAAGGTCACATGAATTAAATATTTACTCAAGAAAAATATTAAATAAAATCTTCATTACTTGTCCAAAAATTCTCAATTTAATATATGTCAATGACCATATCAAGGGGTAATATAATTCCATGCCACATGTTTAAACAAAGCTATAATCAATTGGGAAAATCAAATCCTTCACAAGAAAAATAAATAATAAAATCTCTAGATTTGTTACCAAAGCATGTAAATAAGTTGCATAAACATCACTAGCATGTAATATAACAAGAATAATAACCTATAACACCCCCTACCTTAATTTGAGATGAAAATCTCAAATCCCAACCGAAACGAAATGGCTTCGAATCCGACAATACTTCGGGGTTTTGTCGGGGACAATACGGTGAACAAGAATCCCAAGGAAGCCCCATGAAAATCACAACTTGACTTCAAACCTGAACTCAAGAAATGGTTAGAAATGGATTCTAATAAGGGGGAAAGGTAGAGCATGTCAAGGTGAACAATAAATGTTAAGGCCGAAGATTTTCTACCAAGGAAATCAAGTGGAGGAGAAGAAAGAGTGAAGGCAGCCCCTTGGGCTCCCATGGCTTCCGGCCAAGAGGAGGAAGAAGGTCTAAAAATCTAATTTTAATAATTAGGGCAACCTATTTATAGAATCTCAAAAAGTGGCCCGAAAGGGCCCCGCCGGGTCCGGAAAAGTGGAATTTGAGCAGACGCACTCAAACGGCAAAACTTTATGAATGAAAAAGATTCAAAATGAGAAAATATGAACAATAGAAGAAATAGCGTCAAAAACTGAGTCCCGAGCAGAGAGATATGCCCCGAACAAGTTCGGTGGCAACCGGGGTCAGAAACTCTAAAACTGGAGAAAAACGACCAGAACAGAATTCTAAGAGTACACGACTCGAAAAAATGTGAAAATGAATCCCGTACGAGGATCTAGGCTCCAGACGAGGTATTGTGTAATAACTTTCGTTAATTGCACAATGATCCCTACGAAAAGGGTTAACTGCGAAACTGCCCCAGAATGAAAATATCTTCCAAAAGATATTTTCTTAGATGCCCCTGAAATAAAATATCTTCAAAAGATATTTACGAAAAACACCCCAAGAAAAGAAAATAATTCCATAGAACTATGCATCCATACCCCTATGGACACCGGGAGCAACTAGAGTACTTTTTTACAAAAGTAAAGATACGTATTTCGAGGAAACCACTCAAGATGAAGGTACGTGAAGTAAAAAACTAACTCCAAGCACGAAATTTGAGGTTGTGCCAAAAACTGACAAACGTAGATAAGACAGAATAGGGAAAAGGACGAAATAGGGAAAAGGACAAAAAGTGAATAGTGTCCGAAAAGTAAAAATGTGGAAATGACTCGGTCCTCAAAGGAAGTTGTCAATCCATACAAAATAGTCTTAGAAACCAATTCCAAGCACTCGAGATGACACTAAGCAACGAGAAACCGAACTCAGAAAAGAAAATTAAACGGAAAAAAATTTATCCGTAAAATTTCAGAAAAAGGGAAAGAGAGGAAATAACCGGGTCATTACAATCAGCCTCCTTTTGCTCCAAATTCTCACTAAGACTTAGTTTGACTCCAAAAAGGTTGTAAGAAACCATTTTTAGCCCATTTTAACATTGTTGACCTGAAATAGACAAAAACACAAATAAGTACTAAAACGGGTAAATAAAGATAGATGAATGGACTAAAATACTCTCGCTTAAGGGGTTTAAATGCGCACTTTTCAGCGCTCATCACCTACAATTTCTTACATCATTAGAAATAATGTAATAGAGCGAGCACTTCTTGATTTTGGAGCAAGTGTGAATCTTATTCCTTACTCGGTGTATGAGTAGTTAGGTTTAGGAGAGTTAAAACCTACGTAGGTTGTTCTACGGCTTGCTGACCGTTCTGTAAGACAACCACGAGGTATTGTTGAAGATGTACTCATAAAAGTGGACAAGTTCTATTTTTCGGTCAATTTCTTAGTTCTTGATACAGAACCGGTCCACGATTCCAAAAAGTATATTCCAGTTATTCTTGGGCATCCTTTTCTAGCCACAACAAATACTTGCATTAACTGTAGGACTAGAGCTATGGATTTATCTTTTGGAAATATGAAAGTCAAGCTAAACATCTTCAATGCTATTCATCATCCCCATAATGAGAGTGAATGCTTCTTCCTTGATGTTATTGATGAGTTGGTTGAGGAATCACTTCCAACTATTTTATCCAAGGATCCTTTAGAAGCTTGTTTGAGTCACTTTAATTATGAAGACTTCGATATCGAATCTTCAATAGCGGAAGTGAATTCTTTGCTCAATTCCACTCCTATCACAAATTTTCCTCCACGGAAAACTAGACTAGTGTAATGACTCGGTCATTTTCCTTTTTTTTTTTTTTTTTTTCGGTAATGTTCTTTTTTTGTCTTTTTCCCTGTTTTATCCTTTTCTCAATTTTCATTTTTATTTGCATAACCTCACTTTTTGTAAATGGATTTGACTCCGGCTTTGTATACGTCCATGATATTTAATTTCTATGATATCTACATTTTTACTTTTGTAGAAAAGAATGTTAAATGTTTACTTTTCTTGTAAAAGGCATGAATGCGTAACTTTTTTGGTAATTTTCTTAAATTTTGGAGTTTTAGTGTAATTATGCAAAGTAATTATTCTTCATCTTAGGGACCCTTTGAAATTTAATTCAAAGACATTTTGAAAAAGGACCTTTTTGCAATTTTTGAAAAAATGTGACAAGTGTCACACTCTCATGGTGCCACTTGTTGATCTTGTGGTGGAATCACTTGGAAGCCTCGTTTGATGACACATGGAGGGTGGAGATTCACCCATTTGTTGGCCTAGGATATGTGCACTTGTTGGCATCGATGGTTAACAAGTGTAGGCTTGATATTAAATCTTGGAAGTTTACTTAGATTCATAACAAATGTAGGTCTCACCTTTAGTCTTGAAGTGTGTGTGTGAGAGGTAGTGCAAGAGAACCTAGTGAGTGGAGAATCCCACCACATTTAACTTAGGGTTTACATTTTATTCTTTTCTTTTCATCTCTTTCCTCTCAAACCCTAACTTGGCCACCATTGGAGCAAAGCTTTATTCAAGGCTTTAAGCTTCATTTTGGTGCCCTTCCACTCACCAAAGACCTTTAAGCTTGGAGTACTTTAGTTTCCTTTCACTCTCCTCTATAAAACCCTTGTTTGATTTTCCATCTTTAAGCTTGGTTGACTTAGATTATAGAGATACAATTCTCTATTGAGGTAGGGGGTGTTCTAGTTTATTATCTAAGTAAATTAATTGCTTTTGTAGTGATATTAAGTTGTACGCATGTCTTGTATTGAAATGAGAAATTAATGATTAATTGTAGCTTGTATATAACTCATTTTAGACTGATATATGGCATGGCCATGACTTGATCTTTGTTGTGTATTAATTTGGCATGATTTAAGTGAGCTTTTAAATCTAGAGGATTTATTAATTTAAGTGGATTTAAATTGTAATTATTTGTACCATGCTTGTATTTCATTTTTGACTTGATATATGACATGGCCATGAGTTATTCTTTGTTATATATTAAATTGGAATCATTTGGACAACTCTTGAAATCTAGAGAGATTATCTAGTTGGTCTACTTAATTTCTATCATATTGATCTAATGATTTAGTCATGTAATTCATGGAACTTATTGTGTTTTATCACATATCATGAATTATTACTCTACTTGTTGATTTTGGAAACTTGGGATATCATCAAGAACTTGACATGGCTAGGACTTAGTTCTAGTATGGGAGATAGAGAGCTCCCTATACTATAGTGCACACTAGGGGAAGGTACCTATGGGTTAATAGCCCTAAAGTGATCCTAAGAGTACGGTTTTAGTCCGAGCGATATCCAAGTATCCACCTTAGTTTGATTTCACTCTTTAATTTCCAAACTTGATAACGTTGTGATGTTGCATCTCATTGTGCTATGTTAAAAGTTCCAATGTCATTTTAATAGCATGGACTAAATTCTATTGAATTGCAAACTTTGTAATAAGTTGAACTTATGCATGCTCATTCCATACGAGTAAACTTGTTTACTCACCCCAAAGTTACCAGGTGTTTTTCAGGTAAAGAAGCTTTATTATGGGATGCACAACACTCTTAGACTTGCTAGAATTCTTGGAGTATTTTTGGTGACGTCGAATATGCACTTGTTAGCATATCATGATCCTTTTTGGTGTATTGTATAAAAACTTATATTTATTTTCTAAGCTATGTAATGTGCACTTAAGTGCACCTTTTGTTACTCTTAGGACATATATGTAATGAGGCCAAGGGCCAAAGACACTTATATGACATGTATGCTACTTTAACTTCATAGTTTGTTTATGGAATATATGGGATTTCAAGGGTTGAAGGGTTATTTTTTGCATATGACATGCCATGAGGCCGTAGGCCATTGTAGTGCATCTACTTATTCATTTTACGTATGCGTGCATGTTTACATTTCACAAAACTCTTAAGTTCCAACTTTTGAACTATTTTTGGATGATTTATGAAAATTTAAGCAAAATTCATGCATTGGGGTATCATTTAAAGCTTTATTTTGATTTAGCTTGTTTTAGATGCTTGTATAAGGCTAGGGAATGTTTTGAAACTCATGCATAGCTTTAGGATTGAGCCAAGCACCTTCCCTATGGATTGCAGCAGCTTTTTCTGCTGTTACCAGGTCCATCGGTCGGCTGATAGCAGTCGTCAGCCGACTGATGAGTGTTCGCAATGAATTCCAGAGAGTTTGCATTCTTAAAAGGGTGTGTTGGTTAGCTAGTACTGTTTATCAGCCGGCTGATGATTGAGTTTCAGCCAGCTGGTACTGTACATCAGCTTGCTGATCCTCCCTAAAGCTTGGTTTCCTTTCAGCTTCTTGGACAGACTTCTTGGGTCAACTTCAGAGGGTTATATCTCCTTCATTTCTGATCCAAATTAGGTCATTATTTAGCCTAAACTTAAGAGCTTGAAGTTAGCTTTCCAATGATACCAACCACACTAAAAAAATCCAACCGTAGTGAGAGTTATACTAGTTTGAGTGAGATAGGGTCGCGGTATCTCTAAATCAGAGAATGCTATTTTGTTCTTATTTTTATATCTTTTTTGTCCGGACTCCGAATGATTCTTAAGTCTAAATTCATTAATTTTCATTGTCTTTCCAATGGTATACTTGGTAGCATCCATTTCTCTATGAAATGACCATTTTACCTTTCGTCCATCTCTAGTAAGGTTTCAAAACCTTTGTTTGCTTCTTGCTTGTGTTGAGTCTCGGGACTACTCGGGAAGCCACCTTTGTGTCTTAGGGATGATGTACATCTCTAGAGAACTTGGTTTTGTCTTTCACTTCGGTATTTTAGATTCGTTAACGGATCATCTTTGGGTAATCATAGGACGTACTGGGTTTGGAAATTTAGGGCTGTCACAACTAGAGCCTCTTCCACCACTTTCTAGTATTCTGCCTATTCCTTCCTTAGAGTCTCTACCTAATCTTGAGCTTAAGCCACTTCTAGAAAAGCTTAAGTATGCTATCTTGGGTTTAAATGACACCCTCCCGGTGATCATTGCTTCCAATCTTACAAGTTCCTAAGAAAGTAGTTTCTTAACAGTTCTTCAGCAAAATAAAGAGGCTATTGAGTGGAGTGTGGCTAATTTAAAAGGAATTAGTCCTATAATTTACATGCATCAGATTCATTTAGAAGAGGATTCCTGAACATCTCGGGAGCTCCAACGAAGATTGAATCCTAATATGAAAGAGGTGGTTTTGAAGGAAGTTGTGAAGTTGGTGGATGCATGAATAATCTACCCCATCTCAGATTGCAAGTGGGTGAGTCCTACTCAGGTAGTACCTAAAAAGATAGGTATTACAGTGGTTGAGAATTTTTAGACTAATATTTCGGCTATAATCAGGTGGCCATTGATCCTAAGGATCAAGAGAAAACTACTTTGACTTGTCCATTCGGTACATTTGCATATAGACGGATGCCTTTCAGATTGTGTAATGCGCCAGCAACATTCCAGAGGTGTATGATGTCTATCTTTTTGGACATGGTTAAAAAGTTTCTCGAGGTTTTTATGGACGACTACTTAGTTTTCGGGTCCACATTCAAAAACTGTCTCTAACATCTGTCCCTAATTCTTCAGCGTTGTAGGGAAACCAATCTTATTCTTAGTTGGGAGAAGAGCTATTTTATGGTTCAAGAGGGGATTATTTTTGGACATATCATTTCAGAGAGGGGTATTGAAGTTGATAGAGCCAAAGTAGATTTGATCTCCAAATTGCCTCCTCCTACCTCTGTAAGGGGAGTGCGATAATTTCTTGGGCATGCTAGGTTTTATCGACGCTTCATTAAAGATTTCAGCAAAATTTCTCGTCCTTTGTGTAATCTACTTGCAAAGGATGTTCCTTTTGTCTTTGATGAGTCATGCCTATAAGCTTTCTACAAGCTTCGCTCTCTTCTTTCTTCAACTCCTATCATGAATCCTCTAAATTGGGCTCTTCCATTCGAGATTACGTGTGACGCATCTGATTATGCTATGGGTGCAGTCTTAGGATAATGAGTAGATAAACTTCCTCATGTTATCTACTATGCGAGCAAAACTCTTTCAGATGTATAATTGAATTATACCACTACTGAAAAAGAGTTACTTGCAGCTGTCTTTACTTTGGACAAATTCAGATCATATCTGTTGGGTTCTAAAGTCATAGTATATTCTGATCATTTTTCTTTGAAACATCTTCTTTCTAAAAAGGAAACCAAACCCCGTTTGATTCGATGGATCCTCTTACTTTAAGAGTTTGATTACGAAATCCGAGATAAGAAAGGGTCAGAGAATGTGGTAGCTGACCATCTTTCTAGAATTCTTATTGAGGGTACCTCAACTTCACTTCCAGTTTGTGATTCCTTGCTAGATGAACAACTATTTGAGGTTTCTCATAAGGATTTGCCTTGGTTTGCTGATTTTGTGAATTACCTTGCAATAGGCAAAATTCCTGTATCTTGGCCAAAGCAAGGAAAAGATCGATTCTTCTCTCAAATTAAGATATACTATTGGGAAGATCCCCGGCTTTTCAAGTATTGTGCTGATCAAATCATTCGTAGATGTGTTCCTAAGCGTGAGTTTCATAGTATTCTGACCTTCTGTCACAGTTTAGCTTGTGGAGGTCATTTCAGTGCAAAGAAAATTGCCGCTAAAATTCTTTAATGTGGTTTCTTTTGGCATTCACTCTTTCGGGATGCATATTTGTTCTGTAGGTCATGCCTTTGATGTCAGCAGTTAGGATCAATTTCCAGAAGAAACATGATGCCTTTTACTCCAATCTTAGTCATTAAGGTTTTTGATGTATAGGGTATTGATTTCATGGGTCCTTTTGTTCATTCAAATAGAAATGAATATATTCTTGTGGCTATAGATTATGTGTCTAAATAGGTTGAAGCAGTGGCTACTAAAATCACCGATTACGCAGTTGTGGTTGAGTTCATTCAAACGAACATTTTTAGTCGGTTTGGTATGCCACGAGCTTTTATTAGTGATGGAGATGTTCACTTCTGTAATAGGTATTTCCGTACTTTGGTACAAAGATACTCTATCACTCATAAAGTTGCTACTCCCTATCATCCCCAAACAAGTGGCCAAGTTGAAATATCTAATCGTGAAATTAAGAGAATTCTTAAAAAAATGGTTAAGCCAGATCGTAAGGATTGGTCTTTTAGACTTAATGATGCTTTATGGGCTTACCGTACTGCTTTTAAAACTCCGATTGGTATGTCACCTTATCGTCTTGTCTATAGTAAATGGTGCCATCTTCCTGTAGAGTTAGAACATAGAGCTTTCTGGGCCATAAAAAAGCTCAATTTTGATATGAATTCTGCCAGTTCTAATAGGAAGCTTCAATTAACAGAGCTTGAAGAATTGTGTAATGATGCTTATGAGAGTGCTAAGGTCTATAAATCAAAGACTAAAGGCATTTCATGGTAAGCATATCTTGCGTAAGACTTTTGAGCTCGGGAAGAAGGTTTGGTTGTTTAATACATGACTAAAACTTTTTCTTAGAAAGTTAAGTCATGTTGGGAAGGTCCATATGTGGTTATTTCTGTTACACCTTACGGTGCAATAGAGATATAAGATTGCAAGACTGGACAACTGTCCAAAGTCAATGGAAAGAAACTGAAGCCCTACATAGAGGGTAGTGTGCAGAGAGGCACAATAGTAGAGGGTAGTGTGCAGAGAGGCACAATAGAGGCAGTAGAACTTCATGATCCTATTTACTTGGACTAGAGAGGTCAGGTTTTCGTCGAGCTATTGACGTTAAACTTAGCATGCTGTCAAGTTATCAACGTTAAACTTAGCATTTGTATGTTGTACCATAGTTTTTTTTTATTTTTTTATTTTTATTTTTATTTATTTTAGTGTGTGATTTAATTATTTTTCTCTTTCTTTTCTAGGTTTTAGGTTTAATTTATGATTAGGGTAGTTTAGATTTAGATAAAATAGAAAAAGATAATAAAAATTGAAAAATTAAAAAAATCCAAAAATTTATCTTAATGCTCAAGCCTAACCTATGGGGCTCGAACATCAGCTATTAAAAGCTCGAGTCCTCCATCATAGCTAACTTAAGGGTTTTTGGTGGAAGGCTCGAGCTCGCCAGTCTTAAAGCTTGAGCCCAAGGTTTTAAGTGCATAAAAGGGACCCAGTTCTCCTTATTTCACTCTACCATAATCTCTCTCGAAGTTTCTCTCCCGGTTTGTCTTCTACATCTTGATTCTCAATGACTTCTGACAATCTCTTTCCCAAGTTGCAAGTACTAATTAGGTAAAATCTTCATCATCTTCTCCTTCTCATTGCTTCCTTCTTAATTGATTTTATTTTCAAATCTAGGTTCAGGAAGCATGAATTTAATGAGTTTGTAAATCTTGGAATGAATGATTAGTTGGTTTTCGCAACTTATTTGCATATAATGGTGGTTTAAGAGATTGGTAGTTGATCTATGACATTTCTGAGATCTGTTTTGGAATGAGTTTCAGGTGAAGCTCGAGCTCTGCAATTTCAAGCTCGAGCATTGATTCAGGCTCGAGCCCAGAAGTTAAGCTCAAGCCTTGGGTTTCAGATTGCAGAATTTGGAGAATTGTTGGTAATTTATAGGATTTTCTTTGAGAATATTATTACTTGACAAGTGGGGATGGTTCATCCTGCTCCTTCTAAGCGTGCCAAGGTGACTAAAGATGTTTTGCCAAATGCTTGGAAGATAATTCCAATTTCTTATGAAACAACCATTGATTATCAGGCATTCATTAATGATCTTTGCACTAGATAGGCCATGAAGTCTTTTAGTTACAGGCATCTTCTTCATCTCATGGTCCCTGTTACACAGATTGCAAATCCTCGTCTTGTTCATTTATTTTACCTCAATCTTGTTTATAGTGAGGATGACCCTTGGGAACTTAGGACTAAGATTGATGGGCATGAGTTGATTATTAATCGTGATGCTATTACTGCAGCTCTAGAATGCTATCATATGCTTCCTGAGATAGTAGATGGGAGACGTAGCTGTCCTATTTTCACACCATTTCCTAGGGTACCAATTGCAGAAAATCTGATTCAAAAGTTGTGTGATGGTAGGTTTGTCAGGTATAAGCGTAGTAGTACTACCAAGGCCAAGATTCCAAAGAGGCTATGGATTCTAGATTCTATCATCTCAGCTAATGTCCATCCTCTTAGGCATTAGAATATTAAGAATACTGATTTTCTCCAGGCACTGTATGCTATTCAATTTGAGTTTCTGTCAACTACTGGAGTTTTGGTCAGAAATTAGGCCACATAAGAACGTTCCTACACGTGTTACCTTTTCCATATAATTACTAGGCTATTAGAGCTATAGGGTTTTGTGTTAGGTCAGCAAGAGGAATCTTGTAATGAGTCTCCAAGGTTTGGAGTGAAGGAATGGGATCAAGTGTGGAGACATATACCGGCACATCGCTGCAATGCAGTGGAGTTTGGTGATGGGGGGTATATTGCAGTTATTGCTAGAATGCCAGAGGATAATGATAAGGCTACAGAGGATGAGATGGATGTCGATGATAGCCAGGCCCTACCGAGGAAGAGGCCAGTTCCTGCAGCCCAGCCTGAGAGTTCTTCTCAGGCTGAGATTAGAGCTTTATAGGCCAGGGTGGCCAAGCTGTAGGATGGCTAGACAGTGCTAAGATTGATGCTGACTGTGCAGCAGAGCATTCTGGATGAGCTTTTATGCCGCACTCCGTTTGCCCTTTCGACCTTTACCGATTTGACTCCACCACATGTGGATTAGCTTTTTAGGGCTTTTCTGTATTTTCTTAGCCTAGATAGGCGTTTCTTTTGTTAACTAAGGCAACATTTTGATGTATTTATTTCTTTATGAGCCAATGTCTGGCCTAAGTCTTTATTTTAAAGCACTATACTCATTTTGCTGATATATATACATGCTTTCTGCCTATTATTTCCTTGTGTTGATATTTGAGTTACTTATGATATTTCTCTCTTATTACTTCATATAATTAATACTTTGATGTGTGTTTGAGTTTATTGATTTTGCCAGGTACTACAGATTAAGTTTAGGGGTGACCATTGTTACCTGTCTGTGCATTATTTTGCTATATCTTTGCTGATCTGCTTGTCTGTGATGAGTGCTCAACTGTGATGCATTTTAGCACCTAAGCTAGGGTATTTTAGTCCATTCATCTATCTTACTTTCATGTCTCAGATACTTATTTGTGTTATTGCCTATTTCAGGTGAATAATGTTCAATTAGGCTAACAAGAGCCATTTAGACCATTTTTGGAGTTAAGGAGCAAAGTTGGAAAGAAGCCAAAAAAATTGCATTAGAGGAACTTCGATCGATCGAAGGGAAGTCCCAATCAATCGAAGTAGTCTATAATTGATTGAAATGAAGGCGATGCCAGCTCAGCAAAGTGGATAAGGCCCGAAGATATTTTTGATGCCACGTTAGGTTCGATCGATCGAAGCCAAGTGTTTGATCGATCGAAAATCTTCGATCGATCGAAAATACTGCTAGCAGTGAGCTGTTAATGAGCGCTGAAAAGTGCGTATTTAAATCCCTTAAGCTTAGGTATTCTAGAACCTTTATTTATCTTATTTTACTGTTTTGTATTGATTTCGTGTTATTTCCATTTTCAGGTACTTATCCCCAAACCAAGCTAACTCAGCTAAATAAGAACATAATTGAAGCAATTCTGGGATGATTCAAAGAAAGAAGCAAAGTAGAGCAAAAGGAAGCAAATGGTGGAATTTTAGCAACTTCGGTCGATCTCAAGAAAAGTTCGATCGATCTAACTTTCATCGATCTCAGCACTTTAAGATGGATCTGAGCCATGTTTGTCCCTGTTTAAAGATCTCAAAAGTTCGATCGATCCAATTTCCTTCTTTGATCGATCAAACATTCTTGTCCTTATCTAAATGATTGATCTTATCCAGTTGTACCACCCTACCAACAACTTTTGTCCTTTTCCCAAAAATATCTTCAAAATATCTCAGATTTGTTTTTATCCAAAAAGGCGCCGCCATTGAGAATCGATCCAACTTAAATTCGATAGATCTCAGCCATGTTCGATCGATCGTACCTCAAGTTCGATCGATCGAACCTCCCAAATCCTGAGAAAAATCCAAATTCCAACTCATTAAAAGTTGTCTCATATCAATCATTAGAGGATTATTGGTGTACGAGCCCAGCTCATTTGGGGTGATTTTTGACTTACCTATATAGGGAATATGAGCCACTTTTTGATATACGCTAGAGAGCCTTTTGATATACTTTGATACACATACTTAGTGAAGAAGAAAAAGAGGAGGAGGAGGCTAAAGACACCATTGGAGACTCTTCATCAGCCAATGAGCAGATTTCTTCCATGGAGCTTGCCCTTGAGGGTTAGAGGACATCATCCATGAGTGGCTAGACATCCTTTTGGGGCTAGAGTTAGCCCTAACCATGCTTTATACTTCTTGATTTATGTATTTTTAAGGGGATTTGTATTGTGATTCATGTCTTGACACTTTTATATATATAGATCTTGTTTATTCAATGATTTATGTGGTTTAATGCTTCCAATTGATCATTTCATTCTATCCATATGTCTATGTATGCTAGAATAGATGTTCATGTGTTTGTCTCTATTTGTTGTGTTATTGGGGCATGTCCATGTGTATTGATGTTATAGATCTAGAGATTGTCAAGACGTAGTGCTTAATGTCATGTTTTTGTGGTTTATTTGATGGTTCATACTCATTGCTTGATGGATTATACCTCTCCCTTAGTTTAATTAGTTTAATTTCATATCATTAGCTTTGTTGTAGTGTAGTTGTTAAATGGGAGGACAATCCATGCTTGTTGTTGATGTTCATACTTATGAAAAACAAGTAACATATATCTGTAATCTCGTGATGTGTTTGGATTGTGAGCTTTAAGAAAGGATTAATGGCTTAATTTGATATGTTGTGCTATCCACCATGTTGTTTAGATAATATATGCTTAATTTGTCATCCATGCTTGTTGGAACAACCACACACACACCAATTGTTGCAATACAAGTTCTTCCCCCCATTAATCATTCATTAAAGGTGTAGAAAAGCCATACTTGGTGGTGATCTCTAAACCCCAAGATCTCTCTCTTTTATTCTCTCTATTGCATTATTGTTTACTTTAATTTAAATTGCATCTAGTTTAATTCAACTAACCAACCACTACTTTGATCACTCGACCTACTAACCCTAATTTTGATTCCTCAACCTAGTACGACCCTCAATCCCTTGTGACGATCCCTACTCACCTTAACTATATTTTTAGTGAAAGGTAGTAGTGATAATTTCTAATTGTAAAACTTGGCCATATTGAATAAACTTTTTGGGTTTGACGACGCCCAACACCACCAAGTTTTTGGCGCCATTGGTGGGGATTGATTGATTGATTGGCAATGTCGTATTTGTGGAATCAATTAGGAATTAGTACTCTTTTGATCGTGTCTTTACTTTATTTTCAATTTTTGTTATTTATTGTGTTTGTTCTTGTTTGACAAGGAGCATTAGGCTAAGAAGGTGAGCAAAGGAGTATTCCAAGCAAAAGAGCTAAGCAAGTAATTAAAAATGCTAAAAATCTAAAAATTTGCTAAGCTAAGCTAAAAATTTGGAGTTAAAGTGCTAAAGGACCTTTGTGAGCTTTTTCTTACTCAAACTCTTAGTTAAATCGTTGGTCCGCGTGGAGGCTTGTAATTCACTTCTTAGATAAATCGTGAGCGCACATGGAGGCAATTTACTTTTCTTGCATATTTTGTTAAAGTATGGGAGTATGAGAACATTGTATGTGGAGGAAGGTTGTTGATTGTTGATTTGTTGTGAAGGTGAAGTGTTTGTTGTTATTGCTTGTTGTGTTGCATTGTGCATTTTCATCTTGAATCGATTGTTAGAAACCCTAGGGGAAGAGGTAGTTCTAGTCAATCCATTTCATCAATGGAAGGACATAATGAAGACTATGTAAAGGACATTGGTCATATAGACCAACAAGGTATCCTCCACCCCAATGTACGTCATGATAACATGCAAGTTCCATTAGGCATGCCAAGGCCATTTGTTCATCCACCACAACAACAAGGCCAAGTTCTATTGGGAATGCCAAGGCCAATCTATGCTCCACCACCTCCTATCATTCAAGGCAATCAAGGTGCCCATGTTGCACCTCCAATTGCTAATCCTCTCCTTGCTTTAAGAGATCACTATGTGCCTAATGTATATAATACACCCACATGTATTCAATTGCCACCATTTAGAGCACACCACTATGAAATCAAGCACAAACCATTCAAATGCTTCCTAACTATCATGGATTTCCAAGTGAAGAACCTTACAAGCATTTGAATGAGTTTCTTGAAGTATGTTCCACCGTAAAATACACGGACATGCCAGGAGAGGTCTTAAGGCTTAAACATTTTCCATTCACCCTTAAAGACAAGGCAAAATATTGGTTTAACAATCTTAGGCCTTTTTCAATAACTTTTGGGCGAAAATGCAACAAGAGTTGTTGAAGAAGTACTATCCGGTTTCTAAGACCAATGCCATGAGAACTTCAATTAGGGAATTTTCACATAGGGATGGAGAAATATTTCATGAGGCATGGGAACGCTTTAATGAATTGCTTAGGAAGTGTCCACATCATGACATGCCCAAATGGCAATTAGTTCAATATTTCTTTGAGAGCTAATTAGACAATTACAAAGGCATGGTTGATGCTTCCATGGGTAGCTCTTACATTGATAGGCATGAGGATGACGTGTGGCGTCTTTATGAGAGCATGAGTGAAAATTCTTTGCATCATACTTTATCTTCGAAGAATGGTAGAAATTCTAGTGGTAGGAAGAGTGTTGGCTTACATCAAGTCGACCACTCCAATGAAATTGCCGCCGAAATGAAATCATTATCTCAAAGGTTTAATCAATTTTTGATCAACCAAAACTCGGTGAATCAAGTTTCTTCCATCCCTAACTATTCTCATCATGCATTTAATGAGACATGTATGACTTGTTTAAGTGTTTTACATTCTACTTCCAATTGTCCCCATGGACATGTGCAAGGTGAGCATCATTAACAAGTAAATGCAACATTTGTGAATCAAGGGAACAATCCTTATGGAAATCATTACAATCCTAGTTGGAGGAATCACCCGAATTTCTCTTAGAAAAACCAAGGGGAGGGGTCAAACCCTTCCCAAGGTGGTTTTCAAGGGAAATACATTCCACCTCCACTATAAGGCTAAGGTTCCCAAGGTTTTAGATCATCATAGGAATCACAAGGAAACCAATTTTCAAATTCTCATTTTCTTAATCAATCATATTCCTAAGGAAATGTTAGAAGTCCCGCTTTTGAAGAGAAAGTTTTGACTGCTTTGGGCACTTTAGAGGCAAACACACAATTACTTCATTCTCACTCTCAATCCATTGCAAAGCTAGAAACCCAAGTAGGGCAAATAGCTAGCACTTTAAATGCAAGAGAGAAGGGAAAAATGCCTTTGAATGCCCTACAAAAGCAACAATGTTGTGTGGAGACTCATTCCTCATCGGAAGGTCACACAATAGAGTATGTCAATACGGTGACTACCTTGAGAAGTGGAAAGGTTATGGACAACCATTGAATCGGTGCAACCACAAGTTGACACTCGTCCTATTTCATATCATATTCCTCCTTCATTGCATGTGCATGACCATATAAATGAGAATGTGTTGAAAAGTGATCTCAAAAGTGATTTTGAAAAGAAGGATTTGCAAAATGATTTGAAAACTTCTCGTGTTGAAGAGACTTCAAAGAAAAATTCTGAAAAGGTTTTTGAACCAAAAGCTCCATTTCCGGATGCCTTAAAAGGATCCATTTCAAATGACAAGCAAAATGCCAAAGTAAATGATATCATGGACGTGTTTAGGCAAATGAAAGTTAATCTTCCACTTTTGGATGCAATGAAGCAAATTCTGGCTTATGCCAAATTCTTGAAAGACTTGTGCACCCAAAAGAGGAAGAACAAAAGCCAAGCACCTAGAAAAGTGGTCTTAACCAAGCAAGTAAGCTCAATATTGCAACATAACACTCTTCCAAAGTTTAAGGACCTCGGTTCACCTACTACTTCATGAATCATTGGTGATCATATCATTAATCGGTCTCTTCTTGACCTAGGAGTAAGTGTTAATCTTCTTCTATACTTGGTATATGTCAAATTAGGCTTAGGAGACTTGAAACCGACGTCGGTAGTTTTACAACTTGCCGACCGATCAATCGAAAAGCCTAGGGGTATCATCGAGGACGTATTGATTAAAATTGATAAATTCTTCTTTCCCATTGATTTTGTTGTCATTGACACGGAACCGGTCCTAAATCCTAAGAGCCAAATTCCCGTTATCCTTGGTCGTCCTTTCTTGGCAACCGCAAATGCCAACATCAATTGTAGGATAGCGATATTGAAAATCTCATTTGGCTACATGAAGGTAAAGTTGAATATTTTTAATCCAACCCCCAATTCATTTGATAAGCATAAAGAGATTAATGTTGTAGAGAAATGTCATGACCTTAAAAGTGAAGGAATTGAGTTTTTGTGTGAGACCAAAGTTTCAAAAAGTCTATCTTCACCCTTAAAACCAAAGAAAGTTGTTTCAAAATCTTGTTTTGAAAGGGCGTGGAAGCCCAAAGATTGCATTGACCAAGGACCAAGAGCATCTTTTGAGCTTAATCCAACAAGTTCCTTAAAGAACTATTTGTTGGGTGGAATTTAAAGCACTTATCACCCCATTGAGGAGAGGATGCACTATAAGATGTTTGATCAGAGCTAAAAGAGCCCAACGTCTTGCTAGAGACGTTAAAGACTAGCAAGACATTTCGTAGGGTGTTAAAACCCTATTCCTCCCTCATTTCTATCTTTAATTTCATTTCTTGCGAAGTCTAAATACTTGTTTTTGGTTCATATACATTGCTAAGAGCTGTGATTAGGAGTGCATGCACTTTTATGTTGAAATTGAGCATTTTGCATAAGTTCGATCGATCTCCAAGGAGAATTCGATCGATCGAACTTCGACCTGCATCCAACACTTAGAAAATTTTCAACCTACATTCAACTTGCATCCAAATCACCTCTCTATCTCATCGATCGAATTTGTTCTCAGATCGATTATAAGCCCTTAGATCGATCCAAACTTCAAGTTTGATCAATCTTGAGCTCCAACACTTAGAAAAATTTCTGAACCCAAAAACCTGCATATTTTTAGCTCTGTGTCAGATCGATCGAACATTTTGTTCAGATCGATCTCTATTCTTCATCTCACTATCTTTGACTTTGTTTTGACTTTTTAATTTTTAGAAAAAAAAAATTCCAAAAATTTTTCAAATTTTTAATTTTTAGTATTTAATTTTTCAATTTTTTTTTTTTCAAAGATCTTAAAAATTTCAAAATTTTTTTCAAAGGAGAGATCATTTTAGTTCGATCGATCTGAGGTTTCAGTTCGATCGATCGAACTAGTTCGGGGATGTTTTTTAAAAAATGAACCGAGGGTTTGTAGATCGATTCCAAAGATCGATTTAACCCTCCCAAAGCCTTAACCCTCTCATCGCCACTACACCCATCCACTCTCCCATCTTCGGCGAGACCTCCAGTGATCTTAATCTTATCCCGAATCTCTCTCTCTCCTCTCGGATCTTTATCTCATCTTTATCTCATCTCATCCTTTGATTTGGGTAAGATTCGAATCTCATCTTGTATTTCAAGCTTCGATTTGCTTCGTACATGTTTTCCATGTTAGATCCATGATGTTTTAATGATGATTATTGCAATATCTGAAAGTTTAAAGCTTTTTGTTTATATACGTATATATGTGTATATATGATTGTATATATGGTTGAGATTTGTTTTGATTTTTGGGTGTATGGGCCTCATTAGGTGATTAGGATTGATGCTATGTTGTGTTGATAGGCCCATAACCTTGTCCGTGAAGGCCCCGTGTCATCCACATCACAGATCTGTGACTGTTCATGTTCTTTGCACAGTTCGATCGATCGAACCTATTTCTCAGATCGATCTAGTGAGATCGATCAAACTTAGTTTCTCAGATCGATCATGTGAGATCAATCTCACAATTTTTGTGATCGAACGAACTTCACAGATTTCATATACACATTCCATGCATCTTATCTTATGTCCATGCTATCTCATTCATGCCCAATGCCTGTGATTTTCCATATTGGATTCATTTTACACTTATACTGCTTAGCATGTTCACATCCTGTCACTTCCATAGATTCATGTCATTTATCTGTTTTGTCTATCTTACTTGACATACATGATTCTATTTTGTGCTCTAAACTCTTTATTCTGGCACTGATCTCCCTTGGAAGTTTTCAATTATTTTACAGGCCATGGCTCGGGTCAAGACTGTAGCCTGCGGACACTATCACCGCCGAGGCAAGCAGACTTTGGATGACGGGGCTGGTATATCTCATGCCTAGGACCCCATACAGGAGGAGCCAGCTGAGCCCATACAGTCTCCCCATTCTGACAGCAGATTACACTCTGATGCTGGCGCATCTCCTTTACACGGTGACGCTGAGGCTGAGTACATACCTCTCCACCACCACAGCCAGCTCAGCCAGACCAGGAGTTAGACCAGCCATTACGTAGATACTTATGCCTTCCAGTGGTGTACGAGTCAATCTTCAACACAGACTTCTTTTCCCGGTCGGTACTTACCCGATCAGCTTATGATGATATACTACGGAGGGGCCTTGCAACCATTCTTGCCCCTAGCCTGCCCCACGTACCCGAGTCTAGTACGGATGTTTTTCTAGAACCTCTAGCCTGCCCCGCGTAACACGGCAGAGCTGAGGACCTCCATTGATGGCCATCTGATTTCTATCACTGTGGACACATTATCCAGATCGTGCCATTGTCCACATGACTGCCCTTTAAAGCTATAGGAGACATATCCTAGGCTATACCAGCCTTCATATGCAGATATAGCAGTTTTCCTTACAGGACATTATGCCGATGGTGAGACCTTCGCCACCCGCACCTATTTGCCAGATGACTTGTGGTTCTTTGACTCAGTCTTATTCCGCAACGTCTTCATGGCTGGCCAAAAGATTCAGCGGAGAGGCAACTACTTGACAGCTCTGTACGCTTTCTATATAGGGCATTGGCTGTCTATCCCTGCGCTCATCTGGAGCGTGATGAGGAAGCTCTATGATGATCACATTAGCAAGGAACGGCCCAAAAGGGCTAAGTTTCTCCCATTTGACCACCTTATCACCCAGATCTTGCTAGACCAGCGTTATCTTTTCCATCCACAGGAGCGCCCTAAGAGAGTAACCTCTTCCTTCAAGAAGAAGGACTGGGATAAGAGCTACAATGCTATTATCAAGAGATTACAGGATGACACAGTAAAGGCAACAGAGGATTTAGAGGCAGAGGAGATGGCAGCAGCAGTAGGCTTGGCAGCGAACGACATACCAGTCGATCCAGCTACCGTACATATGGACATCGATTTAGAGTAACCTGCAGAGGACGCAGAGTAACACTCTCCAGTTGGGTCACCCATTCATGATGAGGAGCAGGCTCAGGATCATTATTCTTTTGATCTAGCCACACCTGAGGCTCCAACACAGACACCCGGCTTTGGAAAGCGACTCCAGGCTTTGGAGGATGCTGTAGTATCCATCCGTGCCGACACGATCTCTCTCCGAGAGGATGCTGTCTCCATTAGAGATGACATTATTACCCTTCGTAGGGATGTGATGACCGCATTCAGAGATCTATCCAGAGACATCCGCGAAGCGCAACCTGCCCATCTTACCTCTTCTTCCTGATCTCTCTATCTCTTTCCTCCTCTACTTGATCTCTCATATATCTGTCATATCTGTATGTTTTTGATACTGTTATACTATTTTTGCAGCCGTGTCTGTCGGCTCTAATACTGGATGTACTGTATTTTATTCTTTATTTATATATGCTTTCTTTATGGATGTCATATTTTCATATTCTTATAGCTATATGTTTGACTCCATCAGGTGCATCCCAGTGACTTCAGTGAGAGAGCGTACTGCCTAAAATTTTCAGAACCACCCTTATACCTCTCTCTATTTTTCAGTTGCTATCCCATTTACACTTGCATGTCCACTGTGCACTGTTATTATCCCTTTTGTTATCAGATAAGTTTATCCAAGTGCCAAATTTCAGGACTACAGTTAATCCCAAGTTTGGGGGGGCTATGCCACCCACTTTGGATACTTCTGTCCTAGCAATTCTTTGCCTTCATTGCACTAGTATATTCTTTCCTTTTGTTCTCTTTGCACATTGAGGACATTGTGCCATTTAAGTTTGGGGGTAACGGTGCTTTGTAGTGTTTGTTTTTAAATTCAAAATTTTGAGCATGACTTGTGTAATTGAGGGATTTTCTATGATTGGTCCATGATTAGCAATGATTTTAATCTTTTGAGGACTATATTGCTTAAAATTTAAAAATTACTTGACTTGAGAGTCCAATACTCCTTGTATGCCTTGTGGATGCCATTTAGGAGTAAATTTTTTGAAAAATTGATATCTTGCTTACACTTGTGGTCCACATCATTATGATTTTGTTATTGTTTCAAGATTCACTTTAGGATTCTATACTAGCATAGGCACACACTAACATTCATTTGTGGGGTACATGCTTTGTTGATTATTGAATTGGTTATATCCCAATTGAGCTAGTAGTGCATTGAAAGCTTTCATTCTTGATAAAGGTGGATAACAACCCCTTTTCATTGAGTAGCCGGGATTCTAGCCTTATTAAGCACTAAATTTCTCATGCCGAAAGGTGGAGGGCCCAAACTCTAGGTTAATAATTGAATTAAAAAAAAAAAAAAAAAAAAAAGAAGAAAGAGAAAAAAGTTGCAAAAGCAAAAAAAAGTGAGGACTTCTCCCAAAAGGTGAGATGTGGGAAATGATTAGATGGAAGTTGTTTTGATTTGTAGCCTTGTTGATTTGAGCTTGTAAGTTCGTAGGGGTGTTTGAATGCCTAATGCCTTAAAGCCGTCTGGTTTGGGAGTCATTGACCTAACGCTCGACCTCATGGATCGACAGAAAGCTTAATAAATCAACACATTGCACTATGCTTCTATCGTTGATCCTATTAAAAAAAAAAAAAAATCGAGTAAAAAAAATAAGCGCACCTAGAACAACAAAGCTTTAATAAAAGGTCCACTTTTTGTCTTGATGATCGGTACTAGATTTGTATACTAGTTTGAGGGTAAGGATGTGATTAATTCTTTAGTTGGCTAAGATAGCAACACATTTGATACCGGTCCACTCAAAAAGGATTTTAGAGTTGTTTTGATTTGCACGATCATTTTCCTGATGTGTGGAGGACCATACTTGTTTTCTTGATGTCGAGATTTTGGGAGGTTGCTTAGAAATGTTTAAAAATTGCATACTTGAGGTAGTTTTCTCACAATGCGTGTTTGCAATTGAGATACCCCTCAGATCCGAGACACGGGTTGATCAGGCCCAGGCCCAAACCCGAGGGAATATCAAACAATTAATATTTTATAATGAACATGGAATACAAAATAACTTAAGAAATGAAATTAAAGCTGGAAGGAACTAAAAATAGAATCCGCAAAATATTATAATTATTAAAATCCATCAAAGTCAAACTCCAAAACTCCATCAGTTTACAACTTGGGAATCCATCTCCAGTGGACCCCTATTAAACATCCAAACGGAAGATAGAACAACTGTAATAAACGTCCAAAAATAAAACTATAGAGAGAGCCCTACATCGTCGGAAGAGTGAATAGAGACCTCTGCTCAGCACGAACACGTCTAAGCCTGGAACTGTCGTGTACCTGAAAAATAGAAGTGGGTCAGGCCCACGCGCAAGTTCTATACTATTACAATCCAAACAGAGGCCCGATACGCATGTACATCCTAAACAATTCAACAATAGCTAATAGTCCGTAAATATATATATATAGTCAAACTAAAGGACTCTCACTGGATTACAGGCCGGTCTCAACCTGAATAAAGGTAACATGCTAAAACGCACACGAAGTGGGTATATGTACCTATACCTAAACAGGGTACACCTCCAACCATCGTAGCCAGCTACACATCCCGATGCATATACGCTCCCTAGCCATCGGTCCTGAGGCTCAAGCTCATACCGAGTCACCATAACAGTACATATATAAAATCCATCCAAAATCCCTGGTATTGCCGCTCAACAAGTAGTTGCCATGACAATACAAATCCACGGGACTTAACTTTTAGTTAATCCCATCCTTATTCCAAGTAGGAGGGTAATGGTATTGTTTTAAAAACCAAACCCATCCTTAGTATGCCACCGTCCCATACCGGTGCCTATTTTCCAATCCTCCAGTAGTCAATAATACCAATAAATTAAGTATATATCAACTAAATTTCAACATCCAACATTCAATGTTAGCAGTGATAAAATAAGCATTGATAAACAGGGTCACAACAACAACATATACATGCCCAATTTAAGTTGATCCCTTTAGTCTGATATAAAGACAGAATTAATTAAAACTTCCATTTAACACCTTACAAATGACATACAGATATGTAGGGTATGTATCACAAAATCCTAACCTTCACAGTTGATACTAACTGTGATAATGTAAGCATCAAAACAATATTCACAGTATGTATGTAGACATGCTCAAATTATAGTGTTCCACAAAACCGATTTAGTGTTAAACTCAAATACTCCTAGTATTTAAGTTCCAACAGTTGCTATTACAGAAGTTAAGATAGCTATCATCTAGACCCATCCTTCCAATAATTTATACTAGCAGTGGTAAGGAAAAACGTGAACCACAGAATCACAATACATCCACAAACATGCTTAGTCTAGGTTGAACAAGCATACAACACTACTGTAACTACCAGTTTCATAACAAAACAGATATCATTTTAGTTTGGTTTAATCTTCATTAATCCTAAAATCATTTAAGAGTGCAAAGAGTATGAAGCCTAAGGGAAAGAGTAAGGATAGAATCTTGCCTTAGAAACTTTTGTTCAAAGTTTCAACGTCGTCTTCTTAAAAAATCCCGGCGAGTTCCAAAACCCGGTTACTGTTTACGGGTACGAAATACTATTCTCAAACTCAAAATCTGATCTCCACCGTTCAGATTGTGTGATACTGAGTCATGATCCTATCCTCCAAATTTCAGCTCGATCGGACCACGGACAAAGCGGGATCGGATGTTTGATGAAATCTGGGCAGAATGGAAAAAAAACCTGTGCAACCCAGTTATTGTTCACGAGTACGAATCACTGTTCCCAAGGCCAAACTCTGATCTCCACTGTTAAGATTGTGTGTCACTGAGTCGTGAACCTCTCCTCCAAAATTTAGCTCGATCGGACCACGGACGAAGCGGGATCGGATGTTTGATGAAATCTGGGCAGAATGGAAAAAACCTGTGCGACCCAATTACTGTTCACGAGTACGAATCACTGTTCCTGAGGTCAAACTTTTATCTTCACCGTTCAGATTGTGCATCACTGAGTCGTGAACCTCTCCTCCAAAATTCAGCTTGATCGGACCACGGACGAAGCGGGATCGGAGCTTTGATCCAACCTTAGCAGAATGTGAAAAACTGCATTTTTCCTTCTCCACTTCCACAAAACGTGTGCTTTATTTAAAAAAACCCTACACAGACGTCTACCTTATACTTATAGAGTTTTCCTAAACCCTAGATTCATTTAAGTCCAACTCACAATCCTAACCGGCCCATCCAATTAACGTAGAAACCTACGACGGCTATAATATAAAACCCTAATTTATACTGTAATTAAAACCCTAGTTAGATGTATTTACCTGATTACCCTATTCACCATTAAATACTTAACAAATAATCTAATTGGACAAAATAATAATTAGTAAACCTAATTAAACCCAAATAAGACACACATAAAATAAGACACACATAGAATAATTAAACCAATTACACTTAAACCATTAATGCCAATTAAATAATTAAAACACTAACAAGTAATTCCAATCAAATAACTAAACCAATTACACTTAAACCATTAATGCCACTTAAGTAATTAAAATACTAACAAGTAATTCCAATCAAATAAGTAAAAATAAATATCATTTAAATAAATTAAATCACCACAAAAGAAAACAATTAAGCACCTAATAAAAAAAATAATGACACATAATAAAATAAAATGCACTTAAATAATAAATTAAATATCATTAAATACCAGGAATATCCTTTTTAAAATTAGGGGTATTATATTCTTCCCTCCCAACAAAAGGAATTCCGTCCTCGGAATTCACTCTTACCTTCTTCCAATATTTCAGGAAACCGTGAGCGAATGACATCCTCTCGTTCCCAAGTGGACTCAGACTCATTGTGATGACTCCACTGAACACGAACCAAAGGAATAACCTTATTACGAAGAATCTGATCTCGTCGGTCGACAATACGACACGGTGGCTCTAAATAAGTTGCATCCGGCTGCAACGCTATCTCCCCAACATCGATATGCTGATACTGATCCTCATCTCGAAGAAATTTCCGCAACATGGAAACATGAAACACGTTGTGGACGCGATCCAAAGTATCCGGAAGTGCCAACCGATAAGCAATAGCTCCAATGCGATCCGTAATCATGAATGGACCAACAAATCGCGGTGACAACTTCCCTTTCTTCCCAAAGCGCATAACACCTTTTATAGGAGTCACTTTGAGTAGAACTTGATCCCCAACCTAAAACTCCAAAGCCCGAGTACGACGATCAGCATAGCTCTTCTGCCTACTTTGGGCAGTACGCATGCGATCTCAAATAAGAGCAATCTTTTCAGAGGTATCCTTGATGAACACAGGACCTAAGAATCAATTCTCTCCAACCTCTATCCAATAAACAGGTGACTGACACGGTCGACTGTACAATGCCTCAAATGGTGCCATACCAATAGTCTTCTGGAAACTATTGTTCTAAGCAAACTCCACAAGTGGCAAATATTCCTCCCAGTGGCCCTTGAAATCCAGAACACACGACCGAATCATATCTTCCATAATCTGATTCACCCTCTCAGTCTGTCCGTCAGTCTGAGGATGATAAGCAGTACTAAGGTGTAACTCCGTACCTAAAGCCTGCTGAAAACTCTTCCAAAATCCAGATACAAAGCTCGAATCCCTATCCGATTTAATAGACAATGGAATGCCATGTAGCTTCACAATCTCTGAAATGTAAAGCCTCGCCAACTGCTCTGAAGTGTAGTCAGTGCAAATAGGCAAGAAATGAGCTGACTTGGTCAACCTATCCACAATGACCCCTATGGAATTATGCCCCTTGAAAGAATTTGGCAACCCTTCCACAAAATCCATAGATATGCTCTCCTATTTCCACTCCGAAATTGGTAGTGGCTGTAGAGCTTCTGGCGGCCTCTGATGATCAATCTTAACCATCTGACAAGTACTACATTGAGAAACAAAAAGAGCAATGTCCCTCTTCATACCTGCCCACCAAAACTGCCGCTTCATATCTTGATACATCTTATCGCCTCCTGGATGAACAGAGAACTCAGAGTGATGAGTCTCAGTCATTACATCCTTCCTCAAATTATCAGCAGAAGGTACCACTAAACGTCCCTCGTACCTTAAACCTCCATCAGCCCCAACATAGTAGAATGGAACCTCTCCGGAAGCTATCTCTGTGACCTTGTCGACACACTGCTGATCGGTGAGTTGTGCTTGTAAATCCTTGCGAATGATGGAAGGTGTAACCACTATGCAAGCCATAAAAGCATCCGATAACTCATCCACACTCTTTAAAACATTCCACTCAGTAGTGAATAGAGCAGAAAGACTACCAACAGGTCGGCGACTGAGTGCATCCGTCACTACATTCGCTTTCCCTGGATGGTACTGTATAGAAAAATGATAGTCTTTTACAAACTCCAACCACCTGTGCTGTCTCATATTTAGCTCCCGCTGAGTGAACAAGTACTGCAACTCTTGTGATCACTGAATAATCTGAAGGACTCACCCAACAGATAATGCCTCCAAATACGAAAGGCAAAGACCACTGCTGCCAACTCCAAATCATGTGTTGGATAATTAAGCTCATGAGGCTTAAGTTTTCGAGATCCATAAGAAATCGGTCGCTCCTCCTACATCAATACACATCCAAGACCCTGCAACAAAGCATCCGTGTAAACAAGATACTCTATCCCGCTCTGCGGAGTAGCCAGAATCGGTGCAGAAGTCAGCTTCCTTTTCAGCTCATCAAAAGCTCGCTGACAGTGTTCATCCCACACGAACTGTACACCCTTCTTGGTCAGATGAGTGAGTGGTCCTGCTATCTTGGAGAACCCCTGGATGAATCTCCTATAATATCCTGCCAGACAGAGAAAACTCCAAATCTCAGTAGGTGATGTAGGCTGTCCCCACTCAACCACCACTGAAACCTTGGCCGGATCCACTGCTATCCCCTTTTTTGACACCACGTGACCCAGAAATTTCACCTCCCGCTGCCAAAATTCACACTTCTCGAACTTGGCATATAACTGGTGCTCATGAAGCGTCTGCAAGATTATGCGAAGATGTCTAGCATGATCGTCCTCCGACCGAGAATAGATCAAGATGTCATCAATAAAGACAATAACAAACTGATCCAAATAAGCCCGGAAGACTCTATTCATTAAGTCCATGAATACTGCAGGTGCATTAGTCGTCCCAAATGGCATAACTCGAAACTCATAAGAACCATATCGCGTGAGAAATGCTGTCTTAGGAACATCCTGCTCCTTGACCATCAGCTGATGATACCCAGAATGCAGATCAATCTTGGAGAAATATGTGGCTCCCCTTAACTGATCAAACAAGTCATCAATCCTGGGCAAATGATACTTGTTACGAATCGTAACCTTGTTCAACTCCCTGTAATCTATACACAGACAAAGCGAACCATCCTTCTTCTTTACAAACAGAACCGGTGCTCCCCAAGGTGATGTACTCCTACGAATAAAACCCTGGCTGAGTAACTGCTGAATCTGATCCCTCAGCTCTCTCATCTCTACCGGTGCCATCCTATAGGGTGCCCTAGCAATAGGCGCAGTGCCTGGAGCTAAGTCTATCACAAAATCGATCTCGCGACTAGGTGGCAACCCTGGAATCTCCTGAAATACATCTGGGAAATCCTGTACAATCGGTATGTTATCCAATGACACAGTAATCCCCTCCTCATTTTCCTCTTCCACATGGAACAAATAGGTGTTACCGCCCCCTTTAGAACGTGGCATAGCTACTACATATATATCCTGACCAGGTATGGTAAAAATAATAGATCTATCAAAACAAACAACTTGGGCATGGTAGTGAGACAACCAATCCATCCCCAGTATGACATCATAAGTGTGCATGTCCAGGACCAATAGATTGGCTAGAAATCTGAGTCTGCCAATATCTAGTGTCACAGGCCCATCACTCTCATGTATAATAGCTGTATCACCCAATGGTGTAGAAATACCCTAAGGTCTAGTGCATACCCTCGTCCTCATCCCAGACAAAGCAACAAAAGTCCTAACTACAAATGAGTGTGTAGCACCCGTATCAAATAAAACACGTCCATGCAAACCATGAATAAGAAACTTACCCTCAATAGTCTGAGGTGCCTGAACATCCTGTGGCATGGGGTTATACACCCTGCCATAGTACAACTGCTGTGGTGTCTATCCCTGAGTCTGCGGTGGTGCCGATAAAGCCAGATGTGTCTGTCCCTGAATCCGTGGAACCTGTGGAGCTGGTAGAGGCACTGGCGCCCTCTGTCCCTGCTGCACATACTGTCTCTGTCCCTGTCCTTGTCCTGCTTTAGGACACTGCCTGGTGGTATGACCATACTCTCCACAAGTGTAACAACTACCCTGGAAAGTACCAAATGGCCTCCTCTGTCGGTTAGCCTGTGGCTGACCTTGTCCTGCCTGTGGTCCCCCATTCTGTTGCCTCTGAATAGGTTCCTCATTCCGGTGAGCATCTGAACCACCTTTGTGCTTCTTCCAAGGCTGTTGTCCTTGGAACTTGCCTTTGTCATTCTGCCGGTGACCACTGCCATTCCCCTTTTCAGCTGACTGATTAGTAGAGTCTTTATCTCCCCGCTTCTCACCACGAGCCTGTTTGATGTCCACAGTCAACTGATACTGTTATAGAGCGGCGTCTACCACCTGAGCATAGGTAGTATAGGCTGGACTACCCGTAATAGCTCTCTTGATAGACCACATCAGTCCCTTGATAAAACTGTTGCGCTTCTTCTCCTCTATATCCACCTCCTCCGGTGCAAAGAGAGACAAGCGTGTGAACTGCTGCTCATACTCCGCCACTGTCATGTTTCCCTGCTACAGACTTAGAAACTCGGTCTTCATAGCTGCCCTGACTGCATAGGGAAAATATTTCTCATCAAAGCGAGCACTGAACTCATCATAAGACAATGTCATCCTCTCCTCTGAGGTGGTAACTGACTCTCACCACTGTAGTGCATCCCCAACTAGCTTGAAAGTAGCAAGCATCTGCTTCTGAACCTCCGTGCACTGAACCAAACGAAGATGACGCTCAATGTCCTGTTTCCACTGGTGAGCTGCTCTCGCATCGGTTGAGCCTGAGAACACAGGTGGACTCCCCTTTGTGAAAGAGCTCCTAGCCTTTCCCCAAGAATCCGTCTAAACCACTGGTGCTGGTACAGGTACCGGCTGTACCTGAGGCTGATTCCGAAGTGCAGCTGTTACCCCAGCCCCTATAGCCCGAGCAACGAGGTCATTGAGGTGAGAAGGAATCTCTAGATCTCTGACCTGGTCCAGAGTCTGTTGAACATTCTCCTGTTCCTCCTGAAACTGATCCATGTCATCTTGAAACCCAAGCCTTTGCTGCACTTCCTCCATTTGCTGACGCCATAGGAGATATTGTTGCGTACGTGCCGTTCTCCTTTCCTTCCTAGTTCCTTGCATGTTCTGTCCATTTCTAGCGTTAATCATCTGTTAACACGAAAAGACAGACGTCAGTACCCTTTCTATACGAACCATAAGGAATACAATAAATCCTAACTTAAGCTCTATTCAAGAGAAAACGCTACGCGGAAGACCTAATACAAAAACATCCTAGAGACACTTGAACCTGGAGTGCTCTGATACCAACTGTGATACCCCTCGGATCCGAGACACGGGTTGATCAGGCCCAGGCCCAAACCCGAGGGAATATCAAACAATTAATATTTTATAATGAACACGGAATACAAAATAAATTAAGAAATGAAATTAAAGCTGGAAGGAACTAAAAATAGAATCCGCAAAATATTATAATTATTAAAATCCATCAAACCCAAACTCCAAAACTCCATCAGTTTACAACTTGGGAATCCATCTCTAGTGGACCCCTATTAAACATCCAAACGGAAGATAGAACAACTGTAATAAACGTCCAAAAATAAAACTATAGAGAGAGCCCTACATCGTCGGAAGAGTGAATAGAGACCTCTGCTCAGCACGAACACGTCTAAGCCTGGAACTGTCATGTATCTGAAAAATAGAAGTGGGTCAGGCCCACGCGCAAGTTCTATACTACTACAATCCAAACAGAGGCCCGATACGCATGTACATCCTAAACAATTCAACAATAGCTAATAGTCCGTAAATATATATATATAGTCACACTAAAGGACTCTCACTGGATTACAGGCCGGTCTCAACCTGAATAGAGGTAACATGCTAAAACGCACACGAAGTGGGCATATGTACCTATACCTAAACAGGGTACACCTCCAACCATCATAGCCAGCTACACATCCCGATGCATATACGCTCCCTAGCCATCGGTCCTGAGGCTCAAGCTCATACCGAGGCACCATAACAGTACATATATAAAATCCATCCAAAATCCCTGGTATTGCCGCTCAACAAGTAGTTGCCATGACAATACAAATCCACGGGACTTAACTTTTAGTTAATCCCATCCTTATTCCAAGTAGGTGGGTAATGGTATTGTTTTAAAAACCAAACCCATCCTTAGTATGCCACCGTCCCATACCGGTGCCTACTTTCCAATCCTCCAGTAGTCAATAATACCAATAAATCAAGTATATATTCAACTAAATTCCAACATCCAACATTCAATGTTAGCAGTGATAAAATAAGCATTGATAAACAGGGTCACAACAACAACATATACATGCCCAATTTAAGTTGCTCCCTTTAGTCTGATATAAAGACAGAATTAATTAAAACTTCCATTTAACACCTTACAAATGACATACAAATATGTAGGGTATGTATCACAAAATCCTAACCTCCACAGTTGATACTAACTGTGATAATGTAAGCATTAAAACAATATTCACAGTATGTATATAGACATGCTCAAATTATAGTGTTCCACAAAACCGATCTAGTGTTAAACTCAAATCCTCCTAGTATTTGAGTTCCAACAGTTGCTATTACAGAAGTTAAGATAGCTATCATCTAGACCCATCCTTCCAATAATTTATACTAGCAGTGGTAAGGAAAAACGTGAACCACAGAACCACAATGCATCCACAAACATGCTTAGTCTAGGTTGAACAAGCATACAACACTACTGTAACTACCAGTTTCATAACAAAACAGATATCATTTTAGTTTGGTTTAATCTTCATTAATCCTGAAATCATTTAAGAGTGCAAAGAGTATGAAGCCCAAGGGAAAGAGTAAGGATAGAATCTTGCCTCAGAAACTTTTGTTCAAAGTTTCAATGTCGTCTTCTTAAAAAATCCCGGCGAGTTCCAAAACCCAGTTACTGTTCACGAGTACGAAACACTATTCCTGAACTCAAAATCTGATCTCCACCATTCAAATTGTGCGACACTGAGTCATGAACCTATCCTCCAAATTTCAGCTCGATCGGACCACGGACGAAGCAGGATCGGATGTTTGATGAAATATGGGCAGAATGGAAAAAAAACCCGTGGGACCCAGTTACTGTTCATGAGTACGAATCACTGTTCCCGTGGTCAAACTCTGATCTGCACCGTTCAGATTGTGTGTCGTTGAGTTGTGAACCTCTCCTCCAAAATTCAGCTCGATCGGACCACGGACGAAGCGGGATCGGATGTTTGATGAAATCTGGGCAGAATGGAAAAAACCTGTGCGACCCAGTTACTGTTCACGAGTATGAATCACTGTTCCTGAGGTCAAACTCTGATCTCCACCGTTCAGATTGTGCGTCACTAAGTTCTGAACCTCTCCTCCAAAATTCAGCTCGATTGGACCACGGACGAAGCGGGATCGGAGCTTTGATCAAACCTTGGCAGTATGTGAAAAACTGCGTTTTTCCTTCTCCACTTCCACAAAACGTGTGCTTTGTTTAAAAAAACCCTACACAGACGTCTACCTTATACTTATAGAGTTTTCCTAAACCCTAGGTTCATTTAAGTCCAACTCACAATCCTAACCGACCCATCCAATTAACGTAGAAGCCTACGACGGCTATAATATAAAACCCTAATTTATACTGTAATTAAAACCCTAGTTAGATGTATTTACCTAATTACCCTATTCACCATTAAATACTTAACAAATAATCTAATTGAACAAAATAATAATTAGTAAACCCAATTAAACCCAAATAAGACACACATAAAATAAGACACACATAGAATAATTAAACCAATTACACTTAAACCATTAATGCCAATTAAATAATTAAAACACTAACAAGTAATTCCAATCAAATAACTAAACCAATTACACTTAAACCATTAATGCCACTTAAATAATTAAAACACTAACAAGTAATTCCAATCAAATAACTAAAAATAAATATCATTTATATAAATTAAATCATCACAAAAGAAAACAATTAAGCACCTAATAAAAAAAATAATGACACATAATCAAATAAAATGCACTTAAATAATAAATTAAATACCATTAAATACCAGGAATATCCTTTTTAAAATTAGGGGTATTACAGCAATATTGGTATCTCTTTTGAAAAAATGAACTTAATGTTTGTGGGTATCATTTCTGGAAACCCACACGAGACTTCACTAGTCCACTAGGGGTAACTAGGGGTGTAAAAGGCTTGTTGCATATGCTAAGTGCAATCATATTCCCTACGAAAGTGGCGTAATCCATTTATTACTTTCTAGTTCATAGTTGTATAGTTGTTCATTTCATTTCTTTACTTTCTAGTTCATTGCTAGGAACTAGCAATATTTAAGTTTGGGGGTGTGATGAGCGCTGAAAAGTGCATATTTAAACCCCTTAAGCTTAGGTATTCTAGAACCTTTATCTATCTTATTTTACCGTTTTGTATTGATTTCGTGATATTTCCATTTTCAGGTACTTATCCCCAAAACAAGCTAACTCAGCCAAATAAGAACATAATTGAAGCAATTCCAGGATGATTCAAAGAAAGGAGCAAAGTAAAGCAAAAGGAAGCAAAGGGTGGAATTTCAGCAACTACGATCGATCTCAAGAAAAGTTCGATCGATCCAACTTTTATTGATCTCATCACTTCAAGATAGATCTGAGCTATGTTTACCCCTGTTCAAAGATCTTAAAAGTTCAATCGATCTAACTTCCTTCTCTGATGGATCGAACATTCTTGTCCTTATCCAAATGATTGATCTTATCCAGTTGTACCACCTTACCAACCACTTTTGTCCTTTTCCCAAAAATATCTTCAGAATATCTCAAATTTGTTTTTATGCAAAAAGGCGCTGCCATTGAGGATCGATCTAACTTAAATTCGATAGATCTCAGTCATGTTCGATCGATCGTACCTCAAATTCGATTGATCGAACCTCCCAAATCCCGAGAAAAATCCAAATTCCAGCTCATTAAAAGTTGTCTCATATCCAATCATTAAAGGATTATTGGTGTACAAGCCCAGCTCATTTGGGGTGATTTTTGACCTACCTATATAAGGAATATGAGCCACTTTTTGATATGCACTAGAGAGCCTTTTGATATACTTTGATACACATACTTAGTGAAGAAGAAAAAGAGGAGGAGGAGGCTAGACACCATTGGAGACTCTTCATCAACTAAGGAGCAGATTTCTTCCATGGAGCTTGCCCTTGAGGGTTGGAGGACATCATTCATGAGTGGCTAGACATCCTCTTGGGGCTAGAGTTAGCCCTAAGCATGCTTTCTACTTCCTGATTTATGTATTTTTGAGGGGATTTGTATTATGATTCATGTCTTGACACTTTTATATATATAGATCTTGTTTATTCAATGATTTATGTGGTTTAATGCTTCCAATTGATCATTTCATTCTATCCATATGTTTATGTATACTAGAATAGATGTTCATATGTTTATCTCTATTTCTTGTGTTATTGGTACATGTCTATGTGTATTGATGCTACAAATCTAGAGATTGTCAAGACATAGCGCTTAATGTCATGTTTTTGTAGTTTATTTGATGGTTCATACTTATTGCTTGATGGATTGTACCTCTCCCTTAGTTTAATTAGTTTAATTTCATGTCATTAGTTTAGTTGTAGTGTAGTTGTTAAATGGGAGGACAATCCATGCTTGTTGTTGATGTTCCATGCTTATGAATAACAAGTAACATATATCTCTAACCTTGTGATGTGTTTCGATTGTGAGCTTTAAGAAAGCATTAATGGCTTAATTTGATATGTTGTGCTATCCACCATGTTGTTTAGACAATATATGCTTAATTTGTTATCCATGCTTGTCGGAACAACCACACACACACCAATTGTTGCAATATATGTTCTTCCCCTCATTAATCATTCATTAAAGGTGTAGAAAAGCCATACTTAGTGGTGATCTCTAAACCCCAAGATCTCTCTCTCTTTTATTCTCTCTATTGCATTATTGTTTACTTTAATTTAAATTACATCTAGTTTAATTCAACCAACCAACTACTACTTTGATCATTCGACCTACTAACCCTAATTTTGATTCCTCAACCTAGTACGACCCTCAATCCCTTGGGACGATCCCTACTTATCCTAGCTATATTTTTAGTGAAAGGTAGTAGTGGCAATTTCTAAATATAAAACTTGGCTACATTGAATAAACTTTTTGGGTTTGACGACGCCCAACACCACCAGCTATCTAATTCCCGAGCCCGCCGATTTCTACCTACCATGCAGAGCTGCGAATTTCCTCCAATCAGAGGCTATTATTCTGACTTTGTCCTTATTCAAAGGAGTATGTAATTGATTTATTGAACATCATTGTAATAGATAGATAGAATTATTATTACCAAAAAAAAAAAAAATAGAATAGATAGTTTTTCTCTCTAGAATTAGGGTTTTGAAGAAGAAAGCAAGGATGAAAATGATGATGCTAACCTCCAAGCTAGCCCTTGAGGGTTCCATGTCCACTATAATGAGTGACTAAATCCTTCTCTTGGGGCTAGAGATAGCCCCTAGGCTTGCTTCTCAAACCTAGCTTTTGTGTATTTTTGGGGATTTTAGTTGTAATAGATGTTTTGACCATGAATAAATATAGATCTTGTGATTTCTACTAGATTTGTATGTATTAATTCTTTCAATTGATCATTTGGCTCTAGTCATATGTCTATGTATGCTAGAATTGATGTTCATGTTTTTATGTCTAGATTTAAAGAATTTGATGCATGTATATGTGTATTGATGATGTTAATCTAGTGATGGTTAAGGCATGGTGCTTAATGGAACACTTTTGTGATTTATTTGATGGTTCACACTTGTTTCTTGATGGATTGTATCACATCTCTAGTTTAATTAGTTTAATTTCATGTTTCTAGCTTAGTTGTAGTGTAATTGCTTTAATTTCTTAGGTAGGTGAACAATCCATTCTTATTTCTTGATGTTCCATGTTTTTGAATGCAAAGAGTGTATATCTCTAGATATTTGTGTGTGCATTAATTGTGGTTTAATTGAATAGAATCTTGGTCTCATTTGATAGGTTGTAATATTCATTAAAATTGGCTCGACAATCTATACTTATTTGCCATCCATGCTTAGTTTCAATTAATGTCACACACACACACACACACAAAGTTACAATTTAAATTTCCCCATTAATGCACAATTGCTAGTGTTTGATGAAGTGAAGCTTAGTAGTCAAATCTATGCCCTAAGACCTCTTTCCTATATCTTTTCCCTATTTTCTAGATTGCTCTCTTTTTACTTGCATTAATCTTTAATTGTATTGTAGCTTAAATAATCAATCACGAACAATCTTTGATCATTCGACCTACTAATTCGACATTAATTTCCATCACAAATACACCCCCAATCCTTTGGGATGATCCCGACTCATTCTAGCTCTATTTTTAGTTAGAAGTGGTAGTGGCATTTCATAAATTTAAACTTGGCCACACTACATAGATTTTCATTGCAATTTGGTGCATCGACACGTCCCCACACCAAGTTTTGGCGTCGTTGCTGGGGATTTGGCACCGTCGTATTTGGAAATTAATTAGGAATTAGTATTCTTTTGGTCTTGTTTTATTTTTATTTTAATTTGGTTACTTATTGTGTTTGTTCTTGATTGGCTAGGTTAATTGAGCTAAGAGATTGAATCAAACGGAGATTGAAGAGCAAGAGAAGCAAAAGAAGCCAAGTGAAGCTAAGCAAGAGCATAAAAAGCTCAAAAATAAAATAAAAATTACAAAGCAAGCAAGGCAAATAAAAAAAATTGAAAAGTCAATTGAAGTTGCTTAAGGACCCTTTATGAGCCTTTCTAAACTCAATCTCTAGTTAAATTGTGAGCCCGCGTGGAGACAAGTCTTTATTTTCTTAGATAGATCGTGAGCCTGCATGGAGGCAATTTAATTTTTCTTGCATATTGTTCAAAGCATGGGAGCATGGGATCATTGTATGTGGAGGATTGTTGATTATTGATTTGTTACAGGGATGAAGTGATTGTTTTGTTGATTTTATTATTGTGTTAATTGATTTTTGTGCGGTCTTAACCAACCGTTCATCATTTTAGTGGAAAATCTAGAGGGTCATCTTGGTTATTTAGACCCGAATTTCATGGAACATCCTCCTTTCAACCAATGTCTTCCCGGAGTTCAAGCTCCAATTCCTCCAATGATTCTCCATGATCATTACAATTTCCATGAATACCATACACCAACTTGCATTATGCTTCCTAATCAATATGAAATTAAGCCCGAGACTATTCAATTGTGTCCACTTTTCGCTTAAATGATGAGGAACCATATAAACATCTTGATGAATTTCTAGAAATATGCTCCACCGTGAAGTATTTGAATGTCCCGGAAGAAGTTCTTAGGTTACTTTTCTTTCCTTTCACTCTTAAAAATAATGCAAAACATTGGTTCAACAATTTGGGGGCAAATTCAATAATATCTTGGATACAAATGCAAAATGAATTTTTGAAAAATTTTTACTCCGTAAGTTTGACCAATTTAATGAGAACCGCTATTAGAGAATTTTCTCATAGGGAGAGAGAACTTTTACATGAGGCTTGGGAAAGATTGAATGAATTGCTAATGAAATGCCCATACCATGGTATTCCAAAATGGCAAGTGGTTCAATATTTCTATGAAAGCCTATCCGACATTCACAAGGACATTGTTGATACTTCATGTGGGGGTTCATATTTTGGGAAACATGAGGATGATGTTTGGCATCTTTTTTAAAAAATGAGTGAGAATTATTTGCATCAATATCACACTTCTTGGTTGGGTCATAATTCTAATGAAAAGAAGGAAAATTTGAAAGTGTGTCAAATTGAAAGTCCAATGGAGATTGTAGCCAAGGTTAAAACTATTTCTCAAAAACTTGATAAATTTTTATTGAGTCAAAAACTGGTTATTAAATCATCTCATTTTTATCACTCGTATCATTTTTGTGAGCCTTGCATGACATGTTATAGTGTTTTACATTTTACTTCCAACTGTCCCCATGGACATGTGTTTAATGAACACCTTAAACAAGTCAATGCTACATTTGCTCGCCCTTATTCAAATGTTTATGTCCTGAGGTGGGATAAAAATTCAAGTTCTTTTCAAGCTAAAAATTTTCAAAATTGATATGTTCCTCCTCATAAACGAAATGAAGGTTCTCAAAAATTTGTTTCACCTTCTTCCTATCTTCAAAGAATGAACCAATTTTCACATCCTCAAGTCTATGAATTTTAAAATGGTCTTCATCGCTCTCATGCACTTCCTAGTGATTCTAAATTTGAAGACAAGTTTTTGGTGGCTTTGGGTAGTTTGGAAATGAACACCAATTTGTTGCATTCTCATTCTCAATCGATATCGAAGCTTGAATCCCAAATTGGGATGATAGTTAATGTATTGAATACGAGAGAGATTGGTAAGCTGCTTAGCCAACCCGAAAGGACCTAAAGGCCCAACATTTTGTGGAAGCAAACTCTACATCGGGGTCCTTCCCAAGAACAAGTCCAAGCCATTACTACTTTGAGAAGTGGCAAACAAATTGACAATAGGGTTAAAAAACCAAGTGAAGTTAGTGAACTGGTGTAACTAAAAGTTGACACCGGTCTCGATTCTAATCCTACTCTTACTTCCTTAGAGGAAAATGTTCCAAATAGAAATTCTCAATCTTGTTCATCATCTCCTCAAGTTGCGAAATCTTACGAGCCAAAAGCTCCATTTTCATATGCATTGAGAGAGACTTCGCCTTTTGGGAGGCAAGAAGGAAAAATCCATGACATGATGGAGGTCTTTAAGTAAGTAAACATAAATATACCTCTCTTGGATGTAATTAAGTAAATTCCACCTTATGCAAAAATTTTGAAAGATCTTTTGCACACAAAAGAGAAAGAACAAGGGATAAGGCCCTAAAAAAGTGTTCCTCACGGAGTAAGTGAGTTCCATCATTTAATATAATACTCCACCTAAGTTCAAAAATCCCGGTTCTTCAACCATCTCATGTGTGATTGGAAACCATGAAGTTCATAGAGCTCTTCTTGACTTAGGAGCAAGTGTTAATTTGATTCCTTATTCTGTGTATGTCCAACTAGGATTGAATGAATTGAAGCCAACCTCGGTGGTGCTTCAATTAGCCGATAGATCTATCAAAACTCCTAGGGGCATGGTTAACGACATTCTCATCAAGGTTGACAAGTTCTACTTCCCGGTTGATGTTGTGGTTCTTGATACCGAACCGGTTGCCAATCTTACCAACCACATCCCAATCATCTTAGGAAGGCCAATTCTTGCCACCGCAAATGCAACTATCAATTGTAGATCCGAGGTTATGGACCTTTCTTTTGGTAACATCATGGTTAAGCTTAATGTTTTCAATATAAGTCAACATCCTATAGATGAAGATGAGTGTTGTCTCATAGATGTCTTGGATGAGGTTATTGAGGAGTCCATTCATTCCATAATAATAAAAAAACCAACCGGGGATAATCTTTCATCCCTCCTTTCCGAGGACCCTCTTGCATCTTGTCTCCTTGAAAAGTATGGTAATTGTGGGTTTGATAATGAAGGATCAATGAGTGAAGTAAATGATTTAATGGAATTCGTTGCAAGTTTAATTTTTTTACCTTGGAAAGCTCTAAAAAAACCTCTTCCTCCACTCTCTAGTACTCCACCGGTCCCATCTTTAATCTCTCCACCCACTCTTAAGCTTAAAACTCTTCCTTCTGATCTTAAGTATGCCTTCTTGGGCCCAAAAGAGACTCTTCCGGTCATCATTTCTTCAAGCCTTGAAGAGGACCAAGAGAATGATCTTTTAAATGTGCTTAAACAAAATAAAGAAGCTATTAGATGGAGTGTGGTGGATCTAAAGGGATTTGACCCTTCTATTTGTATGCATTACATACTTATGGAAGATGATGCAAAACCTTTTAGGGATGCCCAAAGGAGATTGAATCCAAACATGAAAGAGGTGGTTAAAAAAGAAGTTGTTAAACTTTTGGATGCTGGTATAATTTATCCAATCTGTGATAACAAATGGGTGAGTCCAACTCAAGTAGTTCCCAAGAAATCAGGGATTATGGTGGTTGAAAATTCGAAAGGTGAGGAAATTTCTAAGCATACCGTTAATTCATGGCATGTATGCATTAATTATCGCAAATTAAATGCCACCACTAGAAAAGATCACTTTCCTTTGCCATTCGTTGATTAAATTCTAGAGAGATTGGCCGGGCAGCAATACTATTGCTTTCTTGATGGCTATTCGGGGTACAATCAAGTAGGGATCTTTTAAACCAAGAGAAAACCACCTTTACTTGTCCTTTTAACACATTTACTTATACATGGATGCCTTTTGGTTTGTGCAATGCTCTCGCAACATTCCAAAGGTGTATGATGTCAATTTTCTCGGACATGGTGGAAGAGTATCTAGAGGTTTTTATGGATGATTTTTCTGTCTTTAAGTCTTCATTTGCTGCATGCCTTAAAAATCTATCTTTGGTGCTTAAAAGATGTTGTGAAACAAACCTTGTTCTTAGTTGGGAAAAAAGCCATTTCATGGTTCAAGAAGGTATTGTTTTAGGTCATGTCATCTCAAAAAGGGGTATCAAATGGATAAAGCAAAAGTTGAGCTCATTTCTGAATTGCCTCCGCCTTCCACAGTGAGAAAGGTTTGCTCATTTTTAGGTCATGCCGGCTTCTATCGCCGTTTCATCAAAGACTTTAGCAAAATTGCTAGGCCCTTGTGCAATCATCTCGCCAAGGAGACTCCTTTTGTCTTTGATTAAGCATGCCTTGATGCTTTCCATACACTTCATGATTTATTGTCATCTGCTCCTATTATGCAACCTCCCAATTGGTCATTACTATTTGAAATCATGTGTGATGCCTTTGATTATGCCATGGGAGCAGTTTTGGGGCAAAAGGTAGGAAAACTTCCACGCGCTATATAATATGCAAGCAAAACCCTTTTGGGAGCTCAATTGAATTACTCTACTACCGAGAAGGAATTACTTGTCGTAGTGTATGCTCTTAATAAATTTTGGTCCTATCTCTTAGTGTTAAAAGTCATTGTTTATTCTGATCATGCTGCTTTGAGGCATCTTTTGACTAAAAAGGAAACAAAGCCTCGTTTGATAAGATGGATTTTGCTTCTTCAGGAATTTGATTTTGAAATCAAAGATAAGAAAGGCACCGAAAATGTGGTTGCCGATCATCTTTCAAGATTAATGGTAGAATCTTCCCCAAGTCCACCAATTCATGATTCTTTTTCGGATGAACAGCTCTTCCAAATTTCCAATGGAAAAATGCCTTGGTTTGTCGACATTGTGAATTATCTCGCAATTGGCAAACTTCCCACTAATTGGTCAAGGTAAGAAAAGAACCGATTCTTTACCAACATCCAGAAATATTATTGGGAAGATCCCATTTTGTTTCGATATTGCCTGGATCAGATTGTGAGGAGATGTATTCCGTAGAGTGAGGTTCCTAGTGTCCTTGCGTTTTGTCATACCCTTGCATGTGGTGGGCATTTTTAGTGTAAAGAAGACTGCCTTAAAGGTTCTTCGAAGTGGGCTATTTTGGCCTACCATTCATAGAGATGCATACAATTTTTGCAAGGAGTGTGAAAGATGTCAAAAAATGGGATCAATTTCAAGAACATATATGATGCCCTTGACAAATATTCTTATTGTAGAGGTTTTTGATATTTGGGGCATTGATTTTATGGGTCCATTTCCTATGTCTTATGGCTTCCAATATATTCTACTTGCCGTTGATTATGCTTCTAAGTGGGTGGAAGCTTGTGCTACCAAAACAAATGACCATTCCGTGGTTATTCAATTCATTAAATCTAACATCTTCACTCGTTTTGGTATGCCATGTGACGACACTGGATTTTTTACAAACCTAGTGTGTCCTGTGATGACCCAAAATGGATCCAAAATGTGGAAGCTAAAAAGAAACATGGCCTCTAGAGATGTATATCATCCCTAAGACACAAAAGTGGCTTCCTAAGGAGTCCCGAGGCTCAACGGAAGCAAGAAGGAAACAAGGATTCCAAAATCTACAAGAAATGGACCAAGGGCAAAATGGTTATTTCACCCATAAATGAGTGCTACTGTGCACACCATTGGAAAGGGAATGAGAAATTAATAAATTTAGACTCAAGAATCACCTAATTCGGAGTCCGGATGGAAAAGATATGAAAATAGAACGAAGAGGCATCCTCTGTTTCAGAGACAACCCGACCTTATCTTACTAAAACTGGTATAACTCTCACTATGGTTGGATTTTTTTAAGTGTGGTTGGTATCGTTGGAAAGCTAACTTCAAGATCTTGAGTTTGTTCTCAAGAATGACCTGATTTGGATTAGAAACGAAGGAGATATGACCTTCTGAAGTTGACCCAAGAAATCTGTCCAAGAAGCTAAAAGGAAACAAAGCTTCAGGGAGGAACAGCTAGCTGATGTACAGTACCAGCCAGCCGAACCCCCCTTCATCAGCCGGCTGAAGTACAGTACCAGGCTGACCAAAACACCCTTTTAAGAGTGTAACTCTCAGGAAAAACACTGTGGACACTCATCGGTCGACTGATTTCTGCTATTAGCCGACCGATGGACCTGGTTGTAGCAGAAAAAGCTACTGCAAACCATGGCTAAGATGCTTGGCTCAATCCTAAAGCTATGCATGCTTTCTAATTGATCAAAACAAGTTTAGAAACCTCTTATGGACTCAAACAAGCATCCAAAACATGCCAAAAGAATGAGGGACTTCAAATGACACCCCAGTGCATGAATTTTTCATAAAAATTCATAAAATCTTCCAAAAATAGGTCAAAAGTTGAAACTTAAGAGTTTTGTGAAATGTGGACATGCACGCAAATGTAAAAAGACATTTAAGACGCGTCCCAATGGTCCGATGCCTTAAAATAACCCCAATGCAAAATATGACCTCTCTACGGCCAAAAATGCCTTACAATGCAATAAATGAAACCAAAATGCAAAACCTATAACAAAGTGGTGTTTAGCCCTTAGCCACACCTCATACATGATCATAGAGATTCTACGAAAGAAAAAGAATGGAATTCCCACTCCCCAATGCAACCATGGTAAAACAAAGACTTGCAATTTTTCAATATTTCCATAAGAAACCTTAAAAGCAAAAGTGTAAGAATACATGAAACATGTCATTGGCCTCTGGCCTCATCTTATACATGTTAAATACATTACAAAAGGTGTACTTATATACACATTACATATATGGAATCAAATATATACATTTCGACATAAAAGGCTACGAGTGGCATTTCAAGCCAACCTTTACAAGAATTAAAAACCTTCAAGTCTACAATCATCCAAGCAATGATGAACATCATGAACCAAGTCTTCGTACCTGAACAAAACCTCCAGTAACTTCGGGGTGAGTAAACAAGTTTACTCGTAGGGAATGAGCATGCATAGACTCAATTTCTTTACAAATTTTTACATTGACTTGAAACAATTCAAAAGGGACATGCTACCTAACGTCTATGTCAAAGTGAGACTCAGGGAACATCCTAAGCTATCTTAGATCATTTTTAGCATAAATCACATCATTCATGCAATTTAAATAACATAGAAGCATGTTATACAAAATAAAAAGAAGTAGATTCTCAAAGTCCTTAACTTGAAATCTAAAACATAAAAATAACTTAGCGGATGATGCCACCTAATGTCTATGTTCCAAATAAATTTATAAGATCATTTCCAAGCTACATTTGAACGTAAAAACACAAATCATGATATCGATACAATTTAACCAACATTAGAACTTTCAATACAATGCATAAAGTATGATTTCTCAAAGTTACCTCTTGAAACTCAAAATGGGAAATCAATTAAGGAACAACAAGTTATGATATCATGTAGTATCAACTTGAAATGAAAAGCGAAATCAAACAAGGTGGATACTTGGACGTTACGCAGGATCAGACTAACACCATAGTTACTTTAGGGTTACTAGCCCATGGATAACCACCTAATGTGTGCACTAGACTATAGAGGGACAATCCCCAATACTAGAACCATGTCCTGGCCGTAGTCAAACAACGACATCCCCAAGTTTCCAAAATCAACAAGTTATGCAACAACGTATATAGCAACATGTATATACAAGATAATCAACTATCTACCACTCACAACCAAATTTGGAAACACATACAATACATGCTCTAAGTTCACAACTACTATGGCATGAAAGATGTCAACTACAAGGTGTGCAACTCCTTAAATAAGGCAACAATATAATCCATAAAGAAAACATGCTTTCATGAATATGAATATAACAACAATGTCATTATATGCTGAAAACATAACCAAGTGAATATACTACAAGTCCAAGTCCATGATTTGAATATAGAAACAACTTCTGAAACACAGTTAGATCCATGGAGCCATCAGATAGAATTTGATTAAACAAAAATACTTAAATCCTCTAGATCTCAAATCAATTTCAAATAACCTCAAATTATTATATGCTAAACAACATAGCATGCTCATTACATATATCAAATCAAAAAAGCAAAATAAGCAAGACATCATCATGTAGAATTTAATTAATTTAAATTAATTAAATCTCTAATTTTCCAAAGTTGTTCAAATGATCCCAAATTAATATATAACAAGGACTAAGTCATGGTCATGCCATATATCAAGTCTAGAATGGAATACAAGCAAAACACAATTAACTAAAATTTAAATAAAATTAAATTCATTAAATCTCTTGATTTGAAAACTCATTTAAATCATCCCAATTTAATATATAACAAGGATCAAGTCATGGCCATGCCATATATCAAGTCTAAAGTAAGTTACATGCAAGTTACCATATATCAGTTATTTATCAAATCAACATAAGACATGCATACAACTTATAACTTATTACAAAAGTAAGTAAAACCACATAGGAAAATAAACTATAAGACCCCCCCTCACTAGAGAAGTGTCTCTCTAGAATCTAAGGCAAATCAACACAAAATGGCAAACCCTTTAAGGGTTATGTAGAGGAGGATGAGGGGAACAAAAAGTATTCCAAGCTTCATGGTCAAAGGTGAGTGAAAGGGCCTTAAATATAAGGCCTAAGCATCAAGCTTCTCTAATGGTGGCTAGGGTTTGTGGTGAGGAAGATAATGATAATATGTGATTAAGTGTGAGTGGAGGAAATAGAAATCCTCCACTCACTATGTGCTCTTACACTACCTCTCACACACACTAATGCAAGACTAAATTTGGAGTCTACATTTGTGACTCATCTAAGCATTCATTGTAGGCTTAATCCTAAGCCTACACTTGTCAACCATCCAAGACAACAAGTGCACCTATCCTAGGTCAAAAAGTGGGTGAATCTCCACCCTCCACATGTCATCATCCAAGGCATCAAAGTGTTCCACACAAATGTCAACAAGTGGACCAATGAGAGTGTGACACTTGTCACACTTTCCAAAAATTGCAAAAAGGTCCTTTTTAAAAATATCTTTCAAATTAAATTACAAAAGGGTCCCTAAGATGAAAAATAATTACTTTACATAATTACACTAGAACCCCAAAACTTAAAAAAATTACCAAAAAGTTATACATCCATGCCCTTTACAAGAAAAGTAAACATTTAACATGTTTTTCTACAAAAGTGAAAATGTAGATATTATGGAAATCAAATATTATGGATGCATGCAATTCCAGAGTCAAATTCAAGCACAAAAAGTGAGGTTGTGCCAACAAAGTGACAAACGATAAAAAGACAAAAAAATGAATAGTGACGAAAAACAAAAAAAATGGAAATGACTTGGTCCTTTAAGGAAGTTGTCAATCTAAAGAAAAGAGTCTTAGAAACCATTTCTGAGCACTTGAGATGACACTAAGTGATGAGAAACCAAACATAGAAAAGAAAAGACAACGGAAAAAATTTATCCGTAAAATTTGAGGAAAAAGGAAAGGAATGAAAATGATCGGGTCATTACATGCCAAGAGCCATGATTAGTGATGGAGGAAAGCATTTTTGTAATCAATTTTTGAAGCACTTATTTCTTAAGTACTCCGTTACTCATAAAGTGGCCACCCCATACCATCCTCAAACAAGTGGGCAAGTAGAAGTGTCAAATCGGGAAATAAGGCAAATTCTTGAGAAAACAGTAAACACCACCCGGAAAGATTAGTCGCGCAAGTTGAATGATGCTTTGTGGGCTTACCAAATGGCATATAAGACTCCCATTGGTGTCTCCTTATAGACTTGTATATGAAAAGCCTTGCTATCTCTCGGTGGAGCTAGAACACAAAGCTATGTGGGCAGTTAAAAAGCTCAATCTTGACCTTGACAAAGCCAGAGAGAATCGTTTGCTACAATTGAATGAGTTGGAAGAGTTAAGACATAATGCATATGATAATGCCAAACTTTACAAAGAAAGAACTAAAGCTTTTTGTGACAAACATATTATGAAGAAATCTTTTGAACCTGGTAAAAAAGCATGGCTTTTTAACTCTAGGCTAAAACTCTTTCCCGGGAAGTTGTGAACCAAATGGGAAGGCCCATATGAGATCATTTCTGTTGCGCCTCATGGGGCGGTTGAAATACAAAGCTTGAAAGATTTTACTACATTCAAAGTAAATGGACAAAGGTTGAAACCCTAAATTGAAGGGCAAGTGTTCCAAAGACATATGGAGTCCGCCCTCCAGTCTATGTTGATATTTAAGATTATTTGAACGTCGACTAGAGACGTTAAACCAAGTTCTAATAGAGTTGCCAAACTCTATTTCTCCATTTTCTATCTCATCTTTCATTTTTGCAGCATCTGAATAATGATATTTCTTGGTCTCATTCAAGTTTTCCAGGCATGTTGTGAGTTTTCCAAAAATCTGCATTCTTAAAGTTTTTTAGCCTAGGAGACTTTGATCGATCGAAATTTTTGCGTTGGAAATTTTTGCTCATAGGACTCAGTTTTCAGAGAATTTAGATCGATCATGGGATTTTTGATCAATTAAGGAAGGTTTCGATCTATCCCAAAAAAAGAAAAAGAAAATTCTTGTACCTTCATCTTTATTCTATCCCATGCTTTGTGTCCCTTATATGCTACATATCTTCCACTTCTCAGTTTTATCATTGATGCCTATGCTTTGATAGTTGTTAGTGTGACCATTTTCATATAGGTTTTCGGAATTCCAAAACCAAGCTTCCGTTGTTGGGTCCTTTTTGCTTCACCCATTTAGTACACTCTTTCCATTTTCTATTGCGTCTTTGTACATTGAGGACAATGCACAGATTAAGTTTGGGGGTATATTAGCATATTTTACATGTCGTACTTGATTTCTATACATATGGTATGATTTGAGATAGATTTTTGGGCTATGATTTTAATCTTTTGAGGACCATGATACTTAAAATTTAAAAATTGCTTGACTTGAGAGTCCAATACTCCTTATATGCCTTGTGGATGCCATTTAGGAGTAAATTTTTTGAAAGATTGATATCTTGCTTGCATTTGTGGTCCACATTATCTTGATTTTGTGATTGTTTTGAGATTCACTCTAGGATTCTACACTAGCATAGGCGCACACTAGCATTCATTTATGGGTTACATGCTTTGTTGATTATTGAATTGGTTATATCACAATTGAGCTAGTAGTGCATTGAGAGCTTTCATCTTGACAAAAGTGGATAACAAACCCTTTCATTGAGTAGTTGGGATTCTAGCCTCATCAAGCACTGAATTTCTCACGTCGAAAGGTGGAGGGCCCAAACTCTAGGTTAAAAATTAAATGCTAAAAAAAAAAAAAAAAAAAAAAAAAAGTTGCAAAAGCAATAAAAAAAGTGAAGACTTCTCTTAAAAGATGAGAAGTGGAAAATGATTAGATAGAGGTTGTTTTAATTTGTAGTCTAGTTGATTTGAGCTTGTAAGTCCTTAGGGGTGTTTCAACACCTAATGCCTAAAGCCATCTGGTTTGGGAGTCATTGACCTAACGCTTGACCTTATGGATCGCTAGAATGCTTAATAGATTAACATATTGCACCATGCTTCCATCTTTGATCCTTTAGGTTAGTAAAAAAAAAAAAAAATCGAGTGAAAAGAATAAGCGCACCTAGATGAATAAGCTTTAATAAAAGGTTCACTCTTTGTTTTGATGATCGGAACTAGATTTGTGTGGTAGTTTGAGGGTAAGGATGTGATTATTTCTTTAGTTGGCTTAGATAGCAACATATTTGATGCCAGTCCACTTAAAAGAATTCTAGAGTTGTTTTGATTTGCATGACCATTTTCTTGATGTGTGGATGATCATACTTGCTTTCTTGATGCTGAAATTTTGGGAGATTGCTTAGAAATGGTTGAAAAATTGCATACTGGAGGTAGTTTTCTCCCAATGCTTGTTTTGTATAATGGTGCCTCCCTTTTGAGAAAGAGCTCAATGTTTATGGGTATCATTTCTGGAAACCATCACGAGACTTCACTCGTCCACTAGGGGTAACCTAGGGGTTTAAAAGGCTTATTACATACGCTAAATGCAATCGTGTTCCCTACGAAAGTGGCACTATTATTTTATTGCTTTCTAGTTCATAGTTACTTAGTTGTTTCTTTCTTTTCTTTCCTTGTAATTCATTGCTAGGGATTAGCAATATCTAAGTTTGGGGGTGTGATAAGTGCTCAAATGTAACGCATTTTAGCACCTAAGCTAGCGTATTTTAGTCCATTCATCTATCTTACTTTAATATCTTAGATACTTATTTGTGTTATTGCCTATTTTAGGTGAATAATGTTCAAATAGGCTAATAAGAGCCATTTAGACAATTTTTAGAGTTAAGAAGCAAAGTTGGAAAGAAGCCAAGAAAATTGCATCAGAGGAAATTCGATCGATCGAAGGGAAGTCCTGATTGATCGAAGTGGTCTACAATTGATCGAAATGAAGGCGGTGCCAGCTCAGCAAAGTGGATAAGGCTCGAAGATATTTTTGATGCCACGTCAGCTTCGATCCATCGAAGCCAAGTGTTTGATCGATCGAAAATCTTCGATCGATCGAAAATGCTGCTGGCAGTGAGCTGTCTAATTCCTGAGCGCACCGATTTTTACTTACCATGTATAGCTTCGAATTTCCTCAATCAGAGGCTATTATTCTGACTTGGTCCTTGCTCAAAGGAGTGTGTAATTAATTTATTGAACATCATTGTAATAGATAGATAGAATTATTATTACCAAAAAAAAAAAATAGAATAGATAGTTTTTCTCTCTAGAATTAGGGTTTTGAAGAAGAAAACAATGTTGGAGATGATGATGCCAACCTCCAAGCTAGCCCTTGAAGGTTCCATGTCCACTATAATGAGTGGCTAAATCCTTCTCTTGGGGATAGAGATAGCCCATAGGCTTGCTTCTCAAACCTAGCTTTTGTGCATTTTTGGGGATTTTAGTTGTAATAGATGCTTTGACCATGAATAAATATAGATCTTGTGATTTCTACTTGATTTGAATGTATTAATGCTTTCAATTGATCATTTGGCTCTAGTCATATGTCTATGTATGCTAGAATTGACGTTCATATTTTTATGTCTAGATTTAATGAATTTGATACATGTCTATCTGTATTGATGTTGTTAATCTAGTGATGGTTAAGGCATGGTGCTTAATGGAACACTTTTGTGATTTATTTAATGGTTCACACTTGTTTTTTGATGGATTGTATCACATCTCTAGTTTAATTAGTTTAATTTCATGTCTCTAGCCTAGTTGTAGTGCAATTGCTTTAATTTCTTAGGTAGGTGAACAATCCATTCTTGTTTCTTGATGTTCTATAGTTTTGAATGCATAGAGTATATCTCTAGATATTTGTGTGTGCATTAATTGTGGTTTGATTGAATGTAATCTTGGTTTTATTTGATAGGTTGTGCTATTCATTAAAATTAACTAGACAATCTATACTTATTTGCCATTTATACTTAGTTTTAATTAATGTCACACACACACACACAAAGTTATAATTTTAATTTCCCCATTGATGTACAATTGCTAGTGTTTGATGAAGTGAAACTTAGTGGTAACTCTATGCCCCAAGACCTCTCTCCTATATCTTTTCCCTATTTTCTTGATTGCTTTCTTTTTACTTGCATTAATGTTTAATTGCATTGTAGCTTAAGTAAGTAATCACCAACAATCTTTGATCATTCGACCTACTAATCTGACATTAATTTCCATCACAAATACACCTCCAATCCCTTGGGACGATCCTTACTTACTCTAGCTATATTTTTAGTTAGAAGTGGTAGTGACATTTCATAAATTTAAACTTGGCCACACTACAGACATTTTAATTGTAATTTAGTGCATCGATACGACCCCACACCAGTCTGGTAATATCTTTCTAACCCTCTCTTGTTCTCACACATTGAGGACAATGTGAACACTAAGTTTGGGGGTAAGGCTGGTTGGGAAATTCTGAAATTTTTAAATTTTGATATATCTAATAACACAAGGTCATGATTTTTGATGTTATAAACATGAATTTGAGTCTGTTGATTGTTATATACTCTGTTTGTAGTTTGATTTTGGTTAGAAATGGTTTGTACGCTAAAATATTGTGAAAATGGATGCTTTAAAATTTTTGAAATCAGTTGGTGGCCTGTGGTCCACTTTGCTAGGATGATCTTTGTTTAATGAAATTGATCTTTGGAATGCTACACCTTGCACATATTCACACTTACATGAATTCTGTGGGGTAAAGACTGGCAGCCTCGTTTTGTTTTAATTTAGACAGAGATGAGTGGGTAGATTTGATAATTTTGATAACCAAGGCATAAGAAAAAAATATATAAAAAGTTTGGTATGTATGAAATGTAATAAAAGAAAGAAATTCTTCACCAATGTGAATAAAAGAAAAAAAAAAAAAAAAAAAGAAAGTGAAGGAAAAAAAAAGTAGAGAAGGATCAAGTTCAGGTCTGTACCTAGATTGCTTAAGTGATTAAGTCCTTAGGGGTGTGTTTTGACACCTAATGCCCTAAGACCATCTAGTCTGGTAATCGTTGGCTAAAAGCTTGTTACATAAGGGGTTTTGGTTGCCTAGATTACTTGAACAATGAAGTCCTGAGGGGTACTTTATCACTTAATGTCCTAAGACCATCTGGTCTGGGAGTTATTGGCTGAAAGTTCATTACATGGGTGATTTAAAAAGCTTAATAGACCTGAACATTGTACAGTATCCTTTTTAAAAAATGCATACCTGTAGAAAAAAAATAATAATGCCTTGGGAGTTGAAATTTGAAAAGTTTGTCTGTGAATTGAGGAATAACAAGGAATAAATGCAAGTATGGACAGTAAGCCACATATTTAATTGTAATATCACTTTTAAAAAGTGTTTTAGAGATTAAGATTATTGAATGAATGATTAAACCGATATATAGGGATCATGGCTGCTAAATCGAAATTGAAAGTTGAAAGTTTTTCTGATTACATGATTGGCTGTACTTGCTATATTCAACTGATTAATGAATTGCTGGGATAGTATGATTTGAAAATAGGCTTGAATAAGCTTACTGTGCACTTAAGGCACTGATTTGAGAAGTTTGTGGGTATCTTTAATGGAAACCCTCATGAGACTACAACTCGTCCATTAAGGGTAACCTAAGGGTTTAAAGGCTTGTTGCATAGGCTAAATGCAACCGTGATTCCCACGAAAGTAGCTTTTTAGTTCTGTATTGCTAAGGGACTAGCAATATGTAAGTTTGGGGGTGTGATAAGCGTTAAATATTGCATATTTGAGCCCCTAAATATACATATGTTAAGGCTTAAAGTGATACTTCTATCCATATTTAGACTGATTTATGTTTAATGTGTGTTTATAGGTACTTTCATGGTTAAAACTGGGACTTTATAATGATATCGAAGCATACAGAGTCGTTGTGGGTCATCTAGAGCAAGCTAAGAGCTTAAATGGTGAAGTTTGGAAGAATTCAAGACCTAGAGCTTGAGCCCAAGTCTTAAGGCTCAAGCCTTGAAAGAAAAAAAGGAGAAAAGTCAACAAGGCATTGAAGCTCGAGCCTTATACCTTAGAGGTCGAGCCTGAACAGAGGGTGCTCGAGCCTTGGCCCTTAAGCTCGAGCACAAGGCGTCGGAATTTGAAGAGTTAATTTTAATTGAAAAACTAAGCTTCCAGACCTCGTGGCATACCTCAAGGATCGAGCACCATCCATTGAAGCTCGAGCCTTGAGTAGCAAATGCTCGAGCCTGGTACCTAGTGCTCGAGCCCATAAAGCTTGGATCGAGCAATGTTAAAAGATTTCAATCCCAAAAATATTCTAACTGTGAAGAAAAAGACGCTTCAGAAAATAGTTGAAGAAATTTGGTTAAGTGTGAAAGTGAAGATCGAGCACCATCCAAAGAAGCTCGAGCCTTGTTCCTAAAGCTTGAGCCTTTGTTCTTAAAGCTCGAGGCTTCCATGACATGTCAGATTTAAGTTATGAGATTGTTCTCTTTCTACGACATTTATCATTCCAAATGGGCTATAAGACCTAAAAGCTTACCAGATCCTTATTTTCTTCTATAAAAGAAGGCATAAGCCTTGATAGAAGATGTAACATCCCGGTCATTTGTTTTCCTTTCCTTTTTCCTGAAATTTTTCGAATGAATTTTTTTCGTTTAATTTTCTTTTTTGAGCTTTGTTTTGTGTAGCTTAGTGTTATCTCGAGTGCTCAGAATTTGTTTCTGAGACTCTTTCGTGTGAATTGACATCTTCCTTTGAGGACCGAGTCATTTTCGCATTTTTCGTTTTTCGGACACTATACGCTATTTCGTCTTTTCCCTATTCTGTCATTTTCCCTATTTCGTTTTATCTCCGTTTGTCAGTTTTTGGCACAACCTCACTTCTCATGCTCGGAGTTGGTTTTTGACTTCACGTGCCTTCATCTTGAGTGGTTTCCTCGAAATACGTATCTTTACTTTTGCAAAAAAGTATTCTGGTTGCTTCCGGTGTCTACAGGGGCATAGATGCACAATTCTTCAGAATCTTGTTCATTTCTTGGGGTGTTTTTCATAAATATCTTTTGAAGATATTTTATTTCAGGGGCATCTAAGAAGATATCTTTTGGAAGATATTTTCATTCTGGGGCAATTTCGCAGTTATCCCTTTTTGTAGGGGCCATTGTGCAATTAACGAAAGTTATTGCAAAATGTCTCGTCTGGAGCTGGATCCTCATACGAGATTCATTTTCACATTTTGTCGAGTCGTGGACTCTTAGAATTCCGTTCTGGTCGTTTTTCTCCAGTTTCAGAATTTCCGGACCCGGTTGCCGCCGAACTTGTTTGGGGCATAACTTTCTGCTCGGGACTCAGTTTTTGACGCCGTTTCTTCCGTTATTTATATTTTCTCATTCTAAATCTTTTTTGTTCATGGAACTTTGCTGTTTGAGTGCGTCTGCTCAAAATCCACTTTTCCAGACCCGGCGAGGCCCTTTCGGGGCAGTTTTTGAGACTTACTATAAATAGGATGCCCTAAAGTGAAAAATCAGATTTTCACTCTTCTTCTCCACCTCTTGGCCAGTAGCCATGGAAGCTCCTTGGCTGGCACCCTTTGACCTTCTCCTCCACTTGATTTCCTAAGTGAAATCTCTTTGGCCTTTACGTTTATCGCTCCCCTCAACGTGCTCTACCATTCCCCCTTATTAGAATTCATTTCCTACCATTTCTTGAGTTTGGGTTAAGAGTCAAGTTTGGATTTTCATGGGGCTTCTTGGATATTCATACAGATTGTGTTGTCCCCGACAAAACCTAGGAGTTTCGTCGGATTCGGAGCCGTTTCAATTCGGTGGGGATTTGAGATTTTCATCTCAAATTGAGATAGGGGGTGTTTTAGGTTATATTCTTGCTATCTTGTATGCTATTGATGTTTATGCAACCCATATGCTCACTTTTGGTTCAAGATCTAGAAATTGATTTAAATGTGATTTAAATTCTACTTAATTGTACCATGCTTGTTTTCCAATTTTGACTTCATATATGGCATGACTATGACTTAATCCTTGATATATATTAATTTGAAATCATTTGAATAACTTTTGAAATCTAGAGATTTAGTAAATTTTAAATTAATTAAATTATACATGATGATAGCTTGCTTACTTTGTGAAATTGATATGATATTTCCAATCACCATGAAATGGACATTCACATATATTATTTTGAGAATTTTTGGACATCTTTGATTTCTAGAGAAATTAATTAATTAGCTTAATTAATTTCTACTTAGTATTCTAAAGAATTAGACTTGTATTGTGTTCTTAAATCAAGTTATGACATGTTGTATAACATATATTAAATTGGGATTAATTGTATGAGAATTGCAACTTTTAATTTATATTTAACTTTAGTAAAAGTTTAATTTACATGGTCTTAAATTGAATGAAATAAACTTGTAATGTGATATTACATTAGTTCTTGGCATGTTTTCCAACATAGGTTGATTTGAGAGCATTTGGTTAAGTTTGAAAATCAAGAGATTTTAATTAAAAGAATTAATTAAAATCTATTTTGTGGTCCCATTAGCTTAATTAAGGTTTTAACTTGATATTTGTATTGGCTATGACTTGTTTACTAGTATATATTAATTTGGGACTATTTGAAGTTGTTTTAGAACCTTGGTATTTAAATTAGCGTGATTTAATTAAAGTTCTACTTTGTTGTTCTAACAACCTAATTGAGTTTTAGAATGGATATAGGTGATGACCTTGCCATATCCTTTAACGTGTGTTAAATTGAGGTTAATTGGAATTGAATCGGAATCTATAGAATTTAATTGTGTTTATCATTTAAATTATATCAATTTGCTCCATGATCTAGTTGTGTTTTAGAAGCGGTTTCTATATTCAAATCATGGACTTAGACTTATTGTATATTCATTTGGTTATGTTTTGAACATTGGATAACATAGTTGCTATGTTTGTACTCATGAGAATATGTTTTCCTTATTGAATATATTGTTGCCTTGTGTAATGATTTGCACATTTCATATTTAACATCTTTCATGCATAGTGTGTAACGAATCGCACACTGAAGATTCGATATTCATCATATCATATTAGTTGTGGATTTAGAGCACGTATTGTATAGGTTTCCAAGTTTGGTTATGCTTGGTAGATAGTTGATTATCTTGCATATTCCTGTTGATATATGCGTTGTTGCACAACTTGTTGATTTTGAAAACTTAGGGATGTCGTTGTTTGGCTATGGCTAGGACGTGGTTCTAGTATGGGGGATAGTCCCTCTATATAGTCTAGTGCGCACATAGGGAGGTTACCCATGGGCTAGTAACCCTAAAGTAACTATGTTGTCAGTCTGACCCGGCGTGACGTCTAAGTATCCACTTTGTTTGATTTTGCATTTTATTTTCAAGTTGATAACTAGATGATGTTGTAACTTGTTGTTCCTTATTTGTCGTTCCATTTTAAGTTACATGATGTTAACTTTGCAAAATTGTGCTTTATGCGTTGTATTGGAAGTTCCAATGTTGGTTAAATTGCATCGATATTGAAAATTGAGTTTTGATGTTCAAACAAAGCTTAGGATTGATCATATTGATTCAATTATAACTTAGACGTTAGGTGGCATGACCCACTACTGTTATTTTGTGCTTTAGATTCTAAGTTAATGGTTTTGAGAACTTATACCTTGTTGCATTGTATAACATGCTCTTTTGTTGTTGAATTGCATGGATAATGTAATTCTTATTAACTTATATTCAAATATGCTTTTATCATGTTGTATGGATTCCTCTAGACTTTGTTCAATTACATTGATAATGTGATCCATGGTAACTATAAACTCATTGTACTAATTGGATGACTCCAACTTTGATTTGTTTCATTTATGTATTTATAACATGATTCTTGTTGCTTTGTATAACATGTTTCTATGTTGTTGAAATGCGTGGATGAAGTGATTTATGCTAGAAACACTGTAAGGTAGCTTAGGATGCTATCTGAGTCTCATTTCGATATAGACGTTAGGTGGCATGAACCCCTTTAACATGTTTCACCTTAAGGTGATAAAATTGTAAAATGCTAGGTCGATGCATGCTCATCTCCTATGAGTAGCTTTATGTTACTCACCCCTACGATACTGGGGCATATTTCAGGTATGAAGACTTGGTTCATGACGCCTAGCATTCCTTGGATGTCGGGTAGCTTTCAAGTTTCCATTTCATGCAAATGTTAGCATGAAATGTCATTTTGTTGACTTATATGTCAAAATATGTATATTCGATTCCATGTATGTAATGTATACTTAAGTACGCTTCTTTCAATGTATTTGATATGTATGAGATGAGGCCGGAGGCCAGTGACCATTATATTGTATTCTATGTACTTTTTAACTTCATGAAATATTGTGAAAATCTTGAAAAATCGCAAGTCATTGCTTCACCATGGTTGCATCGGGTGTGGGAATTCCATTTTTATTCTTTCATAGGGTCTCATTAATCTTGTATGAAGTGTGGCCAAGGGCCAAACGGTCAATTGACTCCATTTTGTATTTTTGGATTCCATGTTTTCCATTCTAAGTCCATTTTTGCCTTTTTGCCCGTTGGGGGGTCGGATTTTGCATCGGCTATGTTTTTAAGCCATGGACCATTGTAGCACGTCTAAGTAGGTAAGTTACATTTGCGTGCATAGTTGTTTCCGGGCAAAACCTCATCATTTGTGTTTTGAGCCTCCAACGGACTCATTTTGCGTTTTTGTTGCATATTCTGATATAGGGGCATTTTAGACTTTTTAATATGGTTTTATTTTCTTCTTTCAATATGGTTGAATAGAAAACATGATTTTAGGGGGGGTTTCTTTTTTGTATTTTTCCAGAAAATGTCGTCTTGGCATCGGAAATTGCATCCGAAGTTCAGCTCTCAGTTTTTAAATTTAGCAGCTTTTTGGACCCCTGGACCTGTTTTCTTGGGAGGGCATTTTGGGCATTTCACAGTGCGTATTATTTGATTTTCTTTGTTAGTCACGTAGAAGTCTCGATTTTGAGGGGGGTTTCTTCTTTGTGTTTTTCCAGAAAATGTCATCTAGGCCCTCAAATTTCCATTTTTTCAAGAAAAACTCCTGCTGCCAGGTTTTTGGGTCGCACCCTTATTGCCCCTTTACATCTAAACGTTTAGATGGGGTCTCGTAACCGGTTACATGAGTGTGGGCAGCATTTTTGTCACTTTTTTTGGCCTTCTAACCGGTTAGATAGGCCATCTAACTAGTTAGATGTTCTTGGGTTTGCTATTTTTAACCGCTTTGCCCCTTCTTCTTCCGTAAGCCATAACTTCTTCATCTAGACTTCGAATCAAGCGATTTTTAAGTCTAGATTCATTAATTTTTTTGTTGTCTTTCCAATGGTGTGCTCGGTGGCACCCACTTTTAAGCTGGAAATGATAATTTTGCCCTTAGGTTCATTCTTGTTCGTTTTTGAAACGTTGCTTCCCCATTTGATTCCTTTGGGTTCCGTGACCTCGTTGAGGGTCATAATAGTGTCTTAGAGCCATGTTGTATCTCTAGAAACCGTTGTTTTGTCTTTTGCTTCCCCATTTTGGATCCATTATCGGGTCATCTTTCGGTTCATCAATGACGCACCGGGTTGAAAAACTTGGGCCGTCACAGAAGAGGTCCAAAATTTTAAGTCCTTTTTCTTATGTGATTCAGAAGATTGATACTGTGGTGGCTTTTAGGGTTTCCATAACCTTAAAAGTGAAGATCCTGAGAAGAGAAGTGCCGTTTGTGATGATGGAGATGATTATAACACAGATGATATCCGACATCGTCATGAGTAGCTAATTCCTCTCTTAGGGCATTGATGTAACCCAATCTAGTATCATGGTTTGGTTGTTCTTAACTTTGGGAGTATTTTAATGTATATTATGTTTTCTTGATTATAATACTATGAGCAATTAAGACAACTCAATTGGTTTTCATGCTTTGAATAGATTACAAACTGTTATTACCTTGTCTTAGATATAACTATTTGCTTTCTATTCTTAACCTATCTTATTGGACAGTATCGGGCGGAGCCCTGCCAAACTTGAGAATAGAGGTCATATAATTGTGTTCCAACATTTTTGTAAAAGAATGTTTTCATAGTATATGCTTAGGAAAGATGGATTATTTGCAAAGTAGTTAAAGAAGTTAGAGTGGATAGGTGGATAGTCCATGCTAACCATAGACAGGTTTTAGTTAATAGCATTTTATAAAACATCTTTCTTTAAAACCCGAATTGAACGAATGTTATTGAGTTCAATTCATTTAAAAACATAATTTGTTAAATCCCCAGAGTTGACACAATTAACAATAATATGATGATTGTGGTGAAGTCAAAGCCCTAAGATTTCCTTCTCTGATCATTCTAGTTTAATTCAGTTTAATTTTAGTTTAATTTTCAGTTTATAATCATGACAACCAAATCAATCTACTCAACTAGTTACCTGTAGACCAATAGAATTAGTTAAAAGCAAAATTTAGTAACTCATCTCTCTGTGGTATCGACACCTCTCTATATAATGCTATTCTGCAAGGATTCGTGCTGTTGCGAGTGGTAAATTTATAAGTAGTATGCAAAAACACAGAACAACTAGCAAATATGGGAGGGAAGAAAGCTCTAAATCAAATAGACTTTTCCATGGAAATTGTCGCCGAGGTCAAAAATCTTACTCAAAAGTTTGATAAATTCCTTTTGAATCAAGGTCCGGCAATTCAATCTTATTCCCACCATTCCAATAAAATGTGCATGACTTGTTCTAGTTACACTCACCATACTTCAAATTGCCCTCTTGGACAAATCATACCAAGTGAGTCTCAAGAACAAGCAAATGCCACTTTCATTCATCAAGGGAATAACCCTTATTCCAATTCTTACAATTCGGGATGGAAGAATCATCCAAACTTTGCACGGAAAAATCAAGGAGATGGTGCAAACCCTCCTCAAACTCAAGGTTACCAAGCAAAGTATGTTCCCCCACATCTCCAAAATAAAAATCAGAATTTTTAAGGTTACCATCCTTCATTTTATCCTCAAAATGTGAACAATATTCTCATCCTCAAGCAGTAAATTTTCAATCTTACTCTCATCCTTAAGCATTAAATTCTCAATCTTACTCTAGTACAAATCAAGTGCCTCCTAAGAGTCCTACTTTTGAGGACAAGGTCTTGGAGGCCTTGGGTGATCTTCGGAAAGATAATCAATTGTTTCATTCTCATTTTTAATCAATTACAAAGCTTGAAGCTTAAATTGGGCAATTAGCTAATTCATTAAATGTGAGAGAGAAAGGTAAGTTGCCTAGTCAAACTGAAACCAATCCTAAGGGGCAATTTATGGCGCAAACAAATCCTTCATTGGGATTTTTTGGAAATGAGGAAGTTCAAGCAATTACTACCTTGAGGAGTGGTAGGATAGTGGATAATGAGGTAGAGGTACCTAAGGAAGATAGTGAACTGACACAACCAAGTGGTTGCATTCGTCCCATTCAAAATCCTATTCCTACTTCCTTGGATGCTAGTGGTTCCAAAAAGGACATTCCATTATCTTCTTCATCATCTCCCCAATTAGAGAAGCCTTATGAGCCAAAAGCTCCATTTCCTCAAGCATTGAGATAGACGTCATCATTTGGGAGACAAGAAGGAAAAATTCATGACATGATGGAAGTGTTTAAAGAAGTGAAAATTAATCTTTCTCTTCTAGATGAAATCAGGCAATTTTCACCATATGCAAAGTTCTTGAAAGACTTATGCAGTCAAAAGAGGAAGAGCAAAGGAAAGGACCTTAAAAAAAGTGCTTCTAACGGAACATGTGAGTTCTATGCTTCTTTCTAACACTCCTCCTAAGTTCAAGGATCTGGGTGCTTCAACCATTTCTTGTGTTATTGGAAACCAAGAGGTTCATAGAGCTCTCCTTGATTTAGGTGCAAGTATTAATCTCATTCCATACTCTGTTTACTTGCAATTAGGATTAAGGGACTTGAAGCCAACATCGGTAGTGATCCAACTAGCCGATAGATTAATAAAGAAACCTAGGGGAATTGTTGAGGACATTCTAATTAAGGTTGATAAATTTTATTTCCCGGTTGATTTTATGGTACTTGATATTGAGCCAGTCCCTAATCTTACCAATCACATTCAAGTTATCCTAGGAAGACCATTCCTTGCCACTGCCAATGCCACCATTAATTGTAGATCTGACATCATGGACATCTTTTTTGATAACATGATGGTTAAGCTTAATGTATTCAATGCGAGTCAACATCCCACAGATGAAGATGAGTGTTTCCTAGTGGATGTCTTGGATGAAACCATAGAAGAGAATCTTTCCTCTATTCTCTCTAAGGACCCTCTTAAGGCATGCCTTTATGAAATGTTTGAAAATTATGGTTTTGACATAGAAAAATCCATAAGTAACGTAAATGCTTTGATGGACTTTGTGGCCTCTTTAGATTATCCACCTTGGAAAAGCAAGAAAGAACTTATTCCTTCACGTTCTAGTACTCCACTAGTTCCTTCTCTCATCTCTCCTCTTACTCTTGAGCTTAAGCCTCTTCCATCCAATCTCAAATACGCCTTCTTAGGTCCAAAAGAGACTCTTTCAGTCATCGTTGCTTCAAATCTTAAAAATGACCAAGCGAATGATCTTTTGGAAGTGCTTAAAGCTAACAAAGAAGCCATTGGATGGAGTGTGGCTGACCTAAAAGGCATTGACCCTTTTATTTGTATGCATTGCATACATATGGAAGAGGATGAAAGGCCATTTAGGGATGCTCAAAGGAGATTGAACCCAAATATGAAGGAAGTTATCATGAAGGAGGTTGTGAAACTTCTAGATGTGGGAATCATTTATCCTATCTCTAATTTTAAGTGGGTTAGTCCAACTTAAGTGGTTCCCCAATCGGGAATCACAGTTGTTAAAAATGCTAAAAGTGATCTTATTTCGAAATGCACCACCACTTCTTGGCGAGTATTGATAAGCGCTGAAAAGTGCACATTTAAACCCCTTAAGCTTGAATATTCTAGGACCTTATTATATCTTATTTTCTCATTTTAGTCTAATTTCATGTTTTTCCCCTTTTCAGGCACTTATCCCCAAATAAGTCAATTTAGCTGAATTAGAGCATAAAAGATGTAATCTCAAGCTTAGTGGAAGAATGGAGCAAAGTGGAAGCAAAGTGGTGAAAGGAAGCCTTCTTCGATCGATCGAACCAAGCTCCGATGGATCACACAGTGATCGTTCCAACCATGCCATGATGGATTAAACCTTTTGTCCTAATCCTCAGAAAATTTCCCTTTTCGATCGATCTAACATTCCTTCGATCGATTGAACATTTTTGATCTTATCCTCACCTACCATTTTTGTCCTTTTCCCAAAATATACTGAAAATATGTCACTTTTGTCATTATTCCAAAAAGGTGCCGCCATAGTTCGATCGATCGAAGCACCCTTGTGATCGATCGAACCTCCTCAAGTGCGAGAAAAATAGAGCTCTAGCCAATTAAAAGGTGTGCTCGTGGTACAATCATTGAGAGGTCCTAGTGCACGAGGTCTAACCATTGGGTGTGACATTTGAGTTACCTATATATGGATTTTGGCCATTTAGAGAAAAAAAGAGGAGAGAATTAGATAGAACCATACAACATAGAGGTTGGAGGAGTCTAGAGATTAAAGGGAGAGATATACACCATTTAGGAAAGTTCTTCCACTTATCTAGGGTTTCTACCAAGAAGAAGGAGATCATTTCTACCATGGAGATAGCCCTTGAGGGTTGGATGACAACATCAATGAGTGGCTAAACCATTCTCTTGGAGTTAGAGATAGCCCTAAGCATGCCTCATAGACTTTGATGTTTGTAATTAAGGGGGATTTGTATTGTATTTGTTGTCTTGACATCTGATATATATAAATCTTGTTTCTACAATAATTTGTGTTGTTTAATACTTCCAATTGATCATTTAATTCTATCCATATGTCTATGTATGCTAGGATGAATGTTCATGTATTTATTTCTAGATTTTGTGACAATGATGCATGTCTATGTGTGTTGATACTATGTATCTAGTGATGGTCAAGGCATGGTGCTTAAATAGATTACTCTTGTGGTTTGTTTGATGGTTCATTCTTATTTCTTGATGGATTGTGCCACTTCCTTAGTTTAATTAGTTTAATTTTCATGTCACCAGCTTAGATGTAGTGTAGTTGTCTTACTTTCTTAGATAGGTGGACAATCCATACTTGTTGTTTGATGTTCCATGCTTATGAATGCAAGTAGTATATTTCTCTAGATTGATGAGTGTGCATTAATTGTAAACTTAAAGGAAGGAATAATGGCTTGATTTGATATGTTGTGCTATTCACTAGTTTGGCTAGACAATGTATGCTTCCTTGGCCATCCATGCTTAAGAATTCAATTAACGGCACACACTTTCCTTTACAACATATAATCCCTCTAATCCATTAAAAATTGAATGTCTAGGAAGGTGGTGCTTAGTGGTGAACTCTAAGTCCCAAGACTTCTCTCTTATATTCTCTACACTTCATTTACTCTAGTTGCTTCACATTGCTTTTATTTAGTTTAAATTGTAGTTTAATTAACCAATCAAACCATCTTTTGATCATTCGACCTACTAACCTGACATTGATCTCCAAGCAAAAATACACTTCCTTTCCCTTGGGACGATCCATACTTACTCTAGCAACATTTATAGTTAGTAGTGGTAGTGGTATTATCTAAATTTAAACATGGCCACACTACACACTTCATATTTGTGCAACTAGGTATTGATGGCAAAAGTAAAGCACACACCAAGTTTTGGCGCCATTTCCGGGGATTGGCACCGTCGTATTTTGGAAATCAATTAGGAATTAGTACTCTTTTGATCTTGTCTTTATTTCATTTTATTTTGGTTACTTATTGTATTTGTTCTTGATTAGCTAGGTGCATTAAGTCAAAAGGGTGACACAAAGGGAAATTCAAAAGCAAAAGAAGCAAGCTAAGTTAAGCCAAGTATAAAAAGCTAAAAATCTAAAAATTGCAAGGTAAAGCAAAGCAAGGTAAGGCAAAAATTGAAAATAAATTGAAGTTGCTTAAGGACCCTTTGTGAGCTTTTCTAACTCTCTTCTTAGTTAAATCATCGGCCCTCGTGGAGGCAAGTTTTTAAATTTCCTAGATAAATCGTGAGCCCGTGTGGAGGCAATTTACTTTTCTTGCATATTGTTCAAAGCATGGGAGTATGGGATTAATATTTGCGGAGGTTTGTTGATTGATTTGTTACAGATGAGAAGTGCTTGTTATATTCTTGTTGTGATTTGTTGTTCATTTTGATAGTGCATGTATGGTCGTAGATCATTGAATCCAACTCTTGCCCTACTTAATTTGAATCTTGAATCCATTGTTCACAATCCTAGGGGAAGGGGTAGCTCTCATCAATCCATTTCATCGATGGATAACATTAATGAGGACCATATGGAAGACCTTGGTCACATTGACCAACAAGGTATCCTTCACCCTAATGTGCATCATGACAACATCCAAGTACCATTAGGTATGGCAAGGCCTTTCATTGCACAACAACAAAGCCATGTTTAATTGGGAATGTCTCAGCCAATTGATGTTCCACCTCAACCTCCCATAGTTCAGGGAAATCATGGTGTTCGTGTAGCGCCACCGGTTGTGAATTCCCTTCTCGTTTTGAGAGGTCATTATGTACCAAATAAGTACAATGCACCAACGTGCATTCAATTACCTCTATTTAGAGCACATCATTATGAAATCAAACCACAAACTATTCAAATGCTTCCTAATTATCATGAACTTCTAAGTGAAGAACCCTACAAGCATTTAGATGAGCTTCTTGAAGTGTGTTCCACTGTGAAATAGACGGACATGCCGGAAGAGGTTTTGCGACTAAAACATTTTCCTTTCACCCTTAAAGATAAGGCAAAATATTGGTTCAACAATCTAAGACCTTTTTCGATAACTTCTTGGGCAGAAATGCAACAAGAGTTCTTGAAAAAGTATTATCCGGTTTTAAAGACCAATGCAATGAGACCTCATTCAAGAGTTTTCTCAAGGGGAAGGGGAGATGTTTCACGAGGCATGGGAGCGCCTCAATGACTTGCTTAGGAAATGTCCACATCACGACATTCCTAAAAGGCAATTGGTGCAATATTTCTTTGAAAGTTTGTCGGATAATCAGAAAGGAATGGTAGATGCTTCCATGGGTGGTTGATATCTTGATAGGCATGAGGACGATATATGGCGTCTATATGAGAGTATGAGTGAGAATTTAATGCATTGATCCTTGCCTTCCAAAAATAGTAGAACTCTAGGTGAAAGGAAGAATGTCGGCTTGTATTAAGTTAACAATTCTAATAACATAGCCGCCGAAGTGAAATCTTTATGCCAACGGTTTGATCAATTTTTGATCAACCAAAATTTGGCGAATCAAGTATCTTCCTCCCCAAGCCATACTCATTAAAATTCCAATAAAGCTTGCATGACTTGTTCTAGTGTTTTACATTCTTCTTCCAATTGTCCCCATGGACATGTGCAAAGTGAGCACCATGAATAAGTGAATGCCTGATGCGCACAAATGTGTACCACTTAAAAATACCACTTATAACAATAACACATTCATCATTGCAGATTAATGCTATAATAAGGGGTTGTCGAACCACAAGATTGTTAGCTTATGGCAAACAGAATTGTAAAATTACTTCCTAATTTGATAACAGAGATGATAGTTTGATTGCTTTGTCACTTAAACTATAAATTTAAATTTCATAAAACAGTAAATAATGTGATTATAATGGATTGAACTTATAAAGAGAAGGCTAGGGAAATGATTTCACCTCAACCTCATAAACATGCTAAATTGCACTCAACTTAGGGATAGACAATTATATATATAAAATGATGTGTAGAAGCATAAAACTACCACAACATCGTCAAGAAGATCATACATTTCAGGATTAAGCATAACCCATCTTTGGTTAGCATGGTCCATTCACCTAAACTAGGTTGTGGTATAAACCATCTTCCCTAGGCATGGCCTATCAAGGTCCTTCAATGGTATGTTGCAGCACATGAAATCAATTAAATATCATAGATTTTCTTCAGTTAGTATGGACCATCTACCTAACTACATTAATCTAAAGGTGTAGCATGGTCCATCTTCTTTAAGCATAACCTATATAAATACTCAATTATATGCCAATATAACCATTCCATAAATTTTTTCCCATTGTCACTATAGAAAATCAAGTGTATAATTGTGTCAATGTGATTTCTAAGATAAGAAGAACAAATCAACACAAATATATATTCAAATGATAATCACTTACATTAATTCAATGTAAAATACATTAATTCCATGTAAACATTTCTAATTTATGAAACTGAATATATACAAGAAGAATCCCCAAATTGAAATACAAATCAATACATGTTTACTTGGTCTAGGTTACATCAACTCCCTAAAAAGGAAGTTAGCCTCTCATGGATATGACAGCAACATCAAGGATTGAAGAAGAGAATAAAATCCCTCCTCTCACCATTGTTGTAAAGCTTAGTATAAGAACCCTAAGATAATCCTCTCCTTCACAATTTCTTTCCAAAAACCAAAACTAACTGATTCCTAAGAAGCCTTTGCCCCCTCTTTATCCTTAGATGAGTTTCAAAATAAAATAACTCGTTGAAATTCAAATTTTCACTCAAGATAAAACAAAATCGGACTTAATAAAATTGGGGGCCTGTACCCTTGTGTCCGGAAGCGAAGCTTGGCGTCCGGAAGCGAATTCTCGCATACGGAGGCTAGGTCCTAATGGTTGGCATCCGTATACTAGTATTTGCGTCTGAATGCGAGGCATGCTACTTTGGATTCTTCTCTGTTTGTTTAGCTCTGGTTGTATCCATCCCCTATTTAGGTCATTTCTCTTTGAAAACCACTTGATATGTATTCCTGATATGACTTGTACTCCAAAAACCCTTAAAACCTTATTCTTATTCCTTTTTAGCAATGAGACCTGAAAAAACACATAAACATAAAAATGTAGTTAATCTATATACACAGATTAAATAATGGGCATAACTAATGCAATTAGGGGCGCTTAAATATGCAATATTTGACGCTTATCAGACCCCAAACTTACATTTTGTTAGTCCCTTAGCAAATCAAAATTTCATCAATGGATATTTAAAAGATTCTTTAAGAATGTGAAGTGAAATTTCTATTAAGATATTTTTAGAGATTTTTGGTTCATGGTAATAAAGAGATAAGGAAGCTTAGATTGGAAAGAATTTATTTCCTTGAAGTGCTAAATTTAATTTCAATAGCTAGATGATATAGTTATCTTTCTAGTCCTTTTAAATTGGATTCATCAATATGATGGAATTCACATATCTGACCGGGACTAGGTTGTCAATGTGAGGCTTAAGCCGCTGACCATTGACTTTAAAAAGATTCCCATTCTTTGGGTCTTGCTGCTTAACTGCACCATAGGAGAAGATAGAAGTGATTAGAAAAGGTCATTCCCAGCATGAACGAAGCTTCCTTGGGAAGAGTTGCAATCGGGAATTGAAAAGCCAAACTTTTTGACCTGAAGCAAAAGACTTATTGATGATATATTTGTCATGAAATTTTTTAGTCTTTGCTTTATAAATTTTGGCATTTTCATAATCCTCATTCCGGATTTCTTCTAGCTCATTGAGCTGCAATTTTCTGTTAAAGCCGGCCTGATCAAGATTGAAATTGAACCTTTTTATGGCCCAAAAGGCACAATGCTCTAATTCAACTGGAAGGTGACATGCCTAACCATAAATAAGCTGGTATGGTGACATGCCAATTCAAATCTTAAAGCAGTTCGGTAGGCCCAAGGCGCATCGTTCAATGTAAAGACCAATCTTTGCGGTTCGGTCGAACCATCTTTTCAAGAATATGTTTGATTTTCTGATTTGAGACTTCCACTTGACCACTCAATTGAGGATGGTAAAGCGTGGCAACCTTGTGAGTAACAGAGTACTTAAGTAGAACAGATCGAAGATAACGATAGCAGAAATGGGACCCTATATCACTTAAGAGTGCTCTAGGTGTACCAAACCGACTGAATATGTTTGTTTGAATGAACTGGACCACTGCAGTGTGGTCATTGCTTATGGTTGCCTCAACCTCTATCCATTTAGATATATAGTCCACCGCTAGGAGAATGTAAATATATCCATATGAAGATGGAAATGGTCTCATAAAATCTATTCCCCATACATCAAAGATTTCGATAATTATAATGGAGTTCATTCGCATCATGTCCCTTTTAGACATGGCCCTAAGCTTTTGACATCGCATACAAGACTTGTAAAAGTTATGAGCATCCCTGAATAATGAGGGCCAATAAAATCCACTTTGACTGACTTTAGATGAAGTCTTTTTGGCACTGAAGTGCCCTCTACATTCAAAAGTGTGGTAGAATTTTAAGATATTTTGGACTTTAGATTCAGGAATGCATCTCCGGATTATTTGATCCGGGTAATACTTGAACAATTCTGGGTCTTCCCAAAAGAAAATTTTGATTTGAGCGAAGAACCAGTCCTTCTCTTACTTAGACCATTTTGATGGAATTTTTTCAACCGTAAGATAGTTGACAATGTCAGCAAACAAAGGAGGCGACACATGAGAAATCTGGAATAGTTGCTCATCTGGAAAGGAATCATGAATTGGAGAAAAATCAGAAGTGGTCTCAATAAGAATCCTGGAGAGGTGGTTTGTGACCACATTGTCAATTCCTTTCTTGTCTTTAATCTCAATGTGGAACTCTTGGAGTAAGAGTATCCATTGAATGAGTCACAGTTTGGTCTTTTTCTTTATAAGTAGATGTCTTAATGTTGCATGATCCGTGAAAACAATGACCTTGGATCCTAAAAGATATGAACGGGATTTATCTAAGGCATAGACAACTGTTAACAACTCTTTCTCAGTTGTTGTATAATTCATTTGAGCATCTGAGAGAGTCTTGCTAGTGTAGTAAATAGTATGAGGAGTTTTATCCACACGCTGGCCCAAAACAACACCTAATGCATAATCAGATGTATCGCACATGATCTTAATAGAAAGAGGCCAATTAGGTGGTTTCATGATTGGGGCAGAAGAGAGTAGTGAATAGAGCTTCTTAAAAGCTTCCAAACATGCTTCATCAAAGTTGAAATTAGTGTCCTTTTTAAGAAGGTGGCATAAAGGCCAAGATATCTTGCTGAAATCCTTGATGAAGCGGCGATAAAAGCCAGCATGGCAAGAAAAGATCGAATTTGTCTCACCGAAGAAGAAGGAGGAAGGCTATGAATTAACTCAACTTTTGCCTTATTGACCTCAATCCCTCTTTTAGAGATAATGTGTCCCAAGACAATCCCTTCTTGTACCATGAAGTAACTCTTCTCCCAACTTAATATCATATTTGTATCCTTACATCTTTGAAGCACGAGTGATAAATTATGGAGACAAGAGTCAAAAGAAGATTCAAAGATAGAAAAATCATCCATGAATACTTCAAGAAAATTTTCCACCATATCATAAAATATGGACATTATAAATCTCTGAAAAGTAGCTGTTGCATTACATAACCCAAAGGGCATGCGATAATAAGCGAAAGTTCCAAAAGGATAAGTGAAGGTGGTCTTCTTTTGATCTTGAGGATCTATAGCCACTTGGTTATTGCCAAAATAACCATCAAGAAAACAATAGTAACTTTGGCCAGCTAACCTTTCTAAGATTTGATCAATGAATGGAAGTGGAAAATGTACTTTCCTAGTTGTAGAGTTTAGTTTTCGGTAATCTATGCACACATGCCAACCAGTGGTAGTGCATTGTGGCACAAGTTCTCCCGCTGAATTTTCAACAACGGTGAGGCCGGACTTCTTTGGAACAACTTGAGTGGGTGTGACGGCCCAAGTTTTTCAACCCGGTGCGTCAGTGATGAACCGAAAGATGATCCCATAACGGATCCAAAATGTGGAAGAAAAAGACAAACAATGGTCTCTAGAGATACAACATGACTCTAAGATACCATTGTGACCCTCAACGAGGTCACGGGACCCAAAGGAATCAAATGCGGAAACAACATTTCAAAAACGGACAAGAATGCACCTAGGGGAAAAATCATCATTTCCAGCCTAAAAGTGGGTGCCACCGAGTACACCATTGGAAAGACAACAAAAAATCAATGAACTTAGACTCAAAAATCGCTTGATTCAGAGTCCGGATGAAGAAGATATGGCTAACGGAAGAAGAAGGGGCAAAACGGTCAAAAAGATGGCAACCAAGAACATTAAACCGGTTAGGAGTCCTTCCTAACTGGTTAGGAAGCCAAAAATCACGAGAAACACACTGCCCTTGCACATGTAACCGGTTACGAAACCCCTCATAACCGTTTACATGTGAAGGAGGCAGAATGGGCAGCCCAAAAAACTTGGCAGCAGGGGTTTTTCCGGGAAAATAGAAATTTGAGTACCAGGATGACATTTTCTGGAAAAACTCAAAGAATAAACCACCTCAAAATTGAGTTTTCTACGTGACCCGTGAGAAAAATAAAAAAATACGCAATTTGAAATGCCCAAAAGGCCCTCCTAAGAAAACTGGTCCAGAGGGTCCAAAAAGCTGCTAAATTTAAAAACTGAGAGCTGAACTTCGGATGTGATTTCCAATGCCAAGATGGCATTTTCTGGAAAAACATGAAAAATAAACCCCCCCTAAAATCATATTTTATATTTAACCTTGTGAAGAATGGAATTTATTTCCCAAAGGAAATTTCTAAAATACCCTTAGGTCAGAAAATGCAACAAAAGTGTAAAATGAGTCCGTAGGAGGCTCATTTTACCAAAGAAGAAGCTTTGCCCGGAAACAACTATGCACGCAAACGTAACTTACCTAGTAAGATGTGCTACAATGTTCCATGGCCCAAAAATATGGCCGATGCAAAATATGACCTCCCCAACGGCCAAAATGCCAAAAATGAAGCGTGGAATGAAAACTTGGAATTCAAAACTATGAAATGGTTTCAAAATGCCGCTTGGCCCTTGGCCACACTTCATACATGGTGAATGAATGCTAATGGAAGAATCAAAATGGAATTCCCACACCCAATGCAAACATGTGAATCTAAAACTCAATATTTTACAATACTTTTATGATATTCCATGAAGTTAAAATTTACATAGGATACAATTTACATGTCACTGGTCTCCGGCCTCATCTCATACATGTCAAATACATCGTAAAGAATGTACTCATGTACACATTACATATGAGGAATCAAATGTACACAATACTTGGACATCACGCTTGAAATTCTGCTGAGACCTCAATGGTTATTCCGGGCACTAACCCGCAAGGAAGACCACCCTAAGTGCGCACTATCTCAATGACTTAGAGGACTCACGTCCCCGTACTAGAGCCAAACCTTAGCCATCTTAACTCAACAATGTTCCAAGATTCCAAAATAATCCAAATAAGTTCATAACTTATACATATTACTATTATGTAGTAACAAGTTAGCAATATAACTCTCAATTGTGCATAATAAGCATTTCATATCCATAATGCTACGAAATCACAAGCCAATAATATATTCATATTAGAAACATACTCTCATGAATATAAACTTAATAACAATCTCTTCAATGCGTATAACACAATCTAGTAAATATATCACAAGTCTAAATCCATGCTCTTAAAATAGAAACAACTTCTAAAACATGATTAGATCCATGGATACACAAGATATAATTTAATTACATCAAAATAATTAAACTCTCTAGATTTCAAATCATTTCCAATTGGCCCCAATTTAATATATGTTGATAGACATATCATGGTCATTACATATATTCACACATAAGCTTAATTAGGCCCATGAAACCACCAAAATAGATTTTAATTAATTCCTTTAATTAAAGTCTCTAGATTTCCAAACTCAACCAAATCCTCTCAAATTAAAGTATGTTAACAAACATGCCAAAACTCAGTTTAGAAGCATAATACAACTCAATTTCATACAAGGTACGGCCATGAACTTTAATCTTTCACAAAAGATAAAGATTAATTAAAAAGAGCAATTCTTATTTAATTAATTCCAATTTAATATATGTTAACCAATGTATTAAAACAAGAGTTTCTACCATGCCACAATTCAAAACCAAGTTTCTCATCATCATGAAAATTAAATCTTATACAAAGAATTAAATATTTCAAATTTCCTAGATTTGATACAAGGCATGCATATAGGTTGTATAAACATGGAAAACATACAATACAACACATATAAAATCCTAAAACATTCACTACCTCCATTTGAGATGAAATCTCAAATCCCCACCAAAATAAATCGGCTCCGAATCCGACGAAACTCCTAGGTTTTGTCAAGGACAACACCACGAACATGAATCTCAAGGAAGCCCCATCAAAAACACAACTTGACTTCAAACCCGAACTCAAGAAATGGCTAAAACGAGATTCCAATCGGTTGGAATCGAAGGCCTCGCCGAGGGGAACAATAGACACAAAGGCATCACCACTTTTTAATGAAGGGAAGAAGTCCAAAAGAGGAGAGAGAAGATGGCAGCCATGGATAGAGCTTGGACCGGCTATGAGAGAGGAGAGAGAGATAAAAATCTGATTTTTCTTTCTAAGACCTCCTATTTATAAAAAAACTCAAAAAGTGCCCCGAACGGGCCCCTCGGGTCCGGAAAAGTGGAAATTGCGCAGACGCGCTCAAATGGCAAAACTCCATGAACAAAAAAAGATTCAAAATAAGATAATATGAACAACGGAAGAAACAGCGTTGAAAACTGAGTCCCGAGCAGAGAGTTATGCCCAAAACAAGTTTGGCGCAAACTTGGGCCAGAAACCCTGAAACTGGAAAACCTTGTCCAGGAGGAAATTCTAAGAGTCCACGACTCGACGAAATGTGAAAATGAGTCCCGTATGAGGATCCAGGCTCAAAACAAGGCATTGAGTAATAACTTTCATTAATTGCACAATGACCCCTCTAAAAAGTGAAAACTGCGAAACTGCCCCAGAATGAAAATATCTTCCAAAAGATATTTTCCAAAAGATAATTTCTTAAATACCCCTGAAATAAAATATCTTCAAAAGATATTTATAAAAAACACCCCAAGAAAAGAAAAAGTTTCCAAAGAACTTTGCATTTATGCCCCTATGGACACCGGGAGCAACCAAAGTACTTTCTCACGAAAGTAAAGATACATATCTCATAGAAATCATTGAGAATGAAGATATGCGAAGTTAGAAACCAACTCTGAACACAAGAAGTGTGGTTACGCAAACAGAGTGACAAACGAGGAAAAGACGAAATAAGGAAAAAGACAAAATAGGGAAAAGACAAAAAGTGAATAGTGTCGAAAAACGAAAAGTGCGGAACTGACTCGGTCCTCAAAGGAAGTTGTCAATCCACAGAAAAGAGTATCGGAAATCACTTACAAGAAACCAAACTCAGAAGGGAAAAGACAACGGAAAAAATTTATCCGAAAAATCTGGGTCATTACAGTGGGGCTTACCTACTTGTTATCCGAGATGGGGTAGATGATCCCCGCATCTAATAGCTTGATTACCTCTTTCATGACAACCTCCTTCATGTTAGGATTCAACCGTCGCTGCACCTCTCGGGAAGGTTTGGTGTCCTCCTGAAGGCACAACGGAATCATTTAAAAATTTTCAAGAGCATAACCACGTCATTTTTCAACAAATCAATAAATACTGTAAATGGATCTCATACCTTTGGACGATTGAATAATCGTCGTATTCGAAAACAATATTCACTTTCTTCTTTGGCCTTAAAAACTAATGAGTCTTCACCTCTATGACCCCAATATAGGTTTTTGGAACCCTAACTTTCTTTCTCGTTCTTTGTATTCTGGATAGTGTACGATACAATATTTTGTATCGCTATCTCATTGAATATATGATCTAAGAGAATCGGTTAAAAAGTCTGGGCCTAGAGATGAGGATCCAAGAGGGCTTCCTTATCCTAGCTCCAATTGAATAGAGATAGAGTTATCTCATAACTCTATCCTATCCAATTAATTACAATAAGCACTACAAATAGTATTGTAATTGCACTCTATGATTTAGAAATTATGACAAGGCCCTGTGTACTAAATAATTACATATAATCCCCTTTACTACCGAATATTCATAAGTAGCCCCAGGAAAATATATACTGTCCTACCAAAGGCTTACTTATATTTTATATTCCTTGAGTAACCAACTTAATCTTTATGATCACTGAATTAAATTCTTTTAGAAAAGATTTTTCAAAATAAATAATTTTCTAAATAAATAATAGAAAAATAATTTAGTAAACATTTTACTAAAATGCCCTGGCCAGGTTCCAGTGATCAAACTTATTAAATTGTATCAAGGGGATATTCTAACTCTTATAAAGAGTGTGGATTCCATGTTGAGCATTTGTGTTCCCAGAGCTCTAACATTAGCCACCCAAGATACTGTGGTATTGACCTTAAAAAGATCTCACACATTGGTAAGTCAAAGTGACTAGTACTAAAAATTGAGTTCACTAAATCTCTCAGGATTTAGAGCCTATGAATTTAGTAGATAAGAAACACACCAGAATAATGACAGTACATTGTATGGTATGATCTTATGGTGACCCAGTTCAATGTACTCTAAGCACACTAACACACTACCTTAGAGTCAACTACCCCAATGGTCAAGACAAACCATCCTATCTTATAGAGGTCAAGTGTGTTACAGTCTTACAGATAAAAGTGCCCAACTTTTATCACTGAGTGCGAACAATGCCAAGGTGCAAGAAACAGGTGAGCCCAAATCTCCTGCGTGTAAATCTCATTTACACACTTAAGTCACATATAATACAACTTGAGGACTATAATGCATCTCATACAATTATATGTAAAGCCCAATGCATGAATATCATATTTATTAATAAAATATCGAATAAATAATAAATAATTGGCTTGTAGGGCATATGATCCCAACACCTCCTCCAAAAGAATGCGGTGCATGCAAATAGAGGGGTCAATTCCTTTTAAATCAGCTACCGACCAACCAATAGCTTCTTTGTGCTTTTGTAGCATTGCTAAAAGGCTGTTTTCTTGGTCTTGAGAAAGATCCGATGCAATAATGATCGGAAGAGTTTTGTTTACACCAAAAAATACAAACTTGAGATTAACCAGGAGCGGCTTTAACTCAAGTTGTTGTGGAGATTTCAGTGAATGGATAGAAAGAATGCTGGAAATTAATGGAAAAGGTTCCTTTAACACATTCCAAGAAGAAAGTTTGAGATTTCATTGGCTTCAAGCAAATAGTTGACTTCACGAATGGATTGATCAATATCAAAATTTTCAAAGTCAAAATGAGCCAAGCAAGTTTCAAGGGGATCTTGACTTAAAGTAAATAGGAGAGATTCTTCAACCATTTCATCAATGATGTCAAGAGAGAAACACTCATATTCCTCTTGAGGATGTTAAGAAGCATAAAGATGTTAAGCTTAACCTTCATATTTCTAAATAAAATATCCATCACCCCGGCTTGGCAATTAATTGAAGCATTAGCCATAGCTAAGAATGGCCGATCAAGGATCACATGAATATGTTTTATTGGATTATGGACTGGTTCAGTATCTAGAACCACAAAGTCTGTCAAAAAGTAAAAATTATCAATCTTGATGAGTACATCTTCAATGATACCATGTGGTTGTTTTACAGATTTATCTGTAAGTTGCAAGACAACCGAAGTGGATTTGAGTTCTCCTAAGCCAAGTTACAAATATACTGAGTAAGGAATCAGATTTACACTTGATCCTAAGTCAAGAAGGGCCTTTTCTATTTCATTGTCTCCAATGACACACGAGATTGTCGGGGCACCCGGATCCTTAAACTTCGGAGGTGTATTATGCTGAATGATAACACTTGCTTGCTCAGTTAACCTTACCTTTTTAGGAATATTGCTCTTAGAAGTGCATTTTTGAGTACACAAATCTTTAAGAAATTTTGCATAAGGTGGAATTTGCTTAATGGCATCAAGGAGAGGAATATTGATCTTCACTTGCTTAAAGACTTCAAACATTTCCTGAATTTTATCGCCCTTTTTTTCCCAAAATGTGTGGACTCTATGAGGTGTTGAGGAAAAGGAGCCTTGGGCTCATAAGATATCTCAACATTTTGGATTGGCAGATTTGGAATTTCTCGACTATCTTTCAGATTCTTGGTTGAAGAAGTTGAATGCTTGGGAGCAAGAGTTATAATTTTTTCATCAACCTTATTGTCCACAATTCTTCCACTCTGAAGTGTGGTGATTGCTTGAACTTGCTCAAGATTTGATCCACTCGAAGGTGTGATCTCATCAATCATATATTGCCCTTTCGGGTTTACCACAGGTTAAGCTAGAAGTTTTCCTGTATCCTTCTTATGAAGTTGATTTATTGAATTAGCTATTTGTCCTAGTTGGGTTTCAATATTGGCTATTGATTGGGAATGAGTATTAGTCAATTGCATAGTTGATTACATACTACTAAGAGTAGCAATTATCTGCTTATTCTAGATTACTAGCTCATCCAATTGAGACTGTTGAGAAAGAACAAGATTTTGATTAGAAAAATTCACATTATATGAAGGAGGACGATAGCTTGAAGAAGCTTGAAATGGCCGGTTCATGGACTGAGAATTAGATTGATTTGATTGCCCAGGACCTTGAAATGATGAATTTTGTGGGGCTTGTTGCCTCCACGAGAAATTTGGATGATCTCTCCAACCCAAATTATATGTATTGGAATAAGGATTATTTCCTGGATAAGAGAACATGGAATTGGCCTGTTCTGGCATACCTTCAGAAAATTGCTCTGGTGTGGGGCAATCTTCTGCATTATGAAAAGTACTTGTTGATGAAGAATTCTGAGAAGATGAGAGATGTGGTGCCATAAGCTGAAAAACTTTGTGGGCTAAGGCATCCATTTGAGAAGATTCTTCCCTAAGAGTGCGTGGTTGACACAGATTTGAGGGTTTTACCACATTAGATGTAGAAGTTCTATGAGAACTATGTTGTATGGAATTTTTGCTTATGTTCTCAAGTAGAGTCCATGCATCATCTAGATTTTTGGACATGAACATACCCCTACATGAAGAATCGATTAATTTTCTATATGGTTCTGTTAAACCATTATAGAAGGCTTGCACCAATTGCCACTTTGGAATTTGGTGATGTGGACACTTCCTCAGAAAATCTTGAAGTCTCTCCCATGTCTCATAGAATATTTCCCCATTAATTTAGGAGAAGCTAAGAATGGATCGACGCATTTGATTGGTCTTACTCATAGGATAATACTTTTTAAGAAATTCTTATTGCAATTGGATCCATGAAGTGATGGAATTTATAACAAGAGAGTTCAACCAATATTTTTGCTCTATCTTTCAAAGAGAATGGGAAGAGAAACATATGAAGTGCATCTTGGGGGAAGTCCCTTATCTTGATGGTGGAGCAGATTTCCAAAAACTCATCAAGATGTTTATAAGGATCTTCATTATCAAACCTATGATATGTTGGAAGCATTTGAATTGTGGAAGATTTGATGTCATAATGATGAGCCTCAACATTGGGCATGATAATGCATGATGGAGATGTATATGTAGAAGGTACAAAATGATCCCTAAGAGTCATTGGCTCTAAATTTTCATTTTCAGCATTAACATTTTCAAGATTATCATGTTCATTAGCCATTTTGTCTACTTCAATTTCAAGTTCTCTTAAAATTTCGGGATCCCTAAGGTTCCTTCTTTATTGCCTAAGAGTTCGTTCAAGTAAAGCAATATTAATTGGTTCCTCAAGATGTGGTAAAGATGATGATTTATGACTTACCATCGATTATCAAACACAATAATCACAATAGCCTTCCACCAATACATCCACATACATTGATCCTTTTCTCTTCAATTCAACAATAATGAAAACAGATTAAATTGGCCACGACAAGGACCTATGCTCTAAATTAAACAAGAAATTGCAATAGCCTCGATAAGGGCCAAATAGGGAATAAATTAGGAACGTCAAAAACTTAGCTAAAGTCCTCAAGACTTCAAATTTTGCAATTAAATCTCCTGGAAAGTCCTTAGTCCCTAGTAACACAAAAACATCAAAAACATAAAAATATATATAAAATTAAACAATAAAGCAATGTTTAAATTCTAATTACAAAACCGTATGTAATCCCCGGTAACGGCGCCAAAAGTTGATGCGTACAAATGTGTACCACTTAAAAATACCATTTATAACAATAGCACATTCATCATTGCAGATTAATGCTATAGTAGGGGGTTGCCAAACCACAAGGATTGCTAGTTTATGGCAAACAGAATTGTAAAATTACTTCCTAATTTGATAATAGAGATGATAATTCAATTGGTTTGTCACTTAACCTATGAATTTAAATTTCATAAAATAGTAAATAATGTGATTACAATGGATTGAACTTATAAAGAGAAGGCTAAGGAATTGACTTCACCTCAACCTCATAAACATGGTAAATTGCACTCAACTTGGGGATAGACAATTATATATATACAATGATGTGTAGAAGCATAAAACTACCACAATATCGTCAAGAAGATCATACATTTAAGGACTAAGCATAACCCAACTTTGGTTAGCATGGTTCATCCACCTAAACTAGGTTGTGGTATGAACCATCTTCCCTAGGCATGGCTTATCAAGGTCCTTCAATGGTATATTGCAGCACATGAAATCAATTAAATATCATAGATTATTTTTAGTTGGTATGGACCATCTACCTAACTACATTAATCTAAAGGTGTAGCATGGTCCATCTTCCTTAAGCATAACCTATATAAATGCTCAATTACATGCCAATATAACCATTCCATAAATTATTTCCCATTGTCACTATAGGAAATCACATGTATAATTGTGTCAATGTGATTTCTAAGACAAGATGAACAAATCAACACAATTATATATTCAAATGATAATCATTTACATTAATTCAATGTAAAAAACATTAATTTCATGTAAACACTTCTAATTTATGAAACTGAATATATACAAGAAGAATCCCCAAATTGAAATACAAATCAATACATGTTTACTTGGTCTAGATTACATCAACTCCCTAGAAAGGAAGTTAGCCTCTCATGGATATGGCAGCAACCTCAAGGATTGAAAAAGAGAAGAAAATCCTTCCTCACACCATTGTTGCATAGCTTAGCATAAGAACTCTAAGAAAATCATCTCCCTCAATAATATATTTTCAAAAGCCAAAACTAACTGACTTCTAACAAGCCTTTGCCCCCTCTTTATCCTTAAATGAGTTTCAAAATAAAATAACTCGTTGAAATTCAAATTTCCACTCAAGATAAAACAAAATCAGACTTAATAAAATTAGGGGCCCGTAGCCTTGCGTCCGGACGCGAGGCCCATATAGTTGGCTTCCGGATGCCAATTCTTGTGTCTGAACGCTAGGTTATGAAGGTTATCATTTGGACACCAATATTTGCATCCGGATGCGAGGTATGCTACTTTGAATTCTTTTCTCTTTCTTTAGCTCTGGTTGTATCCATCACTAACTTAAGTCATTTCTTGTGATACCCCCGGATTTCCGGATACGGGTTGGCCAGGCCCATGCCCGATTACCCGAGGATATTAAATCAATTAGCAATAATCGAACACAGAATACAATATAAAAAATAGGAATGAATAAAATTTTGCTGAAATGAAAACTAAAATGATAATCCAATAATTGAAAACCTCAGAATAAATAATTCCATTGATAAACAAACTATTCGATTACAACTGATCCTCCATGAATACAAATCGTTCTCCAAATTATACAACTCGGGAATCCATCTAGTGGACCCCTAAAATATCCCACTGAACTTAAACATATGGAAAATAAAACCAAAGCCTAAAACATGAAACAAAATCCTACAGCATCGGTGGAGTGAATGACTGTATCTGCTCAGCACGATCCAGCTCTAAGACTGGAACTAACGAACACCTGTAAAAAATAAGAGTGGGTCAGGCCCACATGCAAATTCTTCTTTAACTACAATCCAAATAGTGACCCGATACGCAGATACACCCTAGATATCTCAACAATAGCTATCTAGTCCATACATATATATATATATATATATATATATATATATATATATCCACACTAAGGGACATTCACTGGACTACAGTAGGGGTCTCAACCTGAATAGAAGGTAACATGCAAAAACGCACCCAAAGGTGGGCATGAGTACCTAGACCTAACAGGGTACACCTCAACCTACTATAGCCAGCTACGCATCCACTGCATATACGCACCCTAACCAACGAGTCTAAGACTCAAGCTCATCTCGTGGTACCATAAACATATATATAAAGTCCGTCCAAAACCAGGGTATGTAGTTCAAATATTTATTAAACTGACATACAATAAACCAATTAGTTAGTCACTCAACTTATTCAGTTGATATGACTTAACTACCATCCATTATTCCAGGAAGTCATCCAACTTAGTTGCAGTTGATCTGACTTAGTCACAATTAGGATTTAATATCTTTCAATCCATTCCATTAATCCATTAGGTTAGGTTTATGCATTTTGAGCTAAACCGTCCCCAGTATGTCACCGTCCTATACCGGTACATACAATCCTCCATATCCATGTAAATTACAAAACATAAATAATAGGCTAGTAATTTACAGTCTAAAACCCATATCCAAATCATTGCAGAAATATGTTTAAAATTTTAGCAATTTATATCCGAGCACACTGGAAAATCCAAAAATAAGCTTAAGCATTTAAATCATTATCCATCCATTAACCGTATACAATGTGCATACATTTTATACGGTTTGTTCCGTTAATTTAGAATTAAACTTTAATCAATTTAAGGTCTTAATAACACCCAAAATTCATTCCTTAGTTCCTCTGTAAAGTTCCAGATCCACTCAAATAGTCTCCATGCTCCAACAGTGTTAAACTGTACGTAAAATAACTAAAAAAAAAAAATATCAGAATGCAAAATTGAAGATAGAGCCTGCTCCAAATTTTGGGAGCAGGCTCTTTCAGCCTTCGTCCCTGTTCTGCTCCGTTTTAGTCCGTCTGCTCCCTCTCTGATCACCACTCTGTTGGGTTCTAAAACTAATCTTAGGAGTCTTAATTGAGTCTAGAAGCATCCCCAAGGTTTTTTTACAATAACTGGGACCAATTACAGAGGTTAGATTTAGCATTAAACTAGCATGTTTACAGTATGAAACTTAAGCTAACTTGCAACATCCATTCCATTCCAACTCCTCTGTTCCTCTTCACCCCTGAACCTAAAGATCTTATATCATCATAGTAACATCCCATGATTTATTTACAGAGGTTAAAGGCAATTACAGAGACTAAAATTGCTTAACAACATAACATGCTTAAAACAGAAAACTGATCAAGACTTGAAACAAGCTTACACGCATTATACCAGAATCAAATTTAACACTTAAAGATCATCAATATATTATATAGCAAGCATGTAAGTTCTGATTTAATAATTAATTAAACCCCTAGAGATTATCTAGGTGCACAGAACACAAGCCAAAGGGAAGGAGGAAGAGAAGAACTTGCCTGTGATTTCAGTAATGAAATCTCAGCGTCGTCTCTAAGTTTCCAGCAACTGCTAACTTCCTTCAAGCCTCCTATGGGTTTGACTTAATCCACCACAACCCTCCCTTGATCCTCTCTATTCTTCTCCTTAGTAGCTCTTATGATTTCCTCTGTTCTCTCAACTCTCTCTTTGTTCTGTTTTATTTCCACTGTGCCGTGAATAAGGTTCTCCCAACCCTCAGTAAAAACTCATACACGTATATATATAGGCACTTAGAAAACCCTAATTAAACTAGAGCTAAGACAAAAACCCTAATAAAACTAAAGTCGGCCGATAAAATCCTAATCATATACATATATAATAGATACCTATATGACGTCCCAATAAAACCTTAATCTTAAGTAAAGAAATGAAAACAAATAATTAAATTAAAATAGTAAATCAAAGAATTAAAACTACATCATTAAAATCAACTTACCAAATAAACCAATTTAATTAAATCAAATAACCAATTAAATTACACAATTAGATCAAATAATGAAAGAAAACAATTAAACACCCAAGCAACTACTCACATAAAAATGAAATAAAAATAATTAAAATTCCAATTTTATCCTCTTTAAAACTAAGGGTATTACATTTCTCCTTGAAAACCACTTGATATGTAGGCCTGATATGACTTGTGCTCCAAAAACCCTTAAAACCTTATTCTTATTCCTTTTTAGCAATAAAACCTGAAAAAACACATAAACATAAAAATATAGTTAATCTATATACACAGATAAAATAATGGTAATACAATTAAGGGCGCTTAAATATGCAATATTTGACGCTTATCAATGCCGCATTTGTCAACCAAGGGAATAATCCCTATGGCACTCATTACAATGCTGGGTGGAGGAACCATCCAAACTTTTCTTGGAAAAGCTAAGGGGAAGGCTCAACCCCTCCCCAAGGTGGTTTTCAAGAAAAGTATGTTTCACCCCTAATGCAAGGCCAAGGTTCCCAAGGTTATAGACATCATACCAATCATCACATGGAAACCTATTTTCAAACTAATATTTTCTAAATCAATCTTCATATTCTCAAGGGAACTCAAGGAGTCCCGCATTCGGAAAGAAAATCTTGACAACTTTGGGTACTTTAGAGGCAAAAACCCAATTACTTCATTCTCATTTCCAATCCATTGCAAAGCTAGAAACCCAAGTTTGGCAAATAGCAAGTACATTGAATGCTAGGGAAAAAGGGAAAATGCCTTTAAATCCACCACCCAAGCAACAATTTGTTGTGGAGACTAATTCCTCGTCGGAAGGTCACACAATTGAGCATGTCAATGCAGTAACTACTTTAAGAAGTGGAAGAATTGTGGACAATCAAATTAGTATTCAAAATGAAGAGAGTGAACTGGTGCAACCAAAAGTTGACACCCGTCCTATCTCACATCCTATTCCTCCTTCATTATATGTGAAAGCCCCTTTTGTTGAGAAAGATTTGAGAAATGGTTTGAAAATTCTTGTGTTAATGATGTTTTGAAAAAGGATCTTGAAAAAGTTTTTGAGCCCAAGGCTCAATTTTTAGATGCCTTAAAAGGATCCAATTCTCTTGAAAAATAATAAGGCAAAGTTAATGAGATAATTAATGTGTTTAGGCAAGTGAAGATCAATCTTCCACTTTTGGATGCAATTAGACAAATTCCGACTTATGTCAAATTTCTGAAAGATCTTTGCACCCTTAAGAGGAAGAACAAGAGCCAAGCACCAAAAAGAGTTGTTTTGATTGAGCAAGTAAGCTCTATTTTGCAACATAACACACTTCCAAAATTCAAAGACCCCGGTTCACCTACTACTTCTTACATCATTGGTGACCATGTCATTAACCGGGCTCTTCTTAATTTAGGAGCAAGTGTAAACCTTCTTACATATTTAGTGCATGTTTAATTGGGCTTGGGAGACTTCAAACTGACATCGGTAGTTTTGCAACTAGCCGACAGATCCATTAAAAAGCCCCGCATGGGGTATTATTGAGGATGTGTTGATCAAAATTGATAAATTCTTCTTCCCGGTCGATTTCGTAGTCATTGACACGGAATCGGTCGTAAATCCCAAGAGCTAAATTCCTGTTATCTTTGGCCGTCCCTTCTTGGTAACCACTAATGCCAACTTTAATTGCAGGACGAGGATAATGAAAATTTCATTTGGGCATATGAAGGTGAAGTTGAACATTTTCAATCCAACCCCCAATTCTTTGGACAAGCATGAAGAAGTTTGTGTTGTTGAAAAATGTCTTGAAAAAGAATCTACCAAAAATGAGTCTTTACTTGATCTTAAATTTCAAAGGGGTTATCTTCTAGAAGGATTTCAAAAGATGTTTTTAAACCAAGTGTTGAAAGGGTATGGAAGCCCAATAATTGCTTTGATCAAGGACCATCATTTCCATTTGAATCAAATCCAGCAATTTCCTTAGGGAATAGTTTGTTGGGTGGGGTTCAAAGTGCTTTTCACCCCTATCAAGGAGGGGATGCATAACAAGATTTTTGATCTAAGCTAAAAGAGCTTAACATCTTGATAGAGACGTTAAGCACTAGAGATTCGTAGGGTTTTCAACCCTATTCCTCCCTTATTTTTATTTTACCTTCTTTCCTTACGTCGTCTAGATATATTCTGGGATCATATACATTATTTGAGACTTTGATAGGGAATGCATATGCTTTCATCTTCGAATTAGGCATTTAGTGCCTGTTCGATCTATCATAAAAGAAGTTTGATCAATCGAACACCATCTCTGCATATTCCCATCTCTCAGTTCCATCATGCGAAAATTCCCTGCATATTTCATCTCTCTGCCTATCGAGTGAACTTTCTTTCCGATCAATCCAAGAATTCCTCAATCGATCCAATTTTCCCATGGATCGATCTCAATTCTATACTTAGAAATTTTTTTTGAATCTCTGAAAAATCACTTCTCTGTGTATCGTTCAAAGATTTCTGCAAGTTTTCAGTTGTTGGATCGATCAAGTTTCGATCGATCAAGGTTCGATCAATCTATGCTATTCCATTTGACTTTGACTTTTTAAATTTCAAATTTCAAAATTCAAATTTTATTTCAAAAAAAAAAAAAAGAAGTAATAATAATATATATATATTTTTCCAAAAATCCAAAAATATTTTAAATTTTCAACATTCCTTCGATTGATTGAAAATTTTTGATCTTATACTTACCTACCACTTTTGTTCTTTTCCCAAAATATCCCAAAAATATCTCACTTTTATCATTATTCCAAAAAGGCACTGCAATAGTTCGATCGATCGAACCACCCTTGTGATCGATTGAACCACCTCAAGTGGGAGAAAAACAGAGCTCTAACCAATTAAAAGGTGTACTCATGGTGCAATCATTGAGAGGTCCTAGTGCACGAGGTCTAACCATTGGGTGTGACATTTGAGCTACCTATATAAGGATTTTGGCCATTTGGAAAAAAAGAGAGGAAATAATTAGATAGAACCATACAACATAGAGGCTGGAGTAGTCTAGAGATTAGAGGGAGAGATACACACCATTTGGGAAAGTTCTTCCACTCATCTAGGGTTTCGACCAAGAAGAAGAAGATCATTTCTACAATGGAGATAGCCCTTGAGGGTTGGATGACAACATCAATGAGTGGCTAAACTGTTCTCTCGGGGCTAGAGATAGCCCTAAGCATGCCTCATAGACTTTGATGTTTGTAATTAAAGGGGATTTATGTTGTATTTGTTGTCTTGACATCTTATATATATAAATCTTGTTTCTATAATGATTTGTGTGGTTTAATACTTCTAATTGATCATTTAATTCTATCAATATGTTTATGTATGCTAGGATGAATGTTCATGTGTTTATTTCTAAATTTTGTGACATTGATGCATGTCTATGTGTGTTGATACTATGAATCTAGTGATGGTCAAGGCACTGTGCTTAAATAGATTACTCTTGTGGTTTGTTTGATGGTTCATACTTATTTCTTGATGGATTGTGTCACCTCCTTAGTTTAATTAGTTTAATTTTCATGTCACTAGCTTAGATGTAGTGTAGTTGTCTTACTTTCTTAGATAGGTGGACAATTTATGCTTGTTGTTTGATGTTCCATGCTTATGAATGCAACTAGTATATTTCTCTAGATTGATGAGTGTGCATTGATTATGAACTTAAAGGAAGGAATAATGGCTTAATTTGATATTTTGTGCTATTCACTAGTTTGGCTAGACAATGTATGATTCCTTGGTCATCCATGCTTAAGAATTAAATTAATGGCACACACTTTCCTTTACAACATATAATCCCTCTAATCTATCAAAAATTGAATGTCTAGGAAGGTGGTTCTTAGCGGTGAACTCTAAGTCCAAAGACTCCTCTCTTATACTCTCTACACTTCGTTACTCTAGTTACTTCACATTGCTTTTATTTTGTTTAAATTGTAGTTTAATTAACCAATCAAACCATCTTTTGATCATTCGACCTACTAACCTGACATTGATCTCCAAGCAAAAATACACTTTCTTTCCCTTGGGATGATCCCTCCTTACTTTAGTTACATTTATAGTTAGTAGTGGTAGTGGCATTCTCTAAATTTAAACTTGGCCACACTACAGACTTCACATTTGTGCAACTCGGTATTGATGGCAAAAGAAACCACACACCATGTATGCATTGATTATCGAAAGCTGAATTTTACCACTAAGAAGGACCATTTTCCATTGCCTTCCATTGATCAAATCTTGGAAAGATTGGCTGGGCAACAACATTATTGCTTCCTAGATGGTTACTCGGGGTACAATCAAGTGGTCCTAAATCCATTGGACCAAGAAAAAACCACCTTCACATGTCCCTTCGATACATTTTGGTGGTCGTCGATACTAAAGCAAAAAAGTGTGTAAAATGGGAAATGTAGTGTGGCCAAGTTTGAATTTATAGAATGCCACTACCACTACTAACAATTAATGTAGCTAGAGTAAGTAGGGATCATCCCAAGGGAAATGAACGGTATTTATGGAATCAATGGCAGATTAGTAGGTCGAATGATCAAAAGATAGTTTGTGGTCGAAATATACTACGATTTAAACTAAACAAGTGCAATGTAAAACAACTAAAACAAATGAGGTGTAGAGAATATGAGAGATGAGTCTTGGGTCATAAAGTTCACCACTAAGCATTACTTTCATAGACATTCAATATTTAATGGATTAGGGGGATTGTCTGTTGTAAATGAAAGTGTGTGCCATTCATTAAATATTAAGCATGGATAGCCAAGTAGGCATACATTGTCTAGTCAATCTAATGAGTAGCTCCATATATCAAATTAAGCTATTAATCTTTCCATAAGTCCACAATTAATGCACACTCATTAAATTAGAAAAATATACTACTTGCATTTATACGCATTGAACATCAAACAACAAGCATGGATTATTCACCTATCTAAGAAAGTAAGGCAATTACACTATATCTAAGCTAGTGACATGAAAATTAAACTAATTAAACTAAGGAGGTGGCACAATCCATTAAGAAATAAGTATAAACCATCAAATAAACCACAAGAGTAATCTATTTAAGCACCACGCCTTAAAAAAAAATAAAATCTAGAAATAAACACATGAGCATTTATTCTAGCATACATAGACATATGGACAGAATTAAATGATCAATTAAAAGTATTAAACTACACAAATCATTGTAGAAACAAGATTTATATATATAAGATGTCAAGGCAAGAATTACAGCATAAATCCTCATTAATTACAAAACATCAAAGCCTAGGAGGCATGCTTAGGGCTATCTTTAGCCCTAAGAGAATGGTTTAACCACTCATTGATGTTGTCATCCAACCCTCAAGGGCTATCTCCATGGTAAAATTCATCCTTTTCCTCTTGTGTTCTTGGTAGAAACCTTAGAAGAGTGGAAGAACTTTCCCAAATCGTGTATTTCTCTCTCTAAACTCTAGTCTCTTGCCAAAACCTAATCCAACCTCTTTACTCAAAATAGCCTAAATCCTTATATAGGTAGCTCAAATGTCATACCCAATGGTCAGACCTTGTGTACTAGGACCTCCAAATGATTGCACCATGAGCACACCTTTTATTTGGTTGGAACTCTTTTTTTCATGCACTTGAGGAAGTTCGATCGATCACAAGGTTTCTTGGATCGATCGAATTATGGTGGTGTGCTTTTTGGTTAATGACAAGGCTGAGATATTTTTGGGATATTTTTGGGAAAATGACAAAAGTGGTAGGTGAGGATAAGGATAAGATCAAAAGGGTTCGATTGATCGAAGGAAAGGTTAGATCGATCGAATAGGAAATTTTTTTGAAGATAAGGACAAAAGGTTTGATCCATCATAACAGGGTTGGAACGATCACAGTGTGATCGATCGGAGAAGGCTTTTTCACCACTTTGCTTCCACTTTTCTCCTTTTTTCCACTAAGCTTGAGATTGCTTCTTTTAATGCTTTAATTCTGCTGAATTGACTTATTTTGGGCATAAGTGCCTAAAAAGGGAAATAACATGAAATTAGACTAAAACAGGAAAATAAGATAGAATAAGGTCCTAAAACATTCAAGTTTAAGGGGTTTAAATGCGCACCTTTTCAGCGCTTATCACACCCTCAAACTTAAATATTGCTAGTCCCTAGCAATGAACTACGAAGAAAATAAAGAAATGAACAACTATATAACTATGAACTAGAAAACAATAAATGGATAGTGCTACTTTCGTAGGGAACACGATTGTATTTAACACATGCAACAAGCCTTTTAAACCCCTAGGTTAACCCTAGTGGACGAGTGAAGTCTCGTGAAGGTTTCCAGAAATGATACCCATAAACTTTAAGCTCTTTTTCACTTAAGAGGCACTAATATTTCACACAAGCATTGGGAGAAAACTACCTCAAGTATGCAAATTTTAAACCATTTCCAAGCAATCTCCCAAAATTTCACCATCAAGCAAGCAAGTATGGTCCTCCACACATCAAGACAATGATCATACAAATCAAAACAACTTTAGAATCCTTTTTAAGTGAATTGGCATCAAATATGTTGCGCCAACTAAAGAAATGATCACATCCGGCCTTAAACTAGCACACAAATCTAGTACCGAACATCAAGACAAAGAATTAACCTTTTATTAAAGTTTTATTCAACTAGGTGTGCTTATTCTTCACTCAATTTTTGTTTTTTTTTAAATGTTAACCTAGAGTTTGGGCCCTCCATCTTTCGGTGCGAGAAATTTAGTGATTGATGAGGCTAGAATCCCGGCTACTTAGTGAAAAGGGGTTGTTATCCACCTTTATCAAGAATGAAAGTTTTCAATGCACTACTAGCTTAATTAGGATATAATCAAATCAATAATTAACAAAGCATGTACCCCACAAATGAATGCTAGTGTGCGCTTGTGCTAGTGTAGAATCTTAGAGTAAATCTCAAAATAATCACAAAATCAGGATGATGTGGACCACAAGTGCAAGCAAGATATCAATCTTTCAAAAAATTTACTCTTAAATGGCATCTACGAAGCATACAAGGAGTATTGGATTCTCAAGTTAAGCAATTTTTAAATTCTAAGCAATATAGTCCTCAAAAGATCAAAATCATATCTAGTCATGGACCAATTATAGAAAATCAAAATCATAGCTAGTCATGAACCAATCATAGAAAATCCCTCAAATACACAAGTCATGCTCAAAATCTTGAATTGAATGCAAAGAACACACATTACCCCCAAACTTAAATGGCACAATGTCCTCAATTTGCAAAGAGAACAAAAGAAAGAGGAAAGAGTATGATAGTGCAACTATGGCGATGACTGGTCGGGACACAAGTATCTGAAGTGGGTAGTATAACCCCCTCCCTCCCCCCCCCCAAACTTGGGATTAACTGTAGTCCTGAAAAGATGGCACTGGAATAAAACCTCATCAAATAACAAATGAGATAATAATGGTGCACAGTGATCATGCAAGTGTAATTGGGAAAGTAAATGAAATAGAGAAAGAGGTAATGACGGTCCTGAAGAAGCATATGGGTAGCACTCTCTCACTAAAGTCACTGGGATGCACCTGATAATGGAGTCAATCATCAACAAATATATCAATAGAAGATCAAAGCATTTATAATATCTAAAAAAATAAAATAAAATCAGTATAATTTACATCTTAGTAATTGGGTCGATAGTGTCATGCCCCTAGGCCGTAGTCCGGATTGTGAACACAACACACAGACAATCACAGTTTCAAAATCAATAAATATCCCTGTAACCTATCTCCACTATAAATCCACCTATCTGCTCCCATTACAAAAACAAGACTGAAAATAAATAGTTAAGATGCAAATAATACAACTTTAAAGTTTTAAAGTCTGAAGTAACATTTATTACATACTAGAAATATTCTAAAGAAATATCATACAAAACATAGACTATTATACGAAATATAACACGACAACACCAGCCCCAACTCTGTCTACAGCTGAGGAGGAACTCCCTCCACACCATCCATGCTATGACCTAAAAAGATGTGAATAAAATAGGAATGAGCAACCACAGCTTAGCAAGAATTACTTAAAGTGCACTGCTTAATACCTCTGTGAATCCAAACAAAGAACGGATAAAAGATGAAGGGATCATATAGGCTTAGGAAAACAACATATCATATGAGATAATAAAATAAAGTGTCATGTAATGCCAATGCCAATGCTAATGTCACTGACACCTCTCACTTCCCAAAATCCCATTTCCATCACAAAAAGTTAATGTAATCCGCCCAGGGCTGCTCCCTAGTACCACGAGAAGAGAGTTGGTCATCTATCCCTGATACAAGGCCACTCTTTGTGATCATTTGGGGCTCTAGTGACACAACTATGCGTAGATCCACTCTCTATGTCTCCTCTAGATTCCCATTTACTGCACAGACAAGGCAACTCCTTGTCTAGTTTGAAATCATTGATTCAATTCCCTTTTTCAAACTCACGGAAACAAGGCACCTCCCTGTTATCCGATTTTCAAAACCATTTAATGGAACATTTGCACTTTCCTTTTTATTCCAACATCATCCCCATGCTCATGTGAGATGTATATACATTTGATATATCAAAGCTACCCAAGTTGTATAAAATTGAAGAACACTTCGTTCTTTGCTTGCAACCAAAACCCACTTCTTTCAAAACAGATTAAATTCCCAGCAATGAAGAAATAATCACAACTTTGATACAAAAATGAAGCCCATGAAAGTAGGAAACTTTTTCATTCACAAGACCTCACAAAATTCCCAACACAAGAGCCTTGAAATTGCATGTAAATGAAATGACTTTAAAGAAGAAAACAAAGGTACGAAAATGACTTATGCAGATTCTTTTAGTTTTGTATAAAACATTTTAATCCTAATACAATTGTCACCATACATACACACAATGAAGCCAACTGCCCCTCCACATGTCAAGTATAAACCAAGCCAAAGCATGCCCCCATGAAATGACTGAAAGACCCTTCACACATTTACCAATTTCCATTTATGCCATGCTTAAAACAAAAGACTATCATACACTCCACAAAATACTAAATGACAAATATGTTATTTGCATAATAAAGTTTACTTTGCCTTTTATAAAAGTATCAAATACCATATATGCCATTTATAAAACAAAAAGTCCATAATTGCCCTTTATGAAATAAACAATGACATTTAAATAAACTTAAACACCTTTGCAAAAGAAATCATAATTTCCGACAATAAAATAAAAATGCACGAATGTCAAAATGACCAGAAAATAGTAAAAATGCAAGTGCTCACAAACAGACTGGCCACAAAATAGAATAATAGTATCAAAATATAAGTTTAAGAACATATAGATATATTTGAGATAACGAGAGAGAGAGAAAGAGAGAGAGGTTAGGCAGATGAAGATGGTCTTGCGGGGCGTGAACCCCGGATATATCTAGAAATGTCTTGTAGTGCTGACATGACATTCGTGCAGAGAGTGGTCACATCTGCTCTGAGGGAGATGACTACATCTTCCAATGTCTAGATATGCTCCCCTAAGCTATGTGTCTGAGCCTGAGTGTCAAGAATGACTGGATCATCCTAACGAGGAAATCTGGAGTCATCAGGAGACTGATGCTCGCCCCAGCTCTGAGAATGGTGGCTCTGCTCCTGAGAGTGATGTGGTGACCCCACTAGAGGCTCCTACTCTAGGTCAATGTCCATATGAGCTCTCTCTGCCGCCAGTGCCTCTGTCGTTGCTGTTGCTGCCTCCTCCTCAGCCTCAAAATCCTCCGCTGCCTGGGATGCCTCTACCTCCAGACTCTTAATAAGAGCGTTATAGCTCTTATTCTAGTCTTTTTTCCTGTAGTGGCATGCCCCAGTCTTGATGTCCTCCTCTGGGTCAGATGGATAGTGCTGGTCCCGGAGGAACTGTGTAATCAAATGGGCGTAGGGAAGGAATTTGGGCCTCTTTGGGTTGTTTTTGCTGATAAAATCTATATACAGCTTCATCATGACACTCTAGTAGAGTGCAGGAACTGAACACCAATGCCTTGTAAAGATGACATATAAAGCCACAAGGAAATCTGCCCGCTGCTGAATTTTATGCCTAGCCATAAAAACATTTCGGTATAAAACCGAATCAAAGAACTATATGCTATTAGGCAAGTAGGTCCAACTGGCATAAGTGTCAGCGGCAGTAATGGTGCTGTGAAGAGCTGTGGCCATGTCTACAAATGAGGGCCACTGTAAAATCGGATAAACAATGCCTAAAGGGCAGGCATGTAGGCACTGAAAAGCTATCACTAATGTCTCGACAGTGACACAGATAAGATGCCCATCTATGGTAGTCCGTAACTCTGCCAAGTTTCTCGGAGCTGGCTGGAGGTTCTGGTAGAACAGCTAAACAAGCCTCGGGTAAACTGGATTGGCCACTAGGGCCAAGATAGGAGAAAGATGGCGGCGGTAGATATCATCATATGACCACTTGGTCATGATCGACTGTGTAAAGAAATCTTCATCAAATATAGACTCATGCGCCACTGAAAGGTGCACATACCTCCGAGCCACCCTGTCTCGGGCAATGCCAGGCTGCGCCGGTGGTAGCACTGGAATCGGTGATGGAGGTGGTGTGGTCTCAGCCTCCTGTGATAAAAAAGAAGCAGAAAAAGAAAAGGAGGAGGAATGCTCGGACTGTGCAGGACCTGGCTCCTCAGGCTCTTTTATCCTCTGCCATACCCGACGATCATAAATCCGGTTGGTTGTGGTCTTGAACCTAGTTATGGCCTGCAAAAAGAAAGAACACTTGCAGTTGAAGTCAGTAACATGAAATAGTAGATGAGATACAGAAATGAACACGCAAAAGATAGAAACATGTTTGTCAAATTAAGATAGACAACACGATGCTCAAAATGAAGCAAATATCATGATATATAAACCTATGAATCTATCTACGTAAGTGGTCATACAAAACAAGTATAAACATTGAATGATCAAATAATGTGAAATATGCTAGACATGACAGGCAAATAATGTAACAAATGTGGAAAACACAGGCATTGGGCATAGATATAATAGCATGGACACAAGAGTGAGTATAGGGGCATCAGTTATGCAAAATAGTGAAGTTCGATCGATCATGGAAAAATGTGATCGATCTATGTTGGATCGATCGAACATGTATTGGATCGATCGTGCTCTAATTGATCAAAGCACTGGTGTGATCGATCGAACCTGCTAAGAAATGAAAAGTCACCCATTCGTGATGTGGAAGACACGGGGCGAGTCCAAATGGTCAATTCAAGGCTCGTGACCCCCTATACACCTCAACAAAGCAAATACGGTCACTTAAAACGGCATGTGACCCCCGATTCAAATTCAGAGATAAAAATGATATATACAAATATATACATATATATACACGTGCTTGTAAACCTAAGAATGGCAATAATATCAACATGGAAAGCTTGAATCTAAGCATGGCATGAGAATGAAACATAAATCAACACAAAAATTTAAAGAGGGAACTCGAACTCATTGAAATTCGAGATGAGAGATAAGAGAGAGGAGAGGAAGAGAGATGCGATCAGAGATGAAGATATGAAGGTTGGGACCTTGCTAGAGTCTCGCCGGAGATGGGAAAGATGAAGGAGAGTGCCAGGAGAGAGAGAGAGGGCTTTGGATCCTTGGGTCACTTTTTAAAAATTGGTCCTGACATGTTTGATCAATCACATGGTTCATTAGATCGATCGAAACTGGATCGATCATAAAGGTGCTCAGATCGATCGAACCTGCTAAACAACAAAATATTTTTGAAAATTTAAAATCTTTTTGGATTTTTGGATTTTTTTTTTTTTTTGAAATGAATTTTGAAATTTGAATTTTAAAAAGTCAAATTCAATGGAAGGAAAAAGAGTTAGATCGATCGAAGAATGATTGAGCGATCGATCCAAGATGTGAAAACCTGCATACATATTCGAACGATAGATAGAGAGATGTAATTTTTAGAGATTCAAAAAATTTTAAGTATAGAGCTGAGATCGATTAAAGGGGAAAACTGGATTAATCGAAGAAGCTTGAATCGATCAGAGAGAAAGTTCGAACGATACACAGAGACCTAAAATATGCAGAGGATCTTTGAACGATGGAACAGAGAGATGAGAATATGCAGGGATGATGTTTGATCAATCGAATATCTCTTGTGATTGATCGAACATGCACTAAATGCCTAATTTGGAGATTAAAGAGCATGCATTCCCCATCAAAGTCTCAAATAGCATATATGATCCCTGATTATGTCTAGACGACGCAAGAAAATAAAAGAGAAATGAGGGAGGAATAGGGTTGAAAAACCCTACGACGCACTAGTGTTTAACGTCTCTAGTAAGATGTTGGGCACTTTTAGCCTAGATCAAAAATCTTAGTGTGCATCCCCTCCTTGGTAGGGTAAAAAGAACTTTAAACCCCACCCAACAAACTATTCCCTAAGGAACTTGTTGGATTTGATTCAAGTGGAATTAAAGGTCCTTGATCAGCAAAGTCTTTGGGCTTCTATGCCCTTTTAACACTTGGTTTAAAAACAACATCTTTTGAAATCATTTTGGAAGGCAAAATAATTTATTGTTCAACACCAACCAAAGACTCATTTTTGTTAAATTCAGTTACAAGACATTTTTTAACAACACATACTTCTTCATACTTGTCAATAAAATTGGGGGTTGGATTGAAAATGTTCAACTTCACTTTCATGTGGCCAAATGAAAAATTCATTATCCCCATCCTACAATTTATGTTAGCACTAGCGGTTGCTAAGAAGGGATGACCAAGATAACGAGAATTTGGCTCTTGGGATTTGTAACTGGTTCCATGTCAATGATAACGAAATCAACCAGGAAGAAGAACTTATCAATTTTCATTAAGACATCCTCAATGATACCCCTGGGCTTTTTGATAGATCGGTCGGCTAGTTGTAAAACTACCAACGTCAATTTTAAATCACCCAAGCCCAATTGAGCATAAACTGAATATGGAAGAAGGTTCACACTTGCTCCTAAATTAAGAAGAGCCCGGTTAATGACATGATCACCAATAATGCAAGAAGTAGTAGGTGAAACGGGTCTTTTAATTTCGGGAGAGTGTTGTGTTGCAAAATTGAGCTTACTTGCTCGGTCAAAATAACTTTTTTTGGTGTTTGCCTCTTATTCTTCCAAGAATTTGGCATACGTCAGAATTTGTCTAATTGCATCCAAGAGAGGAAGATTGATTTTCACTTACCTAAACACATTAATGATCTCATTTGATTTGCTTCGTTGTTTTTCAAGAGAATTGGATTCTTTTAAGTCTTCCGGAAATGAAGCATTGGGCTCAAAAACTTTTTCACAATCATTTTTTAATTCTCAACAAAGGGTTCTTTCACACGCAATGAAGGATGAATAGAATATGAGACGGGACGGCTATCAACTTTTGGTTGCACCGATTCACTCTCTTCATTGTGAACTCCAATTGATTATCAACAACTCTTCCACTTCTCAAAGTGGTCACCGCATTCACATGTTCAATTGTGTGAACTTCTGAAGAGGAATCGGTCTCCATGACAAATTATTACTTGGGTGGTGCATTCAAAGTCATTTTCCCTTTTTCCTTAGCATTCAAGGTACTAGCTATTTGCACGACTTGGGTTTCTAGCATGGCAATTGATTTGGAATGAGAATGAAATAATTGGGTATTTGCCTCTAAAGTACCCAAAGCGGTTAGAACTTTCTCCTTAAATGTGTGACTTCTTGAATTTCCTTGAGAATATAAAGATTGATTTGGAAAATGAGAGTTTGAAAAGTTTGAAAATTGGTTTCCATGTGGTGCTTGGTAAGATGATCTATAACCTTGGGAACCTTAGCTTTGTATTGGCGGTGGAACATACTTGCCTTGAAAACCACTTTGGGGAGGGTTTGAGCTTTCCCATTAGCTTTTCCAAGAGAAGTTTGGAAGGTTCCTCCACCCGGCATTAGAATGAGTGCCATAGGGATTATTCCCTTGGTTGACAAAAGTGGCATTAATTTGTTCATGGTGTTCATTTTGCACATGTCCATGGGGATAATTGGAAGTATAATGTAAAACACTAGAATAAGTCATGTAAGATTCATAAGAAGTATGATGCGTATGACTAGGGGAGGAAGACACTTGATTCGCCGAATTTTGGTTGATCAAGAATTGATCAAACCTTTGGGATAAAGACTTCACTTCGGCAGCTATATCATTGGAAGGGTCAACTTGATACAAGCCGACATTTTTCCTTCCACCTAGATTCCTACCATTTTTGGAAGATAAAGATCGATGCATTGAATTCTCACTCATGCTCTCATATAGGCGCCATACATCATCTTCATGCCTATCGAGATAAGAACCACCTATAGAAGCATCTACCATTCCTTTATAATTATTTGACAAAATTTCAAAGAAAAATTGAACCAATTGCCATTTAGGAATGTTATGATGTGGACACTTCCTAAGCAAGTCATTCAAGCGCTCCCATACCTCATGAAACATTTCCCCTTCCCCTTGAGAAAATTCTTGAACTGAAGTTCTCATTACATTGGTCTTTGAAACGGGACAGTACTTTTTTAAGAATTCTTGTTGCATCTCTACCAAAGAAGTTATCGAAAAAGGCCTTAGATTGTTGAACTAATATTTTGCTTTATCTTTAAGGGTGAAAGGGAAGAGTTTTAACCTTAAAACCTCTTTTGGCATGTCCGTGTATTTCACGGTGGAACACACTTTAAGAAACTCATCCAAATACTTATAAGGTTCTTCACTTGGTAGCCCATGGTAATTTGGAAGCATTTGAATAGTTTGTGGTTTGATTTCATAATGGTGTGCTCTAAATAGGGGTAATTGGATGCAAGTCAGTGTATTGTACTCATCTGGCATGTAATGATCTCTCAAAGCAAGAGGGGGATTCACAACCGGTGGCTCTACATGAGCACCGTGATTTCCTTGAACAATAGGAGGTGGAGGTGGAATGAAAATTGGCCGAGGCATTCACATTGGAACATAACCTTGTTGTTGTTGAATGAAGGGTCTAGGCATGCTTAATGGTACTTGAATGTTGTCATGATGGTGATGCACATTAGGATGAAAGATACCTTGTTAGTCGATGTAGCCAAGGTCCTCCACATGGTCCTCATTATGTTCCTTTATTGATGAAATGGAGTCACTAGAGTTACCCCTTCCCTTAGGATTGCGAACAATGGATTCAAGATTCAAATTAAGTGGGACAAGAGTATGATTTAATGATCTATGACCATGCATGCATAATCAAAACAAACAACGAGTCAACAATAAGCATGTAACAAGCACTTCTCTTCTGCAAAAAATCAATCAACAAACCTCCACGTATATTTTTCCCATACTCCCATGCTTTTAACGATATGTAAGAAAAATAAATTGGCTTCACGTGGGCTCACAATTTATCTAAGAAATTAAAACTTGCCACCACGCGGGTCGATGATTTAACTAGAGATAGAGTTAGAAAAGCTCACAAAAGGTCCTTAAGCAACTTCAAATTATTTTACAATTTTTCTATTCCTTGCCATGCTTTGCAAATTGTATATATTTTTAGCTTTTTGTGCTTTTGCTTTGCTTAGCTTAGCTTGCCTCATTGCTTTAGAATCATTTTGTTTCACTTTCCTTGCTCAATGCACCTAGCCAATCAAGAACAAACACAATAAGTAACCAAAATGAAATAAAATAAAGACAAGATCAAAGGAGTACTAATTCCTAATTGATTCCTACAGTATGACATTGCCAATCCCCGGCAACGATGCCAAAACTTGGTGGTCGTAGGTACCAAAGCACAAAAGTGTGTAAAATGTGAAATGTAGTGTGGCCAAGTTTGAATTTATAGAATGCCACTACCACTACTAACTATTAATGTAGCTAGAGTAAGTAGGGATCATCCCAAGGGAAATAAACGGTATTCTTGGAATTAATGGCGGATTAGTAGGTCGAATGATCAAAAGATGGTTTGTGGTTGAATTATACTATGATTTAAACTAAACAAGTGCAATGTAAAACAACTAAAACAAATGAGGTGTAGAGAATATGAGAAAGGAGTCATGGGTCATAGAGTTCACTACTAAGCATTACCTTCCTAGACATTCAATATTTGTTGGATTAGGGGGATTGTGTATTTTAAATGAAAGTGTGTGCCATTAATTGAATTGTCAAGCATAGATGACCAAGTAAGCATACATCTAGTGAGTAGCACAACATATCAAATGGAGCCATTAATCCTTCCATCAGTCCATAATTAATACACACTCATTAAATTTGAGACATATACTACTTGAATTCATAAGCATAGAAAATCAAACAACAAGCATGGATTGTCCGCATATCTAAGAAAGTAAGGCAATTACACTACATTGAAGCTAGTGACATGAAAATTAAACTAATTAAACTAAGGAGGTGGCACAATCCATCAAGAAATAAGTATAAGATAATCAAATAAACCACAAGAGTAATCTGTTTAAGCACCATGCCTTGACCATCACTAGATTCATAATATTAACACACATAGACATGCATCAATGTTACAAAATCTAGAGATAAACACATGAACATCCATTCTAGCATACATAGACATATGGATAGAATTAAATGATCAATTGGAAGTGCTAAACTACACAAATCATTGTAGAATCAAGATTTATATATATAAGATGTCAAGCCAAGAATTACAACACAAATCCCCATTAATTACAAAACATCAAAGTCTAGGAGGCATGTTTAGGGCTATCTCTAGCCCTAAGAGAATGGTTTAGCCACTCATTGATGTTGTCATCCAACCCTCAAGGGCTATCTCCATGGTAGAATTCATCCTACTCCTCTTGTGTTCTTGGTAGAAACCTTAGAAGAGTGGAAGAACTTTTCCAAATTATGTATTTCTCTCTCTAAACTCTAGTCTCTTGCCAAAACCTAATCTAACCTCTTTACTCAAAATAGCCAAAATCCTTATATAGGTAGTTCAAATGTCACACCCAATGGTCAGACCTTATGTACTAGGACCTCCAAATGATTACACCACGAGCACACCTTTTATTTGGCTGGAACTTTGTTTTTCATGCACTTGAGGCAGTTCGATCGATCACAAGGTTGCTTGGATCGATCAAACTATGGCGGCGCACTTTTTGGATAATGACAAGGCTGAGATATTTTTAGGAAAAGGACAAAAGTGGTAGGTGAGGATAAGATCAAAAGGGTTCGATCGATCGAATGAAAGGTTGGATTGATTGAATAGGAAATTTTGCTGAAGATAAGGACAAAAGGTTCGATCCATCATAACAGGGTTGGAATGATCACATTGTGATTGATCAGAGCTTGGTTTGATTGATCGAAGAAGGCTTCTTCTCCATTTTGCTTCCACTTTGCGCGCTTCTTCCACTAAGCTTGAGATTGCTTCTTTTAATGTTCTAATTCAGCTGAATTAACTTTTTTTGGGGATAAGTGCCTGAAAAGGAAAATAATATGAAATTAGACTAAAACGAAAAAATAAGATGGAATAAAGTCCTAGAACATTCAAGCTTAAGGGGTTTAAATGCGCACTTTTCAGCGCTTATCACATTTGCTTATCACCGGATGCCTTTTGGATTGTGCAATGCTCCTGCCACTTTTCAAAGGTGCATAATGTCAATTTTTTCAGACACGGTGGAGAAATATTTAGAAGTCTTCATGGACAACTTCTCAGTTTTTGGATCCTCTTTTGATTCGTGTATCCAAAATCTCTTAAAAGTGCTTTAAAGATGTCGTGAGACTAATCTCGTGTAAAGTTGGGAAAAGAGCCATTTCATGGTTCAAGAAGGAATCATGCTTGGACATGTCATTTCTAAAAGAGGAATAGAAGTAAATGGAGAAAAAGTTGAGCTGATTTCTGAATTGTCTCCACCTACTATGATGAGAGAAATCCGCTCATTTCTTGGTCATGCCGATTTTTATCGCTGATTCATCAAAGACTTTAACAAAATTGCTAGACCCTTGTGCAATCTTCTTGCCAAGGAGGCACCATTTGCCTTTGATGAAGCATACCTAATTGCTTTTTATCAACTTCGCACTCTTCTATCATCCGCTCCCATCATGCAACCTCCAAATTGGTCCTTACCATTTGAGATTATGTGTGATGCTTCCAACTTCGCAATGGGTGCTGTTTTGGGGCAAACGATAGGTAAGGTACCATGTGCAATATACTATGCGAGTAAGACTTTCTTAGGTGCCCAATTGAACTATTCTACCACCGAGAAAGAATTATTTGCCGTAGTATATGCCGTTGATAAATTTCAATTATATCTCTTAGGATCCAAAGTCATTGTGTTTTCTGATCATGCCGCTCTTAGGTATCTTTTAATTGTTGATCCCATGTTTACCATATTTGATCAAAAGGTTTTGCACTTTCAATGTCAAGAGTATACCATTCATTCTTAGTAATACTATTTCAGAGGGCTGCTAAAGGATATTAAAGGTTCATGAGTTACAGGGGTATTTTAGTCTTTTTATATATGTGTAACCTTTATTTGCACTTGCTGGGAATAGTACATTGCATTATAGGCCTTATGTTAATGAATTACACATTGATATACATGCTGCATCAAACTTTCTTATATATTTGTTGAAGGGCATTTATGTAATTCTGCCAATTGTCTCGAGGGTATCTTGGTTAATCCACATTGTTGAGATAATATGAGATTCACTACAGGTGGTGCATTGTATGAAACAGTCTACATTTATTGATAATTTTCAGCATTTCTCTAGTGTACAAAATGTGACAGCCAAGGGGTATTTGTGAGAGTTTGTATATGAAATATGGTGCATGGATTCTCCACTGCCACATGGCATTGTGGTCCTACAGAGAGAAGGATATACAGTGAATTCATTGGCTAATGGAGGATTGATCTTATCCTCATTAGGGTTTCATTGAAGAGTATAAAGGTGCTGTTATAACCTTTCAGCTGTGTGCCTCTAAGAGTAAAAAGTAAGTCTGCAGCAACTGAGAAAGAGTCCTATTCGAAAGCTGAGAATGAACAACAATTTCAGAGATATTGTATGATGTTTGAGCCTCACTGAATCTCTGAAATTTACTTAAAGGGAGCACAGTTGCAGTGAAGATGAGTGAGGCTGTCAAGAGCTGATTTTCTGGTGTAAGAGGTGGCTGAAGTGGTTCAATGTTGCTGGGGTGGTTTCTGTAGCTTGAAGAAGGGCCGAGCAAATATGTTTTGGTGATTAACAACTTCTGAAGGTGCTTTGGACCTCATATTGTAGCTGGTATAATATTTGATACCTCAAACCTTAAGCATATTTTAATTTTCTGTTTAAATCTCTAAAACTGAACTTAAACTGCAATAATCATGCTATACTAAGAAGGTTTATCATCTGAGCATGCTTGGTTTATTGATTTGAGGCTATCTAAGTTGAGGTTTGGCTTGAATGACCAGTTCAATTTTAGTACTATGAATTACACTAGTTTCAGCTTATATCAGTTTACAAGTCTGGTTTGGGGGTTGAAAATACAATGCATTGCTGAGATTAATGAGCTATTCATCTAAGCATATTTTTATAGTTAATATACGTTTGTGAGAACCAAAATCCAGGGCTGTGTTGTGGTGAAATTCCAAAAATACCCTCAAGACTTCATTGCTGTAGAAAACTGTTTTAAGGCTATTTTTGAACTGTAAATTGTTATTTGCTTGATATAAACTGAGGTATAATGACTGGGGCATGTGTTATATGTTGAAAGAATATTGTGGAGACTATATTCAAGAAGATCCATCCTCGAATTGACAATCTTGCCATTCAAATCAAAAAGTTATAGTGTTGCTAAATATACCTGCTGTAGGCTGATATTTGGCTACTGTTTATGTTGCATTGTTGAGCCTTAGTTGATATAAATTGTTCTAGCCTTAGAAAAAGTGTGAACCATAATTTTCAAGCTGTGAGAGCCCTTTGTTGTTAAGGATTTGAAGTTTCCTGTTGGAGGGGTTGCTAAAACTGAGTTTTAGGTTTTTAACCTTAAAATAGCTACTGTGAGTTTGTACATACCTTGCTTCCTAATTTGTTCTTAACATTTGAGCTAGTGTATATTGTCTATTGAAGACTAGGGGAGAGAAAATTGAGGTATCCCTAGGGCCAAATTACAGAGTTGCCCTTGAAAGCTTGAAAGCTAGGGTTTGGTGTCATTAAGGCTGCTTGTGAGTGATCAATGATGTACCTTGCTATATAAATTGTTCTCAACATTTAAGCAAGTATATTTTGTTGATACAAGACTGTGGAAGCCAGTTACATACCTGAACTGAAGCTACACTGTGAAGAGACCATTCTATACTTGAGATTGTGATTTAAGCATTTTGTGAAGTGACATTGTGATACCTTGCTCTAATCACTATGAATCTTGTTGAGCAAAGTTATATGAAGACATCAAGGTTGTGGGTGACAAGTACAGGTTGATTATGAAACTGCAAAGTGAAGTTACTTATTTACCCTTGGTATTAGGGTTTTGTCCCGCATCAAAACTATTGTACCTTGCTGAGTTTATTGTGGAAGACATTTGTGCAAGTGTATATTGGCTATACAGAGCTGTGGAAGTCCTTTGCAAGCCATTCTTAGAGCTGCATGGTGAAGTTACTTTGTTACCTTTGAAATTAATGTTTTAGCCTTTTGGGAGTTGTAATGACCCGGTTATTTTCCCTCCTTTCGCTTTCTCAAATTTTTACGGATAAATTTTTCAGTTAATTTTTCTTTTTTGAGTACGGTTACTTGTCACTTAGTGTATTCTTGAGTGCTCGAAAATGGTTTCCGAGACTTTTTTATTTGGATTGACAACTTCCTTAAATGACCGTGTTATTTCCACATTTTTCGTTTTTCGACACTATGCACTTTTCGTCCTTTTTCCCGTTTGTCACTTTGTTGGCATAACCTCACTTTTCATGTTCAGAATTGAGTTTTGACTTCACGAGTTTTTATTCCAGTTGATTTCCTCAAAAGGCGTAGCTTTACTTTTGAATAAAGCTCGCTGGTTGTTTCTTTCTCCTGTAAGGGCGTGGATGAAAGGATTCTTCAGAAACATTGATATTTCTTAGGGTGTTTTTCATAAATAAATTTTAAAGATATTTTATTTAAGGGGTTTTTAGGAAAATATCTTCTAGAAGATATTTTTATTCTGGACAGTTTTACAGTTACCCTTTCTTGGGGGGGCTATTGTGCAATGAACGAAAGTTTTTACAAAATGCCTCATTTTGAGCCTGGATCCTCGTATGGGGTTCATTTTCATATTTCTTCGAGTCATGTACTCTTAGAATTTCCTCACAGTCGTTTTCCCCAGTTTTAGGGTTTTCGGCACTAGTTAGTGCCGAACTTGTTCGGGGCATATCATCTTGTACGGGACTCGGTTTTTGCTGCCATTTCTTTCGTTGTTCATTTTTTTTTTTTTTTTTTTTTTTTTTCATTTTGGTTCTTTTTCGTTCATGATGTTTTATCGTTTGAGCGTATCTGCCCAAATTCCACTTTTCCGAACCCAGTGGGGCCCTTTCGGCGCATTTTTAGAGTTTTACTATAAATAGGGTGTTATAAAATTAAAACATTTAATTTTCTCTTCTTCTCCCACGTTCAGCAGCAGCTATGGCAGCCCAAGGGGCTGCCACCTTATTTTCTTCTTTTACACCTTCTTCCCTCGTGTAAAATATCGCAGTGCCATAGCGTTTATCGTAGGCCTTGGCGAGGCGGACCTTTCCCCCTTATTAGATGCTATTTCTGACCATTTTTGAGTTCTGATTTTGAGTTCGGGTTTGGATTTTCATGGTGCCTCAAAGGTTAAAGTTGTTTCCCTTGTAGTCCCTGACATAACCTAGGCGTATCGTCAGATTTAGAACGTTTTCGTTTTGGTGGGGATTTGTGATTTTACCATAAAATGAGGTAGGGGATGTTTTATGTTTAATTATGTGTTATATTGATGGTTTTATAAACACATACAACTTGTAAGCATGCCTTTGTATTAATTCTAGAATTTAATTTTAATTATTTTCTATGTTTAAGATTTAATTCTCATGGTTATTTATAGATTGGAATTAAATTGTAGCATGCTATTAATTTAAGCCTTGATATTCTTGTTAACATATATTAAATTGGGAGGATTTGAATAAGTATTGTAACTTTTAATTAATCTTTCACTTGAATAAAAATTAAATTCACATGGATGTAACTAGCATGGAATCAACTTGTAATGTGATATTAAATTAGGCCGTAGTATGTTCTTTAACATATGTGAATTTGAGGACATTTGGAGTTGTTTTAAAATCTAGAGAAAATTAATTAATTAGATTAATTATTTTTATTTTAAGTGTTATATTCACTTAATTAGATTTTTGACTTGATATTATTAATGAGATTGGCATGTTCTATCATATATATCTTAAATAGAGAATATTTGAATAAGTTTTGAAAACTTTATTTGTTTATTTTCTTGGCATTAAGTTTAATTTACCTAGTTGTAACTAGTGTATAATTAGCTTGTAATATGATTTTAAAGTGGGCCTTGATATGTTCCTTAACATACCTTGAATTGAGAATATTTGAATGAGCCTTGAATACTTTGTTTAATTATTTCCTTGTATGAAATTTAATTCACCTAGTGATGCCCAGTGTAGAATTAACTTGTATCATGAAATGAAAATAGGCCTTGATATGACTGATTTGTAGAATTTTTGGAGTTACATTAAAATCTTGAGAATTTAATTACTTAAGTCAATTAGATTCCCCTTTATGCTCCCATTGAGGTAATTAGGCATTGATGTAGTATTCTTGCTTAATTTGTGGTTTGGAACTTGTTATATGGTTATATGATAGTATTTCATGAGTTGAAGTTATAATTTAACTTGTAAGTATTCACATTTTATTTATATGACATTTAATATGCCATTGTAACTTGAATGCCTAGGGCATGGCATGTGTGTATTCTATGACTTGGTTGTATGTGGTAATTGATTTTGGTGCATTGTGCATATGTGATGTACTTGTTGCACAACTTGATGATTTCGGAAAGCTTGTATGGACATTAGAAATTGTTACGGTTAGGGCATGGCTCTAGTACGGGGGATGAGAGTTCCTTCTATTTTATATAGTGCACACCGGGTGGTACCCCGAGGGCTAGTAACCCATAATCACCAATATAACGGTTTTATTCCGGATTTAGTTGCGCACTAGGTAGTACCTTGCGGGCTAGTAACCTGGAACCACTTGCTTGGTTATTGAGACTTTATGTCCTTTGTATTTTCGCCAATTGTTGATTTCGCATTCAATTCCTAGTTGTAATCTTGGATTGCTTTTAACTTATGCTAGGATGCATGATACCTCATTTCTTGCTTAGTATACTTGGATTTGTATACTTGTATGCCTTGTATATAAAAAATGCTTAGTATACTTGTGAGTGTATACTTGTATATATGTTGCATTTCCATTTCAATATTGCTTAGCGTACTTGGTGTGTACATTTGTATATAGATGATTTACCTTCTAGATAACCTAGTATACTTGTGTTTTGTATACTTGTCTTAAGTGTATTTCAATATTGATTGTATACTTGTGTATGTATACTTGTATATTGATTACCTTGTTGCGTGTACCGCATGCTTCTACATTGTTTAAATTACATGCATGATGTGGTTTATGCTAGAAATGCTTTAAGGTAGCATAGGATGCTCCTTGAGTCTCACTTTGGATGTAGACGCTAGGTGGCATGGACCTTATATATTGATTTCTATCAATTTAATGAACAGTAAAATGTTAGGCCTATGCATGCTCATCTCCTACAAGTAGCTTTATGTTACTCACCCACATAATGGGGACATTTTGCAGGTACTGCGACCTTGATTTGGGATGCACACTATGCCATGGAAGTTTCGTAGACTTGAAGTATCTATTTCATGAAAATGTTAGCATGAAATCCTATTTGTAGCTTTGTTTGTCAAAACTTGTATCTTTGATTCCATATATGTATTGTGTACATAAGTATTCCTTTTACGATCTATTTGACATGTATGAGATAAGGCCGGAGGCCAATGACTATTATTTTGTATCCCATGTAAATTTTGACTTCAAGAAACATTATGGAAATATTGGAAAATGACAAGTCATTGCTTCACCATGTTTGCATCGGGTGTGGGAATTCTATTTTTATTCTTTCATAGGGTCTCATTAATCATGTATGAAGTGTGGCCAAGGGCCAAACGGTAATTTGAAATCATTTCATATTTTTGGATTTCAAATTTTCCATTTCGAGTTCACTTTTGGCATTTTTGGCCGTCGGCAGGTCGTATTTTGCATCGGCCATTTTTGAGAGCCACAAACCATTTCCGCGCGCTTAAAAACACTAAATACATTTGTGTGCATAATTTTTTTAGCCTAGAAATGCATTTAGGATTAAATGAACACTTGGTGCAAAGTTGCATTTTCCTTGTTTTTGGCCTAGACTGATAAGGGGCGTTCTGGGCATTTCACAGCGCATTTTATTTTCTTCTTTTGACATGGTCGGGTAGAAAGTGTGATTTTAGGGGGGGGGGGGGGGGGTTTCTTCTTCGTGTTTTTCCAGAAAATGTCGTCTTGGTACTGGAAATCCCTTGTGAAGTTTAGTTTTCTGTTATGCATGTAGCAGCTTTTTAACCCTCTTGGCCTAAACTAATCTAGGGGCATTTTGGGAATTTCTTTTGAAAACAAAATTCCAATCTTGACATGGTCACATAGAAAATATGATTTTATGGGGGGTTTATTCACAACATTTTTCCATAAATGTCATCTCAGACCCGAGCCTCAAATCTGATTTCTTGTGCGCACCTGCACTATTTGAAAAAGTCTATTGTAAGGGCATTTTGGGGATTTCACATCAAAAATAAATTTTTCGTTTGACAAAGTTAGCTTGAATTTTTTTTTTTAAGGGGGGTTTCTTCTTCGTGTTTTTCCAGAAAACATCATTTAGTACCTCAAAACGACACACGAACTTCAGCATTTTGCCCAGGTTACTATTCATTGATGTCAAAACACTATTCACAGCTTCGGCAATGTCAAAACTTTATTTTGACTTTTCTCTTTCATCCGGACTCCGAATCAAGTGATTCTCTTGATTAATTTTTTGCTATATTTCCAATGGTGTGCTCAGTAGCACCCAGATCTTACTAAAAATTACTATTTTGCCCTTGGGGCTAGACTTGTCCGGTTTTTTTTTTTTTTTAATTGCTTCCGCCATGCTTTCTTATAAGTTTCATAACTTCCTATGAACTCACAGATGTGTCTTGGGAATGATGTTAATTTCCAAAGACGATGCTTCCTTGTAAAACACTATTTTGCCCTTCGGGACTTATTTGGTCTTTTTCTGATCTTTTCTTCCGCGTCGATTCTAGTGGAGTTCTGTGACCTTATGAAAGGTCACTTTGGTGTCCTAGGGATGTTGTATATCCCTAGAGACTTATTTTCTATTTTCGCTTCCGCATTTCGGATCCGTTATCGGGTCAAACTATGGTTTATCACAAGACGCACTAGCTTGAAAAACCAGGGTCGTCACAGGAGCAAACATTGTTCTACCTTGCTTATCTACTTATGTACATCATTTAAGCAAGTGTATTTGACTTATTCAACGCTATGGGAACCTAGTTTGAGCATCAAGTGAAGCTGTAGTGTGTATTGACAGTTCTACCCTTTTTGTTATAGTGAAGTGGAAACTAAGGTTTCTTGTGCTGTGTGGTACTTAAGGCTGTGTATTCATTCTTATCTTATGTTGCAGATTAAGTATATTGTATTTGGTGTTTTGACACCTTCTTTACATTGTTGATTTAGCTATGAGAGCTTTGTGTGTCCAAGCATAGGGGATGTGGATTGGGGGAGTGCCTGTGTGCACCTTATTGATCTTCTGTGTATGTAAAGGCTGTGAAAGTCAGTGTCTTAGTGAGTACAAGGTGGTTGGAAAGTGGTACTGCTGAGTGAGTAACTACTTGCATGCAACAAGTGAAGATGGTGAGCTAGTTTGTGTAGATTGGTTGTGAAAACTAGTATCTATTCTTATACAAGGGTGTGTGCAGTAAGTGAGATAGCTGAGTGTGTAACAAGGCTCATACTACTAGTGGAGGCATTTATTGGTTGAGGCCAAGAACTAAGGTTTTCCCCTATTGATAGGGTTTCTTATATATCTTGTGCCCATGTGATTTGACTGTTTGCATTGGTTTTATCTTCTATGTTATGTATGTTTGTACTCAAGTGAAAAAGAGAATAAACTACCTAGGACCAATTCAACCCCCCCTTCTTAGTCCAATAATTGGTATCAGAGCCTTAGTCTACTCAACCAAGGAAGTAACAAGCCTGCAGTAAAGATTCTTGGAACATAATGGAAGGTCTATGCATTGACCAAACTCTATGTGTTGATAGTATAAACTTTGAAGATTGGAAAGTTAAAATAGAGGTTTATCTAATGTTACAATCATATGATGTGTGGTATGCTACAACTAATGGATTATCTATGTTTAATGAAGATGGTATGTTTAGTGGTTCAAGGGGAAAACAAATTATACTCAGTGGTCTAATTCATCAGGATCTTCTGAAGGTCAAGGGCTGTCAATCATCTAAGGAACCATCTATGAAGTCTATAAAGCATTAGAGACAACAATGATATTATCACTTAGGATACTATCTCTCCTGTTCAAAAAGAGGAAGCTAAAAATGACATTTGTTTTGAAGACCTCAAGTTCAAACTCTCAGTCTTAGTTTCATTTTCACTTGTTGTTTATAACTTAGTAAAGCTTAGAACAACGAACATCATTCTTAAAGAAAGTTTCACAAAACTGTTGGCAGATGAAAGCAAGGCTAAACATGGTTCCAATGTTAAGTTTAATTATATTGCAAAGGATTTCTACAAGGGTTCACTGCTGTAGAGTTTTAAGAAGATGATTCCCTCAATAAAAATTCAAGGAAACTCTAGTGTGAGTTGTTAGGAGAAAGCTTTAATGTGTGGATGGAGTTCTAAAATTGGTGGATCATTGAAGCAGCAAACTGAAATGCAAAGTGAGGATGTTCCCAAAGAAGAAAGTGTTACACTTGAAGATACTGGTGACAAATTGTACTTTAATTGGCGACTTTCAAGAAGTGTACCTCTTGGTTCACTTAAACCTAAATCATTTGTTATAAGCTTCCTCTTATTTGCAGCTCACTATCTAACTAGTTTTAAATCTAGAGATTCCTTGAGAAGACTTGGAAAATGTAGGAAATTGTATCTATGGTGTCCTATCTCTTATACATCTGAAGTAGGGCTAATGATTTCTCAAGATAGTTTGAAGAAACTTCCTAATTTTACACAAGAAACTGGTTGTGTGCATAGAATTGGTGTTGCAAGATGTTCAAAATAGGCTCAGTTATTAGCCTCTAAAGATAAAGCTGTCTTTGTTCACAAAGTGGTTCACTTTAAAAAAAAGGAGAAGATCACCAGATATTGAATACATAAGGGTCAGTGTCCCTCTCCCACTAATCCTTTCAGCAAACCAAAGAAGGTATACTCAGTAAGAAAATGCAAGCACTCAAGTTTCAGGATCAACATGTTCCTCTCAATGTCAAAAGTTAGTTATTACATCAAAGTAAGTGGACTTCAAGCCTTATAGAAGATTGTTCTCACAACTACAAGTCTTTCAAGAAAAGGAAAACTTGATGAATTCTCAAAAGTTCAAGAACTCAAAGCCTCCATATGTCTATTAAAATTGAAATTCAGAAACAAGAGGAGTCTAAGATCCCTTGAAGAAGAAAAGGATGAAGAAGACAATCATTCTATAATTCAACTCTCAAATGAATACAAAATTTAGTGTAGAACCAAGGGTGTTGTAAATTGTTTTGAATCAAATTTGGTATCAAATCATTCTTTAAGACCTCTTCCACTAAGAGACAAGAACCTGCAAATTGATCCTGAAGGTGTGTTTCTCAACTTGGCAGCTCATTCAATCCTTTGTGTTCTTTCAAAATCTATTTTACAGCATGGTTTGATCAAGAAGACAATGTCAGTCATAGGGTCTCTAATTCAAAGAGAACCAAGTTTAATTAACACTTTAAAGCCTCCTCCTCTCAGAGACAAAGACTTGTAAATTTATACTGTAGGTGTGGTAATCAATACAGCAGTTAAATCAATCCATTGTTTCAATTCAAAGAATTTATTCATCTGGGGTTTTAGAAATTCAGCACCTGTGTCATTCAAAGCTCTTAGATGTCACTCTATATATTCGCCAATCTCAAGGGTGGACAATCTCGGGCCTCCTCCACTGAGAGACAAGGATTTGCAAATTAAAACAGCAGGTATGATGTTTAAATTGGTAGCTCATTGTTCAGAATTCTTCTATATCTTGCTTTAAAGTTTGTACCCCATCTCCTCTGATATTTCCAATTGATAAGTTGTTGTCCTTCAATCCTTTATTGTAATTCCTATTCACCTTTTGACTTCCAATGTCAAAAAAGGGGAGAAATGGATTAATAGGTTTTTAACATTTGAAAGTGCAAAAGGGGGAGATTATTGATCCCATGTTTACCATGTTTGATCAAGAGGTTTTCCACTTTCAATGTCAAGAGTATACCATACATTCTCAGCATTACTATTTCAGAGGGCTGCCAAGGGATATTAAAGGTTCATGAGTTATAGGGGTATTCTAGTCTTTTTACATATGTGTAACCTTGAATTACACTTGCTTGGAATAGTACATTGCATCACAGGCCTTATGTTAATGAATTACAGAATGATATACAAGCTGCAGCAAAGTTTTTTATATATCTGTTGAAGGGACTTTCTATAACTCTACCAATGGTCTCGAGGGTATCTTGGTCAATCCACATTGTTGAGATAATGTGAGATTCACTACAGGTGGTGCATTGTATGAAACAATTTACATTTATTGATAATTCTCAGCATTTCTCTAGTGTACAAAATGTGACAGCCAAGGGGTATTTGTGAGAGTTTGTGTATGAAATATGCTACATGAATTCTTTATTGCCACGTGGCATTGTGGTCCTGCAGAGAGAAAGATATACAGTAAGTTCATTGGCTAATGGAGGATTGATCTTATCCTCACTAGGGTTTCATTGAAGAGTATAAAGGTGCCGTTACAACCTTTTAGCTGTGTGCCTCTAAGAGTAAAAAGTAAGTCTGTATCAGCTGAGAAAGAGTCCTATTCGAGAGCTGATAATTAACAACAATTTCAGAGATATTGTATAAAGTTTAAGCCTCAATGAATCTCTGAAATTTGCCTAAAGGGAGTACAGTTGCAATGAAGATGAGTGAGGCTGTCAAGAGTTGATTTTCTGGTGCAAGAAATGGCTGAAGTGGTTCAATGTTGCTGAGGTGGTTTCTAGAGCTTGAATAAGGGCTGAGCAAATATGTTTTGGTGATTAACAACTTTTGAATTTGCTTTGGACCTCATATTGCAGCTGGTATAATTTTTGATACCTCAAATCTCAGGCATATTTTAATTTTTTATTTAAATCTCTGAAACTGAACTTAAAATGCAATAATCATGCTATACTAAAAAGGCTTATCATCTAAGCATGCTTGGTTTATTGATTTAAGGCTACCTAAGTTGAGGTTTGGCTTGAGGAATGACCAGTTTAGTTTTCATATTATGAACCACACTAGTTTCAGCTTATATCAGTTTACAAGTCTGGTTTGGGGCTTGAAAATACACTGCATTGCTATGATTAATGAGCTATTCATCTAAGCATATTTACATAGTTAATATACGTTTATGGGAACCAAAATCCAGGGCGGTGTTGTGGTGAAATTCCAGAAATACCCTCAAGACTACATTGCTGCAGAAAATTGTTTTAAGGCTATTTTTGAACTGTAAATTGTCATTTGCTTGATATAACTTGAGTTATAACGACTGGGGCATGTGTTATATGTTGAAAGAATATTATGGGGACTATATTGAAGAAGATCCAGCCTCGAATTGACAATCTTGCCCTTCAAATCAAAAAGTTATAGTGCAGCTAAATATACCTGCTATAGGCTGATATTTAACTGTTGTTTATGCTGCATTGTTGAGCCTTAGTTGATATAAATTGTTCTGGAATTAGAACAAGTGTGAACCATAATTTTTAAGCTGCAAGAGCCCTTGGTTGTTGAGGATTTGAAGCTTCTTGTTGGAGGGTTTGGTAAAACTGAGTTTTAAGTTTTTAACCTTAAAATAGCTGCTGTGAGCTTACACAATGCCGTACCTTGCTTGTTAATTTATTCTTAACATCTAAGCTAGTGTATATTGTCTATTGAAGACTAGGGGAGTGAAAATTGAGGTATCCCTAAAGCCAAATTACCGAGTTGCCCTTGAAAGCTTGAAAGTTAGGGTTTGGTGTGATTAAGGCTGCTTATGAGTGATCATTGATGTACCTTGCTATGTAAATGTTCTCAACATTTAAGTAAGTATATTTTGTTGATACAAGACTGTGGAAGCCAGTTAGAGACTTGAACTGAAGCTACATTGTGAAGAGACCATTCTATACTTGAGATTGTGATTTAAACATTTTGTGAAGTGACATTGTGATACCTTGCTCCAATCACTGTGAATCTTGTTGAGCAAAGTATATGAAAACATCAAGGCTGTGGGTTACAATTGCTGGTCGATTCTGAAGCTGCAAAGTGAAGTTACTTCGTTACCCATGGTATTAGGGTTTTGTCCTATTATGCATCAAAACTATTGTACCTTGCTGAGTTTATTATGGAAGACATTTGTACAAGTGTATATTGGCTGTGCAGAGCTGTGGAAGTCCTTTGCAAGCCATTCTTGGAGCTGCATTGTGAAGTTACTTTGTTACCCGTGAAATTAGGGTTTTAGCCTTTTAGGAGTAAACATTGTTTAACCTTACTTATCTACTTATGTACATCATTTCAGCAAGTGTATTTGACTTTTTCAAGGCTATGGGAACCTAGTTTGAGCTTCAAGTGAAGATGAAGTGTGTATTGACAATTCTACCCTCTTTGTTGTAGTGATGTGGAAGCTAGGGTTTCTTGTGCTGTGTGGTACGTCAGGCTGTGTATTCATTCTTATCTTGTGTTGTAGCTTAAATATATTGTATTTGGTGTGTTGATACCTTCTTTACATTGTTGATTTAGCTATAGAGAGCTTTGTGTGTCCAAGCATAGGGGTTGTGGACTAGGGGAGTGCCTGTGTGTACCTTGTTGATCTTGTATGTGTGTGGAAAGGCTGTAAAAGTCAGTGTCCTAGTGAGTACAAGGTGGTTGGAAAGTGAGGCAGCTGAGTGAGTAACTACTTACATGCAGCGAGTGAAGATAGTGAGCTAGTTTATGTGGATTGGTTGTGAAAGCTAGTATCTATTCTTGTACAAGGGTGTGTGCAGTGAGTGAGATAGCTGAGTGTGTAACAAGGTTCATACTACCAGTGGTGGCATTTATTGGCTGAGGCCAAGAATCAAGGTTTTTCCCTATTTATAGGGTTTCATTATATATCTTGTGTCGATGTGATTTGACTATTTGCATTGGTTTTATATTCTATGTTATGCATGTTTGTACTCAAGTGAACAAGAGAATAAACTACCTAAGACCAATTCAACCCCACTTTCTTGGTCCAACATTAATGAAAAAGGAAACCAAGCCTCGCTTGATAAGATGGATCCTACTTCATCAAGAATTTGACTTTGAAATCAAGGACAAAAAGGGCTCCGACAATGTCGTTGCCGATCATGTTTCTAGATTAGTGGTTGAATCTTCTCAAAATCTTCTAATTCATGAATCATTTTCGGATGAACAACTTTTCAAATTTCAAATGGGATGTTGCCTTGGTTTGCCAACATTGTTGACTATCTTGCAATCGGCAAACTTCCCATTAATTGGTCAAAACAAGAAAAGAATTGATTCTTTGCTAACATTTGAAAATACTATTGGAAAGATCCCATTCTATTTTGTTATTGCTTGGATCAAATCATAAGGAGATGTGTTCCGGAAATTGAAGTTCTGAGCGTCTTTGTGTTTTGTCACACACTTGCTTGTGGTAGACATTTTAGTGAAAAAAAGATCGCTTTGAAGGTTCTTCAAAGTGGGCTCTTTTGGCTTACTATCCACCGAGATGTTTATAACTTTTGCAAAGTATGTGTTCGGTGCCAAAAGTTGGGATCAATGTCAAAGAGAGACATGATGCCCTTAACTTCAGTCTTCATGGTTGAAATCTTCAATGTGGGGCATAGATTTTGTGGGACCATTCCCAATGTCTTATGGCTTTCCATACATTCTCGTTGCCATTGATTATGTATCAAAGTGGGTTGAGGCTTGTGCTACCAAAACAAATGACCACTCCGTGGTAATTACATTCGTCAAATCAAATATCGTTACTCGTTTTGGTATGCCAAGGGCCATGATAAGTGATGGAGGAAAATATTTTTATAATTAATTCTTGAAGCAACTCTTTTTGAAATATCCTGTCACACATAAAGTGGCAACTCCCTACCATCCTCAAACAAGTGGGCAAGTCGAGATGTCAAATAGGGAAATAAAGCATATTCTTGAGAAAACTGTTAATCCAAATCGAAAAGATTGGTCAAGGAAACTGAATGATGCTTTGTGGGCTTATCGGACAGCTTACAAGACTCTAATAGGCATATCTCCATATAGACTTGTTCATGGGAAACCTTGTCACCTTCCAGTTGAACTAGAACACAAAGCACTTTGGGCAATAAAAAGGCTCAACCTCGATCTTGTTTAGGCTGGAAAGGACCGTTTGCTCCAAATCAATGAGCTAGAGGAATTGCAAAATGATGCTTATGAAAGTTCAAAAATTTACAAGGCAAGTAATAAAGCATTTTATGATAAACATATTATGAAAAAGTCCTTTGAGGCCAGGAAAAAGGCTTGGTTATTCAATTCTAGGTTCAAATTCTTTCCTAGAAAGTTCGAACCAAATGGGAAGGCTCTTATCTAATCAGTTCTGTCTCACCTCATGGGGTGGTCTAACTTCAAAATCTAAAAGATGAAGGGACCTTCAAGGTTAATGGTTAAAGGCTTAAACCATACATTGATGGCCAAGCTCTTCAAAGAAATGTGGAATCCGCTCTCTTGGTGGATCCTATTTACTTTGAAGATTGAGAGCATTTCACGTTTTTCTAGCGATGTTAAACACTAGTTATGCCCCCAGCCCCAGTTCCCAGGTGCAACCTTGACAAGCCGCGTCAAGACGCATCTCCTTGCTTCTGGACACAAATTTGTATAATATATATATATATATGTATATATATATATTTCAAAGTAGCATTCCGTCTTGCTAGAGACTTTAAACTTAGCTTATTTGATTTTTCATGTTGTAGGTTGTATATACAATAGTCTTTTTCTCTGCATATTTTTTTAAAAAAATAATAATAATGTTTTTCCATTGTGCACTTCTACTTGGTTATGCATGTTTTCATCTTTTACCAAGGGTTTGCTCTCATATCCCTTTGCGTCGTGTTATATATTATTTTGGACTATATGCATTAGTTGTTCTATTTGATATTTGATATGAGTTTGCTAGTATGGTTATATAGCTAGGTTTCTGCATCCAAGTTTGGGGGAAACATTTTTCGTAATGGATCATTGCCGGACTTTATAATCTTTGCCATCGCGATATACTCTTTTCATCATTTTTCGTTGTTATCATTGCACATTAAGGACAATGTACAGTTTAAGTTTGGGGGTAAGGTCATCATAATTCATTCTATTTTAAGTTGAGCTTTTAATACAAGATTGAGATTTGAGATATATTTGACAATGATTTCAAAGTTTTGAAGCATAGTGCCTTTAAAAAGTAAGTTGTTAGAGTCTAATACTTCTTGTATGCTCTAGGATGCCATTTAGGGGTAAATTTTAATTTTTGATATCATGTTTGCTCTTGTGGTACACATTATCTTGTTGGTTGAAAATGCTTTGAGAGTTAATTCTAGAATTCTACGATTGGATTTGTGCACACTAGCATTCAATTTATGGGGTACATGCTTAGTTGATTATTGTCTTGGTTTATCCCAATTGAGCTAGTATGCTTTGAAAGCTTTCATCCTTGAGAAAATGACCTTGCAGAGAAAAGAAATAAAAGCACTCACCAAAGGTGAGAAAAAGAGGAAATGAAAAGTAGAGTATACTCATCTTTGATCCCATTAAAAAAAATTGTAAAAAAAAGAAAAAAAAAAAGGGAAAAAAAAGAAGAAGATGAAATCAATAAAATAATAATAATAATAATAATAATAATAATAATAAGAATAATAATGTTTGATTGAATAACAAGGTTCATTCACTGTCTTGATGATTGGTACTATATCTGTATGCTAGTTTGAGGGTAAGGCTATGGCATGATTTTGATTTGTTAGGATAGCAACACATTTTGATGCCGGTTCATTCAAAAAGGATGATAGAATTGATTCAATTTGTATGATTAACTTGCTTGATGTATGGAGGACCATTTTTGCTTACATGATGTTGAAATGTTTAGAATAGCTTAGAAATGGCAGAAATTTGCATACTTGAAGTAGTCTACTTTCAACACTTGTTTGATATTTGTTATTGCATCTCAAGTAAGAAAGAGTTGTTGATGTTTGTGGGTACCATTTCTGGAAACCCTCACGAGACTTTACTCGTCCACTAGGGGTAACCTAGGGGTTTAAAAGGCTTGTTACATATGCTAAATGTGTAATACCCCTAATTTTCAAAAGGATAGTCTCGGTAATTTGTTTAATTATTTTCTGTTCATTATCTGTTCATTAATTGTTTTTGTTTAATTATGTTCTGTTCATTATCTGTTCATTAATTGTTTTTGAATTATGTTTTAATTGACTTTTTAAGGATTTTATTTACTTGACTTATTTGTGTTATGTGAATTAATTCGTTAGTTTATTTGTTTTCTTTGGTTTAATTAATTCTTTGGTTTTATTTAGGGTTTTGTTTTAGAAGTTAAGTCTTGGTAGCCGACGTAGATTTTAATTAGGATTCTCTATGGGACGGTTAGGATTCATTGTAGGGTTTGGCTTGATGTTTGGCTTGATTTTAGGTTCCGCATAAACCTATAAATATAAGTATTAAGTCTGCTTAGGGTTTTAGAAAAAACAAACTATTCACGACAGTGGAGGCAGAAAGAGAGAATAGAGGAGGATTTCAGTAGGACGTTGCCGGAGAAAGTAGGAAGACGACTGTGCAAGGCTAAAGGCAAAAGGCAAGTTCTATTCCTAACTCTCTCCCTTGGACTTGTGTTCATTACATGTTTAATGCAACTCCAGGACTAATAAAGATTAATATTAAACCAGATGGCTTGTCTGAATGAAAAACAAAACTGCTTGTGGTTACATGTTACGTATTGGTTGTTTCGGATTCTTTCTTGCGTAACTCCTGAATTAATTCATGTAGATTAACGTGAACAGAGTTGAATTAGTCTGTAACACACTGGGAAGTAATAACAGAGATCTGGTTTGTATGGTAGGTTCGTTTCGAACTGCATATGTTTACATGCCTTGAAATTTCTTGTTATAACTCATCTTTGCTTATTTCCTGTTCTGATTCAAGTGGATTGAAGATTAATGAGTTTTAAATTATCTGGAACATTGGAAACCTAGTTTTAGTCAAGAGAAATCTTTAGAGTTAAGGATGGATCAAACTGGGGGTCGCTGGAGATGAAACTGAAGAAGGAACGCAAGCAGAGAGGGGAACAGGAGGAAGAGGCGGCTCCACACAAGGTGGAGCCGGCTCTAGGGTGTGTGGAGGCGGCTCCACATGGAGTGGAGCCGGCTCCACACAAGGGGGAGGCGGCTCCCTATGTGGGGGAGGCGGCTCCTTCCCCTTTTGATGCAATTTTTGACGAATTTTGCTTCTTGGCTAAGTTTTTGATCTGTTTGGGACATTCAGGGACTGTACATGGGAACCTAAATGAGTTTTAAGGTTATATTAAAGCTCCAGAGGGTGTGGGAATGGTTAATAAACCACTTGGGGTTTATTGGTTGAACAATAACCAATTCTAAACAAAGTTGTAAACTGTTAGGGAATGCAAGTGGTTTAAGTTGCTTAACTTGTTGTAGGAACTTTCTGTAAATGATTATCAAATTCTAATCATGTATTAATGGTATAAAATAAGCATTGTTAAAATCTATATATTTTTACTATGCTTGTTAAGGAGTAATTGATGTTTAAATTTCAGCATTTATCGCATCAATTGTTGGATTGGTGATATAAGCATGATAATTTGTCAATGTTCATTATGCTTGCTATGGAATTAATTGAGGTAGATATTTATTCATGTTCTCTCAATAATATGGATTCTGGGATAAATTGATAATTACATATACTGTTATATTACCAATTGCTAGATTATGGTTGCGTAGTTTAAAATCAGCATATTAAATTACATAATTTTTGTATGCTTTTGATGGAACAATTGAATGTCTAGTTTAATATTTTTATTCTAAATTGTTGGATTTATGGATCAGTTGATATTTACATGCATGGTCTGTATTATCAACTACTGGATGGATGGAATGTATGCACCGGTATGGGACGGTGGCATACAAGGGGGATTAGCTCAAAAACCTCTAAGTCCCACCTATTCTGGGATTAAGGAAATGGATTGACTAAAGGTGAAATCCTATGGATTTGTAGTGTCAAGGCAATATATAGTTGAGCGGCACTACTATGGATTCTGGATGGATTTAGATATATTTTTATGGTACCTCGATATGAGCTTGAGTCTCAGGATCGACGGTTAGGGAGCGTATATGCATTGGGATGCATAGCTGGCTATGATGGTTGGAGGTGTACCCTGTTAGGCTTAGGTACACATGCCCACTTTGTGTGCGTTTTACATGTTGCCTCTATTCAGGTTGAGACCGGCCTGTAGTCCAGTGAGAGTCCTTTAGTGTGAGTATATATATATACATACAGACTATTAGCTATTGTTGAGTTGGTTAGAATGTAAATGCGTATCGAGTCTCTGCTTGGATTGTAGTAGGATAGAACTTGTTCGTGGGCCTGACCCACTCCTATTTTTCAGGTGTACATCAGTTCCAGGCTTGAGCTTGTTCGTGCTGTGCAGAGACGATCTTCCATTCTACCGACGATGTAGGATTTCTTTCCAAATCTTGGATTTGGGTTTTATCTTTCTTTTTACTTTCATTTAATGTGAGATTTTTATTAGGGGTCCACTAGAGATGGATTCCCGAGTTGTTCAAATTATGGATATTTGGTTTATCAACTTTAAGTATTTAATTATTTAAGGAGTATCTTTTAGTTTCTTTTCAGCTTTAAACTTTCATTTCTTAATTCATTTTGTATTCCATGTTCGCTATAACATATTAATTGTTTGATATTCCCTCGGGTTTGGGCCTGGGCCTAATCAACCCATGTCTCGGATCCGAGGGGTATCACAGTTGGTATCAGAGCACTCCAGGTTCAAGTGTCTCTAGGATGTTTTTGTATTAAGTCTTCCGCGTAGCGTTCTCTTGAATAGAGCTTAAGTTAGGATTCATTGTATTCCTTATGGTTCATATAGAAATGGTACTGATGTCTGTCTTGTCGTGTTAACAGATGGTTAACGCTAGAAATGGACAGAACATGCAAGGAACTAGGAAGGAAAGGAGAGCGGCACGTAGGCAACAATATCTCCTACAGCGTCAGCAAATAGAAGAAGAGCAGCAAATGCCAGGGTTTCAGGAGGAGCAGGAGGAAGTTCAACAGACTCAGGGTCGGGACAGAGATCCAGAGATTCCTCCTCACCTCAATGACCTCGTTGCTCGGGCTATAGAGGCTGGGGTAACAGCTGCACTCCGAAACCAACCCCAGGTTCAGCAGGCACCTGTACCAGCACTAGTGGTTCAGACGGATTCTTGGGGAAAGGCTAGGAGCGCTTTCACAAAGGGGAGTCCACTTGTATTCTCAGGCTCAACCGATGCGAGAGCAGCTCACCAGTGGAAACAGGACATTGAGCGTCATCTTCGTTTGGTTCAGTGCACGGAGGTTCAGAAGCAGATACTTGCTACTTTCAAGTTAGTTGGGGATGCACTACAGTGGTGGGAGTCAGTTACCACCTCAGAGGAGAGGATGACATTGTCTTATGACGAGTTCAGTGCTCGCTTTGATGAGAAATATTTTCCCTATGCAGTCAGGGCAGCTATGAAGACCGAGTTTCTAAGTCTGCAGCAGGGAAACATGACAGTGGCGGAGTACGAGCAGCAGTTCACACGCTTGTCTCTCTTTGCACCGGAGGAGGTGGATATAGAGGAGAAGAAGCGCAACAGTTTTGTCAAGGGACTGATGTGGTCTATCAAGAGAGCTATTACAGGTAGTCCAGCCTATACTACCTATGCTCAGGTGGTAGACGCCGCTCTACAACAGTATCAGTTGACTGTGGACATCAGACAGGCTCGTGGTGAGAAGCGGGGAGATAAAGACTCTACTAATCAGTCAGCTGAAAAGGGGAATGGCAATGGTCACCGGCAGAATGACAAAGGCAAGTTCCAAGGGCAACAGCCTTGGAAGAAGCACAAGGGTGGTTCAGATGCTCATCGGAATGGGGCACCTATTCAGAGGCAACAAAATGGGGGACCACAGGCAGGACAGGGTCAGCCACAGGCTAACCGACAGAGGAGGCCATTTGGTACTTTCCAGGGTAGTTGTTACACTTGTGGTGAGTATGGTCATACCACCAGGTAGTGTCCTAAAGCAGGACAGGGACAGGGACAGGGACAGTATGTGCAGCAGGGACAGAGGGGGCCAGTGCCTCTACCAGCTCCACAGGTTCCACGGATTCAGGGACAGACACATTTGGCTTTACCGGCACCGCCATAAACTCAGGGACAGGCACCACAACAGTTGCATTATGACAGGGTGTATAACCCCAAGCCACAGGATGTTCAGGCACCTCAGACTATTGAGGGTAAGTTTCCTATTCATGGTTTATATGGACGTGTTTTATTTGATACGGGTGCTACACACTCATTTGTAGCTAGGACTTTTGTTGCTTTATCTGGGATAAGGACGAGGGTATGCACTAGACCTCAGGGTATTTCTACACCATTGGGTGATACAGCTATTATACATGAGAGTGATGGGCCTGTGACACTAGATATTGACAGACTCAGATTTCTAGCCAATCTATTGGTCCTGGACATGCACACTTATAACGTGATACTTGGGATGGATTGGTTGTCTCACTACCATGCCCAAGTTGATTGTTTTGATAGATCTATTATTTTTACTATACCTGGTCAGGATATGTACGTAGTAGCTATGCCACGTTCTAAAGGAGGCGGTAGCACCTATTTGTTCCATGTGGAGGAGGAAAAGGATGAGGGGATTACTGTGTCATTGGATAATACAGCTATTATACATGAGAGTGATGGGCCTGTGACACTAGATATTGGCAGACTCAGATTTCTAGCCAATCTATTGGTCCTGGACATGCACACTTATGACGTGATACTTGGGATGGATTGGTTGTCTCACTACCATGCCCAAGTTGATTGTTTTGATAGATCTATTATTTTTACTATACCTGGTCAGGATATGTACATAGTAGCTATGCCACGTTCTAAAGGAGGCGGTAGCACCTATTTGTTCCATGTGGAGGAGGAAAAGGATGAGGGGATTACTGTGTCATTAGATAACATACCAATTGTACAGGATTTCCCGGATGTATTTCAGGAGATTCCAGGGTTGCCACCTAGTCGCGAGATCGATTTTGTGATAAACTTAGCTCCAGGCACTGTGCCTATTGCTAGGGCACCCTATAGGATGGCACCGGTAAAGATGAGAGAGCTGAGGGATCAGATTCAGCAGTTACTCAGCCAGGGTTTTATTCGTAGGAGTACATCACCTTGGGGAGCACCAATTCTGTTTGTGAAGAAGAAGGATGGTTCGCTTCGTCTGTGTATAGATTACAGGGAGTTGAACAAGGTTACGATTCATAACAAGTATCCTTTGCCCAGGATTGATGACTTGTTTGATCAGTTAAGGGGAGCCACATATTTCTCCAAGATTGATCTGCGTTCTGGGTATCATCAGCTGAGGGTTAGGGAGCAGGATGTTCCTAAGACGGCGTTTCTCACGAGATATGGTTCTTATGAGTTTCGTGTTATGCCGTTTGGGACGACTAATGCACCTGCAGTGTTCATGGACTTAATGAATAGAGTCTTCCGGGCTTATTTGGATCAATTTGTTATTGTCTTTATTGATGACATCTTGATCTATTCTCGGTCGGAGGACGATCATGCTAGACATCTTCGCATAGTCTTGCAGATGCTTCGTGAACACCAGTTATATGCCAAGTTCGGGAAGTGTGAATTTTGGTAGCGGGAGGTGAAATTTTTGGGTCACGTGGTGTCAGAAAAGGGGATAGCGGTGGATCCGGCCAAGGTTTCAGCGGTGGTTGAGTGGGGACAGCCTACATCACCTACAGAGATTCGGAGTTTTCTCGGTCTGGCAGGATATTACAGGAGATTCATCCAGGGGTTCTCCAAGATAGCAGGACCACTCACTTATCTGACCAAGAAGGGTGTACAGTTCGTGTGGGATGAACACTGTCAGCGAGCTTTTGATGAGCTGAAAAGGAAGCTGACTTCTGCACCGGTTCTGGCTACTCCGCAGAGCGGGATAGAGTATCTTGTTTACACGGATGCATCGTTGCAGGGTCTTGGATGTGTATTGATGCAGGAGGAGCGACCGATTTCTTATGGATCTCGGAAACTTAAGCCTCATGAGCTTAATTATCCGACACATGATTTGGAATTGGCAGCAGTGGTCTTTGCCTTGCGTATTTAGAGGCATTATCTGTTGGGTGAGTCTTTCAGATTATTCAGTGATCACAAGAGTCTGCAGTACTTGTTCACTCAGCGGGAGCTGAATATGAGACAGCGTAGATGGTTGGAGTTTGTGAAAGACTATCATTTTTCTATACAGTACTATCCAGGGAAAGCGAATGTGGTGGCTGATGCACTCAGTCGCCGACCTGTTGGTAGTCTTTCTGCTCTATTCACTACTGAGTGGAATGCTTTGAAGAATGTAGATGAGTTGTCAGATGCTTTTATGGCTTGCATGGTGGTTACACCTTCCATCATTCGCAAGGTTTTACAAGCACAACTCACTGATCAGCAATGTGTCGACAAGGTCACAGAGATAGCTTCCGGAGAGGTTCCATTCTACTATGTTGGGGCTGATGGAGGTTTAAGGTACAAGGGACGGCTAGTGGTACCTTCTGCTGATAATTTGAGGAAGGATGTGATGACTGAGACTCATCACTCTGAGTTCTCTGTTCATCCAGGAGGCGATAAGATGTATCAAGATATGAAGCGGCAGTTTTGGTGGGCAGGTATGAAGAGGGACATTGCTCTTTTTGTTTCTCAGTGTAGTACTTGTCAGATGGTTAAGATTGGTCATCAGAGGCCGCCAGGAGCTCTACAGTCACTACCAATTCCGGAGTGGAAATGGGAGAGCATATCTATGGATTTTGTGGAAGGGTTGCCAAATTCTTTCAAGGGGCATAATTCCATATGGGTCATTGTGGATAGGTTGACCAAGTCAGCTCATTTCTTGCCTATTTGCACTGACTACACTTTGGAGCAGTTGGCGAGGCTTTACATTTCAGAGATTGTGAAGCTACATGGCATTCCATTGTCTATTATATCGGATAGGGATTCGAGTTTGTGTCTGGATTTTGGAAGAGTTTTCAGCAGGCTTTAGGTACGGAGTTACACCTTAGTACTGCTTATCATCCTCAGACTGACGGACAGACTGAGAGGGTGAATCAGATTATGGAAGATATGCTTCGGTCGTGTGTTCTGGATTTCAAGGGCCATTGGGAGGAATATTTGCCACTTGTGGAGTTTGCTTATAACAATAGTTTCTAGAAGACTATTGGGATGGCACCTTTTGAGGCGTTATACGGTCGACCGTGTCGATCACCTATTTGTTGGATGGAGGTTGGAGAGAATCAATTCTTAGGTCCCGAGTTCATCAAGGATACCTCTGAAAAGATTGCTCTTATTCGAGATCGCATGCGTACTGCCCAAAGTAGGCAGAAGAGCTATGCTGATCGTCGCACTCGTGCTTTGGAGTTTCAGGTTGGGGATCAGGTTCTTCTTAAAGTATCTCCTATGAAGGGTGTTATGCGTTTTTGGAAGAAAGGGAAGTTGTCTCCGCGGTTTGTCAGTCCATTCATGATTACGGATCGTGTTGGAGCTGTTGCTTATCGGTTGGCACTTCCGGATACTTTGGATCGCATTCACAACGTGTTTCATGTTTCCATGTTGCGGAAATTTCTGCGAGATGAGAATCGGTATCAGCATATCGATGTTGGGGAGATTGAGTTGCAACCGGGTGCAACTTATTTAGAGCCACCGTGTCGTATTGTCGACCGACAAGATCAGATTCTTCGTAATAAGGTTATTCCTTTGGTTCGTGTTCAGTGGAGTCATCACAATGAGGCTGAGTCTACTTGGGAACGGGAAGATGTCATTCGCTCGCAATTTCCTGGAATTTTGAAAGAAGGTAAGAGCGAATTCCGAGGACAGAATTCCTTTTGTTAGGGGGGAAGAATGTAGTACCCCTAATTTTCAAAAGGATAGTCTCGGTAATTTGTTTAATTATTTTCTGTTCATTATCTGTTCATTAATTGTTTTTGTTTAATTATGTTCTGTTCATTATCTGTTCATTAATTGTTTTTGAATTATGTTTTAATTGACTTTTTAAGGATTTGATTTACTTGACTTATTTGTGTTATGTGAATTAATTCGTTAGTTTATTTGTTTTCTTTGGTTTAATTAATTCTTTGGTTTTATTTAGGGTTTTGTTTTAGAAGTTAAGTCTTGGTAGCCGACGTAGATTTTAATTAGGATTCTCTATGGGACGGTTAGGATTCATTGTAGGGTTTGGCTTGATGTTTGGCTTGATTTTAGGTTCCGCATAAACCTATAAATATAAGTATTAAGTCTGCTTAGGGTTTTAGAAAAAACAAACTATTCACGACAGTGGAGGCAGAAAGAGAGAACAGAGGAGGATTTCAGTAGGACGTTGCCGGAGAAAGTAGGAAGACGACTGTGCAAGGCTAAAGGCAAAAGGCAAGTTCTATTCCTAACTCTCTCCCTTGGACTTGTGTTCATTACATGTTTAATGCAACTCCAGGACTAATAAAGATTAATATTAAACCAGATGGCTTGTCTGAATGAAAAACAAAACTGGTTGTGGTTACATGTTACGTATTGGTTGTTTCGGATTCTTTCTTGCGTAACTCCTGAATTAATTCATGTAGATTAACGTGAACAGAGTTCAATTAGTCTGTAACACACTGGGAAGTAATAACAGAGATCTGGTTTGTATGGTAGGTTCGTTTCGAACTGCATATGTTAATATGCCTTGAAATTTCTTGTTATAACTCATCTTTGCTTATTTCCTGTTCTGATTCAAGTGGATTGAAGATTAATGAGTTTTAAATTATCTGGAACATTGGAAACCTAGTTTTAGTCAAGAGAAACCTTTAGAGTTAAGGACGGATCAAACTGGGGGTCGCCGGAGATGAAACTGAAGAAGGAACGCAAGTAGAGAGGGGAACAGGAGGAAGAGGCGGCTCCACACAAGGTGGAGCCGGCTCTAGGGTGTGTGGAGGCGGCTCCACATGGAGTGGAGCCGGCTCCACACAAGGGGAGGCGGCTCCCTATGTGGGAGAGGTGATCGGTTGATTAACTATACATTAACCTTCGCAATAGCACGAATCATTGTAAAATAGGGCTATTGGTCGGGTAAGTCGAACCACTGGGACTGCGCTAGTCTAAGGCAACCTAAGTGTTTAGAGTCATTCTTAGGATGATGAAGGGGTGTTCATAGAGGTTGTGTTTGTTGTCACTTAACTACAAATTCAGAATGCATACACAATAAATTGAAGGAGATTAAAAGAGAAGAGTTAGAGAAGGAAGTCTAGGGAAGTGAATCCACTCCAAACCTCTACACAAGCTAATTATATGATTGATTTGGGGAATTAATGTAGAAATGACCTTGATGAATAGCAATTCATGACTACTATATCATCTTCAAGAAATTCAATTAATTAAAATGTAAGAACAACCTATCAAAGCTCCACATGCTTAAATTACCTAAACTATGGTGCAATCCTCAACATGCTCACTAAGCTAGAGATTGTCAAACAAGTAACCAATTGATGAGAGCACATGATAACAAGTCACAAGGTTAATTCATCAAAAGAAATTCTTAAGCAATGAATTAACAAGCTACTCAAAATCATGCCATTAAAACCATTCCATAGTCTTAGCTCCATTGTCACTATGAAACTACAAGCCATACAACCATGAGATTAAATCATCTAAGACAAGAGTATTTAATGCAACATGATCTTTAGAACATTAAAACATCCATTACATTATGTAACATGCTCTAGAATATGGAACTAGTCAAATACACATTTCATTCCCCAAAATAAATCAAAAACTAGACATGCTTACAAGGAGGAGTTTCATCACCTCCCTAGATGGAGGTTTAGTTATCCATGGATACAAAAATGGAAGAGGAAGAAGAAGACTCCATCTCCATTTTCGTGCTCCCTTCTTCAAGCTTGAAGAACTCTCCCTCCTTGCTCTCCTCTCTCTCCTCTAATCTTGTAAAATGAATCTCAATCATATTGTGTGGCTTCCCTCTCTTATCTTCTAGAGATAAGGCTCTAGAAACCCCCCACCAACCAACATCTCCAACCAACCATTAAAGAGGGAAATTAGAATTGAGGAACCCAAGATGCAAGTGGCTGAAAATGGGCCATTTCCGGATGCAATTCTGCCCTAAGTTCGAGCACTCGAAATAAGGGCTCGAGCACTCGAAATTGGAGCAGAATGCTCCATTCTTGCCTTGCTCCGCCCAGACCTACTTCGGTTAAACAGCCATAACATTGCGCTCCGAACTCCGAATGATGAACCGTTTGAAGATTTAGAAAGCTAATTCAGAGCTCTAAATATTTCATGTTTTAGTGGAGATCCAATTCTCAAGGATGGTTGGTCGAAAATGAAGATCAAGGCAGAATTTCATTGCTGCCAGGCAGTTCTGCGCACCTCTGGTAACAAGGCCATAACTCTCTGCTCCGAGCTCCGAATGACAAACCGTTTGAAGATTTAGAAAGCTAATTCAGAGCTCTAAATCTTTCATGTTATGAGGGAAGTCCAGTTCTCGAGTTTAGAAGGTCAAAATGGCGAGAAAAGCCCAGGTTCTACTGCTGCCAGAATTCAGCATTGGCACCTTTTGTTGCTCAAGATTCCACAAGGCCTTATTCTTGTTCCATTTTGGCCAATGAACCTGAAAATGCATAAAAACATAGAAATGAAGATAATCTACATAAATTAACATACAACGGACTTTACTAATGCAATTTAGGGCGCTTGAATATACAATATTCGGCGCTTATCACACCCCCAAACTTACATTTTGCTAGTCCCTTATCAAAACTACAATGAAAAACTTAATGAAAAGACAACCATGGGCTTGCTACTACAAAAATATCATCCATGATAAAATAAGATATATACATTGCTCAAAAATAACTTGAAATAGAAAAAGAGCTGGAGATGGGGTCATTGGGAAGACTACCTTGCATATATGAAGCATTGATACAAAAATTGGCTAAATACATTTCCACATACATGCATCAACATCAAAGTCTATATAAATAACTCAATTATCATCTCTTGAATGGAAATCAACTCTAGCTTCAGTGAAAGTGAATTGGATTCTCAACATGCGGCTTTTACTTTCTTTTCCAATTCCAAAGCACAAGTTTTCAAATCATTGAATTCCCCTTTAAATGAGGTCCCTAAGGCATGATTTTATTTACAAGACAACTTTTGTTGCTTATTGACAATTTATTGTAACTCATAAGCGAAACATAGAATGGTTGTGCAATGCTGAAGTCCCTTAAGCTTTCTAACCAACCCCTGTAGCAAGCGTTAGGCCAACAACTCCCAAACCAGATGGCTTTAGGGTGTTAAGTGTAGAGACACTCCTAGGGCTTAATAGCTCGAGTTGGAAAGGCTACGAACTCCAACGAACCATGTTTATTACCAGTTTATTTTTTGAATGACCGTGCAATGTTTAAGTCCCTTAAGCTTTCTAACCAACCCTTGTAGCAAGCGTTAGGCCAACAACTCCCAAACCAGATGGCTTTAGGGTGTTAAGTGTAGAGACACTCCTAGGGCTTAATAGCTCGAGTTGGAAAGGCTACGAACGTCAACTGGTCATTATTTTCTTTCCTTTTCAGTTTTTTTTTATTTTTTTTTTATTTTTTTTAGACAACTTAAATCATGCCAAAGATATTCATCCATTAGGTTCATCAAATCAGATTAACTAGGGCAAGGTCAAGGTCAATCAAGTTGCATGCCTCACAGTTAAGTTTCCAATGTGCATCTGTGCATTGTGAAGCTTAAAAGAGTGTCAAATCCAGCGAGAATTTAATTGAGACATTTATACAGACTAATTTGAATCTACATGATCATTTCAACTCAAATTTTCTTTATTTTCAAAAATATCAGCTGCTTCTATACACAAAGTTTTAAACATATGCTTTCATCTCCAACAGGTTTCAAATTCCATTATCATTGCTTAGCAAAAGTGTAAAACCAAAAATACATAAATGCACCCCCAAACTTGAATGTCACATTGTCCTCAATGTGAGAAGACAAGTAAATCAAAATAAGCGCAAAGAGGGTAAAAGAACAATAATACCAAGTGGAGTGACGACGACGTAGATGTTCAGCCATGTGAGTGCGCAACGGCGTCCCCCAAACTTGGACATGAAGACCTATCAAGACAGAACTAATGTACACAGGTGAAAGCATAGGTCTCTTAAGAAAAAAAATCAAAACAGAAATGAAAACACTAAGACGAATGTGATTGCAAGGTAAAAATCCATACAAAATACAAATTGGCACACATGAGTCATAAGTGTAAAATGGAAAACAAAACAATGCCAAAAGCCGTGCATTTAGAGAGATAAAGTTGGCTTAGGCAATTCGTCAAACACGTGGTGTGCAAGACAAAAAGGAAGAGGGCCAAAGGTTGATTAGAGATGAGAAAATCCAAAAATTTGGCCCTGCAAATGCAATACACAACTCCCAAACAATCACAAATCCTTCCCACAAGCAATCCCATCCTCCATTGATCAAAAATTAAAAGAAAAAGAGGGTTAGACACTTACCCAACAATGGAGAACCAAAGGCCCTGTGTGCGTGGGATAAATGGTGGGGATGGGTGGGAGGTTGATGATGGTGCTTGGGTTAGAGGAGAGTGGGGAAAAAGGTGGAGGAGGTGAAGGTGGGTTTGCATGGGGTGGTGAGGTTGAGGGTGGTTGGGTTGTGAAGTTGGAGTTGGTTGTGAGGTGCATGCAAGTTGCATGAAAGTGCCGAGAGAGAGAGATGGTTTTGGGCAGGCATGAGGTTGAGGGAATGGTGTTGGTTGAGTTATGGGTTGCATGCATGGTGGGATGAGATGAGGGTGGTGAAGTGAGGTTGATGGTGGTTGAATGGTGTGAGGCCGAGAGGGATGGTGGTTGGTTTGGGAGGTGAGATGCGGGTTGAGAATGATGAGGTGAGGTTGATGCGTTTGAGATGAAGGTTGTGCATGCATGGTTGTGCATGCATGGGTGTGGGTTAATGTGGGTTGGTTGAGGAGTTGCCGAGAGGGAGGAGGGTGGTGTGTGGGGTTGAGGTTGAGTTGGTGGTTTGCAGGTGAGGGAGATGGGGAAGATGGTTGATGCCGAGAGGTGGTAAGGGTGATGGTTTGGTGAGGTGAGTTGTGAAAGATGAGGGCTCGGGTGAGGGAGGAAGAGAAGTTGGTTCACACTTCGAGCACTCGAAATGGGTTCTTCGAGTGCTCGAAGGACATGCAGTGAGTGAGGGAGGGAAGCTGCATGGTGGAAACTTGGTTTGAGAGAGAGAGAAGGTTTAAGGTTGAGGGGTGGTGGTTGCTGGGTTGCCGAGAATGGGAGAGATGGTGAGGTGAAGGGGTTGTGGGTTGGTTGGAGGTTGGTGGAGAGGATGGGGTGAAGAGGTTGGTTGATGATGGGAAGGTTGCTTGGTTTGTTGCATGGTGGGCATGTTGGCTAGGCTCGAGCACTCCAAATGGGAGCTAGAGTGCTCGAGCTTGGGGCAGAGAGATTGGCAAGATGTGGAGGGATGTCGAGCACTCGAAATGCCAATTCGAGTGCTCGAAATTGGATCAGTAAGCTCGGGAAAATGAAGAGGCTTACATTTCGAGCACTCGAAAATGGACTTAGAGCGCTCGAAATACAAGCAGTAGCCTCGGAATGGTTTTGTGCAAGCTTCATAGAGCTTTCGAGCACTCCAAAGAGGAAATAGAGTGCTCGAAATGAAGGCAGTAGCATTGAGGTTGAGAGATGAACTTTTGCATGCATTGTAACATTATGCAGTGAGGTTGAGAGATGAACTTTGCATGTCATTCCATTAGGTGCCTCATTCTTATGCATTGTGAATGTATACATGATCAACTGAGAGCTGAAGAATTGATAAAACCTTGCAACATGCTTCCAAATCAAGGCATGGATGGATTATTTTCACCTTGCATGCATGGAAAATAATGAAACATTGCAAATTAATACAATCCAATGCATGGATGGATAATTGTCAAACTCTACACTTCATTGCAATGCAAGGAAAATTTTGAAAATTTTTCAGATTGTGCAATTTTCCTCCAATGAACTTCATTCCATTCCATGGAAAATTTTGAAAATTTTGTTTTTAAACTTTGCAGTTTTTTTATTTTTATTTTTTTCAAACTTTGCAATCATCTCAAATGCATGGAAATATTTTTTTGTTTAAACTTTGCAACTCCATTTTAATTCAATGCATGGAAAAATTTAAACTTTGCACTTTCATTCCAATGTAATGCATGGATGGAAAATTTTGAAAACTTTTCAACTTCTTTCTAATGCATGGACAATTTGGAAAGTTTTTCAAAATGTAGCACCTTTCCAACGCATGGATGATTTTGAGAAACCATGATCCAACAATGCATTGAAGATGAGAGGCTATGCATGTGAGTGCCATGTCGAAAGTCCGAGAAAATTGCCTGATAGAGCCAGAAACTTCCGGGAATGAAAACAAGAGTGGAGAAGGTCTAAGAAGTCAGTCTAAAAATGTGGAACACAACTTAAGATAGTTCCAGAGAAAGTTAAATTTTGGCATTTCTTAACCATTTCCTATAAAATTTCATGGCTCAGGCAATTGATCATTAGGGAGGCATTGAAGTCGAAAGAATTGCTCCCCAAGGGTGCTAAATTTAACGTCGATAGCTAGACGCACCGAGATCAGGTTAGTCCTCCTTACCCTATACCATGTCTCTCTAGAGAGTCATAGGTCCCCAAATAGGATAATTCTTTTAAAAGTGGAGGAGGAAGACTTTGAAGACAAAAGTGGAAAAGAGGTAATGGAAAGACCTCAACCCACTCTTCTTTCTCAATGAAGAACTTTGGACTATGGGGCTGATTTGGATTATGGGAAGATGGATCAAGTGAGGGCACACCTAGCAAAGGGTTTTGAAAAATCATATTTAGCATGGGAATGCCCGGAGAATTGTCCTTCAAACTTTCAACATCCTCCCCACACTTATCCGGTGGTTCGGGCTCAACAGTTTGAGATAACTCAAGTGAGGGAATGGGATGAGATGCAAGCTCCCAAGAAAGAGATACATTTGATGTTGACAAAGGAAAAGAATGAATATGTGGATGAATATTAAGCAAAGAATTCACCTCCGAAATGGAATTGTCAACATTAAAATCCTCACAATTGAAATGAGCCAAACAAGCTTTTAGAGGATCCTCCATTGAAGGAGGTGTATCAAGCAAAGGATTATGTAGGGGCTGTTTTGGAGTAGGGTAGACAATCTCTACATCATTATTTTTCCCATTTTGAGCCACAATTGCTTCATTTTGATGTGGGGCAACAATTTGATCTTCCACCACCATTTTATCATTTTCACATGTAATAACCACTTGATCATTCTCATGATGAAAGTTACTAGGAGTAATCTCATCATTCATAGAATTTTCTTTTGGATTGGCCATAAATTCAAATGAAAATGTTTCCTCCTCTTCATGATTTTTAGCATTAATCCTTTGTTGAATTTGAGATATTTGGTCATCTATCATTGCACTAACTTGGGACTGGTGATATGGTACCACTTGATTGATAGACTCTACTGTGGATTGCATGCTAGCAAGGGAAGCCAATAGTTGATTGTTGGAGTCCATCATTTGCGTGTGCATAGACTCCATCATTTGTTTGTTAGCAACAATTAGCTCATCCAATGGAGACGGTGGGAAAGGAGAAGAGGGCGGGAAAGGATGATCATTGGGTTGAAAAGGTTGCATATGAGATTGTGGGGTTGAATTTCCTATGTCATGCCACAAGAAGTTTTGTTGGTCTCCCCAACCCGAGTTATAACCATTGAAGTATGGATCACTACCCGGTTCAAAGAAATTTTCATTTGGTTGCTCTAGATAGAAGTCCGAGAATTGTCTCGTTGGAAGACAATCTCTTGTATGATGTGTATTACTAGAGCAAAAAGCACAAAACTCATGAGGTGTGTAGAATTGAGTTGGAAGATAACTATTCTCCATCTAGGAGTAATTCAACAACACACAAAGCAATCAACACAACACTTCATCACCATAACCTCCACATACAATGTTCCCATTCTCCTCAATTATCAAGACAAAAAATGTAAATGGCCACGACAAGGACCAATGCTTGAATACGAAATTTAAAACAATTGAAATAGCCTCGACAAGGGCTTGCAATTTAATTACTTCTAAGCTTAACACATGCACGATATTCACAATTCGAAACTAGAAGTCACGAGACTTACCTGGGGTCCTCTAGACTTACAATTTGCTAGCATTCCCACGGCGAGCTTCGAGTCCCTAGAATCTTACAACACTTAAAACACAAAGGTGGTCAAAACACACAAGGAATATTCACAATCAAACTAAATTTAACCCTAGAAACTTCGGTTGCTAAACCGTTTGCAGTCCCCGGCAACGGCGCCAAAAATTGATCGGTTGATCAACTATACATCAACCTTTGCAATAGCACGAATCATTGTAAAATAGGGCTATTGGTCGGGTAAGTCGAACCACTGGGACTGCGCTAGTCTAAGGCAACCTAAGTGTTTAGAGTCATTCTTAGGATGATGAAGGGGTGTTCATAGAGGTTGTGTTTGTTGTCACTTAACTACAAATTCAGAATGCATACACAATAAATTGAAGGAGATTAAAAGAGAAGAGTTAGAGAAGGAAGTCTAGGGAAGTGAATCCACTCCAAACCTCTACACAAGCTAATTATATGATTGATTTGGGGAATTAATGTAGAAATGACCTTGATGAATAGCAATTCATGACTACTATATCATCTTCAAGAAATTCAATTAATTAAAATGTAAGAACAACCTATCAAAGCTCCACATGCTTAAATTACCTAAACTATGGTGCAATCCTCAACATGCTCACTAAGCTAGAGATTGTCAAACAAGTAACCAATTGATGAGAGCACATGATAACAAGTCACAAGGTTAATTCATCAAAAGAAATTCTTAAGCAATGAATTAACAAGCTACTCAAAATCATGCCATTAAAACCATTCCATAGTCTTAGCTCCATTGTCACTATGAAACTACAAGCCATACAACCATGAGATTAAATCATCTAAGACAAGAGTATTTAATGCAACATGATCTTTAGAACATTAAAACATCCATTACATTATGTAACATGCTCTAGAATATGGAACTAGTCAAATACACATTTCATTCCCCAAAATAAATCAAAAACTAGACATGCTTACAAGGAGGAGTTTCATCACCTCCCTAGATGGAGGTTTAGTTATCCATGGATACAAAAATGGAAGAGGAAGAAGAAGACTCCATCTCCATTTTCGTGCTCCCTTCTTCAAGCTTGAAGAACTCTCCCTCCTTGCTCTCCTCTCTCTCCTCTAATCTTGTAAAATGAATCTCAATCATATTGTGTGGCTTCCCTCTCTTATCTTCTAGAGATAAGGCTCTAGAAACCCCCCACCAACCAACATCTCCAACCAACCATTAAAGAGGGAAATTAGAATTGAGGAACCCAAGATGCAAGTGGCTGAAAATGGGCCATTTCCGGATGCAATTCTGCCCTAAGTTCGAGCACTCGAAATAAGGGCTCGAGCACTCGAAATTGGAGCAGAATGCTCCATTCTTGCCTTGCTCCGCCCAGACCTACTTCGGTTAAACAGCCATAACATTGCGCTCCGAACTCCGAATGATGAACCGTTTGAAGATTTAGAAAGCTAATTCAGAGCTCTAAATATTTCATGTTTTAGTGGAGATCCAATTCTCAAGGATGGTTGGTCGAAAATGAAGATCAAGGCAGAATTTCATTGCTGCCAGGCAGTTCTGCGCACCTCTGGTAACAAGGCCATAACTCTCTGCTCCGAGCTCCAAATGACAAACCGTTTGAAGATTTAGAAAGCTAATTCAGAGCTCTAAATCTTTCATGTTATGAGGGAAGTCCAGTTCTCGAGTTTAGAAGGTCAAAATGGCGAGAAAAGCCCAGGTTCTACTGCTGCCAGAATTCAGCATTGGCACCTTTTGTTGCTCAAGATTCCACAAGGCCTTATTCTTGTTCCATTTTGGCCAATGAACCTAAAAATGCATAAAAACATAGAAATGAAGATAATCTACATAAATTAACATACAACGGACTTTACTAATGCAATTTAGGGCGCTTGAATATACAATATTCGGCGCTTATCAGGAGGCGGCTCCTTCCCCTTTTGATGCAATTTTTGACGAATTTTGCTTCTTGGCTGAGTTTTTGATCTGTTTGGGACATTCAGGGACTGTACATGGGAACCTAAATGAGTTTTAAGGTTATATTAAAGCTCCAGAGGGTGTGGGAATGGTTAATAAACCACTTGGGGTTTATTGGTTGAACAATAACCAATTCTAAACAAAGTTGTAAACTGTTAGGGAATGCAAGTGGTTTAAGTTGCTTAACTTGTTGTAGGAACTTTCTGTAAATGATTATCAAATTCTAATCATGTATTAATGGTATAAAATAAGCATTGTTAAAATCTATATATTTTTACTATGCTTGTTAAGGAGTAATTGATGTTTAAATTTCAGCATTTATCGCATCAATTGTTGGATTGGTGATATAAGCATGATAATTTGTCAATGTTCATTATGCTTGCTATGGAATTAATTGAGGTAGATATTTATTCATGTTCTCTCAATAATATGGATTCTAGGATAAATTGATAATTACATATACTGTTATATTACCAATTGCTAGATTATGGTTGCGTAGTTTAAAATCAGCATATTAAATTACATAATTTTTGTATGCTTTTGATGGAACAATTGAATGTCTAGTTTAATATTTTTATTCTAAATTGTTGGATTTATGGATCAGTTGATATTTACATGCATGGTCTGTATTATCAACTACTGGATGGATGGAATGTATGCACCGGTATGGGACGGTGGCATACAAGGGGGATTAGCTCAAAAACCGCTAAGTCCCACCTATTCTGGGATTAAGGAAATGGATTGACTAAAGGTGAAATCCTATGGATTTGTAGTGTCAAGGCAACATATAGTTGAGCGGCACTACTATGGATTCTGGATGGATTTAGATATATTTTTCTGGTACCTCGATATGAGCTTGAGTCTCAGGATCGACGGTTAGGGAGCGTATATGCATTGGGATGCATAGCTGGCTATGATGGTTGGAGGTGTACCCTGTTAGGCTTAGGTACACATGCCCACTTTGTGTGCGTTTTGCATGTTGCCTCTATTCAGGTTGAGACCGGCCTGTAGTCCAGTGAGAGTCCTTTAGTGTGAGTATATATATATACATACAGACTATTAGCTATTGTTGAGTTGGTTAGAATGTAAATGCGTATCGAGTCTCTGCTTGGATTGTAGTAGGATAGAACTTGTTCGTGGGCCTGACCCACTCCTATTTTTCAGGTGTACGTTAGTTCCAGGCTTGAGCTTGTTCGTGCTGTGCAGAGACGATCTTCCATTCTACCGACGATGTAGGATTTCTTTCCAGATCTTGGATTTGGGTTTTATCTTTCTTTTTACTTTCATTTAATGTGAGATTTTTATTAGGGGTCCACTAGAGATGGATTCCCGAGTTGTTCAAATTATGGATATTTGGTTTATCAACTTTAAGTATTTAATTATTTAAGGAGTATCTTTTAGTTTCTTTTCAGCTTTAAACTTTCATTTCTTAATTCATTTTGTATTCCATGTTCGCTATAACATATTAATTGTTTGATATTCCCTTGGGTTTGGGCCTGGGCCTGATCAACCCGTGTCTTGGATCCGAGGGGTATCACAAAATGCAACCGTGATCCCTATGAAAGTAGTGCTTTCTTTGTTTGCTTTATTAGTTCTTAGTTGTATATATGTTGTTTTATTTTCATACTATAGTTCATTGCTAGGAACTAGCAATATCTAAGTTTGGGAGCGTGATAAGTGCTTAAATGTTGCACATTTCAGCACCTAAGTTAGGGTATTTCAGTCCTTGCATTTATCTTACTTTCATGTTTTAATCCTAATTTATGTTTATGTCTATTTCAGGGCAATAAAGTTAAAATGAGCTAAGAACGGTCCATTATAACCATTTGGAGTCAAGCCAGAGCATCGGGACAACATTCAGAAGGAAGTAAGGATGCCGTAGTGCACTGCGTTCGGACGCCATTCCTTGCATCCGGACGCAAGCCTTTTATACATTGTGCCCGAATGCCACATGCTGTGTCCGGATGCCAAGCTTTCCGGTAGTAGATTAGTTACGAGTTTGACCTATTTTGATGGCTTCAGGATTTGGTCTTTTGGGCTTATTTTGCAACCTATTAGGCTTTAATAGAGTTTGTTACTTAAGGGAACAAAGACCCATTAGTTTAGAGTTAGTTTTTATTATTTTATTATTAAGTTTTTATTTTTCTGTAATCAATATCTCACGTTCTCTCTGGAAAATGCGAAAGAGGAGAAAAAGCTAAGGTTTTGAGAAAAAGTATAGAGATGAAGAAGAAGTGCAAAGATGATGAAAAAAAAGATGGAGATTGTTTCATCTTCGAATCCATCAACCATGAGTGGCTGATTCTTCAACTTAGGGTTGGATAAACCCTAAGCATGTAACCTAATCTCTCTTTCTTTTTTACTTTTTGGGGATTAATTTATGTAATTGATGTATAAGCTTGAATAACATGATTAAATTCTTCCAATTATTTATTTGTATTAATCTCATGTTGTCTTATCTGTTTTTGATTGATAAACAAACTTTACACTTGAATTCTTTGTTAATTGATTCTTGTGATGTCTATGCATAGTGATGATTAGTTGTAATTATGTTTCAAATTAATGAAAATTACTTCTACTTGATGGATGGCTGATCGGTTGAGAATTCGATCTATAATAAATCAACCTTCGCAATAGAACGAATCATTGTAAAATAGGGCTATTCGTCGGGTAAGTCGAACCACTGGGACTGCGCTAATCTATGGCAACCTAAGTGTCTAGAGTCTTTTTAGAATGATACGGGTTGTTCATAGAGGATTTGTTGGTTGTCACTTAAGCTATGAAAATAAGGTGTATAAAATAAAAGTTTGCAAGAGTTTAAAGGAGATGAAATACAAGTAAAGAGGACTAGGGAAGTGAATCCACCTCCATCCCTATATACATGTTAGATTAGAGCTAAATTGGGGGAAAAACAATATATATATGGTCATGATACATAGCACACTTGGTTGCTATAATATCCTCAAGAAGTTCATTAAATCTCAAGCAAGCATGATCCATTAAAGGTGAACATGTTTAGACTACCTAACTAAGGTGTAGCTTAACCACATTTACTTGAATGAAAGATTATCAAGCCCTAGATAAAATGATAAAGCACATAAAGGTAAGAAATAAGCATAAACCATCAAAGGTTTCACCTAAGCAATAATCTATCAAAGAACTTATCAACATGCCATTAAACCATTTCATAACCTTGTCTCCATTCTCACCATGAAAACTCAAGCAATATGATTAATATAAGACATCATCTAAAAGAAGATAATTAACTTACAGAAATCATCCATATATATATCAACATTCATTACAACAAATGAAGTGCTATTGGTTACGAAAAGACCATAGAATATACATTGTAATCCCCAAAATATAGCCTAAATTAGAACATGCTTACAAAGGAGGGGCCTCATCACCTCCCTAGATGGAGGTTTAGTTACCCATGGGAGCCTTAGAAGAAGGAAGAAGCTTGGAAGATCCCTCCATTTTCGAGCTTCTTTGTTGTAGCTTCAAGAACTCCATCTTTTCCTCCTCCTTCCCTCTCTAGAAATCCTGCAAGATGAGATATGATTTATGATATGTGGTTCCCCTCACCTTCTAGACATCTTCCCCACCAAACCCTCACCAAACAAGGCTCAACTCCCACCAAAAGACATCTTCAACCAACCCATAAAGATGGAAATCATAAATGAGGGAATCAAGGAGCAAGTGGGCTGAAGTGATGGATCCCGGAGAGCATTCTGCCCAAAGTTCGAGCGCTCGAAATAAGCCCATCGAGCGCTCGAAGTCAACTTGCTTAGCTTTGAGATACTTTGGTAAAATGGCCATAACTTTTTGCTCCAAACTCCAAATGATGAACCGTTTGAAGATTTGGAAAGCTAATTCAAAGCTATAAGTATGCCATGTTTTAATGGAAGTCCAGTTCTCAAGTTTGCTGGGTCTAAAATGAAGAGAAAAGTCGAACTTCAGTGCTGCCAGGCTGTTCTATGTACCTTTGGTAAAAATGATATAACTCATTGCTACGAACTCCAAATGAGGCAAAATTTATGTATATGGAAAGCTGACTCATAGCCCTTCATATTTTATGTTTTACTAAAGACCAAATTCGCACATACAAAGGGTCAGAATTGGAGGCCAAAGTTTGATGGAAAATGAACCGGCGCCCGCTCTGTTACAGCCTTGCACCAATTTGCTACTTGCAACCTGAAATGATTTGGCTCGGCCCGAAGACGCGGCAATTCTTCCTAGAACTTTTTGTATAGAGCATCATGAGTCCCATGGATCATTAATCTTGGCCAAAATGAAGGTCCCTGGCAACGGCGTACTTTAATTCTTTAAGAACTCGTCAAAGCATCTCTTTTAACTCGCTTTGGGGAACCAACCTAAAAATCAACAAAAGCATGCAAATGAAGCTAATCTATATAAAATAATCAAATAATGGACTTAACTAACGCAAATAAGGGCGCTTGAATATGCAATATTCGGCGCTTATCAATGGCACTACATGTTTAGGGTAATTTATTGCCTAATTAGTTTTAAGTTCATGTTTAATTAGTTTAATTTAAGTTTAATTAGTTTAATTGTAATTTAATTATTAGGTAAGTAGACTATCCATACTTGTGTTTGAATTCCATACTTTCTATCTCAATTGCATTACCCTCTTGATTGATGTATGTTAAAATTGTAACTTGAATTGATGAGTCATGCTTTGAATTGGTAAATTGCACTACACTTAGTTTAATTGTCATTAAGTAGGCAATTCAAGCTTGAAATTGATGATTCATACTTTTCCTTGTAAGTGTTAGCTATATTAGAATTACATATTATTATTTCCCTAATTAGTTGGAAGTTAGTGAGTTAGGGAATGTGCTTAGTGGTGAATCCTACACCCTAAGTCTCATTCCTAATCTTTTAAACTCTAATCTTTTATTGCAATTATTCAGATTAAAATTAGTTCTAATCACAAAACAAACCTCTCTTTAGCAATCACATAAACACTAAAGTATAATTCAATTCCAAAAACCAACATATTTTAGATCTCTTAGGAAGATCCTTGCTATGATACCCACTTGACATTATTTCTAAACTTAAAGTGTTGTGCATTATTTTGTGCACACGCTCGGTTGTATCAATGAGTCCTTGCTAAGACCTTGTAAGGTTTTTTTTTTAATCAAAATAATAAACAAGTAGATAGTGGTGACATCAAAGGTACAACTATGAAGGAAACAGAGAAGATGCTTGGTCAAGGAGGAGGAGAAGAAGACCAATCGTCAAGATAGAAATGGTGGTAGGGCAAGTATACAGTTTTTTATAACAGTTTTCTTTTCTGGTTGTTTATTCCTTCATGGGATAGTGCTATTTATAGGCCCGGATTCCATTGGTCATTAACCAATGGTCTCTTTCATGCATGGTTTCTCGTGTGCATGGCTCCTAGTTAGGATCACATGGATAGTCCTGAGGGTCTAAGAGCCTGAGGAGTCCAATCCCCTCATCGAGCCTTGCACTATGCTGCCATGTTGCTTCTCCCCCAACTGGGGCATTAAATGTTGCTTGGCTGCCGGTTAGTTGAGCCTAACATAACATTAAATGTGATTTTAAGGTTTGATGTCATAATGTGTATAATCCCATCATCTTGTTAATTGGGCCTTGCTAAGAGCGAAGGCACTTCTTGACTTCTCATCCACCAATCCAAGATCCTCCTAAGCTTCCCAAGTTTAGATCCTTTATAGTTGCGAAGGCCCTACCTTCGTTTCGTGCAATAGATGGACCTGTGGCATTTTGATGGTGAGCTCTCTCGGGCTCCATTCTTTGGATATGTTACAGGCCTAGTGTGGTACTAGGGCTTGCTGTGCTCGAGGGATGGTCTCTCGAGGCTTGGTAGGCTTGGTGTGATATTAGGGCTTGGGGTGCTTGAGGGTTGGTCCCTCAAAGCTTGGTGGGCTTGGTGTGATGCCAGAGTTTGGGTTACTCGGGGATTAATCTCTCGAGGCTTGGTAGGCGTGGTGTGATACCAGGGATTAGGGTGCTCGAGGGTTGGTCCCTCAAAGCTTGATGGGCCTGGTGTGATGCCAGGGCTTGGGGTGTTCAAGGATTAGTCCCTCCAGGCTTGGTGTGCCTGGTGTGATACCAGGGCTTGGCGTGCTCGAGGGTTGGTCCCTCCAGGCTTGGTATGCCTGGTGCGATAACAATGCTTGGGGTTCTCGAGGGTTAGTCCTTCGAGGCTTTTGACTTTTCAACTTTGCCACGGGGGCCTTGGTTAGGGTTGTATTGACTTGTCAACGTGCCATGTCAGTCGTTTGATAAGTGACACCCATATTTTATCCCCTACACGTTCGACGATTCATAATGTACTACTACGCGTGCAAGATTTAAACTGCTAGGTCATTTATTTGTTCGAGGAAACTGAAGGGATGCACGACTGAAAGGTCGCCTAGGGTTCTTAATGCACCGCCTGACGCCATTTCGATTGTGGGTGTTCGAGGTAAGAGAACATTTAAAATGGGCAAGTGACGGTATGTGAGTCCCTTTGTAAAAAGACTTACTGAGAGAGAAACCTAACTTCACTGTGTTGTCTTTGCCTCCATTGTCCCGGTGAAGGGAAGTTTGTGAAGGTTGAGTTTTTTGTTTTTTGTTAACTCAGTTTGTAATAGTGCTAAAATGGTGGGCAAGAAGTAAGAGTTGAGTAAGAAAGATTATCCACCATTGATGGTGCCGGTGGAATTGGAATGGCGACGGGCACCATTTTTTGGGAAAAATGATATGTTTTGGCACCGGGCAGATAGGGCTGTGGTTTCTGGCATGCCATTAGAAGTTGTAGAGTTGATGGAGGAGGAGGTTAACATTACGCTACCTCCGCGCATCTTTACAGACACTATTTTGAGGTTTGGTGTCAAGCAGGGGATTTACCCATGGTCTTATGTGAATTTTGTCAATCACATTAGCCCGGTCATGGCAAGGAGGCTTAGACTGATACGATTCTTGCCAAACCAGCGTATAAGGTAACTTTAATCTAGACGAGTCTTTTGCCTTGTATAAATTTGTTTCACCGGCTACACATCCCTTATGATATTGCTAGCCTCTAGGAGTTGACCTCGCGATGGAGCTCAAGCTCGCACACTTTTGTCACGGCATGGGGGGAGTTTACGCCCACTATTGAAAATGTAAGTCAATTGTTGGGTTTGCCCTTCTAAGGTATAGAAAACCCTAGCTCATGGGTGTTTAATGCAGATGAGGAAACTTTGAATCAAGACCTCGAAACAGCCCTAGACAAGACCAAAAACTTTAGTACATTATGGGGTAAGAATGGAGTTCGTAATATCGCTTGAGGCAAATGATTGCGCAAAGCCACTCTCAGGGCTTTGGTGCGCTACTACTTTAGAGATTTTCCTCTTTCAAAGACCTCTCTGATGAGGGTAGAGAAGAGATTCCTGGTCCTTTGGTGGATTGATGAGCGCTGAAAATTGTGCATTTAAACCCCTTAAGCTTAGGTGTTCTAGGACCTTTATCTATCTTATTTTTCCGCTTTAGATTGATTTCGTATTATTTTCATTTTCAGGTACTTATCCCTAAAATAAGCTAACTCAGCCAAATAAGAGCAGAAATGAAACAATTCTGGGATGAATCAAGGAAAGGAGCAAAGTAGAGCAAAAGGAAGCAAAAGGTGGAATTTCAGCAACTTCGATCGATCTTAAGAAAAGTTCGATCGATCCAACTTTCATCGATCTCAGCACTTCCAGATAGATCTTAGCCATATATGTCCCTATTGAAAGATCTCAAAGTTTGATCGATCCAACTTCATTCTCTGATCGATCAAACCATCTTATCCTTATCCAAATGATTGATCTTATCCAACTGTACCACCCTACCAACCACTTTTGCCCTTTTCCCAAAAATATCTTCAAAAGATCTCAGATTTGTTTTTATCCAAAAAGGCGCCGCCATAGAGGTCGATCCAGCTTCAATTCGATAGATCTCAGCCATATTCGATCGATCTCACCACAAGTTCAATCGATCGAACTTCCCAAATCCCGAGAAAATCCAAATTCCAGCTCATTAAAAGTTGTCTCATATCCAATAATTGGAGGAATATTTGGTGTACGAGCCCAGCTCATTTGGGGTGATATTTGACCTACCTATATAAGGAATATGAGCCACTTTTTGAGAGATACTTAGAGGAGAGGATTAGAGACTTTGGATAGACTTGAGAGGCACAACTTTCATATATTAGGGAAGAAGAAAGGAGAGGAGGAGACTAGAGGCACAAGCTTAGAGTTCTTCCATCAACCAAGAAGAGGAGCAATCTCTACCATGGAGTTAGCCCTTGAGGGTTGGAGGACACCATCCATGAGTGGCTAAACATCCTCTTGGGGCTAGAGTTAGCCCTAAGCATGCTTTCTACATCTTGATTTATGTATTTTTAAGGGGATTTGTATTATGATACATGTTTTGACACTTATATTTATATAGATCTTGTTTATTCAATGATTTATATGGTTTAATGCTTCCAATTGATCATTTTATTCTATCCATATGTCTATGTATGCCAGAATAGATGTTCATGTATTTGTCTCTATTTCTTGTGTTGTTGATGCATGTCTATGTGTATTAATGCTATAGATCTAGAGATTGTTAAGACATAGTGCTTAATGGAATATTCTTGTGGTTTATTTGATGGTTCATACTCATTTCTTAATGAATTGTACCTCTCCCTTAGATTAATTAGTTTAATTTCATGTTATTAGCTTAATTGTAGTGTAGTTATAGTTTAGATGTTAAATGGGAGGACAATCCATGCTTATTGTTTGATGTTCCATACTTATGAAAGCAAGTAACATTTATCTCTAACCTTGTGATGTGTTTGGTTGTGAGCTTAAAGGAAGGATTAATGGCTTAATTTGATATGTTGTGCTATCCACCATGTTGCTTAGATAATATATTCTTAATTTGTCATCCATGCTTGTCGAAACAACACACACACACACTTTGTTGCAATACATGTTTTTCCCCTCATTAATCATTCATTAAGGGTGTAGAAAAGTTATGCTTAGTGGTGATCTCTAAATCCCAAGATCTCTCTCTTATTTTCTATCATTTACATTTCATTGCCTACTTTAGTTTAAATTGCATCTTAGTGTAATTCAACCACCAACCAATCTTTTGATCACTCGACCTACTAACTCTAATCTTGATTCCTCAACCTAGTACGACCCATAATCCTTTGGGACGATCCCTACTTGCCCTAGCTATATTTTTAGTGAAAGGTAGTAGAGGTAATTTCTAAATGTAAAACTTGGCCACATTCATCATAGCTCTACACCACTATCTTTTAGTGCACAAACTTTGGGTTGGTGTGCGACAAACTACCATGGATCATCCCTCTGGTCTCGCTGCCTATCTGTTGTGTTGGTTGTTGAGGTACGTGTTAGAGGGTACTCCAGAAGATGCACCTTTAACGCGCCTCATGGATCTCGCGATGAAATTGGCAAGCGGGGTTAAAGTGGCACTCGTGCCCCTATTTTTTGGGACCTTGTACCATTGCCTAGATATGGTGGGGAATGACATGGCATGCTCTGTGGGGCGCTATGTGCATGGCTCCTATATTTCTACCCTATTTTTACAAAATTTTCTTTATGAGAGATTTCAATCCTATGCCCCAGCTCCTACGGACTTAGCTGTGGATGAGGAGGTTGTGCGAGGAATGAGGTGGCCTAGGCGTGCCCCTCGAGGATGTTTGGGGTATGCACTGGACCAGAGCTTTCAATTTGTTGCTCGCCCTTATGTTGCTACCTTGCCCGGGGCATTGACCATACCTATATACTTTGATAATGATGAACATATTCTTGTAGGGGCTAATCGACTGAATGCCAACGAGATGTTGGTATTTTTGCTATGCATCACCCCTGGTTACCTACTTGCTATTTGGGAAGGTGGTTAATTGTTGAAGACGTATAACCCTCACCAGGTGCCCTTGCAATTAGGCTATGACAAGGGGGTGCCCTCGCAGTATGCCTTTACTGGGGGCGATGATTCAAATGATGGGAGTTTTGTAAGATTTGTGGCAACACACATTGGGTTGTTAAGGGAAGGGGTTGACGTATTATTTCTACTAGGGAGGGATAGGGTCCTATGTGTACTGAGGCAGCGCACTCGCTCTAAGCAATTGAGCTTGTGAGCTAGAAGGATTTTTGTGCAAGTCCTGTAGAACGAGTGAAAGCTCAAGTAATATACATGGGGGATTACTCGTTAAGACCCCCTGTGGACTTTAACAGGGGTGAGTGTTATGGTTATGCACCTGCGCTTGCACCGGCAGTAATGCAATAAGGAGAGTCCTCGTAACCTGCAAAGACAATGTTGATACCTATGGCTAAAGTGGCTCCAGCACCCACCTTTCGTGCGATCACTGGACCACTAGAAAGGGAGTAGCTGTGAGCACTACAGTGCCAATAGCTACTAATGCGAGAGAGAAAGTACAAGGCCTCTTGCGCCAAGCACATCTAGACCCATTGCACCACCTAGCAAGGTTCCACTTGCGGATGAGTCATCAAAAAGTGTGGACATAGATACATCCACTGAGGAATTCGAGGGGCAAACTCTTACAGGGGAGCATGGTTCATTGGCCTCTGCCTTTAGGCCAAGTCGAGGTGGGGTGCATAGGCTTCAGCGTGTGTAAGATGGTGGCAATGATGCTACCATACACGATGTGAGCTCTGGCGAGGTATTAGCTTCTGATAGTGAATTTCCTAACTTACCCACTTTTGACTTTATGCAAGCCTTAGGCGAGAATGCTCTAAATTGTTATGCTCAGAAGGATATGCTGGCATAGCCGTGGGAGGAAGAAGAGGAGATTTTACGCCCGTTGGAGGTCTCGCCCCTTATTACTATATGAGATATGCCTGTGCGTACCCATGTAGCAGCTGTGGCAAAAATGATGCGAGAGTACTCCAGCACTACAGAGTTGCCTCATGAGGGTGTTAACATTGGAGAGGAATCAGGTCTTGCGAGGGAGGGGATAAACACTGCTCGAGATGAAGCTCAACTAAGGGGTGAAAATGAGGGGTTTAAGTCCCCTGGGTGAGCAATCTACAGAGATATTGACGAGTAAGTCATTCCTATACGCCAAAATAATGTAGTGAATGTGCGGTTCAAGAAAAGCCTTTTGGGTCAAGTTTAAATTTATAAAAACCACTACCAACACTACTACTAACGTAGCAAGAGTGAGTAGGGATCGTCCCAAGGGATTAAGTTGTCATACTAGCTTGAGGAATCACAATTAGGGTTAGTAGGTTGAGTGATCAAACAAATAGTTGGTTGGTTGATTAAACTAGAGAGCAAATTAAACTAAATAATTGAATACAATAAATAGTAAGTAAGAAAGAGAGATCTTAGGGTTTAGAGGTCAGCACCAAACAATACTTTTCTACACCCTTAACAAGTGACTAATGAGGGAAATGTGTGTTGCAATATTGATGTGTGCGTGTGTGTTTGGTTGATTCAATTCGCAAGGATAACCAATTAAGTATATATTGTCTAAGCAACATGTGAAAAGCACAATATATCTAACAATTAAGTATATATTATCTAAGTAGCATGTGAAAAGCATAATATATCTAGCAAGTTATTAATCCTTTCATTAAGCTCACAAGCCAAATACACTACAAGGTTAGAGACATATGCTACTTGCATTCAAAAGTTTGGAACATCAAACAACAAGCATGGATTATCCTCCCATCTAACAACTATACTATCACTACACTACAATTAAGCTAATGACATGAAATTAAACTAATTAAACTAAGGGAGAGGCACAATCCATCAAGAAATGAGCATGAACCATCAAGAAAATTACAAGAGCATTCCATTAAGCACTACATTTTGACATTCTCTAGATCTATGGCAATAATACATATAGACATGCATCAATAACAAAAGAAATAGAGACAAACAAATGAATATCTATTCTAGCATACATAGACATATGGATAGAATGAAATGATCAATTGGAAGTATTAAACCACATAAATCATTGAATAAACAACATCTATATATATAAAAGTGCCAAAACATGTATTATAACACTAATCCCTCAATAATACACAAAATCAAGATGTCAAAAGCATGCTTGGGGCTAACTCTAGCCTCAAGAGGATGTCTAGCCACTCATGGTAATGTTTCTCCAACCCTTAAGGGCAAACTCCATGGAAGAAATCTACTCCTTGGTTGATGAAGAGCTCCCAAGCTTGTGTCTCTAGCCTTCTCCTCCTTTCTTCCTCCCTAAGAATAGCCTCTCTTGTGATAGATGGATCCTTCTTAAAAAGTGTATCATATTCTATATATAGGTAGGTCAAGTGACACACAAAATGAGCTGGGGTTGTGCATAAAATATTCCCCAATGATTGGATAAGGACAACTTTCAATGAGCTAGAAATTTAACTTTTTCGCACTGGAGGAAGTTCGATCAATCGAACCTTGGACTTGGATCGATCGAACGTAGATGAGATCTATCGAATTGAAGTTGGATTGATACTCAATGGTGGCGCCTTTTTGGATAAAAACAAATCTGAGATATTTTTAAGATATTTTTGGGAAAAGGACAAAAGTGGTTGGTAGGGTGGTATAACTGGATAAGATCAATCATTTGGATAAGGACAAGAATGTTCGATCGATCGAAGAAGGAAGTTGGATCGATCGAGCTTTTGAGATCTTTGAATAGGGACAAACATGGCTCAGATCTATTGATAAGCGCCGAATATTATATATTCAAGCGCCCTAAATTGCATTAGTAAAGTCCGTTGTATGTTAATTTATGTAGATTATCTTCATTTCTATGTTTTTATGCATTTTCAGGTTCATTGGCCAAAATGGAACAAGAATAAGGCCTTGTGGAATCTTGAGCAACAAAAGGTGCCAATGCTGAATTCTGGCAGCAGTAGAACCTGGACTTTGCTCGCCATTTTGACCTTCCAAAATCGAGAACTGGACTTCACTCATAACATTAAAGATTTAGAGCTCTGAATCAGCTTTCCAAATCTTCAAACGGTTTGTCATTCGGAGCTCGGAACAGAGAGTTATGGCCTTGTTACCAGAGGTGCGCAGAACTGCCTGGCAGCAATGAAATTCTGCCTTGATCTTCATTTTCGACCAACCATCCTTGAGAATTGGATCTCCACCAAAACATAAAATATTTAGAGCTATGAATTAGCTTTCTAAATCTTCAAACAGTTCATCATTCAGAGTTCGGAGCGCAAAGTTATGGCTATTTAACCGAAGTAGGTCTGGGCGGAGCAAGGCAAGAATGGAGCATTCTGCTCCAATTTCGAGTGCTCGAGCCCTTATTTCGAGTGCTCGAGCTTAGGGCAGAATTGCATCCGGAAATGGCCCATTTTCAGCCACTTGCATCTTGGGTTCCTCAATTCTAATTTCCCTCTTTAATGGTTGGTTGGAGATGTTGGTTGGTGGGGGTTTCTAGAGCCTTATCTCTAGAAGATAAGAGAGGGAAGCCACACAATATGATGAGAGCTGCATTTTACAAGATTAGAGGAGAGAGAAGGGAGCAAGGAGGGTGTGTTCTTGAAGCCAAAGGAAGGGAGCTCGAAAATGGCTTATTCTTCCAAGCTTCCTTCTTCCATTTTTGCATCCATGGATAACTAAACCTCCATCTAGGGAGGTGATGAAGCTCTCTCTTGTAAGCATGCTTTAATTTCATCTAATTTGGGGAATGATTCATGTACATGGTAGTTTCATGATTTAGAGCACTTACACTTGTTGTAATGGATTTCAATGCCTATAAATGATTATGTTGAGTTCTTATCTTGTCTTAGATTTTATCCTCTCATGATTATATAACTTGCATCTTCATAGTGAGAATGGAAATGAAATTGTGAAATGGGTTTAAAGGCATGTTGTATGAGAAATTTGTTAATCCATAGCTTAAGACTTCCTTTTGATGGATTAATCTTGTATCTTGACTTCATGTGCTATTACCATAGTGATTAAGGGGTTTGATGGTCCCTAGCTTAGTGAGCATGTTATGGCTACACCCTAATCTAGGTAGTTCTAGCATGTGGCTCTTTGAGGGATTATACTTAAATCTTGATCCTATGATTTTCTTGAGGATAATGTAGCAATCTAGTATTACTACATATCATTGCCATGTAGTGAAATTGTTTCCCAAGTTAATAGAAATTTAGTATGTTTATAGGATTGGTGGTGAATTCACTTCCCTAGACCTCCTTTTCTAGACTTCTTCTTCTTAAATTCCTTGCATTTATTTCTTTAAGCACATTTCAATTCTAGTGACTAAGTGACAAACCAACAAAACTCTATATACCCCCTCATCATTCTAAAAGTAATCTAGACTCTTAGGTTGCCATAGACTAGCGCAGTCCCAGTGGTTCGAATTACCCGACCAATAGCCCTATTTTACAATGATTCGTGCTATTGCGAAGGTTGATGTATAGTTGATCAACCGATCAATTTTTGGCGCCGTTGCCGGGGACTGCAAACGGTTTAGCGACCAAGGTTCTAGGGTTAAATTTAGTTTGATTGTGAATACTGTGTTTTGTGAATATTTCTTGTGTGGTTTAACCTTTTTTGTGTTGTAAGTGAGATTCTAGGAACTCGAAGCTCGCCGTGGGAATGCTAGCAAATTGTAAGTCTAGAGGACCCCAGGTAAGTCTCGTGACTTCTAGTTTCGAATTGTGAATATCGTGCATGTGTTAAGCTTAGAAGTAATTAAATTGCAAGCCCTTGTCGAGGCTATTTCAATTGTTTTAAATTTCGTATTCAAGCATTGGTCCTTGTCGTGGCCATTTACATTTTTTGTCTTGATAATTGAGGAGAATGGGAACATTGTATGTGGAGGTTATGGTGATGAAGTGTTGTGTTGATTGCTTTGTGTGTTGTTGAATTACTCCTAGATGGAGGATAATTATCTCCCAACTCAATTCTACACACCACATGCGTTTTGTGCTTTTTGCTCTAGTAATTCACATCATACAAGAGATTGTCTTCCAACGAGACAATTCTCGGATTTTTATCTAGAGCAACCAAATGAAAATTTCTTTGAACCGGGTAGTAATCCATACTTCAATGGTTACAACTCGGGTTGGGGAGACCAACAAAACTTCGTGTGGCATGGCATAGGAAATTCAACCCCACAATCTCATATGCAACCTTTTCAACCCAATGATCATTCTTTCCCGCCCTCTTCTCCTTTTCCACCGTCTCCATTGGATGAGCTAATTGTTGCTAACAAACAAATGATGGAGTCTATGCACACGCAAATGATGGACTCCAACAATCAACTATTGGCTTCCCTTGCTAGCATGCAATCCACAGTAGAGTCTATCAATCAAGTGGTACCATATCACCAGTCCCAAGTTAGTGCAATGATAGATGACCAAATATCTCAAATTCAACAAAGGATTAATGCTAAAAATCATGAAGAGGAGGAAACATTTTCATTTGAATTTATGGCCAATCCAAAAGAAAATTCTATGAATGATGAGATTACTCCTAGTAACTTTCATCATGAGAATGATCAAGTGGTTATTACATGTGAAAATGATGAAATGGTGGTGGAAGATCAAATTGTTGCCCCACATCAAAATGAAGCAATTGTGGCTCAAAATGGGAAAAATAATGATGTAGAGATTGTCTACCCTACTCCAAAACAGCCCCTACATAATCCTTTGCTTGATACACCTCCTTCAATGGAGGATCCTCTAAAAGCTTGTTTGGCTCATTTCAATTGTGAGGATTTTACTGTTGACAATTCCATTTCGGAGGTGAATTCTTTGCTTAATATTCATCCACCTATTCATTCTCTTCCTTGGTCAACATCAAATGTATCTCTTTCTTGGGAGCTTGCATCTCATCCCATTCCCTCACTTGAGTTGTCTCAAGTTGTTGAGCCCGAACCGCCGGATAAGTGTGAGGAGGATGTTGAAATTTTGAAGGATAAGTTGTCGAGCATTCCCGTGCTCAATATGACCCTTCAAAAGCCTTTGCTAGGTGCACTCTCACCTACTCCATCTTCCTATAATCCAAATAAGCCCCATAATCCAAAGTTCTTCATTGAGGATGAAGAGTGGATTGAGGTCTTTCCATTACCTCTTTCCAACTTTTGTCTTCAAGCTCTTTTTCTTCCGCTTCCAAAAGAACTTTCTTATTTAGGGAAGCTTGAATCTCTTGAGAGACATGGTATAGGGTGATGAGGACCACCTTGATCTTGGTGCGTCTAGCTATCGACGTTAAATTTAGCACTCATGGGAAGCAATTCTTCCAATTTCCATGCTTCCCTTGTCTTCAATTGCTCGTGCCTTGAAATTTTCTGGGAAACGGTTTAGAAAAGCCAAAAGTTTAATTTTTCTGGAAATATTTTTAGTTGTGTTCCACAATTTTAGACTGGCCTCTTAGATTATCTTAATTCTCACTTTCATTCCTGGAAGTTTCTATCTTAATGCATTAGCATGATTCTTGCAAACTTTGAGAATTTTCTCAAAATCATCCATGTAATGGAGAGATTGTGTGCAATTTAAAAATTTTCTTAATTTCATCCAGGCATTAGAAGAGAGGTTAAGCAATTTAAAAAAAAAATTTTCCAGAAATTTTCCATGCATAGCTTGAATTGAAGTTGCTGCTTGCAATGATTTTTCAATGCATGGGAATGACATGAAAAATTTTCGATGCATGGAATGGCATGCAAAGTTTTCAAAATTTTCCTAAAAATCTATCCATGCATTGGATTGGAATAGCATGCAAAGTTTCCAATGATTTTCCAATACAAAGTCTCCATTTCTTCCCATGCATGCCAAGCTTGAAAATTTCATTTTTGAGAAATTCATCCATTTTGCATCATGTTGCAATGTATCAAGCTTGGAAAATTTTCCATTGGCATAATGTTGTAATTGTTCAAAAACCCTTCCCAGTGATTTCATCCGCCTAGCATGCTCACTGCCTCTAGTTCGAGGGCTCTAGCACCCATTCCGAGTGCTCAGCATTTCATCTCATAAGCCTCTTCATTTTCCCGAGCTTACTGATCCAATTTCGAGCACTCGAATTGGCATTTCGAGTGCTCGACATCCCTCCACATCTTGGCCATTCTCTCTGCCCCAAGCTCGAGCACTCCAGCTTCCTCTTTGGAGTGCTCGAATTTTGCTCCATCCCATACTAACCTCTCTCAATCTCACTGCCTCATTTTCGAGCCCTCTATCTCCCATTTGGAGTGCTCGAAAACTCCAACCACCATGCATCCCTCTCACTCCCTATGCCTACCACCACTCACCACCTCACCCGAACCCATCAACAACCCTCATCCTCTCGGCATACCCCCATGCATGCACAACACCATGCATGCATGCAAAATCCAACATCATCTCCTCTCTGCACACCAAACCAACTTCCATGCATCTTCTCTGTACCACCACCCCACACCTCGCAACTGTGCATGCAAGCAACCATGCATGTGCTCACCAACTCACCCTCATCTCATCTCGGCAACATACCACACCACCCCTCTCGGTAAATCATCAACCCAACCTCACTTCTATCCATGCACCAACCCACAAACAAACCCCTCGGCATCACTTTCCACCTCCAAACCACCATGCCGAGTGCTCGCACCAACTTCCCTCTCCACCATGCAATCCTTAGCCAACCCCAAGCCACCCCACAACCTACAATTTCATGCACAAAGCTCCCCTCACCTCTCTGCCATATTTTCGAGCACTCGAAGCCAAGCTTCGAGTGCTCGCAATTGCTTGAGTTCTCACACAACAAACATCCGAGCCACTGCCCCATTTTAGAGCACTCGAAGACACACTTCGAGTGCTCGAACCAAACCACCTCTCTTTTAAACACAACCTCAACCAACCAACTCCCTCTCACTCGGCTCAACCTCTCCACAACTCATCAACCTCACCTCACAACCCTCTCCCAAATCCACTACACCTCTCTTGGCAACCATGCACACCATCCTCCAAACTCAACCACTCGGCACCCTTAAAATCCAACCCAACTATCCAAACCCATCACCTCATGCATGCCTCCATAACCAAACCACCCCACAAGGAAATGCATTCATGCATGCACCACCACTTCCACCCCACATTTCCCACCATGCATGCATGCATGCACCTCTCCATACATGCTTATCCATTTCCTTCCACTTCCCATGCATGCTTACCCACCCATCTATCAATCTCTCATCCACATCTTCCATTAACCACAAATAATGGGCCTTGTGTTCTCCATTGTTGGGTAAGTGTCTACCCTCTTTTTCTTTTAATTTTTGATCCATGGAGGATGGGATTGCTTGTGTGAAGGATTTGTGATTGTTTGGGAGTTGTGTATTGCATTTGCAGGGCCAAATTTTTGGATTTTCTCATCTCTAATCAACCTTTGGCCCTCTTCCTTTTTGTCTTGCACACCACGTGTTTGACGAATTGCCTAAGCCAACTTTATCTCTCTAAATGCACTGCTTTTGGCATTGTTTTGTTTTCCATTTTACACTTATGACTCATGTGTGCCAATTTGTATTTTGTATGGATTTTTACCTTGCAATCACATTCGTCTTAGTGTTTTCATTTCTGTTTTGATTTTTTTTTCTTAAGAGACCTATGCTTTCACCTGTGTACATTAGTTCTGTCTTGATAGGTCTTCATGTCCAAGTTTGGGGGACGCCGTTGCGCACTCACATGGCTGAACATCTACGTCGTCGTCACTCCACTTGGTATTATTGTTCTTTTACCCTCTTTGCGCTTATTTTGATTTACTTGTCTTCTCACATTGAGGACAATGTGACATTCAAGTTTGGGGGTGCATTTATGTATTTTTGGTTTTACATTTTTGCTAAGCAATGATAATGGAATTTGAAACCTGTTGGAGATGAAAGCATATGTTTAAAACTTTGTGTATAGAAGCAGCTGATATTTTTGAAAATAAAGAAAATTTGAGTTGAAATGATCATGTAGATTCAAATTAGTCTGTATAAATGTCTCAATTAAATTCTCGCTGGATTTGACACTCTTTTAAGCTTCACAATGCATAGATGCACATTGGAAACTTAACTGTGAGGCATGCAACTTGATTGACCTTGACCTTGCCCTAGTTAATCTGATTTGATGAACCTAATGGATGAATACTTTTGGCATGAATCTAAAAAAAAAAAAAAAAAAAAAAAAAAAAAAAAAAAAAAAAAAAACTTAGAAAGAAAGAAAATAATGATCAGTTGACGTTCGTAGCCTTTCCAACTCGAGTTATTAAGCCCTAGGAGTGTCTCTACACTTAGCACCCTAAAACCGTCTGGTTTGGGAGTTGTTGGCCTAACGCTTGCTACAAGGGTTGGTTAGAAAGCTTAAGGGACTTAAACATTGCACGGTCATTCAAAAAAATAAACTGGTAATAAACATGGTTCGTTGGAGTTCGTAGCCTTTCCAACTTGAGCTATTAAGCCCTATGGAGTGTCTCTACACTTAACACCCTAAAGCCATCTGGTTTGGGAGTTGTTGGCCTAACGCTTGCTACAAGGGTTGGTTAGAAAGCTTAAGGGACTTCAGCATTGCACAACCATTCTATGTTTCGCTTGAGTTACAATAAATTGTCAACAAGCAACAAAAGTTGTCTTGTAAATAAAATCATGCCTTAGGGACCTCATTTAAAGGGGAATTCAATGATTTGAAAACTTGCGCTTTGGAATTGGAAAAGAAAGTAAAAGCCGCATGTTGAGAATCTAATTCACTTTCACTGAAGCTAGAGTTGATTTCCATTCAAGAGATGATAATTGAGTTATTTATATAGACTTTGATGTTGATGCATGTATGTGGAAATGTATTTAGCCAATTTTTGTATCAATGCTTCATATATGCAAGGTAGTTTTCCCAATGACCCCATCTCCAGTTTTTGTCTGTTTCAAGTTGTATTTGAGCTATGTATCTATCTCATTTTACCATGGATGATATTTTTGTAGTAGCATGCCCATGGTTGTCTTTTCATTGAAGTATTCATTGTAGTTTTGCTAAGGGACTAGCAAAATGTAAGTTTGGGGGTGTGATAAGCGCCGAATATTATATATTCAAGCGCCCTAAATTGCATTAGTAAAGTCCGTTGTATGTTAATTTATGTAGATTATCTTCATTTCTATGTTTTTATGCATTTTCAGGTTCATTGGCCAAAATGGAACAAGAATAAGGCCTTGTGGAATCTTGAGCAACAAAAGGTGCCAATGCTGAATTCTGGCAGCAGTAGAACCTGGACTTTTCTCGCCATTTTGACCTTCCAAACTCGAGAACTGGACTTCACTCATAACATGAAAAATTTAGAGCTCTGAATCAGCTTTCCAAATCTTCAAACGGTTTGTCATTCGGAGCTCGGAGCAGAGAGTTATGGCCTTGTTACCAGAGGTGCGCAGAACTGCCTGGCAGCAATGAAATTCTGCCTTGATCTTCATTTTCGACCAACCATCCTTGAGAATTGGATCTCCACCAAAACATAAAATATTTAGAGCTCTGAATTAGCTTTCTAAATCTTCAAACGGTTCATCAGTCAGAGTTCGGAGCGCAAAGTTATGGCTGTTTAACCGAAGTAGGTCTGGGCGGAGCAAGGCAAGAATGGAGCATTCTGCTCCAATTTCGAGTGCTCGAGCCCTTATTTCGAGTGCTCGAACTTAGGGCAGAATTGCATCCGGAAATGGCCCATTTTCAGCCACTTGCATCTTGGGTTCCTCAATTCTAATTTCCCTCTTTAATGGTTGGTTGGAGATGTTGGTTGGTGGGGGTTTCTAGAGCCTTATCTCTAGAAGATAAGAGAGGGAAGCCACATAATATGATGAGAGCTGCATTTTACAAGATTAGAGGAGAGAGAAGGGAGCAAGGAGGGTGTGTTCTTGAAGCCAAAGGAAGGGAGCTCGAAAATGGCTTATTCTTCCAAGCTTCCTTCTTCCATTTTTGCATCCATGGATAACTAAACCTCCATCTAGGGAGGTGATGAAGCTCTCTCTTGTAAGCATGCTTTAATTTCATCTAATTTGGGGAATGATTCATGTACATGGTAGTTTCATGATTTAGAGCACTTACACTTGTTGTAATGGATTTCAATGCCTATAAATGATTATGTTGAGTTTTTATCTTGTCTTAGATTTTATCCTCTCATGATTATATAACTTGCATCTTCATAGTGAGAATGGAAATGAAATTGTGAAATGGGTTTAAAGGCATGTTGTATGAGAAATTTGTTAATCCATAGCTTAAGACTTCCTTTTGATGGATTAATCTTGTATCTTGACTTCATGTGCTATTACCATAGTGATTAAGGGGTTTGATGGTCCCTAGCTTAGTGAGCATGTTATGGCTACACCCTAATCTAGGTAGTTCTAGCATGTGGCTCTTTGAGGGATTATACTTAAATCTTGATCCTATGATTTTCTTGAGGATAATGTAGTAATCTAGTATTACTACATATCATTGCCATGTAGTGAAATTGTTTCCCAAGTTAATAGAAATTTAGTATGTTTATAGGATTGGTGGTGAATTCACTTCCCTAGACCTCCTTTTCTAGACTTCTTCTTCTTAAATTCCTTGCATTTATTTCTTTAAGCACATTTCAATTCTAGTGACTAAGTGACAAACCAACAAAACTCTATATACCCCCTCATCATTCTAAAAGTAATCTAGACTCTTAGGTTGCCATAGACTAGCGCAGTCCCAGTGGTTCGACTTACCCGACCAATAGCCCTATTTTACAATGATTCGTGCTATTGCGAAGGTTGATGTATAGTTGATCAACCGATCATCTATCTTGAAGTGCTGAAATTGATGAAAGTTGGATCGATCGAACTTTTCTTGAGATCGATCAAAGTTATTGAAATTCCACCCTTTGCTTCCTTTTGCTCTACTTTGCTCCATTCTTTGATTAATCCCAAAATTGCTTCAATTATGCTCTTATTTGGCTGAGTTAGCTTATTTTCGGGATAAATGCTTGAAAATGGAAATAACACGAAATTAATCTAAAATGGTAAAGTAAAATAGATAAAGGTAATAGAATGCCTAAGCTTAAAGGGTTTAAATACGCACTTTTCAGCGTTCATCACACCCCCAAACTTAAATATTGCTAGTCCCTAGCAATGAACTAGAAAGTAAAGGAATGAAATGAACAACTTAACAACAATGAACTAGAAAGCAATAAATGGATAATGTCACTTTCGTAGGGAACACGATTGCACTTAGCATATGTAACAGGCCTTTTAAACCCCTAGGTTACCCCTAGTGGATGAGTGAAGTCATGATACCCACAAACATTAAGCTCATTTTCACAAAAGAGGCACCAATATTGCAAACAAGCATTGAGAGAAAACTACCTTAAGTATGCAATTTTTCAAACATTTTCGAGCAATCTCCCAAATTTCAACATCAAGCAAACAAATATGGTCCTTCACACATCAAGAAAATGATCATGCAAATCAAAACAACTCTAGAATCCTTTTTGAGTGGACCGGCATCAAATATGTTGTTATCTTAGCCAACTAAAGAAATGATCACATCATTACCCTCAAACTAGCACCCAAATCTAGTACCGATCATCAAGACAAAAAGTGGACCTTTTATTAAAGCTTTATTGTTCTAGGTGCGCTTATTCTTTTCACTCGTTTTTATTTATTTATTTATTTATTTTTTATTTTTTTTTTATTGAGGATCAAAGATGGAAGTATGGTGCAATGTGTTGATCTATTAAGCTTTCTAGCGATTCATGAGGTCAAGCGTTAGGTCAAAACCAGATGGCTTTAGGGCATTCGGCGTTCAAACACCCCTACGGACTTACAAGCTCAAATCAATTAGGCTACAAATCAAGACAACCTCCATCTAATCATTTCCCACTTCTCACCATTTGGGAGAAGTCCTCACTTTTTATTGCTTTTGTTTTTGCCCTTTTTTTTCCTTTCTCTTTTATTTTTTTAATTTTTTTTTTGTTTTTTTTTGTTTTTTTTTTTTTTTTTTTTTTGTGCAAGTTCAATTATTAACCAAGAGTTTGGGCCCTCCACCTTTCGGCGAGAGAAGTTTAGTACTTGATGAGGCTAGAATCCAGGCTACTTAGTGAAAAGGGGTTGTTATCCACCTTTATCAAGAATGAAAGCTTTCAATGCACTACTAGCTCAATTGGGTTATAACCAATTCAATAGTTAACAAAGCATGTACCCCACAAATGAATGCTAGTGTGCGCCTGTGCTAGTGTAGAATACTAGAGTGAATCTCAAAACAATCACAAAATCAAGATGATGTGGACCACAAGTGCAAGCAAGATATCAATATTTCAAAAATTTAACTCCTAAATGGCATCCACAAGGCATACAAGGAGTATTGGACTCTCAAGTCAAACAATTTTTAAATTTTAAGCAATATAGTCCTCAAAATATCAAAATCATCGCTAATCAATATCAAATCTTAATCATGCATTTAAAACTCAACTTTAAGTAGAATGCAACAAAGGCACCTTACCTCCAAACGTAAACCGCACATTATCCTCAATGTGCAATGAGAACAATGGAAAAGATGGAAAGAGTATACCGTGGTGGCGAAAAGATAAAGCCCGGCAATGATCCAATTCGAAAGACGTATCCCCCAAACTTGGAATAAAAAACCTACTTAAATAACCATACTAGCAAACTCACATCAAATATCAAATGGGATAAGAATAATAAAACATGCAATCTAAGACAATATAGCACAATAAGAAATGAGATATGAGATCAAGCCCTAGATAAATCATAAAGTATGCATGACTATACATAAGGGCACCATGGTGAATCTTTTAAATTTTTTTATTTTTTTTATTTTTTTTTAATAAAAGTATGTACAATGAAACAAAGTGAAAGAAAGACAAAGAATATGATGCATGAATAAAATACAAAAAGAAAAATAAAGAAGACAAAATACAATGAAGGAATATGTACAATGTAAGAAATGAAAAACAAAAAGTAAGAACAAAATAAAGAAAAATGAAATGAAATTATTATTATTATTATTTTTGAATTAAAATAAAAATGAAATAAAAATATTTTTGGAGTTTTTGAAAAGAATAGAATAAAATAAAATAAATATTTTTTTGAATGTAAAATTTAAAAGTCAAAACAATAAATTCCAAAATTGAGATCGATCTGAACAAAATGTTCGATTGATCTGACAGAGAGGTAGAATATGCAGGTTCTTGGGTTTAAAAATTTTTCTAAGTGTTGGGACTTGCAGATCGATCCAATGATGAAGTTGGATCGATCGTAGAACTTCAGATCGATCTTGAAATGTTTTCGATCGATGAGACAGAGAGCTGAAATATGCAAGTTGATGCAGGCTCAAAATTTTTCTAAGTGTTGGAGCTCAAGATCGATCGAACTTTGAAGTTGGATTGATCTAAGGTCTTCTAATCGATCTAACAGAGAACTGAGATTAGAAAATTTCCTTAGATTGATAAGACAGAGAGGTGATTTGGATGCAGGTTTGCTGTAGAATGAAGTTCGATCGATCGAACTTATACAAAATGCTCAATTTCAACATGAAAGTGCATGCAATCCTAATCACAATCCCTAGCCATGTGTATGAACCCAAGGCCAATATCTAGACTTCGCAAGAAATGAAATTAAAGATAGAAATTTGACACCCTACGAAATGCTTTTGCTAGTTTTTAACGTCTCTAGTAAGACATTGGGCTCTTTTAGCCCGGATCAAAGATCTTGTTATGCATCCCCTCCTTGTTGGGGTGATAGATGCTTTGAACTCCACCCAACAAATGGTTCTTTGAAGAACTTGTTGGATTAAGCTCAAAAGAAGCTTTTGGTCCCTTGTTAATGTAATTTTCTATGTTTTCATACACCGGGTCAACTAGATGTGCAGCTTCCAAATGTCTTTAAAAGACTTGACCCTCTATGTAAGGTTTCAACCTCTGTCCATTAACCTTAAAAATGTTTCCCTTCTTTAAATTTTTGATTTCAATCGCCCCATGAGGTGGAACAGAGATGATTTCATAAAGACCCTCCCATTTGGTTCTCAATTTCCCAGGAAAGGGGTTCAGTCTAGAGTTGAAAAGCCAAGCTTTTTGACCGGGTTCCAAAGACTTTTTCACAATATGCTTATCATGAAAGGCTTTGGTTCTTTCTTTATAGAGTTTGACATTATCATAAGCATTGTGTCTCAATTCTTCTAACTCACTCAATTGAAGTAGCCTATTCTCTCCGGCTTTATTAAGGTCAAGATTGAGCTTTTTAACTGCCCACAAGGCTTTATGTTCTAACTCAACCGGAAGATGGCAAAGCCTTCCATATACAAGCCTATAAGGAGACATGCCAATGGGAGTCTTATATGCCGTCCGATAAGCCCACAAAGCATCCTTGACCAATCCTTCTGGGTGGTGTTAACCATTTTCTCAAGAATATGCTTAATTTCCCAGTTAGACATTTCAACTTGCCCACTTGTTTGAGGATGGTAAGGAGTGGCTACCTTATGAGTGACGGAGTACTTAAGAAATAAGTGCTTCAAGAATTGATTGCAAAAATATTTTCCTCCATCACTTATTATAGCCCTTGGCATACCAAAACGAGCAAAGATATTGGATTTAATGAATTGAATGACCACGGAGTGTCATTTATTTTGGTAGCACATGCCTCCACCCACTTAGAGACATAATCAATGGCAAGAAGAATGTATTGAAAACCATATGACATAGGAAATGGACCCATAAAATTAATGCCCCATATGTCAAAGATCTCGACAACTAGTATATTGGCCAAGGGCATTATATCTCTTCTAGACATTGTCCCCATCTTTTGACATCTCTCACATGATTTGCAAAAATTGTAGGTACCTCTATAAATAGTGGGCCAAAAGAGCCCACTTTGAAGAACCTCAAGGCGGTCTTCTTTGTACTAAAATGCCCACCATATGCAAGAGTGTGACAAAACTCTAGGACACTTGGAATTTCACTCCCCGGAATGCATCTCCTCACAATTTGATCCGGACAATATCGGTACAAGACAGGGTTTTCCCAATAGTAATTCCGGATGTTGGTAAAGAAATGATTATTTTCGTTCTTCGACCAAGAAGTTGGTAGCTTGCCTATTGCCAAATAATTCACAATGTCGGCAAACCAAGATATTTTTCTATTGGAAATTTGAAAGAGTTGTTCATCTGGAAAAGAGTCACAAATTGGTAGACTAGGGAAAGGCTCTATCGATAACCTAGAAAGATGATCGGCAACCACATTTTCGGTGCCTTTCTTGTCCTTGATTTCAAAATCTAATTACTGAAGAAGCAAAATCCATCTAATTAACCTAGGTTTTGTTTCCCTTTTTGTCAATAGATGTCTTAAGGCGGCATGATCAGAATAAACAACAACCTTGGATCCTAAGAGACATGAACGAAATTTATTAAGAGCATACATTACGGAAAGTAATTCTTTCTCGGTAGTGGAGTAATTGAATTGAGCTCCCGAGAAAGTTTTACTTGCATAGTAGATGGCACAAGGAAGCTTTCCTACTCTTTGGCCTAAAACCGCTCCCATGGCATAATCAGAAGCATTACACATAATTTCAAATGGCAATGACTAATTGGGAGGTTGCATGATAGGAGCAGATGATAATAATTCACACAATTTATGAAAAGCGTCTAAACATGCTTGATTAAAGACAAAAGGAGTTTCCTTGGCAAGAAGATTGCATAAGGGTCGAGCAATTTTGCTAAAGTCTTTGATAAAACGGCGATAAAAGCCAGCATGACCTAGAAAGGAACGAACCTCTCTCACCGTTCAAGGTGGAGGCAATTCAGAAATTAGCTCAACCTTCACTTTATCTACCTTTATTCCTCTCTTTAAGATAACGTGACCCAAAACAATACCCTCTTGAACCATGAAATGGCTCTTTTCCCAACTAAGTACAAGGTTGGTTTCACGACATCTCTTAAGCATTAGATCTAAATTTTTGAGGCATACCTTAAATGAAGACCCAAAAACAGAAAAATCATCCATGAAAACCTCTAGATACTCTTCCACCATATCCGAGAAAATTGACATCATACACCTTTGGAATGTGGCGGGTGCATTGCACAAACCAAAAGGCATCCGTCTGTAAGCAAATGTGTCGAATGGACAAGTAAAGGTGGTTTTCTCTTAGTCTAATGGGTCGAGGGCTACTTGATTGTACCCTGAATAGCCATCAAGGAAGCACTAATATTGTTGCTCGGCCAATCTCTCTTTAATTTGATCAATGAATGGCAAGGGGAAGTGATCCTTTCTAGTGGTGGCATTCAATTTGCAGTAATCAATGCATACACGCCATGAATTGGCGGTACGCTTAGAGATTTCCTCACCCTTTGCCTTCTAAACCACTGTAATCCCCAATTTTTTGGGAACTACTTGAGTTGGACTCACCCATTTGCTATCGGAGATTGGGTAAATGATTTCGGCAACTAAGAGTTTGACAACTTCCTTCTTAACTACCTCCTTCATGTTTGGATTAAGTCTCCTTTAGGCATCCCTAGAGGGTTTTATATCCTTTTCCATAAGTATGCGATGCATACAAATAGAAGGGTCAATCCCCTTAAGATCCGCCAGACTCCATCCTATGGCTTCCTTATTTTCTTTAAGCACACTTAAGAAAGCATCTTCTTGGTCTTTTTTAAGACTTGAAGAAATGATAACCGGAAGAGTCTCTTTTGGTCCTAAGAATGCATACTTAAGATTGGAAGGTAGAGTTTTAAGCTCAAGAATTGGTGGAGAGACTAATGATGAGACCGGTGGAGTGCTAGAGAGTGGAGGAAGCGGTTCTATTGGAGTTTTCCAAGATAGAAAATCTAAGCTTGCAACAGATTCCATGAGATTGCTTACTTCATTCATTGATCTTTCATCATCAAACCCACAATTTCCATACATTTCAAGAAGACAAGAAGCAAGTGGATCATCAAATAAAACAGATGAAAAACTATCCTCAATTGATTATTTCATTACCATCGTTAGAATTGATTCCTCAACAACCTCATCTAACACATCAACAAGGCAACACTAATCTTCATCTATGGGATGTCAACTTGCATGGAAAACATTAAGTTTATCCATTATATTGCCAAAAGAAAGGTCCATAATCCCGGATCTACAATTGTTGCATTTGCGGTGGCAAGGAATGGTCTTCCCAAGATGATTGGGATGTGGTTGGTGGGATTAGCAACCGGTTCAGTATCAAGAACTACAAAGTCAACCAGAAAGTAGAATTTATCCACTTTGAAGAGGATGTCCTCAACCATGCCCCTAGGTGTTTTGACGGATCTATCGGCCATTTGAAGCACTACCGAGGTTGGCTTCAACTCATTCAACCCTAATTGGACATATACGGAGTAAGGAATCAAATTAACACTTGCACCTAAGTTAAGAAGAGCTCTACGAATTTCATGGTTTCCAGTTACACAAGAAATAGTCGGAGCACCAGGATCTTTGAACTTAAGTGGAGTGTTTTGTTAAAGAATGGAGCTCACTTGCTCCGTGAGGAACACTTTTTTAGGGCTTGGTCCCTTGCTCTTCCTCTTTTGTGTGCAAAGATCTTTTAAAAATTTTACATAAGGCGGAATTTGCTTAATGGCATCCAAAAGAGGAAGATTTATGTTGACTTGCTTAAAAACTTCCATCATGTCATGTTCTTTCCCTTCTTGCCTCCCATAAGGCGAAGTTTCTCTTAAAGCATAAGGGAATGGAGCTTTTGGCTCACAAGACTTTGTAATTTGAGAGGATGATGGAGATGATTGAAAATTCTGGTTAGGAACATTTTCATTCAAGGAAGTAGGAGTGGAATTAGGAATTGGATGGGTGACAACTTTAGGTTGCATCGATTCACTATCTTCCTTTGGTAGTTCAACCCTATTATCCACTTACTTACCACTTCTCAAGGTGGTGATGGCTTGCACTTGAGCTTAGGAAGAACACCCCAATGTAGGGTTTGCTTCCACATAAAATTGGGCTTTTGGATTCCTCTCGAGTTGACTAGGTAATTTCCCAATTTCTCTTGCATTCAATGCATTAGCTATGGTCCCAATTTGGGATTCAAGCTTTGATATGGATTAAGAGTGGGAATGTAACAAGTTGGTATCCTTCTCTAAGCTACCCAAGGCCATCAAAACCTTATCTTCAAATGTAGAATTACTGGAAAGTACTTGAGAATAATGAAAGCCAACTTGGGAATCATACATTTGAGGATGTGAGAGGTCATTCATTCTTTGATGATGGAAAGAAGAAGAAACAAACCCTTAAGAACCTCTATTTCTTTTATGAGGTGGAATGTATTTTCTTTGAAATTTTTTAAATTGATAAGGGCTTGAGCTTTCATTCCACAGTGGAACATATGCATTTGAATAAGGGTGAGCAAATGTAGCATTAACTTGTTTAAAGTGTTCATTAACAACATGTCCATGGGGACAATCAAAAGTAGTATGCAAAACACTTGAACATGTCATGCAAGGCTCACAAAGATGAGTTGTATGATGAAAAGGAGATGAATTGATAGCCAGTTTTTGATTCAACAAGAATTGATCAAGTTTTTGAGAAAAAGTTTTAACCTCGGCTACAATTTCCCTTGAACTTTCAATTTGACACACTGTTACACTTTTCTCCTTTTTATTAAGACCATGATCAAGCCGAGAAGTGTAATATTTGTGCAAAGAGTTTTCACTCATTTTTTCAAAAAGGTGCCAAATGTCATCTTCATGTTTTCCAAAATACAAACCTCCACATGAGGTATCAACTATGTCCTTTTGCATGTCGGATAGACTTTCATAGAAGTATTGGACAACTTGCCATTTTGGAATACCATGATGTGGACACTTTCTTAGCAAGTCATTTAATCTCTCCCAAGCCTCATGCAATAACTCTCCTTCCCTTTGAGAAAATTCTCTAATTGAAGCACGCATTATATTGATCAAACTTACGGGGTAAAATTTTTTCAAAAATTCATTTTGCATTTGTGCCTAAGATGTTATTGAATTTACCCCTAAAGTATTGAACCAATGTTTTGCTTTATTTTTAAGTGTGAAAGGGAAGAAAAGTAATTTAAGAACTTCCTCTGAGACATCCATGTACCTCACGGTGGAACATAGTTCAAGAAATTTGTTAAGATGTCTATATGGTTCTTCTTCATCTAAGCCATAAAAGAGTGGGCACATTTGAATGGTCTCGGGCTTGATATCATATTGATTAGCCTTAAAATTAGGCAACACAATACAAGTAAGTGCATGGTATGCATGAAGATTATAATGATCACGAAGGACCATCGGAGGAATTGGAGCTTGAACTCTGGGGCCATGTTGATTAAGAGGGGGATTTTGCATGAAACGTGAGTCTAAGTAGCCAAGATTACCCTCTAGATTTTCCATATGAATGCCTAGAATGAATGATATGACAAGGTCTATACAAGACTACAAGCGATACACAAATTACAATAAAACAAGCACTCCTCCTTCGTAACAAGTCAATAATCAACAAACTTCCTCCACATATAATGATCCCATACTCCCATGCTTTGATAACAATGCAAAGAATAATTAAAATGCCTCACGTGGGCTTACGATTTAACTAAGAATTGAAATACAAGCCTCCACGCGGGCCGACGATTTAACTAAGGGATTGAGTAAAGAAAAGCTCACAAAGGTCCTTTAGCACTTCAACTCCAAATTTTTAGCTTAGCTTAACTTAACTTCAATGCTCCTTTGCTTGCTTCCGAGCTCAATGCTCCTTGTCAATCAAGAACAAACACAATAAGTTACAAAAATTGAAAACAAAGTAAAGACACGATCAAAAGAGTACTAATTCCTAATTGATTCCACAAATATGATGTTGCCAATCAATCAATCCCCATCAATGGCACCAAAATTTGACGAGTAAGCCGTTCCTATACGCCAAAATAATGTAGTGAATCTGCGGTTCAAGAAAAGCCTTTTGGATGAAGTTTAAATTTATAAAAACCACTACCAACACTACTACTAACGTAGCAAGAGTGAGTAGGGATCGTCCCAAGGGATTAAGTTGTCGTACTAGCTTGAGGAATCACAATTAGGGTTAGTAGGTCGAGTAATCAAACATATAGTTGGTTGGTTGATTAAACTAAAGAGCAAATTAAATTAAATAATTGAATGCAGTAAAGAGTAAGTAAGAGAGAGAGATCTTGGGGGTTAGAGGTCACTACCAAACAATACTTTTCTATACCCTTAACAAGTGACTAATGAGGGAAATGTATGTTGCAATATTGATGTGTGTGTGTGTTTGGTTGATTCAATTAGCAAGGATGACCAATTAAGTATATATTGTCAAAGCAACATGTGAAAAGCACAATATATCTAACAATTAAGTATATATTATCTAAGTAGCACGTGAAAAGCATAATATATCTAGCAAGTCATTAATCCTTTCATTAAGCTCACAATCCAAATACACCACAAGGTTAGAAACATATGCTACTTGCATTCAAAAGTATGGAACATCAAATAACAAGCATGGATTGTCCTCCCATCTAACAACTATACTACCACTACACTACAATTAAGCTAATGACATGAAATTAAACTAATTAAACTAAGGGAGAGGCACAATCCATCAAGAAATGAGCATGAACCATCAAGAAAATTACAAGAGCATTCTGATCGGTTGGTCAATTAACATCAACCTTCGCAATAGCACGAATCATTGTAAAATAGGGCTATTGGTCGGGTAAGTCGAACCACTGGGACTGCGCTAGTCTTACGGCAACCTTAGTGTCTAGAATCTTTCTAGAATGATGAAGGGTTTATAAAGGTTTTGTTGTTTGTCACTTAAGCTAAGAATATTGAAATTGCATAAATTAGAAACTTGCAAGAATTAAAAAGAAATGAAATACAAGTAGAGAAAAACTAGGGAAATGAATCCGCTCCAACCCTATACAAATTCTAGATTGAGATTAAATTGGGAAAATCAACATAAATGATGGTCATGACACATAACAACCCTTGGTTGCTATACTATCCTCAAGAGGTTCATTAAATCAAAAACAAGAATAATCCATCAAAGATTCACATGCTTGAACTACCTAAACTAGGGTGTAGTCTTCAACATGCTCCCTAAGCCAAAGATTATCAAGCCCTTAATTAAATGATGAGAGCACACAAAGTTAAGAATCAAGTATAAACCATCAAAGGGCATCCTAAGCAATGATTTATCAAAGTTCTCAAACTCCATGCCATTAAAACCATTCTATGATCTAACTTCCATTGTCACTATGGAAATGCAAGCAATATGATTAGGAAGAGAAACCATCTAAGACAAGATGAATAGCTCAAAATAATCATGTATAGACATTAGAATTCATTACAACACATATGATGCTCTAGATCATAAAATCACCAACAATAATACATTGAAATCCCAAAAGTAAAATCTACACTAGAACATGCTTACAAGGGAGGGGCTTCATCACCTCCCTAGAGAAGATTTAGTTACCCATAGGAGCAATGGAAGAAGGAAGAAGCTTGAAGACCTCCTCCATTTTCGTGCTCCCTTCTTCAAGCTTGAAGAACTCTATCTCCTTGCTCTCTTCTCTCTCTTCTAATCTTGTAGAATATGGGATAATGATATGTGTGGCCTTCCTTGCCTTATCTACCACCAAAAGGTCACCAACCAACATCTCCAACCACTTCATTAAAGAGGAAAGCAAAGTGAAGAAACCAAGGTGCAAGTGGGCTGAAATGAGCCATTTCCGAAGGGCATTCTGCCCAAAATTCGAGCACTCTAAGCAAGGCCTCGAGCACTCGAATTTAGTGTAAAAATGCCCATGCTTCACTTGCTCCGCCCAGACCTACTTTGGTGAAACAGCCATAACTTTGCACTCCAAACTCCGAATGATGAACCGTTTGAAGATTTAGAAAGCTAATTCAGAGCTCTAAATATTTCATGTTTTGGTGGAGATCCAATTCTCAAGGATGGTTGGTCGAAAATGAAGATCAAGGCAGAATTTCATTGCTGCCAGGCAGTTCTGCGCGCCTCTGGTAACAAGGCCATAACTCTCTGCTCCGAGCTCCGAATGACAAACCATTTGAAGATTTGGAAAGCTGATTCAGAGCTCTAAATCTTTCATGTTATGAGGGAAGTCCAGTTCTCGAGTTTGGAAGGTCAAAATGGCGAGCAAAGCCCAGGTTCTACTGCTGCCAGAATTCAGCATTGGCACCTTTTGTTGCTCAAGATTCCACAAGGCCTTATTCTTGTTCCATTTTGGCCAATGAACCTGAAAATGCATAAAAACATAGAAATGAAGATAATCTACATAAATTAACATACAACGGACTTTACTAATGCAATTTAGGGCGCTTGAATATATAATATTCGGCGCTTATCACACCCCCAAACTTACATTTTGCTAGTCCCTTAGCAAAACTACAATGAAAAATTTAATGAAAAGACAACCATGGGCTTGCTACTGCAAAAATATCATCCATGGTAAAATAAGATATATACATTGCTCAAAAATAACTTGAAATAGAAAAAGAGCTGGAGATGGGGTCATTGGGAAGACTACCTTGCATATATGAAGCATTGATACAAAAATTGGCTAAATACATTTCCACATACATGCATCAACATCAAAGTCTATATAAATAACTCAATTATCATCTCTTGAATGGAAATCAACTCTAGCTTCAGTGAAAGTGAATTGGATTCTCAACATGCGGCTTTTACTTTCTTTTCCAATTCCAAAGCACAAGTTTGCAAATCATTAAATTCCCCTTTAAATGAGGTCCCTAAGGCATGATTTTATTTACAAGACAACTTTTGTTGCTTGTTGACAATTTATTGTAACTCATAAGCGAAACATAGAATGGTTGTGCAATGCTGAAGTCCCTTAAGCTTTCTAACCAACCTATGTAGCAAGCGTTAGGCCAACAACTCCCAAACCAGATGGCTTTAGGGTGTTAAGTGTAGAGACACTCCATAGGGCTTAATAGCTCAAGTTGGAAAGGCTACGAACTCCAACGAACCATGTTTATTGCCAGTTTATTTTTTGAATGACCGTGCAATGTTTAAGTCCCTTAAGCTTTCTAACCAACCCTTGTAGCAAGCGTTAGGCCAACAACTCCCAAACCAGATGGCTTTAGGGTGTTAAGTGTAGAGACACTCCTAGGGCTTAATAGCTCGAGTTGGAAAGGCTACGAACGTCAACTGGTCATTATTTTCTTTCCTTTTCAGGTTTTTTTTTTTTTTTTTTTTTTTTTAGCTCAAAATAAATCATGCCAAAGATATTCATCCATTAGGTTCATCAAATCAGATTAACTAGGGCAAGGTCAAGGTCAATCAAGTTGCATGCCTCACAGTTAAGTTTCCAATGTGCATCTGTGCATTGTGAAGCTTAAAAGAGTGTCAAATCCAGCGAGAATTTAATTGAGACATTTATACAGACTAATTTGAATCTACATGATCATTTCAACTCAAATTTTCTTTATTTTCAAAAATATCAGCTGCTTCTATACACAAAGTTTTAAACATATGCTTTCATCTCCAACAGGTTTCAAATTCCATTATCATTGCTTAGCAAAAATGTAAAACCAAAAATACATAAATGCACCCCCAAACTTGAATGTCACATTGTCCTCAATGTGAGAAGACAAGTAAATCAAAATAAGAGCAAAAAAGGGGGGAAAGGAACAATAATACCAAGTGGAGTGACACAGACGAAGATGTTCAGCTATGTGAGTGCGCAACTGCGTCCCCCAAACTTGGACATGAAGACCTATCAAAATACAACTAAAATATACATGTAAAAGCATAGGTCTCTTAAGAAAAACAGGAACAGAAAAAATAATACGAACATGAATGTTATTGAAAGATAGAAATCTATACAAAAACATAAATTGGCACACATTAGCCACAAGTTTAAAATGGATAGCAAAAGAATGCCAAAAGCCGTGCATTTAGAGAGATAAAGTTGGCTTAGGCAATTCGTCAAACACGTGGTGTGCAAGACAAAAAGGAAGAGGGCCAAAGGTTGATTAGAGATGAGAAAATCCAAAAATTTGGCCCTGCAAATGCAATACACAACTCCCAAACAATCACAAATCCTTCACACAAGCAATCCCATCCTCCATGGATCAAAAATTAAAAGAAAAAAGAGGGTAGACACTTACCCAACAATGGAGAACCAAAGGCCCTGTGTGCGTGGGATAAATGGTGGGGATGGGTGGGAGGTTGATGATGGTGCTTGGGTTAGAGGAGAGTGGAGAAAAAGGTGGAGGAGGTGAAGGTAGGTTTGCATGGGGTGGTGAGGTTGAGGGTGGTTGGGTTGTGGAGTTGGTGGAGGAGAGGGGTTGGCAGCCGAGGAGAGGAGATGATGTTGAGTGAGAGTGGTGGGCTGTGGTTTTAAAAGGGAGAGGGAAGCTTGGTTCGAGCACTCGAAGGGTGTCTTCGAGTGCTCGAAATTGGGGCAGTAGGCTCGGCTGTGAGGATGGTGTATTGTGCTCCACACTTCGAGCACTCGAAATGGGACTTCGAGTGCTCGAAGTCTTGGCAGTGAGTGAGGGAAATGTGGTAGTGAGGTGGTGATTGGTCGAGAGTGGTGAGTCAAGCAAGGTGGTGAGGGTGGGTTTGATGGGTTGAGGTTGGCCGAGAGAGATGAGGAAGGTTGGGGGGGTTGATGGTGGTGAGTTATGGGTTGCATGCATGGTGGGATGAGATAAGGGTGGTGAAGTGAGGTTGATGGTAGTTGAATGGTGTGAGGCCGAGAGGGATGGTGGTTGGTTTGGGAGGTGAGATGCGGGTTGAGGATGATGAGGTGAGGTTGATGCGTTTGAGATGAAGGTTGTGCATGCATGGTTGTGCATGCATTGGTGTGGGTTGATGTGGGTTGGTTGAGGAGTTACCGAGAGGGAGAAGGGTGGTGGTTTGGTGAGGTGAGTTGTGAGAGATGAGGGCTCGGGTGAGGGAGGAAGAGAAGTTGGTTCACACTTCGAGCACTCGAAATGGGACTTCGAGTGCTCGAAGTCTTGGCAGTGAGCAGGCTAAGGAAATGGTGAAGCTTCGAGCACTTGAAGCTTGGCCTACGAGTGCTCGATTCTGAGGCAGTAGCTGCAGAAGTTGGGCTGAAAATTTGGAGCAATCCAAATGGAAGCTAGAGTGCTCCAAAAATGGGCAGTGAGCTTGGGATTGATGGTGAAGACATTTGGAGCAATCCAAATGGAATTTAGAGTGCTCCAAAATGGGTAGTAGCTCATGGAATTTTGGTTAGATCATTCGAGCACTAGAATCTTGGCCCAGTGAGCATTTTGAATGGATGCAATTGCTGAAACAAATGTGTCAAACTTTGCAACATCTTGCTAATGCATGAATATAATTGGAAATTTTTTTCAAAATGTAACACATTTCCAATGTATGGATGAATTTTGAACTTTGCAAATTCATTCCATTCCAATGCATGGATGTAAAAAAAATTTTAAACTTGGCATGCCATTCCCATGCATGGAAAGATTTTTAAAGCTTTGCATGGCAGTTGGAAAAATATTTGAAAACTTTGCATGCCATTCCATGCATCAAAAATTTTTCATGTCATTCCCATGCATCGAAAAATCATTGCAAGCAGCAGCTTCAATTCAAGCCATGCATGGAAAATTTTAAAACTTTGCACATTATTCCAATCTAATGCATGGATGGATTTTTGAAGCTTTGCATGCATGGAAAGAAATTGAAATTTTGCATGGGACAATGCATGGGGAATTTTGAAAATTTTTCAAACATTGCAAATGCTTGGAAAAATTTTAAACATTGCAAGAATTTCAATGCATGGATGATTTTACAAAAATTTTCAAGAATGTATTACAAATGATACATTATGCACATGAGTAGCATTCCCAAGATCCGATGAAATTGCTAGGAAGCGATGGAAATTTCCGGGAATGAAAATTAGAGTTGAGAAGGTCTAAGAAAAATCAAATTTTTGGCTTTTCTAAACCGTTTCCCAGAAAATTTTGCAAGGCACGAGCAATTTCAAAGAGAAGGAAGCTTGGAAATTGAAAGAATTGCTTCCCTTGCTTTGCTAAATTTAATGTCGATAGCTAGACGAAGTTAGAGCAGGTACTAATCCTCAAAAATCTCGATAGCTAGACACACCGAGATCAGGTTAGTCCTCATTACCCTATACCATGTCTCTCAAGAGATTCAAGCTTCCCCAAATAGGATAATTCTTTTAAAAGCGAAGGAGGAAGAGCTTGAAGACAAAAGTGGAAAAGAGGTAGCGGAAAGACCTCAACCCACTCTTCATCCTCAATGAAGAACTTTGGATTATGGGGCTTATTTGGATTATAGGAAGATGGAGTAGGCGAGAGTGCACCTAGCAAAGGCTTTTGGAGGGTCATATTGAGCACGGGAATGCTCGACAACTTATCCTTCAAAATTTCAACATCCTTCTCACACTTATCCGGCGGTTTGGGCTCAACAACTTGAGACAACTCAAGTGAGGGAATGGGATGAGATGCAAGCTCCCAAGAAAGAGATACATTTGATGTTGACCAAGGAAGAGAATGAATAGGTGGATGAATATTAAGCAAAGAATTCACCTCCGAAATGGAATTGTCAACATTAAAATCCTCACAATTAAAATGAGCCAAACAAGCTTTTAGAGGATCCTCCATTGAAGGAGGTGTATCAAGCAAAGGATTATGTAAGGGCTGTTTTGGAGTAGGGTAGACAATCTCTACATCATTATTTTTCCCATTTTGAGCCACAATTGCTTCATTTTGATGTGGGGCAACAATTTGATCTTCCACCACCATTTCATCATTTTCACATGTAATAACCACTTGATCATTCTCATGATGAAAGTTACTAGGAGTAATCTCATCATTCATAGAATTTTCTTTTGGATTGGCCATAAATTCAAATGAAAATGTTTCCTCTTCTTCATGATTTTTAGCATTAATCCTTTGTTGAATTTGAGATATTTGGTCATCTATCATTGCACTAACTTGGGACTGGTGATATGGTACCACTTGATTGATAGACTCTACTGTGGATTGCATGCTAGCAAGGGAGGCCAATAGTTGATTGTTGGAGTCCATCATTTGTGTGTGCATAGACTCCATCATTTGTTTGTTAGCAACAATTAGCTCATCCAATGGAGACGGTGGAAAAGGAGAAGAGGGCTGGAAATAATGATCATTGGGTTGAAAATTGGCTTGAAAATGTTGCCCATGAGATTGTGGGGCTGAATTTTCCTTGTCATGCCACAAGAAATTTTGGTGATCTCCCCTACCCGAGTCATAACCATTGAAGTATGGATCACTACCCGGTTCAGAGAAATTTGCATTTGGTTGCTCTAGATAAAAATCTGAGAATTGTCTCGTTGGAAGACAATCTCTTGTATGATGTGTATTACTAGAGCAAAAAGCACAAAACGCATGTGGTGTGTAGAATTGAATTGGGAGACAATTATTCTCCATCTAGGAGTAATTCAACAACACACAAAGCAATCAACACAACACTTCATCACCATAACCTCCACATATGATATTCCCTTTCTCCTCAATTATCAAGACAAAAATGTAAATGGCCACAACAAGGACCGATGCTTGAACACGAAATATAAACAAGATAAGAGCCTCGACAAGGGCTTCACAACAAAACTAAACACATACACAATATTCACAATGCGAAACTAGATGTCAAGAGACTTACTTGGGGTCCTCTAGACTTACAATTTGCTAGCAATCCCACGGCGAGCTTCGAGTCCCTAGAATCTTACAACACGAAGATGATCAAAACACACAAGGAATATTCACAAGACACAATATTAACAATCAAACTAAAATTAACCCTAGAACTTTGGTCGCGAAACCGTTTGCAGTCCCCGGCAACGGCGCCAAAAATTGATCGGTTGGTCAATTAACATCAACCTTCGCAATAGCACGAATCATTGTAAAATAGGGCTATTGGTCGGGTAAGTCGAACCACTGGGACTGCGCTAGTCTTACGGCAACCTTAGTGTCTAGAATCTTTCTAGAATGATGAAGGGTTTATAAAGGTTTTGTTGTTTGTCACTTAAGCTAAGAATATTGAAATTGCATAAATTAGAAACTTGCAAGAATTAAAAAGAAATGAAATACAAGTAGAGAAAAACTAGGGAAATGAATCCGCTCCAACCCTATACAAATTCTAGATTGAGATTAAATTGGGAAAATCAACATAAATGATGGTCATGACACATAACAACCCTTGGTTGCTATACTATCCTCAAGAGGTTCATTAAATCAAAAACAAGAATAATCCATCAAAGATTCACATGCTTGAACTACCTAAACTAGGGTGTAGTCTTCAACATGCTCCCTAAGCCAAAGATTATCAAGCCCTTAATTAAATGATGAGAGCACACAAAGTTAAGAATCAAGTATAAACCATCAAAGGGCATCCTAAGCAATGATTTATCAAAGTTCTCAAACTCCATGCCATTAAAACCATTCTATGATCTAACTTCCATTGTCACTATGGAAATGCAAGCAATATGATTAGGAAGAGAAACCATCTAAGACAAGATGAATAGCTCAAAATAATCATGTATAGACATTAGAATTCATTACAACACATATGATGCTCTAGGTCATAAAATCACCAACAATAATACATTGAAATCCCAAAAGTAAAATCTACACTAGAACATGCTTACAAGGGAGGGGCTTCATCACCTCCCTAGAGAAGATTTAGTTACCCATAGGAGCAATGGAAGAAAGAAGAAGCTTGAAGACCTCCTCCATTTTCGTGCTCCCTTCTTCAAGCTTGAAGAACTCTATCTCCTTGCTCTCTTCTCTCTCTTCTAATCTTGTAGAATATGGGATAATGATATGTGTGGCCTTCCTTGCCTTATCTACCACCAAAAGGTCACCAACCAACATCTCCAACCACTTCATTAAAGAGGAAAGCAAAGTGAAGAAACCAAGGTGCAAGTGGGCTGAAATGAGCCATTTCCGAAGGGCATTCTGCCCAAAATTCGAGCACTCTAAGCAAGGCCTCGAGCACTCGAATTTAGTGTAAAAATGCCCATGCTTCACTTGCTCCGCCCAGACCTACTTTGGTTAAACAGCCATAACTTTGCACTCCGAACTCCGAATGATGAACCGTTTGAAGATTTAGAAAGCTAATTCAGAGCTCTAAATATTTCATGTTTTGGTGGAGATCCAATTCTCAAGGATGGTTGGTCGAAAATGAAGATCAAGGCAGAATTTCATTGCTGCCAGGCAGTTCTGCGCGCCTCTGGTAACAAGGCCATAACTCTCTGCTCCGAGCTCCGAATGACAAACCATTTGAAGATTTGGAAATCTGATTCAGAGCTCTAAATCTTTCATGTTATTAGGGAAGTCCAGTTCTCGAGTTTGGAAGGTCAAAATGGCGAGCAAAGCCCAGGTTCTACTGCTGCCAGAATTCAGCATTGGCACCTTTTGTTGCTCAAGATTCCACAAGGCCTTATTCTTGTTCCATTTTGGCCAATGAACCTGAAAATGAATAAAAACTTAGAAATGAAGATAATCTACATAAATTAACATACAACGGACTTTACTAATGCAATTTAGGGCGCTTGAATATATAATATTTGGCGCTTATCACATTCCATTAAGCACTTTGTTCTGACAATCTCTAGATTTATGGCATTAATACACATAGATATGCATCAATAACACAAGAAATAGAGGCAAACACATGAACATCTATTCTAGCATACATAGACATATGGATAGAATGAAGTGATCAATAGGAAGCATTAAACCACATAAATCATTGAATAAACAAGATCTATATATATATAAGTGCCAAAACATGTATTACAACACTAATCCCTCAATAATACACAAAATCAAGATGTTAAAAGCATGCTTGGGGCTAACTCTAGCCCCAAGAGGATGTCTAGCCACTCATGGTAATGCTTCTCCAACCCTCAAGGGCAAACTCCATGGAAGAAATCTACTCCTTGGTTGATGAAGAGCTCCCAAGCTTGTGTCTTTAGCCTTTTCCTCCTTTCTTCCTCCCTAAGAATAGCCTCTCTTGTGATAGATGGATCCTCCTCAAAAAGTGTATCATATTCTGTATATAGGTAGGTCAAGTGACACACAAAATGAGCTGGGGTCGTGCACAAAATATTCCCCAATGATTGGATAAGGACAGCTTTCAATGAGCTAAAAATTTGACTTTTTCGCACTGGAGGAAGTTCGATCGGTCGAACCTTGGACTTGGATCGATCGAATGTAGCTGAGATCTATCGAACTGAAGTTGGATTGATCCTCAGTGGTGGCGCCTTTTTGGATAAAAACAAATCTGAGATATTTTGAAGATATTTTTGGGAAAAGGACAAAAGTGGTTAGTAGGGTGGTACAACTGGATAAGATCAATCATTTGGATAAGGACAAGAATGTTCGATTGATCGAAGAAGGAAGTTAAATTGATCGAGCTTTTGAGATCTTTGAACAGGGATAAACATGGCTCAGATCTATCTTGAAGTGCTGAGATCGATGAAAGTTGGATCGATCAAACTTTTCTTGAGATCGATCGAAGTTGCTGAAATTTCACCCTTTGCTTCCTTTTGCTCTACTTTGCTCCTTTCTTTATTAATCCCAGAATTGCTTCAATTATGCTCTTATTTGGCTAAAATAACTTATTTTCGGGATAAGTGCTTGAAAATGGAAATAACACGAAATCAATCTAAAACGGAAAAGTAAGATAGATAAAGGTAATAGAATGCCTAAGCTTAAGGGGTTTAAATACGCACTTTTCAGTTCTCATCAGATATTTTCTCGAGAGGTTCTAGGTCATGATGAAAATGCAGAAGTAGCCCAGGCTTTGCTTTTGGGAGTTCGAGAGCCCTTGCAACCTAGAGAACTACATGCAGTGGAGTAGTACTCCTTTATAGGAGATGAAATGTCCAATAGGGGGAAGCATCCCTCGCCTCCATAGACACATGTAATGGAATAAGACTCCCTCGTGAACGAGGAAACATCACATGAGGGGAGGAGGCAACCCTCGCCCTTGACGGAGCTGCAAGTCTCATAGAACCTTCCTAAGTCACGAACTGATGCCAACATGGAGGATGCAATCAAGGGTCAAATGTGGCGGGCCTCACCCCCAGTTGATGTGCAAGCCTCTTTAGATTCACGGCTACAAGTGGATATCGAAGAAGAGCAAGTTGTTGCTACTAACACTGGGGTTTAGGGGGGAAGTGGTGTAGAGCGAGGCACTGTTAGCTCAGAAGTAGAGCAGATGGGTATGCTAATCCCGTGAGCCTATGTGACTTTATTAGAGACAGCTCTAGCTCATCATCCTGAGGTGTCGCAGTTCTTGTCCTCGCACCATGTGCTTGTGCAACAATCGATGTATTTATACCTTGGCAAAATTTTTGAGATATTTGTTAAAATTGAACAAGGTTTGACCAATGAGGACCTTATAAAGGAGGTTGCGCTCCAGTTAGAAGATGTTCTAAGGCTTGAGGTTCCTATTCTATGGTTACGTAAAAGGCTTGTTGTGGCTGATAAGTGTATAAGGAAGCGATTGCTTGCACCGCGCGTTCAAGCATACGAGTTCGTGTTGGGCAACTAGAAGGGGAACTTGCGCGAGAACAGGAAGACTTGGCAGTGATGGCTGCACACTTAAAAGAACTTAATGATAAATATTCTTTGCTTCCTTCATACATAGGCTAGATGTTGACCTTGTAATGTATTTTGCTTGCTGCTATTATATACTTGTAAAATTTTGAAAAGTGAATGAGAGAAGTGTATTTCCTTTATTGCCTTCAAAAGATGCATGTTGTGCCAAAATACTTTTTTTTTACTTATATAACACTAGAAGTCTGATAAAAGCAAAATCTTTAACAAAAATAATACTTAAGCCAGACATTGTTAACTGGGCTGGGATCAGATCCCTCAAGAATACAGTAACCACTATCATTTGTTGTCCTAACAATGTAAGGACCCTCCTAATTGGGTGTGAACTTTGGAGCTGATAGGCCTCGTATGATATGTGTGGCTGCTTTAAGTACTAGCTCTCCTGTCGTAAATTGGTGAGGTTAGACATGTTTATTGTATGCTCGAGCTATGTTGTGCTGGTACTACTGTAAGTGTTGAAGGGCTGCCTCGCGTCTTTCGTCGAGGGCCTCCAACTTGCTGTTTCGAGTCATGCGAACTTCATTACGTGAGGCGAGCTGGGCTACAGGGATCGCGATGTCCACTGGTAGGATAGCCTCAGTTCCATAGACAAGGGAGAACGAGGTCTGGCCAATGGAGTGCTTGCTGGAAGTGCGATAAGCCTAGAGTGCGAGGAGCAATTGGTCAACCCATGTGGTGGGGCTTTCCTCGAGTGTGCGACTCAGGATTCGGATGATGTTTTTGTTTAAGGCTTTGGTTTGGCCATTACCTTGTGGGTAGTAAAGGGATGAGTGTTTATGCTGGACATTGTAATGTCCGAGCAGCCGCTTGACCTTGTAATTGATAAAAGGGGCACCATTATCCGTGAAGAGATAACTAGGAATCCCAAATCGACAGATAAAGTACTCCTAAATGAAGGCAGTGACTGCACCCCCAGTTGCATGCTTGAGGGTGATGGCCTCAATCCATTTGGTGAAGAGCTCAATTGCCACGAGGATCTACATGTGGCCTCACGCTGGCGGGTGGATTGGACCAATTAGATCGAGTCCCCATGTGTGTAATGGCCAAGGGGCCTTAATGGGATAGAGAGGTGTGGCTGGAGTATGTATTTGATAGTGGTGGTGGTGGTAAGGCTTACACTTCTACACATGAGTCTTGGCATCACGTTCCATAATAGGCTAGTTAAACCCTTTGCGTAATAAATGCGTGAAAAGCTTACGCACACCTTGATGCTCCAGTTGGTGGGCAGTTTTGAGTGTGGTGTGCACAAATGTGTACCAATTAAAAATACCACTTATAACAATAGCACATATATCAATGTAGAATAATGCTATAGTAAGAAGTTGTCGAACTACAAGGATTGTTAGTTTATGGCAAACAAAATTGTAAAATTATTTTCTAGTTTGATAAAAGAGATGATAGTTTGATTGGTTTGTCACTTAACCTATGAATTTAAATTGCATAAAATAGTAAATAAATTGAATAGAGTGGATTGAACTTATAAAGAGAAGGCTAGGGAATTGACTTCACCTCAACCTCATAAACATGTTAACTTGCACTCAACTTAGGGATAAACAACTATATATATAAAATGATGTGTTGAAGTATAAAATAACGACAACATCTTCAAGAAAATCATACATTTTAGGACTAAGCATAACCCATTTTTGGTTGGCATGGTTCATCCACCTAAACTAGGTTATGGTATGAACCATCTTCCCTAGGCATGGCCTATCAAGGTCCTTCAATGGTATGTTATAGCACATGAAATTAGTTAAGTATCATAATTTATTTTCAGTTGGTATGGACCATCTCCCTAACTAATTTAATCTAAGGGTGTAGCATGGTCCATCTTTCTTAAGTATAATCTATATAAATACTCAATTACATGCCGATATAACCATTCCGTAAATTCTTTCCCATTGTCACTATAGGAAATCAAGTATATAATTTGTCAATGTGATTTTTAAGACAAGATAAACATATCAACACAATTATATATTCAAATGATAATCACTTACATTAATTCAATGCAAAACACATTAATTCAATGTAAACACTTCTAATTTATGAAATCAAATATATATATAAGAAAAATCCACGATGACCAGAGAAGAGTTGCAACCGGGAGTTAAAAAGCAAAAATTTTTGACTTAAAGCAAAAAAATTATTGACGATATACTTGTCGTGGAATGCTTTTGTCTTTGTTGTATAAATTTTGGCATTTTCATAAGCCTCATTCCGGATTTCTTATAGCTCATTGAGCTACAATTTTCGGTTAGAGCCGGCCTGATCAAGATTGAAATTAAACCTTCTTATGGCCCAAAAGGCACGATGCTCTAATTCAACCGAAAGGTGACATGCTTTACTGTAAACAAGACGGTATGGTGACATGCCAATTGGCATCTTAAACACAATTCGGTAGCCCAAATTGCATTGTTCAGTCGTAATAACCTATGAAGCACTGACACGGCTCTAAGGGTCGAAGTACCGGTGTTGGACACGTGTCCGATACATTCTAACCGTGTCCTATATTTTTTAATATATTTGATGCAGCTGGACACCGATTGGACATGGCCGGACACCGATCGGACATGCACTGATCTGAACGGACACGACCTTCTCATCTTGGGACTGAGCTATTTTAGTGTGCTTCTTTTGCCTGAAGTAGTGAAGGAAGAGGATGAAGAGAGCCAGAGAGGAAGAAGTTAAGAAGGGAGCCAAAACATGGTATCAAATATATATATATATATATATATATATATATATATATAATTGAAATCGAAATTGATTTGATCTATCTATATAGATGTAAAAATTGTGAAGATAGAGAGATATAAGAGAATGATTGGAAACGATGGAGGTAGGACGAAGGTGTAAAATTAATTGCCTTTGAGTTTATATATCTCAGATCTGAGATCTCCAATTGTGAAGATAGCTAGAGGTAGGAGTAGAGAAGAGTGACTGGGGGAGAGAAAGAGGGGAAAGACGAAGGCGTAAAATTGATTGCCTTTGTGTTTATAGATCTCAGATCTGAGACCTCAAATTATGAAGATAACTATAGGTAGGAGCAGACACGTGATTGGGGAGAGAAAAAGGGGGTAGGTAGGCTGTGTTAGTGTGTTGTTTCTTTATATATATATATATATATATATACACACACACACACGCATATATTTTGTTTTATAAATAGTGCTCTTTATATATTTGTTTTTTTTTTTTTAATAAAATATATACTATTGACTTTATGTTTTTTTTTTTAAAAAAAATGATTGGCCTAATTTAAATGAGTTGTATTTATTAATATATATAAGAAATTAAGTAAAAGTAAATATTTTTTTATATATAATAAAAATTATATTATTATTTTATTGCCGTATCCATGCCGTGTCCGTGTCCTATTTTTTTGAAATTTGTCGTATCACCGTATCTGTGTCATATCATACATGTGTCCCGTGTCAATGTCCATGCTTCATAGGTAATAACCAACCTTTGCGGTCCTATCGAACCGTCTTTTCAAGAATATGCTTGATTTCCCGATTTAAGACTTCCACTTGACCACTTGATTGAGGATGGTAAGGCGTGGCAACCTTGTAAGTGACAGAGTACTTAAGGATGATGGATTAACGATAGCGATTGCAGAAATGTGATCGTCCATCATTTTTAAAGTGCTCTAGGTGTACCAAACTGACTGAATATCTTCATTTGAATGAACTGGACCACTGTAGTGTGGTCATTGGTTATGGTCACCTCAGCCTCTATCCATTTAGATATGTAATCCACCGCTAGGAGAATGTAAACATAGCCATATGAAGATGGAAATGGTCCCATAAAATCTATTCCCCATACAACAAAGATTTCGATAATTAAAATGGAGTTCAATGGCATCACGTTACTTTTAGAGATGGCCCCAAGCTTTTGACATTGCGTACATGACTTGCGAAAATTGTAAGCGTCCTTGAATAATGATGGCCAATAACCACTTTGAAGGACTTTAGACGAAGTCTTTTTGACACTGAAGTGTCCTCCACATTCAAGAGTGTGGCAAAATTTCTAAATATTTTTGACATCAGATTCAAGAATGCATCTTCGAATTATTTGATCCGGATAATACTTGAACAATTCTGGGTCTTCCCAAAAGAAATTTTTGATTTGAGCGAAGAACCGATCTTTCTCTTGCTTAGACCATTGAGATGGAATTTTTTTCAACCGCAAGATAGTTGACAATGTCAGCAAACCAAGGAGGCGACACATGAGAAATTTGAAATAGTTGCTCATCCAGAAAGGAATCATAAACTGGAGAAAAATCAGAAGTGTTCTCAATAAGAAGCCTAGAGAGATGGTCTGCGACCACATTGTTAGTTCCTTTCTTGTCCTTAATCTCAATATGGAACTCTTAGAGTAAGAGTATCCAACGAATGAGTTAAGGTTTAGTCTCTTTCTTTGCAAGTAGATGCCTCAACGCGGCATGATCTGTGAAGACAATGATCTTGGATCCAATAAGATATGAACGGAATTTATCCAAGGCATAGACAGCTACTAGCAACTCTTTCTCAGTTGTTATATAATTCAATTGAGCATCTGAGAGGGTATTGCTAGCGTAGTAAATAGCATGAGGAGCTTTATCCACACGCTAGCCCAAAACAGCAAATAATGTACAATCGGATACATCGCACATGATCTCACAAGGAAGAGACCAATTGGGTGGTTTTATGATTGGGGCAGAAGAGATTAGTGAATGGAGCTTCTTAAAAGCTTCCAAACATGTTTCATCAAAGTTAAAATTAGTGTCCTTTTCAAGAAGATGGCATAAAGGCTGAGATATCTTGCTGAAATCTTTGATGAAGTGGCAATAAAAGCCAACATGGCCAAGAAAAGATTGAATTTGTCTCACCAAAGAGGGGGGAGGAAGGCTATAAATTAATTCAACTTTTTCCTTATCAACCTCAATCCCTCTTTTAGAGATAATGTGTCCCAAGAGAATCCCTTCTTCTACCATAAAGTGACTCTTCTCCCAACTTAAGATCAGATTGGTATCCTTTTTTATTAAGCACAAGTGATAGATTATGGAGACAAGAGTCAAAAGAAGATCCAAAGACAGAAAAATCATCCATGAATACTTCAAGAAATTTTTTGACCATATCAGAAAACATGGACATCATGCATCTCTGAAAAGTGGCCGACACATTACATAACCCAAAGGGTATGCGACGATAAGCGAAAGTTCTAAAAAGACAAGTGAAGGTGGTCTTCTCTTGATCTTGAGGATCTACAGTCACTTGGTTATAGCCAGAATAACCATCAAGAAAATAATAGTAACTTTGGCTAGCTAACCTTTTTGGGATTTGATTAGTGAATGGAAGTGGAAAATGATTTTTCCTAGTTGCAGAGTTTAGTTTTCGGTAATCTATACAGATACGCTAACTAGTGGTGGATTGTTGTGGCACAAGTTCTCCCGTTGAATTTTCAACAAGTCCAGATTTCTTTCGAACAACTTGGGTGGGGCTTACCCACTTGCTATCCGTAATAGGGTAGATGATTCCAACATTTAATAGTTTAATTACCTGTTTCATGACAACCCCATTCATGTCAGGATTCAACCAGCGCTACAGCTCTTGGGAAGGTGTTGGTGCATGCAAATGGAGGGGTCAATTCCTTTTAAATCAGCCACTGACCAACCAATAGCTTCTTTGTGCTCTTGTAGCTACACCGCTGAAAGGCTATTTTCTTGGTCTTGAGAAAGATCCGATGCAACAACAACTGGAATTTTTTTTTTTACACCAAGAAATACATAATTGAGATTAACTGGGAATGGCTTTAACTCAAGTTGAGTGTAATGACCCGGTCATTTCCTTCATTTCCTTTTTCCTCAGAATTTTGCGGAAGAATTTTTTCGTAGAAATTTCTTTTCTGAGTTCGGTTTCTTATCACTTTGTGTCATCTCGAGTGCTAGGAAATGGTTTCTGAGACTCTTTCCTTTGGATTGACAACTTCCTTTGAGGACCGAGTTATTTCCACATTTTTCGTTTTTCGACACTTGTTTTATCCTCTTCCCTATTTTGTCTTTTCCCCATTTGTCACTTGGTTGGCATAACCTCACTCCTTGTATTCGGAGTTGGTTTTTGACCTCATGTATCTTCATTCTAAGTGGTTTCCACGAAATACGTATCTTTACTTTTGCAAGAAAGTACTCTGATTGCTCCCGATGCCCATAGGGGCGTGAATGCAAGGTTCTTCAGAAATATTTTTTCTTTCTTGGGGTGTTTTTCATAAATATCTTTTGGAGATATTTTATTTCAGGGGTTTTTAAGAAAATATTTTTTGAAGATATTTTCATTCTGGGTCATTAGTGCAGTTTTCACTTTTTGGGGGGGCCATGGTGCAATTAATGAAAGTTATTGCAAAAATATCTTGTTTTAAGCCTGGATCCTCGTACGGGATTCATTTTCACTTTTTGTCAAGTCGTGTACTCTTAGAATTTCCTTCTGGTTATTTTTCTCCAGTTTTAAGATTTTTGGCCCCGATTAATGCCCAACTTGTTTGGGGCATATCTCTCTGCTCGGGACTCGGTTTTTGACGTTGTTTCTTCCATTATTCATATTTTCTCATTTTAAATCTTTTTTGTTCATAGAGTTTTTCCATTTGAGCTCGTTTGCTCAAATTTCACTTTTTCGGACCCGGCAGGACCCTTTCGGGGCACTTTTAGGGTTTTTCTATAAATAGGGGACTTAAAGATGAAAAATCAGATTTTTTTCTCTCTCTCCTCTCTCTTGGCCAGCAGCCATGGCAGCCAAGGGGCTGCCACCCTTCTTCTTCATTTTCCAGCCACCTCCTTTTGTTGAAACATCGTAGTGCCTTAGCGTTTAATGTTTGTCTTGACGACGCGCATCTTTCACCCTTATTAGAACCCATTTCTGACCATTTTTTTGAGTTCAGGTTTGGGGTCAAGTTAGGATTTTGGTAGGTCCTCTTTGGAGTTTAATGTTCACCGTGTTGTCCCCGACAAAACCCCGAAGTATCGTCGGATTCGGAGTGGTTTCATTTTGGTGGCTTTTGAGATGTTCATCTAAAATTGAGGTAGGGGATGTATTAGGATTATATATGTGTTGTGTTAATTATTTTCTAAACTTATAAAACTTGTATGCATGCTTTGTATAAATCCTAGAATTTAATTTAATTATTTTCTTGCATAGGATTTAATTCTAATGGATGTATGTGGCTTAGAATTGAATGGTGGCATGCTACGAAATTAAGCCTTGATATATTGAGTAACATATATTAAATTTAGAGCATTTGAATAAGAATTGAAAAACTTATTTAATATTTATCTTTAGTGAAAGATTAATTCACATAGTTGAAACAAGCATGAAATCAACTTGTATTGTGATATTAAAGTAGGCCTTGGTGAGTTCCTTAACATATGTTAAATTGAGGACAATTGGAGTTGATTAAAAACCTTGAGAAAAATTAATTACTGAGCTTAATTAATTTCATTTTAAGTGTGTTTTTAATGACCCGGTCATTTTCATTCCTTTCCTTTTCTCCGATTTTCACGGATATTTTTTTTCCGTTGATCTTTTCCTTTTTGAGTTCAGTTCCTCATCGCTTAGTGTCGTCTCGAGTGCTCTGGAGTGATTTCTGAGACTCTTTTCTTTGGATTGACAACTTCCTTTAAGGACCGAGTCAATTCCACATTTTTCGTTTTTTGACACTATTCACTTTTCGTCCTTTTCCCTATTTCGTCTTTTTCCTTATTTTGTCTTTTCCCTGCTGTCACTTTATTGGCGTAACCACACTTCTTATGTTTGAAGTTGGTTTTTGACTTCATGTATCTTCATTCTAAGTGGTTTCCACGAAATACGTATCTTTACTTTTGTAAGAAAGTACTCAGATTGCTCCCGCTGCCCATAGGGGCATAAATGCAAAGTTCTTTCGAAACTTTTTCTGTTCTTGGGGTGTTTTTCGTAAATATCTTTTGAAGATATTTTATTTCAGAGGTTTTTAAGAAAATATTTTTGGAAGATATTTTCATTCTGGGCCATTAGTGCAATTTTCACTTTTTAGATGGGCCATTATGCAAATAATGAAAGTTATTGCTAAATGTCTTGTTTTGAGCTTGGATCCTCGTACGGGATTCATTTTCACTTTTTGTCGAGTAGTGTACTCTTGGAATTTTCCTCTGGTTGTTTTATCCAGTTTCAGGGTTTTTGGCCCTAGTTAGCACCAAACTTGTTGGGGGCATAACTTTCTGATCGGGACTCGGTTTTCAACACTATTTCTTCCGTTGTCCTTATTTTCTCATTTTGAATCTTTTTTGTTCATGGAGTTTTGCCGTTTGAGCGCTTCTGCATGAATTTGACTTTTTCGGACCCGGCAGGGCCCGTTCGGGGCACTTTTAGGGTTATTCTATAAATAGGAGCACTTAAGAGAAAATATCAGATTTTTCTCTCTCTCTCCTCTCTCTTGGCCGGCCATCCATGGTAGCCATGGCTACCGGTCTTCTTCTTCATTTTCCAGCCACTTCCCTTGGTTGAAAAGGTGTATAACCCTTATGTTTATTGTTCCCCTCGACGTGCTCTACCTTTAACCCTTATTAGAATTCAGATTTAGCCATTTCTTGAGTTTAAGTTTGAAGTCAAGATGTTAATTTGGTGGGGCTTCCTTGGGGGTTATGTTCATGGTGTTGTCCCCGACAAAACCTAGAAGTTTCATCGGATTCGGAGCACATTCATTTTAGTGGGGATTTGAGATTTCATCTCAAATGGAGGTAGGGAATGTTTTAAGATTATTTGTGCGTTGTATTATGTGTTTTCCATGATTATACAACCTATATGTATGCCTTGTATCAAATCTAGAAAGTTGGTAATATTTAATTCTTTGTATAAGATTAAATTTTCACGATGATGTATAACTTGGATTTGAATTATGGCATGCTAGAAAGCTTAGTTTTAATATGTTTATTAACATATATTTAATTGGGATTATTTGAATAAAAGTTGCATCTTTTATTTAATATTTTTCTTCGTGAAAGATTAATTCCCATGGCCATACTTTACATGAAATGAACTTGTGTTATGCTTTTAAATTAAGTCTTGGCATGTTCTTTAACATACTTTAAATTGAGAGCATTTGGTTGAGTTTGAAATTCTAGAGACTTTAATTAAATGAATTAATTAAAATCTATTTTGTGTTTCATTGGCCTAATTAAGCTTTTGAATGCATATATATAATGACCATGATTTGTCCTTTAACATATATTAAATTGAGGCCATTTGGAAATGATGTGAAATCTAGAGAGTTTAATTATTTTGATTTAATTAAATTCTATCTTGTTTATCCATGGATTTAATCATATTTTTAAAGTTACTTCTATGTTGAGATCATGGATTTGGACTTGTTGAGTATTCACTTGATTATGTTTTAAGCATTGAAGAGCATTGTTGTTAAATTTATATTCATGAGAACTTGTTTCCAATATTGAATATATGATTGACTTGTGTAAGGAATTGTACACTTTGTGTTGACATTATGCATGTCATTTTAGAATTGAAACTTAAGGCATGGATTGTGTGGTTTCAACCTACTTGTGCATGGAAGGTGGTTTTCGTGTATTATATAAATTACGTATAAGTTGTGAACTTATTTGATTATTTTGGAGTCTTGGGACATTGTTACTGTGATATGGCTAAAGTTCGGCTTTAGTGCAGGAGGTATGAGTTCTCCCCAATTGAGATAGTGCGCACTAGGGTGGTTTTCCCAACGGGTTAGTGCCCGGAATAACCATTTTGTTCTCGGCGGAAATCCGAGATGTGATGTCCAAGTCTTCCACTATTTGTTTTCGCATTCAATTCCAAGTTCACAATCATGTTTAATTGTGACTTATGGTTTTGGCTATTGGCGATTTGTGTTGTTAAGTGCATCCATACTAAATTGTTATATTTAGTTGTTTTCACACTTTTAGATTTCAAGATGATAACTTTGAGAATCTATGTCTTGATATGTGGTATTAGAATTCTAATTGTACTAAATTGTTATATTTAGTTATTGTCGTACTTGTAGATTTCAAGTTGATAACTTTGAGAATCTATATCTAGTTGCTTTGTATAGCATGCTTCTATATTGGTTAAATTGCATAGATATTGTGATTTGTGATTTATTGTTCAAATGTGACATAGGAATGATCCTGTAGATTCATTTGGAACATAGACGTTAGGTGGCATGACCCACTTTGGTTGTTCTAGCATTTTAGATTTTAAGTTGATAACCTTGAGAATCTACATTTTGTTGCTTTGTGTAAACATGCTCCTATGTTGTTGGAATTGCATGAATAATGTGATTTATGCTAGAATTGATCTAGGGTAGCTTAGGATGCTCCCTTAGTCTTATCTTGACATAGACGTTAGGTGGCATGAGCCCCTTTAATATGTTTCACCTTAAGGTGATGAAATTGTAAAACGTAGGTCGATGCATGCTCATTTCCTACGAGTAGCTTTATATTGCTCACCCCAAAGTTACTGGGCATATTTCAGGTACAGGATTCAAGGTATGGAGATTAGCATTTACCCTTGGTAGTTTGGAGATTTGAAGTTCTTTCAAGGCATTCTTGTTCACATGCAAGTGTTTGCATGTTCAAGTCTTACTCTTGATGTTGTAACACTAGATAGGTTTAATATGCCAATTTTGTCTTATTACATGTAAAAGTGTACTTGGATACACTATTTGGGACCTATTTGATATGTATGATTTGTGGCCAACACCAACCTTAAAGTTCATGTGTATGCTTTTAAGTTTCAAGTTTTGTCATTGAAATGTATTCTTTTCTAACTTGAGGTTTAGCATATTATTTTGAGCAAAGGTCATGTAATGAGGCCATGGGCCATTGTAATACATTTCAATATGTAAGTACACTTGTTGGCATGCTTATATAGCTTAAAAACGTGTTTTTGGTTCATATTCATGTTGGGGCTTGAGACTTGGGTGAAGTCTCAACAATTCTTGATCATAGTAGGTCTTATAGCAGGTTTTCGTGGTGTTTCAGTCGTCTGAAACTTCATTTTGGTCGACTGATGACATTTGGAATCATCAAGGCATAGTAAAAACTCATTTCCAGTAGCCATTTCTACTGTTCAGGGCCATTTCGGTCGACCAATGGCTTATTTCGGTCTACCGAAGTAACCACACCTCAAAAACATGTTTTTAGCATAAATTTTGTTCATTTCGGTCGTCCGATGGCTCATTTCGGTAGACCGAAATAGGTAGATCCCGAGCATAGCTTCAGTTCAGTTTCAGCATTGTTCTTCCAACTTTGAATGGTCATAACTCCTTCATTTTAAATCCAAATGGGGTGATTCTTGAGCCTAAATTCATGAATTTTGAGTCAGCTTTCCAATGGTACCAATTACATTCTCAGATTACAAACAAAATGAGAGATATTCATGTTTTAGTGAAATAGTCTCAGTTTTCACTTCAACCGGGAAGGGGCATTTTGCGAAATTCTTGTCCAATGTTCTTAGAACCCCTTGGAATGTTGTGAAATGATTATTTTGGATTTTTTTCACCTTGTTTGACTTGCTTAGAGTCAAGTTTCTCTTTTTTTTTTGTTGACCATTTTGCCCCTTGGTTCACGATTTTTGCCCGTTTTGACCTTTTGTTTCCGCTTTCGTTCTCTTTGAGCTTCGTGACTTCATGAAAGGTCACATTGGTGTCTTAGAGATGGTTTATATCTCTAAAGACATTGGTTTCACCTTTTGCTTCCTCATTTTGGATCCATTACCAGATCAACTTTCGTTTCATCACTGACGCATCGGGTTGAAAAACTTAGGCCGTCACAGTGTTGGTCACTTAAATTGATATTGGAGGTAATAGGTTGATAATCCCTTGAAATGTAGTCCATTTAATCACCTTGTGAGCATGTTACTAAATTGATGTAGAATTAGTACTTGAGGCATCTTGAAATGGTAATTGAATTTAGCATGATATAGAATATCATTGACTTACATAGCTTGTTTAGATATATCTTGTGTAGGTATATAGCTTGTTAGAATATTATAGTTGTTTACCTTGGAAGCTAGTTACTAAATTGGGACTAATTTAGTACTTGTGACTTAGTGTGGTAATGTGGCTCAATTATTATAAAATATTCTTGTGTTGGTGTATAAATTGTATATTGGAGACTTAACATGTCATATGCTATCTAGAATTGAAGTCTGGGACATGGTTTGTGTGGATTCAACCTTATTTGTGCATGGAAGATGGTTTTATGCATTATTGGATTTGGTATAAGTTTGGTCTAACTTATTAATTTTTGTATAAGTTTTGAACTTATTGATTTTGGAAAGCTTGAAAGGATATATTTCACGTGAGGGCTAGGGCTTGGCTCTAGCACGGAGACAAAAGTCTTCTAAGTCATAAGTGCGCACTAGGAAATACCTTGTGGGTCGTAATTGCCCTGAATAACTTATGTATGTGCGCACTGGGTAGTATTTTGTGGGTCGTAATTACCCGGAAACACTTGCTTGGTCTAGTGACCACATGTCCTAATCTTTCTACTTGATTTCGCATTCAATTTCAAGTTGTTAATCATAGATTACTTGTAGCTTGAGAATTGGTGCTTGCTTATGTATTTTGATCTCATTTAGTATACTTGAAACTGTACACTTAAACTTGTATCCTTATTGGTGTATCTAAACTTTATCTAGTGTATTTAGCTTAGTATACTTGTGTTGGTATACTTGATTTATGAGTACTCTATACATATATCTTATACTTGTGTATGTATGCTAGATATTGCTTATCCCGTTTAACATGATTTAGTATACTTGTGAGCATGTGTACTTGAATGTCGTGTTTCATGTTTTAATATTGTTTAGTGTACTTGAGCATGTATGCTTGTATGTCGTAGTTCATTTCAATTGTATGAGTAGCTTAGGATGATCCCTGAGTCTCACTTGACATAGACATTAGATAGCATGAGCCCCTTTAACATGTTTCACCATAAGGTGATATAATTGTAAAATACTAGGTCGATCCATGCTCATCTCCTACGAGTAGCTTTATGTTACTCACCCACATAGTGGGGACATTTTTCAGGTACGAAGACTTGGTTCGTGATGCTTGTTACTCCATTGATGATTTGTAGCTTTCAGGTTTCCATTTCATACAAATGTTAGCATGAAATATCATTTTGTAGCCTTATGTATCAAAACTTGTATTCTTTGATTTCAAACTTGTAATGTGTGCCTAAGCACACTTTTTGACGCTTATTTCATGTATATAATATAAGGCCAAGGGCAGAACTTCATTTGAAATTCATATATGTTCACAAATGTAGATTATTGCCTTTAATGAGAATATCATGAGAACTATGCGTTTTAATATGACATTTTGCACCGGAGTGTGCATTATGTATGAAATTCATTATTTGCCATTCATTTACCATGTATGAGGTGTGGCCAAGGGCCAAACACCATTTAGTTTTCATTTTCATATTTTAGTTTCATATTTTGCGTTTTGGGCTAAAATAGTGAAATCCGAGCCTTTAAGGGTTCATTTTCAAATTGGGTGGTGCAATGTGTGTTCTGGCACATCCCCTAGGACCTATTTGGTATGCATGAAGTGTGGTCAAAGGCGAAACAGCCTTTTGATTGCATTTAGGTTCGATTCTTGCATCATTTACCTTTAAAGGACATTTTTCAAGCATTTGAGGTTTGATAGGTCATTTTTCACATCGGCGGTATTTTTAAGCCATGGATTATTGTAACACGTCCTAATCGGTAAGTTACGTCTGTGTGCTTAATTGTTTTAGAGAAAAGCCCCTTCCTTGGTGAAATAAGCCTTCTTTGGATTCATTTCACAATTTTCTTGCATATTAGGATTTAAGGGCATTTTGGGGTTTTGCTTCGGGAAATAAATTCCAGTCTTAACTCCACCACATAGAAAATGTGATTTTAGGGATAGTTTCTTCACGGCATTTTTCCAGAAAATGTCGTTTCAGCCTCGAAAATCCCAAATCCATTTCATTTTTGGTTTTCTGCTATTTTTTTTCCAAAGTAGCAGGTTACAGCATGTCTCAGTCCAAAAGAGCCGGCTCTTTCATCAACTCAGCCGGTTCACAAAAGAGCCAACTGAATTGATTTGCACCTTATTCTGGTCATTTTTGGTGCTCTCGGCCTAACTCAGCCGACTAAGTTGCCAACTCAGTCGACTAAGTTCCTAACTCATCTGACTAAGTTTGGCTACAGCAATGACCTATTTTCAAATGGTCATAACTTGCTCATCCGAGGTCCAAATTAGGTCATTTTTGCTTAAACTCAAGAGATTGAAGTCAGCTTTCCAATGGCACCAACCACACCTTGAAAATCGAACCGTAGTGAGAGTTATGATGGTTTTAATGAGATAGGTTCCCGGTGTTGCTTAGTCGCAGGACGCCGTTTTGTTCTATCTTCATATCTTTGTCATCCAGACTCTGAATCAAGTGATTCTTGAGTCTATCCTTGTTGATATTTTATTTTCTTTCCAATGGTGTGCACGATGGCACCCATTTCAGTGTGAAATCACCATTTTGCCCTTGGTACATTTCTTTTCAGGTTTGGTATTCTTGCTTCATTACTTGGCTCATTTGAGTTCCATGGCTTCATATGCAGTCACTTTGGTGCCTTAGGGATGACGTACATTTCTAGAGGTCACCTTTCTTCTTTCGCTTTCATATTTTGGATCCGTTTCGGGTCATCACAGGACACAGGGTTGAAAAATCCAAGGTCATCACAGGTGGTATCAGAGCTCCTATGTTCGAAAACCTTAGGACAATGGGTTTTGGGTGCATATCATGCTCATGTTGCCATGCTCTATGTGTTTAGTTGCTTCTTAATAACATGTTTACTTGCTTCTGTGGATGTATGTTTAGAAATTTACTTTAACTGTCTCAGCATGATATACATACTTGTTGCTTTAGTACATTGTATATATTTGTGGGTCTTAGCATGTTGTATATGCTTATTTGTCTGAGTACATTGTATATGCTTGTCTGTTTCAGCATGTTGATTTACGCTTATCTGCTTAGTATGTGGGTTATACTTATTTGCATTAGCGTATTGTATGTACCTGTTATTCTTATGATGCATACATTGACATGCCTTATGTGACTTTACTACTTGTGTGAGTATGTGGTCTATTGCTATATTACGTGTTAATTGCTTACCTTTATGTCTTGTTTAGGCATTGTGGGTTGTTCCAGCTTGGTTGGTTGAGATTGATGCTAGGGCATCATCTCTTGGGGTTTCACGGTGACCTTGATGTGGTGACGTCATTGGGGTCTTGTTTCTAACGTCATAGGATGACGAGTCGGATTGACTCGAGTCCTTCCTTAGGGATTGGGAGTTTTGTTTTCGTGAGCCTCAATGGTGAGGTCCTCGCGTTTCTTCTTCTTAGAGTGATGGTTAGAGATTTGATATGTGCGTTGACCTAGAATTCTTCTTGTCTTACCTTGGACAGCTCTTGCGAGCTTAGGTTGGGGTGTGAGGGTTTTTGTGTAATTAATTACATTGGTGTAATTAATTACTCTTCCTCGTCATTGGAGTCTTGGGGTTATGTTTAGGGTTTTAATAGGATCCTGTAGAGTTCCTATCGAACTCATCGGTGTCTTGAGTTAAGTTTTCTTATTGATGTCTCGTAATGGTTAGTATTGGGACTATCCATTACATGGTTGTTTGTTTTGTGTGGCGTTAGGATTCCACCTTATGTTTGAGCCAGTCTTGGAAAAGACTTGCAGACTTTTTGTTTTAGGAACCTTAGTGTTCATTCTAGGAGATGATTCACTTCCTTACGATGAGGGATTGGACTCATCCGGGTTTTTTTTTGGGATTCACTTTCGGTGAGTTTGTCCTTCTGAGAGGCATTTCATCCCTTCTTGCTTATGATTTTACGGGATTGTTATTTGCATAGTCATTCTTATATGTTTAAATACCTTGATATTTTGAGCATGCCTTAGAAACATGTTAGGAGATGTGACTATTTGGTAGTTATGTGATGATATGGGTGATGTGTTTTCGTTTACTATATCTTTTTATCATGCTAGTGTCATAGGTGATGTGTAGCATTTCTCCATTGCTTGACCTCTATATGATAGGTAACATATTTGATTGCCCTTGTACACTATGTGTTTAGTTATATGGTGTGCGGATTTTCATTTACGTTTAGTATACTTGTACCTAGTATGCTTGCATGTTGTTCATTTCATTTCGTTTTGGTATAGTATACTTGAGCTTGTGTACTTATATGCCATGGATTTAGTACTATTTAGTATACTTGGGAATATATACTTGTGTATAGTAATATATGTGTTTTATGACTAATTGTTCTAGTTAGTTCATTTCTTTTATCTCCTGTACTGTGCCTGGGGTTGTGTGACCTTAGTTGTCGAGATTATGTGTGAGCTTGATCCGATGTCTTGAATCCTAGGCATAGCTTTGTAGTAGGTCAGCTTTAGGATGACATGGAGGATTTTGGGTGCATTATTTTGTTAGGAGTCGTTGTGACTAAGGCGATGATAAGGATGTTTGATTTGTAAAGTCTGATCCATTGGCTTGAGGGCATAGACTTGTCAGGCCTTGGATTCGTGATTGATATGGTTAACAACGGTGTTTTGAGACTTGGGATTGTCAGTTTTTCTAGTATAGAGGATTTAAGGCCTTAAGCGTAACGGTGCCTATGACATTGTTGTTAAAGTTTTGGATTGGCCAGAATCGTCCTGCCAAACTTTTTGGACCATATCGCAACTCTCACAGAATGCCTGGTTCCCGTGGTGTTTTTAGTAATAATTGTTTGACATTGATATTATTTGTATCGATAGGTTTCACGGGTAAACTTGTTAGGGGCAGGTGATGAATTAGGGCTTTATACTGTCATGCTACCGTACAGGTTGTGTGTGGGCGAGTGCTAGTTACCGTCGATGCTACCTTGCATTACCTAGCTAGTAATGTGAGTGTGGGTGGGCACTTGAGACTGTGGATGCTACCACACCTTGGGTACGTTGTGGGCAGGTTCTAATTGCTATTCGTGCTGCCATGTTGCTTCTGGTTGTGTTCCTTGTTTTGATGTGTGGTTGCCCTGATCTTCTTTTGGGTGGTTGACATTGGGTTAGTATGTCAATTCATTTGGAGAGGTGTCTCACTGTTCGTGGTTTCGTGTCTTTTCGTTGATCTTGAGACCTTTGGAGTTGTCCTTGGGTACCTTATGATCTGTTCCTTCATGTGACCTTGTGTACGGTCCTTCTTCAGCTTTTCTGGTAATGTTCCTGATTTCGGGGACAAAATCTCTTTAAAGAGGGTAGGTTGTAATGACTCGGTCATTTCCTTCCTTTCCTTGTTCCTCAAAATTTTGCAGATGATTTTTTTTCGTTGAAATTTCTTTTCTGAGTTCAGTTTCTTGTCACTTAGTGTCATCTCAAGTGTTCGAAAATGGTTTATGAGACTCTTTCCTTTGGATTGACAACTTCCTTTGAGAAACGAGTTATTCCACAATTTTCATTTTTCGACACTATTCACTTTTCGTCCTTTTCCCTGTTTTGTCCTCTTCCCTATTTTGTCTTTTCCCCGTTTGTCAATTAGTTGGCATAACCCACTCTTTGTGTTCAGAGTTGCTTTTTGACTTCACGTATCTTCATTCTAAGTGGTTTCTACGAAATACGTGTCTTTACTTTTGCAAGAAAGTACTCTGATTGCTTCCGGTGCCCATAGGGGCCTGAATGCAAGGTTCTTCAGAAATATTTTTATTTCTTGGGGTGTTTTTCGTAAATAAATTTTGGAGATATTTTATTTCTGGGGTATTTAAGAAAATATTTTTCGAAGATATTTTCATTCTGGGTCATTAGTGCAATTTTCACTTTTTGGAGGGGCTATTGTGCAATTAATGAAAGTTATTGCAAAAATGCCTTGTTTTGAGCTGGATCCTTGTACAGGATTCATTTTCACTTTTCGTTGAGTCTTGTACTCTTAGAATTTTCTTCTGGTTGTTTTTCTCCAATTTTAGGATTTTTGGCCCTAGTCAGTGCCCAATTTGTTTGGGGCATATCTCTCTGCTCGGGACTCGGTTTTTTACGCCATTTTTTTTGTTGTTCATATTTTCTCATTTTGAATCTTTTTCGTTCATAGAGTTTTGCCGTTTGAGCGCGTTTGCTCTAATTCCACTTTTACGGACCCGGCGGGACCCTTTCGGGGCACTTTTAGGGTTTCTCTATAAATAGGGGACTTAAAGATGAAAAATCAGATTTTTCTCTCTCTCCACTCTCTTGGCTGGCATCCATGGCAACCAAGGGGCTGCCACCCTTCTTCTTCATTTTTCGGCCACCTCCCTTTGTTGAAACATCGTAGTGCCTTAGCGTTTAATGCTTGTCTTGACGACGCGCATCTTCCACCTTTATTAGAACCCATTTATGACCATTTTTTGAGTTCGGGTTTGGGGTCAAGTTAGGATTTTGGTAGGTCCTCATTGGAGTTTAATGTTCACCGTGTTGTCCCCGAAAAAACCCCAAAGTATCGTCGGATTCGGAGCGGTTTCATTTTGGTGGCTTTTGAGATTTTCATCTCAATTTGAGGTAGGGAATGTATTAGGATTATATATGTGTTGTATTGATTGTTTTCTGAACTTATACAACTTATATGCATACTTTGTATAAACCCTAGAATTTAATTTAATTATTTTCTTGTATAGGATTTAATTTTAATGGATGTATGTGGCTTAGAATTGAATTGGGGCATGCTAGGAAATTAAGCCTTGATATATTGAGTAACATATATTAATTTTGGAGTATTTGAATAAGAATTGTAAAACTTATTTAATATTTATCTTTAGTGAAAGATTAATTCACATAGTTGAAACAAGCATGAAAATAACTTGAAATGGTAATTGAATTTAGCATGATATAGAATATCATTGACTTACGTAGTTTGTTTAAATATATCTTGTGTAGGTATATAGCTTGTTAGAATATTATAATTGTTTACCTTGGAAGCTAGTTACTAAATTGGAAATTATTTAGTATTTGTGGCTTAGTGTGGTAATGTGTCTTAATTATTATAAAATATTCTTGTGTTGGTGTATAAATTGTATATTGGAGACTTGACAGTTGACAGGACATGAAACCATGCAGGATTTAACTGTTTTAGTTAATCCATTCCATATGTATGAATGGGTAGGAATTAGCGTTGTGACCTAATCCGTCCCTCCGTATGGCACCGTCCCATACCGGTGCATACATGAAAATGATCCGTAAATGATGCAACATTTTATACTGTACACCAAATCAAGTCTACATTATCCATATAGTTGATAAACACAGCATTTGAAACAAGTCATCAACTAAAAATCCAGAATCCATCCATGTAATTAAACGAGACAAAGTTTACTAATTCGTCAAGTTAAATTCCAGCATCCATCTAGGTAATTGACAAAAAATATATGTTTAATTCTTCAATTAATTCCAAGCCAACATCTAATTAGATTGATAACTAGGTTCTATCAATCTAATGCCAAACCCTAATCCAAGTAATTGCAGTGTAATGCTTAATATTACAACAATTAAAATTCCAAGCTTAAATCCATGTATTGTAGAAAGGAATTTAGCATTTCAACCATTAATATCCAATTATGCGTAGAACAAACTTGTTAATTAAATAATCCTAGTGAGCAACCAAAACAAGATTTAAAAATATTAGCATATTCCGTTAAATAGCCAAAATTAAATTAGGCAATTGAACTCCTTCCATCCGTTAACCACCTGTACCGTGATACACTTTCCTACGGTTAAATCCATGAGTACTAAGACCTTAATTTATTAAAAGTGGCTCTAATACATCATCATATAATGTTTGGAATCCATGTTCCAACCCTTCTTGGTTGCTAGACACAGTTTGCACAATTACATCCTTCCAGCCCGTTAAGTCCGTAACCTGCCTCTGGCTTGCTTTAGATTTCCCTATGGTTTACAACATTAGTATATAGATAGATTAATGCACCATAGGCCCTTAATACTCCATGACTTAAGGTTTAAAATCATCACAGTGACCCAAACACAGCTGAAAACAACCCAGTTTGAACCAACAGTGTGTAATTAAACTTCTGTAATGCACAAAACCACAGAGCCTTCTCTAAAAAAAAACTAGAGAAGGCTCTAAGCTACCTAGAGATGTCTCCAACTAAGGGAGAGCCTTCTCTAAGTTTTCAAGAGCCTTCTCTAAGTGGATTGAGCCTTCTCTAAGTTTTCAAGAGCCTTCTCAAAGTTTTTTAATCTTCTGTAACACACGCTGTAACACCCAAAACCACAGAGCCTGCTCTAAAATCCTGGAGCAGGCTCAAATCAGCCTAGAGCCGGCTCTCCTTGCCTAGAGCCGGCTCTCTCCATGGGAGAGCCGGTTCTTTCTCCTTTGAGAGCCTCGGTTTGTTTCTTTGCCGTTTCTGACGATCTGCTCCATCTCCGACCCTTTCCTACCCCTCCGTTGCTTCTTAAACCTGGTCTTAAGAGTCCTAGAAACATCCAATAACATCCCTATGACTTGTTCACAATAGTTCAATTCAATTACAGTGATTAAAGTCGTTACCGATTTAACATGCTTTTAACGCAGACTAAAACACAAAGATACAAGAACTATAACAGAGCAATTCCATGCATACAGATATCTGAATTGGCATATAACAAGCATGTAAACTTTAATTAGTGATCCATTAAAACCCTAGAGACAGTCTAAGGATGCACAGAACATAGGCAACGGGAGAGAGAAAGGAAAGAACTTGCCTTAACCGTCTCTGAATTTTTCGATGAACTCTCCAATGATTGTTCCACCTCTGTTGCTCTTGGTTTTATCCACGAGCCAACCACTACTCCTCCTCCCCCTTGGTTCAACCCTAGCCTAAGGCAAAACCCTAGACTTCCTCCCTTTATCTCTCTCTGTAATTCTCCAGATAACTCTCTGTTATTCTTTCTGTTTTCTCTCTGTACGTGTATAGGTTCTCAACCCTTTTTGAAGACATACTACAGTATATATATAGGCACTAATCAAAACCCTAATCCATTATGGAAAACCTAATTGAGGCCCAGTTTAGTCGGCGTGAGGTAGTAAAAGTCTAAACCCTAAATAACATTACAATTTAAATGCACTAATAATTTAAACCTAAGTAACTTATTTAACTAATCTCACAAAACATTTAAACAATTACAAATGTATTTAATTCAATTACAGAAAAATAAATAAACACATAAATCATTTAAAATCACTTAACAAATAAATTTAATTCATAAACATTTAAATTCACCCAACACTTAATTTAATGCACAAAAACACCTAGCCACGTAAATACCAAAAACAAATAAGATAAATAATGAAAACAATAAAATAAATATTAAAATTCCAATTATAACCCTTTTAAAACTAGGGGTATTACAAGTTGCAAGACAACCGAAGTGGATTTGAGTTCTCCTAAGCCAAGTTACAAGTATACTAAGTAAGGAATTAGATCTACACTTGATCTTAAATTAAAGAGGCCTTTCCTATCTCATTGTCTCAAATGACACATGAGATTGTCGGGGCACCCGGATCCTTAAACTTCGGAGGTGTATTATGCTGAATGATAGCACTTGCTTTCTCAGTTAACCTCACCTTTTTAGGAATATTGCTCTTAGAAGTGTGTTTTTGAGAACACAAATCTTTAAGAAATTTTGCATAAGGTGGAATTTGCTTAATGGCATCAAGGAGAGGAATGTTGACCTTTACTTGCTTAAAGACTTTAAACATTTCTTGAATTTTATCGCCCTTTTTTCCCAAAATGTGTGGACTCTATGAGGCATTGAGAAAAAGGAGACTTAGGCTCATAAGATGTCTCAACATTTTGGATTGGCAGATTTGGAATTTCTGGACTAACTTTCAGATTTTTGGATGAAGAAGTTGAATCCTTAGGAGTAAGGTTTCAATGTTTTCATCAACCTTATTGTCCACAATTCTTCCACTTTGAAGTGTGGTGATTGCTTAAACTTGCTCAAGATTTGATCCACTCGGATGAGTGATTTCATCAATCATATATTGCCCTTTTGGGTTCACCATAGGTTGAGCTAGAAGTTTTCCTGTGTCTTTCTTGTGAAGCTGATTTATTGAATTAGGCAATTGTCTCAGTTGGGTTTCAATATTGGCTATTGATTGGGAATGAGTACTAACCAATTGCACAGTTGATTGCATACCACTAATGGCTGCCATTATCTCTTTATTGGAGTTTATTAGCTCATCCAATTGGGACTATTGAGAAGGAACATGATTTTGACTAGAAAAATTCACATTATAGGAAGGAGGATGGTAGCTTGAAGGAACCTGAAATGATCGGTTCATGGACTGAGAATTAGATTGAGTTGATTGTCCATGACCTTGAAATGATGAATTTTGTAGGGCATGTTGCTTCCACGAGAAATTTGGATGATCTCTCCAATCCGGATTGTATGTATTGGAATAAGGATTATTTCCAGGGCGAGGGAACATAACATTGCCTGTTCTGGCATACCTTCAAAAAATTGCTCCGGTGTGGGGTAATCTTCTGCATTATGAAAAGTGCTTGTGCAATGTGCATACATGGCACTAGATGAAGAATTCTGAGAAGATGAGAGATGTGGTGGCACAAGCTGAAAAACTTTATGGACTATGGCATCCATTTGAGAAAATTCTTCCCTAAAAGTCTACGAGACCAATATTCCATATAATTTTTGATTATGTTCTCAAGTAGAGTCTATGCATCATCTTAATTTTTGGACATGAACATGCCCCCACACAAAGAATCAATTAATTGTCTATGTAGTTCTGTTAAACCATCATAGAAGGCTTGCACCAATTCCCACTTTGGAATTTGGTGGTACGGACACTTCCTCAGAAAATCTTGAAGTCTTTCCCACGTCTCATAGAATATTTCCCCATAAATTTGCGAAAATCTAAGAATGGATTGACGCATTTGGTTTGTCGTACTCACAGGATGGTACTTTTTAAGGAATTCTTGTTACAATTAGACCCACGAAGTGATGGAATTTGCAGCATAAGAGTTCAACCAATACTTTGCTCTATCTTTCAAAGAGAATGGGAAGAGAAACATATGAAGTGTATCTTGGGGGAAATCCCTTATCTTGATAGTGGAGTAAATTTCTAAAAACTCATCAAGATGTTTGTAAGGCTCCTCATTATCAAACCCATGATATGTTGGAAGCATTTGAATTATGATAGATTTGATCTCATAATGATGAGCCTCAATATTGGGTATGACAATGCATGATGGAGATGTATATGTAAAGGGTACAAAGTGATCCTTTAGAGTCAATGGGGCTAAATTTTCATTTTCAGCATTACCATTTTTGAGATTATTATGTTCATTAGCCATATTGTTTACTTCAATTTTAAGTTCTCCTATAGTTTTGGGATCCCTACCGTTCCTTCTTTGTTGCCTAAGAGTTTTTTCAAGTAAAGCAATATCAATTGGTTCCTCAAGATGTGGTAAAGACGATGATTTACGACCTACCATCAACTATCAAACACAACAATCACAACAACCCTTCACAAATACATCCACATACATTGATCCCTTTCTCCTCAATTCAACAATAATGAAAACAAATTAAATTGGCCACGACAAGGACCTATGCTCTGAATAAAACAGAAAATTACAATAGCCTTAACAAGGGCCAAACAATGAATAAAATAGAAACTTCAAAAACTTAAACAAAGTCCTTAAGACTTCAAATTTTGCAATTAAATTTCCTGGAAAGTCTTTAGTCTCTAGTAACACAAAAACATTAAAAACTTGAAAATATATATACAATCAAACATAAAGCAATTTTTAAATTTTGATTACAAAACCGATTGTAATCCCTGACAACCACGCCAAAAGTTGGTGTGCACAAATGTGTACCAATTAAAAATACCACTTATAACAATAGCACATATATCAATGTAGAATAATGCTATAGTAAGGGGTTATTGAACTATAAGGATTGCTAGTTTATGGCAAACAAAATTGTAAAATTATTTTCTAGTTTGATAAAAGAGATGATAGTTTGATTGGTTTGTCACTTCACCTATGAATTTAATTTGCAAAAAATAGTAAATAAATTGAATTGAATGGATTTAACTTATCAAGAGAAGGCTAGGGAATTGACTTCAACTCAACCTTATAAACATGTTAACTTGCACTCAACTTGGGGATAAACAACTATATATATATAAAATGATGTGTAGAAGTATAAAACAACCACAACATCTTCAAGAAAATCAGACATTTTAGGACTAAGCATAACCCATCTTTGGTTGGCATGGTTCATCCACCTAAACTAGGTTATGGTATGAACTATTTTCCCTAGGCATGTCCTATCAAGGTCCTGCAATGGTATGTTGCAGCACATGAAATCAGTTAAGTATCATAAATTATCTTCAGTTGGTATGGACCATCTACCTAACTAAATTAATCTAAAGGTGTTAGCATGGTTCATCTTCCTTAATTATAATCTATATAAATACTCAATTACATGCCCATATAATTGTTGAACCAAGAGGAGGGTGAATTGGTTAAAACTTTCTCTCACACTAAGCAAGCAATCAAAGAACAGATAATACAAGATTTACAAGGAAACCCTCTTAATTAGGGAAAACCTTGGTTCTTGGCCTCGACCAATAAGCAATCCACTAGTTGTATGTATCTTGTTACACACTTAGCTATCTCAATCTCTGCACACACCTTTGCACCAAAGTAGATACTAGTTTTCACAACTAACACACACACACTAGTACACCATAGTGCATCTGAGCACTCCCCCTATCCTAAGCAACCACGCTTGGACCCAATAAGCTCGCAATAGCTTAATCAACAATGGGGTAAGGGATCATGCCTCACTACCATTTACAATAAGTGTCAACATACTAAATACAATGAAGTCTTTACAACAATTAGAATAGGCTGGATAACACAGAATTTCAAGTTACAGCCTCAGAACTACAATCCGCTGCATCCACGGTCTGAGGGGTAGAATGGGAAATTCCTTAAGAGATCAATTCACTAGCGCCTTATACAGCCTTTTTGCACAGTTTTCCTCATGTTTATAGCCTTACATAATCAAACACAGCATGAGTATATCACAAAGTTCAGTCGAAGTTCTTGGTTCAAAAAATAATAGCTTTAGCACAAAAAGCTTAGGCACAAGATAGCTTCGACATAGATAGCTTCGGCACAAAAAGCTTCAGCACAGATAGCTTCGGCATAAAAAGCTTCATCAAAGAATAGCCTTAGTACATAATAGCCTTAGCACAGATTAACTTCAGTATAAAATAGCTTCGGCACAGAATACTCAAAATCAGAGCATGCCATATCTTTGTCACAAACTCAACTTTATCAATCTTGATTTATAAAAATATACTAGCTAGCAGCTTAGATCATCATGAAATAGCTAAGTATAATCAAATAGCACTTGAATCCAAGATTTCTTCAGAAAAATAAGCTTAACTAGTGACCACACCATCTAAGTTCATTTTCAGCATATTTTTAACACAAACACAGTCTGAGCTAGTTTAAAAGAGATGAATTATACATGTGTCAACCTTCAGAATCGACTACAGCAACTTGAAACACCAAATCACTACTCAATACAGCCCTCGCATCAGCAACTTTGACATCATCTCAGCAATCAGTACACACCTCAGAGTGGATTAAATGAGTTTTTCTTGCATAGATCATCATTAAATAGCAGAGAAAAACTTGTTTGACATAGTATGCTTGAGGTTTCTCAGCAGCAGCTCAATGTACAATATGAATTAAAGAGGCTTAGCCCCTAAGGAGCCTTATAGTAGCATATTTATAGTGACACTGAAGGCCTCACACACCACGGATATACACCTGTCACCACTAGCCAATGATTGAGAGAGCACATTTCAGATATTTTCAGAGCAATGGACCAATGCAGACCTACCACCTCAGCTAATTTTGTCACTATTCTTCCAGCTACAATAGGTTACAAGTTTGAGTATTGAATTCCATTTTTGTCCAAACTTAGCCTCTAAGAATGAAATATTAATCTTGCATATACCAGCTCTCTAGGACCACTGAGATGTGTCACATTCTTTTCTAGGACCACTGAGACATGTCACATTCTTCTCTAGGACCACTGAGATGTGTCACATTCTTGAGCATAGCTGGAAAAGAACATACTGCCCTGAAAATAGATTTAACTCAACTCAGCACTATGACAGAGCCAAGGCTGTATTCCTCATAATGTAGGTTCAATTTCAGTGCAACGCAGGTACCTGAGCATACGTGGATATATATATATATCTGAAATACAACTGAGAAGAGACCATAGTACCATTGTGAGCACCTGTAGCTAAAACTAACGTGCTAAACTTTCACTGTCCGAGACTGAGCACCTGTAGCTACTGAACCTTCACTGTCTGAGGCTGAGCACCTGTAGTTGCTGAACCTTCACTGTCTGAGGCTGAAGCATTGCAATACTTTTTAACATTAAAAGACAAACATTCCTTAATGTAACTTAGGACCAACAATCTCCCCCTTTTGCCTTTAATGACAAAAATCGAATAACCTTGAAATAACTTTTAAAGATAAAGGTTCAGTAAGTAAAACTATCCAAAGGCTAAGGAATAGTTTGAAACTATCTTTATTTCAATCCATTTCTCCCCCTTTTTGACATCAAAGGTTAAAATATGAGTAGGACCAACAATATAAGTTCAGGAGGGAGGAGGAATAACCCTAAGAAGAGCTCGAAGGGTTGAGAATCCTTGAAGAAGAAGAGGTTTGGTCATGATGTCTGCAAGTTAATCTTCAGTAGGTAAATAGGTACTATCAATAAGACCTTTTTGAACTTTATCTCTGAGAAAGTGATACCTGATGTCAATGTGTTTGCTCTTCCAATGTAGTGTGGGATTCTTACTGATAGTAATAACACTTTGATTATCACAAAAAAGCTTAGGAGGTCCTGAGAATGGAATGCCAAGATCTGAGAGAGTAGTTTTCATCTAAAGTAATTGTGAATCAGCTATATAATCAGCTTCAGAAGTTGAAAGAGATACAGTGTCTTGCTTTTTACTCAGCCACGAGACCACATTTAAACCCAGAGTGTAACAATAACCAGAGGTACTTTTTCTATCTGGTAAAGATCCACCCTAATCAGCATTTGAGAAGGCTACAATAGACATTGAGGGTGAGTAAATGTAGAATAGACCATATGAGATGGTGCCCTTGACATATTTGAGGATTCTTTTGGCAACTTGAAGATGAGAAACCTTTGGATTACTTTGAAATTTGGCCACTAAACCCACTGAATACATTATATCAGGCCTTGAAGCAGTAAGATACAGCAAACTACCAATGATTAACCTATAAAGTGTTGAAGGAATAGCTTCAGTGGTGCACTCTAGTGAGAGTTTGGTATTAAGGCATAGTGGTGTTAAGACAGCCTTACAATTATCCATTTTGAACTTTTTAGGTAGCTCCGAGGCATACTTTTGCTGAGAGATGAAGATTCCAGAGGAAGTTTGTGTAATTTAAAAAGTATCCGAGAGTTTCCAAGAGTGACATTTCAAACCTTTTCTTCATGATATTGGCCAATTCTGAAGCTAATGAGGTATCCGACCCACAAAATATGATATCATTAACATTGATTTGCAGAATTAGAAACTGTTATTGATGAGTTTTTACATAAAGAGTATTAACAACCTTGTCTCTGTAAAATCCTTGTTCAACTAAGAACTGATGCAACTTCTCATACCAGGCTCTGGGGGCTTGTTTGAGACCATATAAGGCCCTACTTAGTTTGAATACATGAGAGGGATACTTCGAGTCTTCAAAACCTTCAGGTTGTTCCAAGTAAATTTCTTCATTTAAGTCTCCATTTAGGAAAGCTAACTTAACATCCATTTGATATACTTTGAATTGTTTGTGACAAGCAAAAGACAGAAGCATTATAATGGATTCCATTCTAGTAACTGGAGCAAAAGTTTCTTCATAATCAATTCCAGCTTGCTAAGCATAACCTTTACACACCAATCTTGCCTTATTTCTTATTACTAATCCCTTCTCATTCATCTTGTTTCTGTAAATCCACTTTGAACCTATCACATTCTTATCTTCAGGTCTGGGAACAAGTGTCCAGGTATCATTCTTGTGAATTTGATCAAGTTCCTCTTGCATTGTAGCTAATCAGTCTTTACTTTTCTGAGCTTCAAGACAGGACTTTGGTTCAATGGATGACAGCATAGCAAAGTGACTGTATTCTTCACCATCTTCAGCTTCTAAATCTTTTAGCTTTTTTTTGTTTCTCATTTGAACTTTAGCTTGAGATGAACCAATGATGTTCTCAGCTTGAACCTGCTACTGCAACACTGGATAGGTGATTTCTCTTAGGTTTTCAAGTTCAGGAACTGAGATACTTGCTTCATTTGAACCAGATGTGTTGTTACTATCTTCAATAAGTCTTGACTGAGGATTCTTATCAAATTTCACATTGATTAACTTAACCACCTTCAAAGACTTGAGATTGTAGCATCTATAAGCCTTGCTTTTTGTAGAATATCCCAAGAATATGCCTTCATCAGCCTTTGAATCAAGCTTTCCCAAACTATCAGTGTGGTTCAGTATATAACACTTGCTACCAAACACCTTGAAGTAGTGAATAGTTACAGGTCTTCCATACCACAATTCATAAGGTGTTTTGGTTGAATTAGGTCTGAGAAGAACCCTATTTATGATGTGCACAGTAGTATTCACAGCTTCAACCCAAAAACTTTTTGCCAAACCTTTTTCAAGCAACATTATTCACCCCATTTCTTGAACTGCCCTATTCTTTCTCTCCACGACTCCATTTTGTTGAGGTGTAGCTACATTAAAGAATTCCTTCTTAATCCCTTTGTCATCATTGTAATGTTCAAATTCTTTTATGGTGAACTCTGAACCAAAATCAGACCTGAGCTTCTTCACAGTATAGCTTCTTTCATTTTCAACAAGATTGACAAACTTAATGAAGTGTGTAAGGTTGTTAAATTATATTGAGTGAATTGACTTGCTTCAGTGACTGCGTACACATTTCCTAAAGATCTATTAGCTGAGAACAAAACTTGTTTTGATTCAAGATCAATCACATTACATCTTTCTTTATTGAAACAGACTTCCTTCCCACTGTCACATAATTGACTAACGCTGAGGAGAATATGTTTGAGTCCTTCAACCAAAAGAACTTCATGAATTTCTAGCAATTATTTAGACTTACTCATAGTACCAATGCCAACAATCTTAGCTCTTTGATTATCTCCAAAGATAACATTTCCACCATCAAACTACTTTAAAGAATTAAATTTGGAACAATCACCTATCATGTGTCTTGAGCAGCCATTATCAACATACCATTTGTCCTGAATATTACAAGCTTTAAAGGCTGTATACACAAGAAGACTCACAGAGTTCAGCTTCTTAGGAATCCATATCATTTTCGTCTTCACCAATGATCCTTTGTCCTTGACCTTCTGAGCTGAAGCTAAGTCTGACTTCTTAACATACATTCTAGTTATCTTAAAGTTCCTTATAACTGAGGTAACAAAGTCTCTCTTGTTGAAGATTAGAGCACTGTAGGTATTATTTAGTAACTCACCCTTAACCCTCGGAGGTTTTATGATAGGAAATAGTGCATACACTTCACCAGTTGTGGCTTTGACAAATACAGAGTGAGTTTGATTAACCTTCGTGACTGAATCACACACATAGCCAATTCTAGTCTTCCTAATTTACTTTGTGGATTGCTTCCAGATCTTAGCCATCTTTAGGGATCTTTCTTTAAGAATGAGAGATAGTTCTTTTTTACACTTCTTGGTAGACCACTGAGTTTTGACTTGAGATTTAAATAGGCTTTGAAAAATAAGAGAAACTGAACACAGCATTGAAAGTTTAAGTTTAAAATGTTTAGTGAGAATTTGTTTAAACTCTAACAATTTTGAATTGAGCCTTTTTATCTGGGTCTTCTGCTGATTACACTTCACTGTAAGCCTTTCACATTCTTCAAGAATTTCCTCAATCTCAATGTCACTATCTTCTTTAACTTGAACTGAAGTTTGTGGTGCTTCGAGAATTGCTATAAAGAGACCTTCGTCTTCTTGTGTCTCCTCAGATTTATCTTTTTCAGGAGCTGCATCCCAATTTGAAATAAGTGCTTTTCTACCAAACCTTCCTTTGTAGTTACCTCCCTTATTCTTTCTCTGACTTTACCCCTTTGAGTTCGGACAATTAGATACAACATGACCAAGTTTACTACAACCATAACAGGTTACATTTTGTAGTTGGTTCTTCTTTTTAAACCTAAACTTCCTGAATTTCTTAGCAAGGTAGGCTACCTCATCTTCTTCAAGATCATCTTCAGACTTTGTTTCAGTTTCTTTAACAACTTCCTTTGCTTTAAGAGTAGCCTCTCTTCTATGAACAGCTAGAACACCAATTCTCATTTCATAGGCAGTGAGAGAGGCCTGAAGCTCGTCAATCTTCATTCTAAAAAGATCTTTGTCTTCGAGAATTGTCACTTTAGGATTGAATCTAGAAGTAAGTGACCTCAGTATGTTCTTACAAACATTAACATCCTTAATATCTTCACCAAGAGCTTTCATATTGTTGACAAGGTCATTGATCCTGAACATATACTCAGTAACAGTTTATCTTTCTTCCATCTTACAAACCTCATACTAAACTTTGAATAGCTATATCTTGTTCTCCTTAATAACCTTATTTCCTTCATGAGCTGCCCGAAGATAATCCCACATTTCCTTGGTTGTTTTACAATTTTAAACTCTGGTAAACTCTTGTTGCCTCAAGGCACAGAAGAGAACATGTTTGACCTTGCCATCATTAGCCATAGCCAATTTATCTTCAGCAGAGGGGTTATTAGGATTAAGAATCACAACACCATGTATAGTAGCATGCCAAACATCATAGGACTGAGGCATTAAGAAGGCTTCCATTCTAGTTTTCCAAGAATCATAGTTTAAACCTTCAAACCCTGGAACTTTGTTGATAACTTGACCTTCATCCATTATTGGGATCAACTGTAGGCTTATTAGAACCTCACAATGCAGACCAAAGCTCTGATACCAATTGTTGAACTAAGAGGGCTGGTGAATTGGTTAAAACTTTGCTTTCAAAAACTTTCTCGCACATTGAGTAAGCAATTAAAGAACAAATAACACAAGATTTACCAGGAAACCCTCTTAATTAGGGAAAACCTTGGTTCTTGGCCTCAACTAATAAGCAATCCACTAGTTATATGTATCTTGTTACACACTCAGTTGTCTCACTCTCTGCACACACCTATGCACCAAAGTAGACACTAGTTTTCACAACCAATACACACACTAGTACACCATAGTGCATCCGAGCACTCCCCATGTCCTAACCAACCACGCTTGGACCCAATAAGCTTTCAATAACTTAATCAACAATAGGGTGAGGAATCATGCCTCACTACCATTTACAATAAGTGTTAACATACTAAATACAATGAAGTCTTTACAACAATTAGAATAGGCTGGACAACACAGAATTTATAACGACCCGGGTTTTGATTCAACTCGGTACTACAGTGATGAACCGAAGATTGACCCGATAACGGATCCAGATGCAGAAGCAAGAAACAAAACAATGGTCTTCCAAGGCACAAAACAGCTCTAAGACCCTAGGATGACCCTCCATGAGTGTCAAAGAACTCAAAGAAATAAGGTGCGGAAGCAAAGGACCGGAAGAATGACAATTAAGCCCCCAGGGGCAAGGTAGTCATTTCTGAAAGTATGAATTCAGGTGTCACTAAGCACACCACTAGAAAGGCAATGAAAAACTAATCAAGATTGACTTAAGAATCGCATGATTCGGAGACCGGACGAAGGAGAAACAACAAGATGAAAAGAAGCAAGCAAAACCCTTTAATCAAGGGCAAAGTGGTCAATTTGCAATTAAAAAGGGGATATTTGACTCTAAACAAGTCAAATGAGGTCCACACAACCTAATCCAATCATTTCACAACATTCCAAGAGGTTCCAAGAACATTGGACAAGAATCCCACGAAATGCCCCTTCCCGGTTAAAGTAAAAATTGACACCCTCTCACTAAAACCTGAATAACTCTCGCCAAAAATGGAGTTTGAATGCACGGTTGGTGTCATTTAAAATATGAGTTCAAGCTCATGAATTTAGGCTCAAGAATCACCCTATTTAGGTTAGAAACGAAGAAGTTATGGCCATTCGAAGTTGGAAGTTCAGTGCTGAAACTCAACAGAGGCTAGTCTCGGGATCTAGCTATTTCGGTTGACCGAAATGACCCATCGGACGACCGAAATGGACCAATTTTCAGCTAAAAACATGTTTTCAAGGCTTGGTTGTATCGGTAGACCGAAATGAACCATCGGTCGACCGAAATAAGCCATCGGTCGACCGAAATGGCCCTGAACAGTGAAAATGGCTACTGGAAATGCATGTTTTGAAGTTCAAACGAAAACCATTGAGCTTTGGTCGACCGAAGTGCCATTTCAGTTGACCGAAATGACTCGAACAAGTGCAATAACCACCTGTTATGCACCCAAGGCTGGAAGTCTACTTGGAAATCCCCATGGCATGTTCAATTCACAAAATATGCAAGTGTGTGACTATGTGAACATGCACGCAAGTGTAATATGGATAATTAAACATGTTGCAATGGCCTATGGACTTATTACATTCCATTTACAAGATTTGACATGTTAAACCTCTAAAGTTGGGAAAATTACATTTCAAAGGTAAAACTTAAAGTTTACATACATAGACTTGAACTTAAAGGTTTGTGGCCCTTGGCCTCATGTCACACATGTCAAATACATTGAAAATAGTGTACTTATGTACACTTTACATACATAGAATCAAGAATACGAGTTTGTCATGTGAAGCCACAAATCACCCAAGCAATGAAATCTTCAAGTCTTGAGTTATGTACCTGAAATATGCCCCAGTAACGTAGGGGTGAGCAACATAAAGCTACTCATAGGAGATGAGCATACATCGACCTAGCATTTTACAAAATTATCACCTTAAGGTGAAACATGTCAAAGGGGCTCATGCCACCTAACGTCTATGTCACGATGAGACTCAGGGAGTATCCTAAGCTACCCTAGAGTACTAACAACAAGAATCATGATATATACTCATATGAAACAAGTCAAGATTTGGGACAACCTAAGAACACGACAAGAAGCATACTCGGAATCAAGAACTAGGCATAATATCTATGCAAGTAAACAAGGATAGAATACACGACATGAAGTATACTTGAAATCAAGAACGAAGCATAATATTTATGCAAGTAAACAAGGAAGGAACACTCCATAAAACACGAAAAGAAGTATACTTGAATCACGAATAAGGTATTATATCTACACTAATGACAAGATTAGAACATTATAATTTACACAATAGGAGTTATACAAGGAATCAAGAATAAGGCATAATATCTACGCAAATAACAAGATTGGGATAATCCAATTAGCAAGACAAGAGTTATACACGAAATCAGGAATAAGGCATAATATCTATACAAATAACAAGGATGGGTCATTCCATTAAACACTAAAAGAATTATACATGAATCAAGAACAGGGCATAATATCTATGCAAGTAAACAGGATTAGAGTATTTCACATACACGAAAAGTTTAAATCTTCAAGGAATAGCAACTTGAAATTTAAAGAGTAAAATCAAACAATGTGGAAACTTAGATATCGCCCGAATTAAAACCGTACTCTTGGGATCACTTTAGGGCTACCAGCCCAAAGGTACCTTCCCCTAGTCTTGGGATCACTTTAGGGATTATCAACCTAAGGGTACCTTCCCCTATTCTTGGGATCACTTTAGGGATTATCACCCAAGGGTACCTTCCCCTATTCTTGGGATCACTTTAGGGATTATCACCCAAGGGTACCTTCCCCTATTCTTGATTGATATCCCAAGTCCCAAAATCAACAAGTTGTGCAAGTCAAGATTGTATCAAAATACTAGAAACACATTAACCACGTCTCATGCACAACCAAGATTTTGAAACATACAAGTCATGCCCTAAGTTTATCAATTAACATGGCATGTGAAAATGTCAAGAATTCATTGTGTGCATCTATATAGACTAGAAACAAGATATATAGCACATGAAATTCATTAAAATAGATATACCACAAGTATAAGATACGTAGTTCAATTACTTATCAAATAACACATGTGTAATTGAAACATCCCAAGACAAATGTGCAAGTCTATGAAGTACACTAATGAAGCCAAGATACAAAGGGGTCACGATACTTGATAAAAAGATACAAGGAGTTATGACTAAACCGATGGAAGCATAAACAGAAATTTAATCTACTGAAAGGATTAAATTATCAAGATTACAAGGCAAGTCGAATGTCAAGTTACAAGTTCATTTTAAGCATGATACAACCATGTGAGTTAAATTCCACACAAAGGAATTAAATGAATATAAGTTTTAAAACTTATCCGATTATTCTAGAATTGATACACGTGAAGGAACTTGTCAAGGAAATCATGGAAAACAAGTTAGACACTTAGTCAAGTTCAAGGAACCATTGAATGGGTTTTAATTAATCCTTTTAATTAAAATCTCTAGATTTTGAAATACATTTAAATGATCTCAAATTTATATATGTTATACAACATGCCAAGACTTGATTTAAAAACACGACACAAGTGAATTCCATGCAAGAGAAGACCACGAGTATTAAACTTTAATACTAGAAAATAAATAAATGAAAGGTTTCAAAACCAAATCAAATATTCTAGATTTAATATATGTGAAACCATATAGCATACATATCAAGAATGTCAAGTCGGAATTCCAATAGGGTGAATAGTACACTAGGAGCACATTAATTAATCAAATTAATTAATAAATACTAGATTTCAAAACAACTCTGATTTCTCTCAATTTAATCTATGGTGAGGAGTATACTAGGACCTAATAAAATATGCTAACACATATTGATTTCAAGCTAGTTAAGGCCATGTGAATTAATCTTTCACCTAAGATAAATATTAAATAAAAGCTTTAATACTTATTCAATTGCTCTAAATTTAATACATGACAGTGAGCATATCAAGGGGTAATATAATATCATGCTACATATTTAAACCAAGTCATGAGCAACCGAGAAAATCAGATCTAGTACAAGAAAAATAAATAATAAAATCTCTAGATTTTATATTTAAGCATGGAAACAAGTAGTATAAGCATCAATGTCATGCTATATAACAAGAATTAAACCTAGAACATCTCCTATCTCAATTTGAGATGAAAATCTCAAAGGCCCACCAAAATAAAAGTGCTCCGAATTCGACGATACCGAGAGGTTTTGTGGGGACAACACCAGGAACAAGAATCCGCAAGAAGCCCCATGAAAATCTCAACTTGACTCCAAACCCAAACTCAAAAAATCGTCGGAAATGGATTCTAATAAGGGCATAAGGTAGAACACGTCGAGGGGAATAATAAACGTTAAGGCCGAAGGATTTCTACCAAGGAAAAGTGGACCAAAAGAAGAGAGAGAAGGTGGCAGCCACGGTTGCCATGGATTCTGGCCAGGAGAGAGGAGAGAGAGAGAAAAATCTGACTTTTTCTCTTAAGGCCTCCTATTTATAGAAAATCTCAAAAAGTGCCCCGAAAGGGCCCCGTCGGGTCTGGAAAAGCGGATTTTGAGCAGACACGCTCAAATGGAAAAACTCCGTGAACAAAAAAGATTCCAAATGAGAAAATATGAACAACGGAAGAAACAGCATCAAAAATTGAGTCCTGAGAAGAGAGATATGCCCCAAACAAGTTCGGCGGCAACCGGGGTCAGAAACTCTGAAACTAGAGAAAAATGACCAGAATGGAATTCTATGAGTACACGACCCAACGAAATGTGAAAATGAATCCTGTACGAAGATCCAGGCACCAGATAAGGTACTTTGCAATAACTTTCGTTAATTGCACAATGGCCCCTACAAAAAAGGTTAACTGCAAAACTGCCCAGAATGAAAATATCTTCCAAAAGATATTTTCTTAGATATCCCTGAAATAAAATATCTTCAAAAGATATTTACGAAAAACACATCAAGAAAAGAAAATAATTCCTAGGAATTGTGCATCTATGCCCTTATGGACACCGGGAGCAACCAGAGTACTTTCTTGAAAAAGTAAAGATGCGTATTTCGTGGAAACCACGCAAGATCAAGATATGTGAAGTCAAAAACTAACTTCGAGCACAAAAAGTGAGGTTTTGCCAAAAACTGACAAACGGGGAAAAGACAGAATAGGGAAAAGGACAAAATAGTGCAAGTGTCGAAAAACGAAAAATGTGGAAATGACTCGGTCCTCAAAGGAAGTTGTCAATCCATGGAAAAGAGTCTCAGAACCCATTCATGGGCACTCGAGATGACACTAAGCAATGAGAAACTGAGCTCAACAAAGGAAATTAAACAAAAAAAATTCATTCGTAAATTTTCAGGAAAAAGAAAAGGAAGGGAATTTTCCGAGTTGTTACAACCTACCCTCCTTAAAGAAATTTCATCACGAAATTTGGAACAGACCGGAAGGGAACAGAACAAGGACTGAACAAAGGTCGAACCAAAGGATAGCTTATAAAGCACCGAAAGATAACTTCAGAAGTCTTAAGATCTACTGAAGGAATGTGAGACCACGAACTGAGACAACACCTCATACGAATCAGCGCGTTAACTCAACGTCAACCACTGAGAGAATCCCAAGACAACGAAACGTTGGAACATGATAGAAGAAAAGAGTGACAAGGAAGTACGAACAATAACTAAAACCTGCCCACACTTACTCGTCAGCAAGGTAGCATGACAGTATAAGGCACTAGTCCATAACATGCCCCAAACCAGGTCAACTCTGAGAAACCCATTGATACCAATTACATCAATGTCAGAAATGATCATTACCAAAAGCACCACGGGAACCAGGCATCTGTGAGAATTGGGGTAGCTAATCCTAAAACTCAGACAACAATGACACTGGCACCATTATGCTTAAGGCCTTGAATCTAGAAGCCGCGAAGGAAAAGGAAATGAAACCGTCAGAACAGACAAGAAGGTTCCCTACATGGGTCCTTATGGAATGAAATTCTCCTAACCAAGGAAGAAACTCGTGAAACAAGAACGCATCCAAGGAGTGCGACAGATTCTATGAGATAATGTCGAAACCAGACTTAAAGTAAACAAGTAGCATGCAACATCGCATAACTATCTACTCACACAAGTAGTAAACAAGTTGCTACATAAGCAAATAGACATGTTATCAAATTAAATATGTTATCAAATAAGACATGTTATCAAACAAAACATGCTTCTAAGAAGCATTTAAACACGTAGAGCATGGCAACATAAACATGACATGCACCCAAAACCCATCGTCTAAGGTATTCGAAACCGGACGCTCTGATACCACTTGTAACGACCCGAGTTTTGATTCAACCCGGTACTACAGTGATGAACCGAAGATTGACCCGATAACGGATCCAGATACGGAAGTAAGAAACAAAACGATGGTCTTCCAAGGCACAAAACACCTCTAAGACCCTAGGATGACCCTCCATGAGTGTTACAGAACTCAAAGAAACAAGGTGCGGAAGCAAATGACCGGAAGAATGACAATTAAGCCCCCAGGGGCAAGGTAGTCATTTCTAAAAGTATGAATTCAGGTGTCACTGAGCACACTACTAGAAAGGCAATGAAAAACTAATCAAGATAGACTCAAGAATCGCATGATTCGGAATCCGGACGAAGGAGAAACAACAAGATGGAAAGAAGCAAGCAAAACCCTTTAATCAAGGGCAAAGTGGTCAATTTGCAATTAAAAAGGGGAGATTTGACTCTAAACAAGTCAAATAAGGTCCACACAACCTAATCCAATCGTTTCACAACATTTCAAGGGGTTCCAAGAACATTGGACAACAATCCCACGAAATGCCCCTTCCTGGTTGAAGTAAAAACTGACACCCTCTCACTAAAACCTGAATAACTCTCACCACAAATGGAGTTTGAATGCATAGTTGGTGTCATTGGAAAGCTGACTTCAAGCTTATGAATTTGGGTTTTAGAGACCGAGATGGCATTTTCTGGAAAAATACAAAGAAGAAACCCCCCCTAAAATCACGTTTTTTAGTTGACCATCTCAAAATAAGAAAATAAAATACGCAATGAAATGCCCAGAATGCACCCAAGAAAATCAGGTCATGGGTGCCTAAAAGCTGCTATAGGGACTTCTGAATTCTGCCAGAACTGAGAGAAAAAATGGGGCCCCTAACGGCATTTCCTAGAAAAACACAAAAAAGAAACCCCTCCCAAAATCGAATTTTCTACCTGGCAGCGCAAGAGAAAATAAAAAAAAAAAACACAATGTGAAATGCCCAAAATGCCCCTAGATCAGTAAAGGGTTAAAAACTCAAAAAATACATCTTTGCACAAAGTATGCATTTGACCCTAAATGTATTTCTAGGTTGAAATGAATGTGCATGCAAGTGTAATAAATGAATCTAAGTGTGCGAGAATGGTTCGCGGCTCTCGAGAAGGCCCGACTCAAAATCCAACCCCCCAACGGCCAAAAATGATAAAAATGAACTTGGAATCGAAATTTTGAAAACTGAAAATATAAAATGGTATCAAATTACCGTTCGGTTCTTGGCCACATTTCATACATGATTAATGAGACCCTATGGAAGAATAAAAATGGAATTCCCACACCCGATGCAAACATGGTGAAGCAATGACTTAGGATTTTTCAATATTTCATAATATTTTATGAAGTTAAGAATTACATAAGATGTAATATAAATGTCATTGGCCTCTGGCCTCATCTTATACAAGTCAAATATATCGTAAAATGTGTACTTATGTACACATTATATATATGGAATCAAAGGTACAAGTTTTGACATATAAGGCTACAAAAATGGCATTTCATGCTAACATTTGCGTGAAATGGAAACTTAAAAGTTACAAGTCATCTAAGGAATGATGAGCATCACGAACCAAGCCTTCGTACCTGAAACAATCCCCAGTAACTTCGGGGTGAGTAACATAAAGCTACTCAGAGGAAATGAGCATGCATAGACCTAGCATTTTACAATAATATCACCTTAAGGTGAAACATGTTAAAGGGCTCACACCACCTAACGTCTATGTCAAAATGAGACCCAGGGAGCATCCTAAGCTACCTTAGATCATTTATAGCAAAAAATCACCTCATTCATGCAATTCAACAACATAGAAGCATGTTATACGAAGCAACCAAATATAGATTCTCAAAGTCATAAACTTGAAATCTAAAATACGAAATCAACTATAATGGTTCATGCTACCTAACGTCTATGTCCCAAATGAGTCTAAAGAATCATCCTAAGCTACATTAGAACAATAAAACACAAGTCACGATATTGATATAATTTAACCAACATTGGAACTTCCAATGCAACGCATAAAGCATGATTTCTCAAAGTTAACATCTTGAAAATCAAAATGGGAAATCAATTCGGGAACAACAAGTTACGATATCATCTAGTTATCAACTTGAAATGAAAAGTGAAATCAACCAATGTAGACACTTGGACGACATGCCGGATCAGACTGACACCATAGTTACTTTAGGACACATGATTAAATCACTAACACTATAGAAATAGAAATTTATTAAATAAACTAATTAATTCTTCTAAGTTTCAAATCTCAATCAAATGATCGCTAATTAACACATGTTAAACAATATTGCATGGCCATTACATACATCCATTCAAAATCTTAATTAAGCCAATGGAACAACAAAGTAGAATTTAATTAAATTATGATAATTAAATCTCTAACTTCTAAAGTAACTTCAAATGGTCCCAAATTAATATATGCTAGTAAACAAGTCCTAATCATTTCAAATATCAAGTTTAAAACTTAGTTAAGCCAATGGAACCCTTAAATTGACTTTAATTAATTCATTTAATTAAAATCTTTAGATTTTCATACTCATCCAAATGCTCCAAAATTAAAGTATGTTAAAGAGCATGCCAAGACTTAATTTAATAGCCTATCACAAGTTAATTTCATGTAAGGTATGGCCATGGAATTAATCTTTCACAAAAGAAAAATATTAAATAAAAGTTACAATTCTTATTCAAATGAATCAAATTTAATATCTGTCAACAACCATACAAAGGCCAAATTTACTAGCATGCTTGATAAGCGCCGAATATTACATATTCAAGCGCCCTTTCCGGCATTAGTTAAGTCCATTATTCGAGGATAATGTACAATTTTAATTCAGTTGTGTATTTCTTTCTGATTTCAGGTATTTTTCCCAAGAATGATCAAAGAAGCGGTTTTAACAACTTTCCGTTGAAATATGTGCACCATGTCGGGGAGTCATCTTTTGGACCTAATTTCTTCTGTTGCCGCTTTGTGAAGCCATGACTGAGTGTTCATCATGGAAGTGCATCCATGGTTCGGCATGAAGAAGGCTTGCAAGAAGCCTTGTTAATGTAGCAAAGGCAAGCTTCAGCGGGCGCCCGCCAGCCGAACCCCTTAACTCTCTGGCCGCTTTCGCGGAGCCTTGGTGAGCCCCCGCAGAAGCTCCCATAGCCCTTCGTGGGTGCCCGCGGTGGCACGGCGAGTGCCCACCATTCACTCCGGTGGCATCCTCTCGAAGCCAGTCCTCCGCGGGTGCCCACCAACCTACGGAAAATAGTTCAACTGCTCCTATTTTTTAGCATTTTTGTCTCTTTATCTTCATTTTATGTGGCTTAGCTTGATGCAGAGGGGGGAGCTCGGGATTTGGGGGGTATGGTGAGTAGGTTTTGGTTAGAATAAAGAAAAGGCTCACGTCTCATATCTCATATCTCAAGTTTTGGAGGAGGCTAAAGGCTAGAGAGGGAAATGAGTGTTCTTGAGTTTAGGGTGTGAAAATGGAGAGTGGTTCTTCCTCTTCTTCTTCATACTTTGTAATTATGGGTAACTAACTCCCTATTTAGGGAGGTGATAAAGCTCCATCTTGTAAGCATTGCTCTATTTTGATTTATATTTGGGGATTAATGTATATGTGTGATCTTTCCATGAACTAGAACAATTTGTGTTATATAAAGGACTCCAATGCTTATAAATGATCAGTTTGGGTTAATTATCTTGTTTTAGATTATTTTTCTCTCATGATTATATTGCTACATTTTCATAGTGACAATGGGGATGAGTTAATGGAAGTGTTTTTATTGGCATGATGTTTAGGAATTTTGATAATCTATTGGTTAGGGCTTTCCTTTGATAGATTCTTCTTGATTTCCATTTCATGTGCTCTTATTATGAGATTAAGGGCTTGATGATCTATGGCATGGTGATCATGTCTAAGGTTGCATCCTAGTTTAGGTAACCAAAACATATAGTGCTTTGATAGGTTATTCTTGCCTATTGATTTCATAATTTTCTTGAAGGAAATATAGCTACTTCATGTTGTTATATTCTATGGTCATTTACATATGTTACTTCCCCAAAGTAAATCATGCCATAGCATGCTTATTAATAGGTAGTGAATTCACCTCCCTAACTCCCATTTCTTATTGTCTTTATCTCGTACTCCCTTGCATTCTCAATTTATGCACATTTTAATTCCTACTTTTAGTGATAATCCAACAAATCCTCTATAAGCCCCTTTATCATTCTAAGAGATGATTCTTGTTACTTAGGTTGCCATAAACTAGCAGTCCCAGTGGTTCGACTTGCCCGACCAATAGCCTTATTTTACAATGATTTGTGTTATTGCAAAGATTGATGTATAATTGACATTCGATCAATTTTTGGCGCCGTTGCCGGGGACTTACACTCGGTTTAGCAACCGAAGTTTTAGGGTTAATTTTGGTTTGATTATCGATACTGTGATTTGTGAATATTTCTTGTGCAGTTTTGACCATCTTGATGTTGAAAGTTGTTTGTGAGACTCTAGGGACTTGATGCTTGCCGAGGGAACGCCAGCAATTTTGTAAGTCTAGAGGACTCCAGGTAAGTCTCTTGGCCTTTTAGTTTCAAAATTGTTAATATTGTGTATGTATTATTTGGTAATAGTTAAGTTGTGAAGCCCTTGTTGAGGCTATTTTCTTGTTTATTTTCAATTGCAAAGCATCGGTCCTTGTTGTGGCCATTTAATTTCTGTCTTGATAATTTAGGAGAAAGGGAACATCGTATGTGGAGTTGATGGTGATGATTTATTGTATTGATTGTGGGGTGTGTTGTTGATGTTTGGCAGTAGATCACTCTCCCTACCAACTCTAGAATCTCCAGTTGATATAAATTCTCTTGAAAGAACTCTTAGACGAACCCTTAGGGAATCTTCTAGCATAAGAGAGCTTAAAACTGAATTTAACACAATGGATGAAAATGTAGGAAATGTCAGAAATGAGGGGATTAATAATGATAGGGCCAAAATTCCAAATGTGGTTCCCATGACTCTAAGGGACCATTTCATCCCTACCATTTATGCTTCTCCCTCTTGCATAGTGATGCCAAATATTGAGGCCGCTTAATATGAAATTAAATCTAGCACCATCCAAATGCTTCCATCTTTTCATGGCTTTGAGAATGAGGACCCTTATAAGCACCTTAATGAATTCCTTGTAATATGCTCTACCATCAAGTTATGGGGCTTTCCTGATAATGCTCTCTAATTGCATCTCTTCCAATTCACATTAAAAGAACGGGAAAAATATTGGTTAAACTCCCTTGCTGCCAATTCCATCACCATATGGGCTCAACTGCAGCAAGAATTCTTAAAGAAATATTATCCAGTGAGTAAAACCAATTTAATGAGGCGTTCCACTCTTAGTTTTTCATAAAGCGAGGGGGAACAACTCCATGAGACTTGGGAGCGATTTCAAGACCTCTTTAAGAAATGTCCGCACCACTTAATTCCAAAATGGCAATTGATGCAAGCCTTCTATGCTGGGTTAACCAACCCACATAGGTTCATGGTTGACTCATCTTGTGGAGGGATGTTCATGTCTAAAAGTGCGGATAAGGTATGGACGTTACCTGAAAATTTGAGTGAAAACTCATTGCAGCATAACTCTCGTAGTAGTCCAACCTCAACCAATACAAAGAACACCAACCCTTGTCAAACAAAAACACTGAGGGAGGAATCTTCCTAGGTGGATGCCATAGCTCATAAATTCTATCAATTGATGGCACCACATCTCTCCCCCTCTTTGTCTCAAAATTCAGCAAGTGCGGTTTGTGCATCATGTACTAGTCCATTCCATCTTTCAGAAGATTGTCCCACGCCAGAACAATTTCCTAATTCCAATCAAAAGGAAGCAAATGCAATGTTCTCAAGGCCTGGAAATAATCCATATTCCATTACTTACAATCCCAGATGGAGAGATCATCCGAATTTCTCGTGGAGGTACCAAGCCCCACAAAATTTAAATTTTTTAAATCAAGGGCAACAAAATCAACCCTCTTCTCAATTTCAAAATAGGTAATTTCAGGCCTCCTCAAGCTACCATCCTCCATACAATCCAAATGTTTCCAATCAACCCCATGTGTTCCTAACTGATGAGATCGTGGCTGCAAACAAGCAAATGATGGAATCATTGAATAAGCAAATAATGGATTCCAACAAGCAACTCTTGACATCTTTGCAACCCACTCTCCAACTGGTTCATTCTCATACTCAGTCCATAGCGAAGCTTGAGAATTAAGTGGGCCAAATAGCTAACTCCATGAATCAATTGCTCCAAAAGGATAAGGGTAAGCTTCCCGCCCAACCATTTGAAAATCCTAGAGGGATGCATGTGATTGATGAATCCCCTCCTCTGAGTGGGCTAATTCATGAACAAGTCCAAGCAATCACCACCCTTAGGAGTGGTCGTGTTGTTGACAACAAGGATGAGAAAAATTCTCCTTTGAAAAATCCAAGTCCCAGCTCTTCTAATCCAAATCCTACTCATGAAAATCCCAAGCTTGTCACCCCAAATATGGAACTTCTTATCAGCCTAAAGCTCTGTTTCCTCAACGTCAACAAGAGTCGACACATATTGGGAACAAGAATTACAAAATTCAAGACATGTGGGAAGTTTTCAAGCAAGTAAAAATCAACTTGCCTCTCTTGGATGCTATAAAGCAAATCCCTCCCTATATAAAATTTCTCAAGGATTTGTGCACTCAAAAGCATACATCCAAAAATCATTTGCCAAAGAAAGTGAGATTAACTGAAAATGTGAGTGCAATCATTCAACATAGTACTCCTCCAAAGTATAAGGATCCAGGTGCCCCAACTATCTCGTGTGTGATTGGCGACTATAAGATAGAAAGGGCCCTCCTTGACCTAGGAGTTGATTCCATATTCAGTTTACTTACAGCTTGGGTTGGGAGATCTAAAGCCAAACTCCGTGGTCTTGCAGCTTGCTGATAAATCGATCAAGCACCCACACGGCATTCTTGAGGATGTCATTATCAAAGTGGACAAATTCCACTTTCCGGTAGACTTTGTGGTTCTTCAAACAGAACTGGTCCATAACCCAAAGAAGCATATTCCCGTGATCCTCAGTAGGCCATTTTTAGCTACGGCTAACACTTCAATTAATTGCCGAACCGGGGTGATGGATATCGCCTTTGGAAATATACAAGTCAAACTCCACATCTTCCATGTAACTCAACATCCTTCCGATGAGGATGATTGTTTCCTTATCGATGTGGTAGATGAAGTGGTCGAAGAATCCCTCCCCTTCATTCTAAGCAAAGATCCTTTGGAAACTTGCATGTCTCATTTCAACTTCTCAAACTTTGATATTGACCAATCAATCCAAGAAGTCAATTCCTTGCTTGACATTAATGCTGTCATGGATACTCCTCCTTGGAAAATTCCAAAAGAACCGCTTCCTCAACTCTCTTTTACTCCTCCGGTCCCTTCCTTGGAGTCTCCTCCACAACTTGAGCTAAAGCCGCTCCTAGCTCACCTCAAGTATGTGTTTCTTGGTGCTAATCAAACTCTTCCGGTCATCATTGCTTCTGACCTTTTAAAGGATCAAGAAACTAGCCTTTTAGCGGTGCTATAAGAGCACAAAGAAGCTATTGGCTGGGTAGTGGCTGATTTGAAAAGAATTGACCCTTCTATTTGCATGCATCGCATCCCTATGGAGGAGGACGCTAAACCTTCTAGAGAGGTGCAGCACCGGTTGAATCCCAACATGAAGGAAGTGGTCATAAAAGAAGTGATCAAGCTATTGGATGCAGGAATCATCTACCCTTTCTTCAATAGCAAATGGGTGAGTCCCACTCAAGTTGTTCCTAAGAAATCCGGCCTCACCGTCATTGAAAATTCCGCGGGAGAGCTCGTGCCAGAACGCACCACCACCGGGTGGCGTGTGTGCATTGACTATCGGAAACTTAACTCTACCACTAGGAAGGATCATTTTCCACTCCCATTCATTGATCAAATCCTAGAGAGGTCAGTCGGCCAAAGCTTTTATTATTTCCTTGATGGTTATTCTGGCTATAACCAAGTGGAAATTGATCCGCAAGATCAAGAGAGGACCATATTCACATGCCCCTTTGGAACCTTTGCATATAGACGCATACCTTTTGGGCTATATAATGCACCGGCCACGTTCCAAAGATGCATGATGTCCATATTTTCAGATATGGTTGAAAAATTCCTAGAGTTATTCATGGATGACTTCTCTGTCTTTGGATCCTCCTTTGACCCGTGTCTCCAAAATCTATCTCTTGTGCTTCAAAGGTGAAGGGAAACAAATCTCATTTTAAGTTGCGAGAAAAGTCATTTTATGGTCTAAGAAGGCATTGTTTTAGGACATGTCGTTTCAAAAAGGGGAATTGAGGTTGACAAAGCCAAAGTGGAGTTAATCTCTAATCTCCCTCCTCCAAATTCGGTCAGTCAAATCCGTTCCTTCCTTGGACATGCCAGTTTCTATCGTTGCTTCATCAAAGATTTTAGAAAAATCTCTCGGCCCTTGTGTAATCTTCTTGCCAAGGATGTTCCATTCAATTTTGATGAAGCTTGTATGGAAGCTTTCATGAAACTACGCACTCTTCTCTCATCCACCCCAATCATGAAACCGCCTAATTGGTCTCTTCCATTTGAGATCATGTGTGATGCATCCGATTATGTATTAGGTACGGTTTTGGGCCAACGTGTGGAAAAACTTCCATACGTCATCTATTATGCTAGCAAGACTCTCTCCGATGGTTAGTTAAATTACACCACCACTGAGAAAGAATTGCTAGCTGTGGTGTATGCCTTGGATAAATTTCGTTCCTATCTTCTTGGATCCAAGGTTATTGTCTTCTCAGATATGCCGCTCTTCGGCATTTGCTCACTAATAAAAAGACCAAACCTCGTCTAATTTGACGAATACTCTTACTTCAAGAGTTTGACATTGAAATCCGGGACAAAAAAAGGACCAACAATGTTGTCGCAGACCATCTCTCTCATTTACTCATTGAAAAATCTTCTGAATTTGCTGCAGTCCGTGATTCCTTTTCGAATGAGCAACTTTTTCAGATTTCTCATTCTAATCTTGCTTGGTATGCGGTTATTGTCAACTATCTAGCAATAGGCAAAATTCCATCCAATTGGTCCAAGCAAGAAAAAGACCGGTTCTTCTCCCAAATTAAGCACTTCTTTTGGGAAGATCTGGAGTTGTTCAAATATTACCCGGATCAAATCATCCAGAGATGTATTCTCGACCATAAAACCACAAGTATCCTAAATTTTTGCCACACTCTTGCTTGTGGGGGACACTTCAGAGCCAAAAAGACGGCCGACAAAGTCCTTCAAAGTGGATTTTATTGACCATCCTTGTTTCGGGATGCATACAATTTCTGTAAATCTTGTGAGCGATGTCAACAGCTCGGATCCATGTCCCAAAATGACATGATGCCCCTCACTCCCATCTTAATCATAGAAATTTTTTATGTGTGGGGGATCGACTTCATGGGACCATTTCCATCTTCTTATGGCTATGAGTACATTCTTGTAGCAGTAGATTATGTTTCCAAGTGGGTTGAAGCCGAAGCTACCAAAACCAGTGATCATAAAGTAGTGATCAACTTCATTCAGTCCAACATTTTTAGTCATTTTGGTATGCCCCGGGCAATCATTAGTGACGGTGGAACTCGTTTCTGAAATCGTTATCTTAAATCCGTCCTCTCCAAGTACTCCGTCCTCCACAAGGTTGCCACACTTTACCATCCTCAAATGAGTGGTCAAGTGGAAGTATCTAATCGGGAGATTAAGCATATCTTAGAAAAAATGGTTCGACTGGACCGCAAAGATTGGTCATTAAGACTAAACAATGCGCTTTGGGCTTACCGAACAGCTTATAAGACACCCATTGGCATGTCGCCATATCAACTTGTCTTTGGCAAGGTGTGTCATCTCCCCGTTGAACTAGAGCACCGTGCTTATTGGGCCATAAAAAGGCTCAACTTTGATCTCAAACAAGCCGGCTCTACTCGTAAATCGCAACTCAATGAACTTGAGGAACTTCGAAATGATGCGTATGAAAGCGCCAAAATCTATAAGGCAAAGACTAAAGCTTTTCATGACAAGCACATTGTCAAAAAGTCTTTTGCCCCTGGACAAAAAGTTTGGCTTTTCAATTATAGATTGAGACTCTTTTCCTGTAAACTCCGTTCACGGTGGGATAGTCCATATGTCATCACAGCCTTCTTTCCTCATGGTGCCGTCAAACTCCAAGATCTTACCAATCGATCTCTCTTCAAAGTTAATGGCCAACGGCTTAAACCTTACATTGATGGCATAATCCCTTTTCAAAAAGTTTAGAAAGTCATATTGATGGACCCAATCTACAAGGATTAGTGCGCCATGTAATGCCTGGTTCGTCTAGCTATCGACAATAAATTTAGCACTCATGGGAAGCAATTCTTCCAATTTCCAAGCTTCCCTCCTCTAAGTTGCCTTGGCTAAAAATTTTCCAGAAATTCGCTAAGTATAGCCAAAATGTGACCTCTTACGGAATTGTCTCGAATTGCATTCCAAAAGTCACCTGTGGTTTTCTTAGTCATTTTAAGGTCTCGGTGCAATTTTCGGACTTTTGCAAGGTCATTCCTGCAATTTTCTCGACGAATCCAAAGATAACGGGAGATTCAGACCTCAAGTCTAGCATTTTTGAAAATACGCTTCAATTCTTGTTCCGCAGGTTCTACAAGGTATCATGGATCCTTAGACACTTAAACTTTCAAATTTGGTTGTTTTTGACCCTGGCCCGGCCTTGCAAGGCCATCTTAAGCTACACAAGGCAGCTGCAGAGAGCTCCCGCGGGCGCCCACCGCGCCACCGCGAGCGCCCGCCAAATGAGGCAGTACGCAATCCAGCTCCCGCAGGGCCCCACTGAGCCCTCGCGGGCCCCTGCCATCAGTTCCACGGGCGTTCGCCGCCTTCGCAGGTAGGGTTTTAAATGGGCTTTCAAGCCCATTTTTTCCCTCTTTTATTCTCTCTTTAGCCCTTCTCCCTCTCTACTCTCGCCCCCGTCCCTCTCAAATCCTCAAACCATCTTGCAATCTATCTCTAACCTCCTCCTTCATTCATCTCACCCACCATCTTCTATCCTCCCTCATTATCTTGCATCATCATCAAGCATAAAGCAACCTTGTTCTTCCGCATTGGGTACGTCTCTCTTCTCGTTTTGTTTCTTTGATTTTATGATCAATGGAGGATAAGATTGATGTGGTGAAGGTTGTAGAATTTGTTGGGGTTGTGCATGGTTGATTCTAGGGTCACATTTTTGGGAATTTTCACCTTTCTAACCTTATTTTGCTCTCTTTTAATTTCTGCTACACACCAAGTGCTTGACAAAAGTCCTGAACCAATTTTCTTCATTCCAATGGCTCCTAGGGTTATTTCCAAGCATGCTCGGTCATCCGAGGGCCCTTCTAATGCTCCTCCGACCCCAAATTGGGCTGAATGGCCAATTGAAACTGAAGCTCGATTCAACATTGCACCTATTTTCGAGAACAATTTGGAGACCGCATGGTCCGTCTGTGAATTGAGGGCCCGTGGCCTCGCCTCTCTTTTCAAACCACGTGCTCATTCTTACTTCCCGCGTGTGGTCCATCTGTTCTATGCCAACATGGTGCACTCATGTGAAGAACCGGACAAAATCAAAACCACCATTGATGGCTATGATTATGAATTCGACTTGGGCGACCTTGCTATGGCTATGGATTGGCCCTTGGTTTCGCCGATGGATGAGGCGGGCCTCGCCCTTTATGTTGAAGGTCCCGATCAGCCTACCTTAGCGGACATTGTGGGAGAAATTTGTCATGGTTAATTCACCAAAACAGAACCACAAGCACCAATAAATCTTTCTTACCATGCTGACTATGGTTTCTCAATTCGGTACTGGCCAAGAACGTCCTACCTGTGCCAAGCCATTCCGAGCGAAAGGGGGAATTTCTGAAAACCCTCTACTATGCTGAAAAGGAGTGTTGGTTTTGTATCCCACAACTTGTTTGGGACCAACTGCTAAAAATCTACAATGAATTGATCTTGGTTCGGTCGCGCACCACCACCACCTAGGCATTCCCATTTCCATACCTTATTACAAGGTTGCTTAAAAATATGGGGTTCCGAGCTCCCCGTGGTGAACAGAAAGAGAAAGATGTGTTGAACTACAACCTTGGGGTCTAGAAGTCTAGCACAGCTTAGCTTCAGACGTCCCGTCAGGCCCACATTGGTGACGAGTATGATTGGGGTGCTCCGGCCCCCCTTGTGGCTCCTGCTCCTCCTCCTCCTGATGCCCCCGCTTCTCTAGCTGCCCCTTTTGTCCAGCCACCGTATGTCATGACTCGCGCCGACTTACTCGCCTTGGATGCTCGTCTCGATGCCTTTTCCTTGTGCTTTGATGCTATAGAGGGTGCCGTCCAAAAAACTCAGGAGAATCAAGAGATTCTGCAGGCTATGCTCCAGTCATTAATTGACCGTGCACCTGGCCCACTTGGTGCCTCCTCCTCTACTCCAATGGTGAAGTGATTTCATGTTTTTCTTCTTATTTCCCATTTTAATAGTACTTTTTAGACTTATTTTGGGCCGCATTTGGCATTTGCTTTTCAGTTTTTCTTTGGCACTTATAACTGCATCACTTTTGCTATTTTGCATGGCTTATAGTTTTTAGTCAAATAAATTGCAGATATTTTCATTGAATTTGGATTCATATGATTCTTGCCTTATATAGATATCTTTTGACAGGTTTTTGAAACCAAGTTTGGGGCATGCTCCGGGAATTTACGAGCTGGCCTATTTTTACATCGCCACTCTAATCCTATCATCTTGGTACTATTGTTCCTTTCCCCCTTTGTTCATTCTCTTTACTTGTCCTTTGTCTTCTCACATTGGGGACAATGTGACATTCAAGTTTGGGGGTGCATGTGCATGCTATTACGTTTTTGGTGCATGAGCATATTAGTGCAGTTTCGATATTCTTTGCTTATTTGATATTTTTGCTCATTTTTTATACTTGTAAGTTAATAAAATCATATCATTTAAAGGGAACTTTTTGAAGGTTGAAGCATGTGCTTAATACTTTGTGTATAGAAGCCAAGACATTTTTTTTTTTGAAAATAAAGAAACTTTTGAATTAAACATGTTGATTCATAATTGGTTTGTATAAAAACTTCAATTAAATTTTCGTCGGATTTCATTCTCTGTTATGCTTCACATTGCACATTTGCACACCGGAAACCTAATTGTGAGGTATGCAACCCAAATTGACCCTGATCGGGACTCAGTGATCAGAATTAATGACCCTAATGAATGGATATCCTGGCATAATAATAATAAAAAATAAAAAAATAAAAAAACTATTTTTAATCAATGACTAGTCGAAGTTCGTAGCCTTTCTAACTCGAGTTATTAAACCCTAGGAATGTTTCTACATATAGCACCCTAAAGCCATCTGGCTTGGGAGTTGTTGGCTTAACACTTGTTACATGGGTTGGTTAGAATGCTTAAAGAACTTAGACATTGCACGGTTGTTCAAAAATAAATAAAGATGGTTCGTCGAAATTCGTAGCCTTTCCAATTCGAGTTATTAAGCCCTAGGAGTGTCTTTACACTTAGCGCCCTAAAGCCACCTGGCTTGGGAGTTGCTGGCCCAACACTTGCTACATGGGTTGGTTGGAAAGCTTAATGAATTCTCGACATTGCACGACCATAGTAGGTGATCTTTTGTGTTGATCAATAAAATTGTCAATAAGCAACAAAAGTTGTTCAGTTAATAAAGTTATGCCTTGGAGACCTCATTTAGAAAGAGATTTAAGGATGTGAAAATGTGTTCTTGAGATTGGAAAAAGAGGGTAAAAGACACATATTAGGAAGCTGGCTCACTTTCACTAAAGCTAGAGTTCATATTATTCAAGAGATGACAATTGAAGTGTTTATATAGACCTTGATGATTGATGCATTTAAGTTGAACCTATTTTGCATTTTGTGTTAAGGCTTCATATATGCAAGGTAGTCTGTCTAATGTCTATCTTCAAAATTTTCTGTGCTCCAAATCATAGTTGAGCTTCGTCGATATTTTTGTTTCATGATTGATGCATGTGTTAGCATTTAATTGGTTATCATTTGCATTAAGCTCTTTGTCATGTTTTGCTAAGGGACTATCAAAATGTAAGTTTGGGGGTGTGATAAGCGCCGAATATTACATATTCAAGCACCCTTTCTGGAATTAGTTAAGTCCATTATTAGAGGATAATGTACAATTTTAATTCAGTTATGTATTTCTAACTGATTTCAGGTATTTTTCCTAAGACCGATCAAAGAAACAGTTTTGACAACTTTCCGTTGAAATACGTGCGCTGTGTCGGGGAGTCATCTTTTAGACCTTATTTCTTCTGTTACCGCTTTGTGAAGTTATGACTGAGTGTTCGTCGTGGAAGTGCGTCCACGATCCGGCGTGAAAAATGCTTGCAAGAAGCCTTGTTAATATGGCAAAGGCAAGCTTCCGCGGGTGCCCGCCGAACCCCTCAGCTCTTTGGCCGCTTTCACGGAGCCTTGGTGAGCCCCCGCAGAAGCTCCAGCAACCCTCCGCAGGCGCCTGACGTGCCACCGCGGGCGCCCGCCATTCACTCCGGTGGCATCCTCTCGAAGCAAGTCCTCCGCGGGCGCCAGCCAAGCTACAGAAAATAGTTCAACTGCTCCTATTTTTCTGCATTTTTGTCTCCTTATCTTCATTTTGTGTGGCTTAGCTTGATGCAGAGGGGGGAGCTCGAGATTTGGGGGGTATGGTGAGTAGGTTTTGGTTGGAATAAAGAAAAGGCTCACATCTCATATCTCATATCTCAAGTTTTGGAGGAGGCTAAAGGCTAGAGAGGGAAAGGAGTGTTCTTGAGTTTAGGGTGTGAAAATGGATAGTGGTTCTTCCTCTTCTTCTTCATACTTTGTAATTATGGGTAATTAACTCCCTATTTAGGGAGGTGATGAAGCTCCATCTTGTAAGCATTGCTTTATTTTGATTTATATTTGGGGATTAATGTATATGTGTGATCTTTCTATGAACTTGAGCAATTTGTGTTATGTGAAGAACTCCAATGCTTATAAATGATCAGTTTGGGTTAATTATCTTATTTTAGATTATTTTTCTCTCATCATTATATTATTACATTTTCATAGTGACAATGGGAATGAGTTCATGGAAGTGTTTTTATTGGCATGATATTTAGGAATTTTGATAATCTATTGCTTAGGTCTTTCCTTTGATAGATTCTTCTTAATATCCATTTCATGTGCTCCTATTATAAGATTAAGGGCTTGATGATCTATGGCTTGGTGATCATGTCTAAGGTTGCATCCTAGTTTAGGTAACCAAAACATGTAGTGCTTTGATAGGTTATTCTTGCCTATTGATTTCATAATTTTCTTAAAGGAAATATAGCTACTTTATGTTGTTATATTCTATGGTCATTTATATATGTTACTTCCCCAAAGTAAATCATGCCATAGCATGCTTATTAATAGGTAGTGAATTCACCTCCCTAACTCCCATTTCTTATTGTCTTTATCTCATACTCCCTTACATTCTCAATTTATGCACATTTTAATTCCTACTTTTAGTGACAATCTAACAAATCCTCCATAAACCCCTTTATCATTCTAAAAGATGATTCTAGTTACTTAGGTTGCCATAAACTAGCAGTCCCAGTGGTTCGACTTACCCAATCAATAGCCCTATTTTACAATGATTTGTACTATTGCAAAGGTTGATGTATAATTGACAACCGATCAATGCTATAATTTAATTCAAAGTTATACGCATCCTTAGAATTAAATCCTATAGAAGGAAAATAATTAAATTAATTTCTAGGATTAATAAAAAACATGCATACAAGTGATATTAGCTTATAAAATCATCAACACAACATAAATAAAAGCCTAAGACATCCCCTACCTCAATTTGAGATGAAAATCTCAAAAGCCACCAAAATGAAACGACTTCGAATCCGACAATACTTCAGGGTTTTGTCAGGGAGAACGCCATGAACATTAAACTCCAAAGAGGACCTACCAAAATCCTAACTTGACCTCAAACCCGAACTCAAAAATTTGCCAAAAACTAGTTCTAATATGGGGGAAAGATGCGCGTAATCAAGACAAACACAAAACGCAAAGGCACTATGACTTTTTAACAAAGGGTAGAAGGTTTACTTGAGAGAAGATGGGTGGCAGCCCCCCTTGGGCTGCCATGGCACCTTTTAGTTGTGCATGAAGAGAGGGAAGATGACTTTTTAATTTTATAGCCCCCTATTCATTGGAAAACCCTAAAAGCGCACCAAAAGGGCCCTGCCTGGTCCGGAAATGTGGAATTCGCGCAGACGCTCTCAAACGGCAAAACTCCGTGAACAAAAAAGAACCAAAATTATAAAATATGAATAATGGAAGAAACAACGTCAAAAACCGAGTCCCGAGTAGAGAGATATACCCCAAACAAGTTCGGCGGTAATCGGGACCAGAAACCCTGAAATTGGAGAAAAATGACCAGAAGGAAATTCTAAGAGCACATAACTCGATGAAATGTGAAAATAAATATTGTATGAGGATCCAGGCTCAAAACGAGGCATTTTTGAAATAATTTTCATTAATTGAACAATGGCCTTTCCAAAAAGTGAAAACTGCACTAATAACCCAGAATGAAAATATCTTCCAAAAATATTTTCTTAAAAATCCCTGAAATAAAATATCTTCAAAAGATATTTATGAAAAACACCCCAAGAAAAGAAAAAGATTCTGAAAAACTATGCATCCATGCCCCTATAGTCACCGGGAGCAACCAAAGTACTTTACTCCAAAAACAAAGATACGTATTTCGTGGAGACCACTTAGAATGAAGATATGTGAAGTCAAAAACCAACTCCAAACACAGAAAGTGAGGTTATGCCAACAAAGTGACAAACGGGGAAAAAACAAAATAGGGAAAAGGGCGAAAAGTGAATAGTGTCGAAAAACGAAAAATACAGAATTGACTCAGTCCTTAAAGGAAGTTGTCAATCCAAAGGAAAGAGTCTCAGAAACCATTTCTAAGAACTCGAGATCGCACTAAGTGATGAGAAACCAAACACGGAATAAAAAAGACAACGAAAAAAAATTTATCCGTAAAATTTGAGGAAAAAGGGAAGGAAAGAAAATGATCGAGTCATTACAAGTTTAACTAGTGACCACATTGTCCAAGTTCATTTTCAGCATATTCTTAAAACAAACACAGTTTGAACACGTGTAAAAAGATGAATTATACTTGTGTTGGCCTTCAGAATCGACCACAGCAGCTTGAAACACCAAATCACTACTCAATACAGACTCGCATCAGCAACTTTGACATCAACCTCATCTCAACAAACAGTACACACAATAGAGCTGATTCAATGGTTTTTCTTGCATAGATCATCATCAAATAGCAGAGAAAAACTTGCTTGACATAGTATACTCGAGCTTTCTCAACAGCAGCTCAATGTGCAATATGAATTAAAGAGGCATAGCCCCTAAGGAGCCTTGTAGTAGCATATTTATTGTGACACTCAATTACACAAGGCCTCACACACCACTGATATACACCTGTCACCACTAGCCAATGATTGAGAGAGCACATTTCAGATATTTTCAGAGTAATGGACCAATGCAGACCTACCATCTCTGCTAATTTTGTCACTATTCTTCCAGCTACTGCAGGTTACAAGTTAGAGTACTGAATTCCATTTCTGTCCAAACTTAGCCTCTAAGAATAAAATATTCTTGCATATATCAGCTCTCTATGACCACTAAGACGTGTCACATTCTTCTCTAGACCACTGAGATGTGTTACATTCTTGAGCACATCTGGAAAAGACCATACTGCCCTGAAAATAGATTTAACTCAACTCAGCACTGTGACAGAGCCAAGGCTATATTCCTCACAATGTAGGTTCAATTTCAGTGCAACGCAGGTACCTAAGCATACGTATATATATATATATATCTAAAATATAAGTGAGAAGAGACCATAGTACCCTTGTGAGCACTTATAGCTAAAACTAAAGTGCTGAACCTTCATTGTCCGAGACTGAGCACCTGTAACTGCTGAACCTTTACTGTCCGAGGCTGAAGCATTGCAATACTTTTTGACATTAAAAGGCAAACATTCCTTAAAGTAACTTAGGACCAACATATAACCATTCCATAAATTCTTTCCCACTGTCACTATAAGAAATCAAGTGTATAATTATGTCAATGTGATTTCTAAGACAAGATAAACATATCAACATAATTATATATTCAAATGAAAATCATATACATTAATTCAATGTAAAACACATTAATTCAATGTAAACACTTCTAATTTATGAAATCAAATATATATACAAGAAGAATCCCTAAATTGAAATACAAATTACTACATATTTACTTAGTCTAAGTTACATCAACTCCCTAGAAAGGAAGTTAGCCTCTCATGGATATGGTAGCAACTTCAAGGATTGAAAAAGAGAAAAATTTTCCTTTTTCCCCCATTGTTGTAAAACTCAGCATAAGAACTCTAAGGAAAATCCTCTCCCTCACAATATATTTTTAGAATCCAAATCTAACTAATTTGATTCAAGCCTTTTCCCCCTCTTAATCCTCGGATGAGTTTCAAAACAACCCAACTCGTCAAAATTTAAATCCCCACTTAATATGGAACAAATTCTGATTTATTCAAAATGGAGGCTCGTAGCCTTGTGTCCGGATGCGAAGCATGGCGTTTCGCTTCCGGACGCGAGGTACTGCTATTTGGCATCTGGATGCCAATTCTTGCATCCGAACGTGAAGCATGCTGCTTGGCTTCTTCTCTTCTTCTACAGTACTGGTTATATCCATCGCCTGTTTGGGCCATTTCTTCTTGAAAATCAGTTGATGTTTAGGCCCGATATGACTTGTTCTCCAAAAACCCTTAAGACCTTATTTTTATTCCTTTTTAGCAATTAGACCTGTAAAAGCATAAAAACATAAAAACAGAGATAATCTATATACAAAGATCAAATAATAGGCTTTACTAATGCAATTAAAGGCGCTTAAATATGCAATATTTGGCGCTTATCACACCTCCTACATTTTGCTAGTCCCTTAGCAAAACAAAATTAAAACATAAATTTCTCTTCTTTCATGGGAATGACGATTGCATTTAGCATATGCAACAAGCCTTTTAAACCCCTAGGTATCCCTAAAGGACAAGTGAAGTCTCGTGAAGGCTTACCAGAAATGATACCCACAACACAAAGTAACAAGGCTCATTCTAGTATAAATTAAAACATATGAATTTGGGAAAAAATTCTATCATGAAGAGTACAACAAGTATGCATGCAATGATATTTCAAAACAGTATTCACTTCCCAGCATTCATGCATCAACAAACTAGTCCACATACATAATATTCAACCTCTCATTTATAACAGAATTTCATCTCAAGTTCCTTAGAAGTGAATCGAAATTTCATTTTCTTTTAAAAATGCACTTTTAACCCTTTTATGGCTCATTCAATGTCTTCCACATCTTTAATCTATCTTTTGAAATCATAATCCAATGCATGTATTTATTTGAACACATTTTGTGTTGTTTTTTTTTTTTTGAATTATTATTATGCATGACCATGTGCAATGTCTAAGTTCCTTAAGCTCTCTAATCACCCCTTGCAACAAGCGTTGAGCTAATGACTCCAAACCAGATGGTCTTAGGGCGTTAAGTATAAAAACACTCTTAAGGGTGCAATGACTCGGAATGGTTAGGCTACAAACTCAAACTAATCAGACATCTTACATTCTTTCATTGTCTTCCTTTTGAATCAGTTGACATGTTGAAAAAATGTAGCTTTTTTTTTTTTTTTTTTCAGTGCTAAGGATTATTTCATTCATCCGACCTACTAATTCATGGAGCCAATTAAGTAAAACCACAAGGAAGGGAATGTAATACAAGTTGTATTAATCACATAGATTCCCCCCAAACTTAGTTCAAATAACACCAAAAATCATTTGCCTAAGCATACAATATTATATAAATATATATATATATATATATATATATATATATATATATATATATATATTTATATGTAAACAATTCCAACACATTCAATAATGACAATATGCCTATGAATAGCTAACTCTCAACACCCCCACACTTACAAGATACATTATTATCAATGTATGAAAACAAGTATATAAAAATTAAGCATGCAAAGAAGTGTAAAAGGAGAGAAACTACCGAGTGCGAGATAGTAACTCTAATGTAACCAGTCGTAGTGAAAAAACTAAACTTCTTTCCCCCAAACTTGTACCTGATAATCTATTCACAAAAACTAGGTACCAAGCATAAAAGCATAGACATATATAAAGATATAAATATAAAAGCACATGTCATGCTTTATTCAAAGCCAGGAAAGAAATCAAAACTGTGCACATCAAAAAGTGCACCCACAATTGTTATGCCAAACATGGCCCAAAACCTAGAATTATTCTGAAAACACACAAAGCAAAAATAAGTAGCATGAACTAAAAAAAATAATAATAAAAAAAAACTAAATATCAGATCAGTCTGCGCTCAGAACAGAGGGCGAAGTCTCGGCTCCTCCATGAGCATGACCATTCAGTGATTGCACCATTGCGGTCAATAAGTTGCTCTTTCCAGTATTTGAAATAGTAAACCTTCTTCGAGGTTACCCGTTGCTCATTACATGGAATAACAAATCCTTGGTCCTTAATCATCTTTATGATTAGATAGGGAAATGGGAAGGACCAAGTCAAAGAGCTTTTCTTTTGGTGAACAATTTGTTATAGACCTTTAAGATTTGATTCATAATCAAAGTGGGAACATAAATCCAAAAGTCATTTTCCGTTGAAAAGAGAGAATCCAAGAGGACACTGTTATGTGTCGTAGGTTTGCCAATTGGAAGAACATTCATAGCCAGTAGAACCTTAATGAACCAAATTCGGGGTGGCATAAAGGACCTTTTAAGCGAGGTGCTCGCTAAGCTTGTGAGATTGCTATGTGCTATTTCTTTCAAAACATCTGCTAGGTCATCCAATAATTCAAGAATATAAGGGAGTGAAACATAGAAAGGCTGACTGTTCACATTAACTGGGGAGTTAATGGGACAGCCACATGCATTTGCAATATCATCCAATGTAAATATATGCACGATGCCATCAACTGCAGTTAAAAGTTTGGTTGGTTCCTAAGGTTTGTATGAAAGATTTTGGTAGAACTAACGGACTCAGTGAGGATGAACGACATTATGACATGGCTGAAATATGGATACAAGGCCACATTCTCTGAGATTTTTGACCGCCTATTCTGTGTCAGGACGCCATCAAAAGACATTCCTAACATCGAATGTAGTCTCAAATTGAAGGGCATAATCAGACCAATCCGAGGCAGGAGCTTCCTCAGAAGACCCCTCGGAGGTGCGAGGGTGCTTAGAAGCAGAAGTAGAAGCCATTTAAGTGTGGGAAGTTGGTTAAAGACTTTCATCAAACACGTGGTGTGCAAGACTGAAAAGTAAAGAACACCTGTGAAGATTAGAATGATTGTAACCCAAAAAGCATTAATCTAGAATGGAAGCACAACAATTCCCCAATTAATAGATCAATTTTCCACAAAATCAAGTTCTAATCTCTATGAAATATTCAAGAATTAAAGAATGGAAGAGAAAAGAACTTACCACAATTTGGAGATTTAAACCTTACCTTCTTTGATGGATTGATGATGATAAAAGAGGAAGATTTGATGATTAATGGAGATGAAGAAGGTGAAAAATAAGTTTGAAAAGGTGGGGAAGGTAGGGTTAGAAGGTGGGAGACGTAGGGTGTGAAGATGGAAGGGAGGAAGTGTAATTATATAATGAAGAGGGAAATTTATAAAAAGCCAAGCTAGGCTCAGGTTCTCATACTAGGCCTTCGAGTTCGGACGCGAGACATGGCGTCCGAACGCGAACTGTAGTGGGGTGAGCTCTCGGAAGTTATATACATGCTGGGATGCTATGTATGGAATGGGGTCTGAATGCCGGAGGTGGCATTTAGACACAGAGTATAGCAAGTGTTGGCGTCCGGATGCCAGAAGTGGCGTCTGAACACAGGAGCTTCACTGGTTAGCGTCCGGACATGAGTTCCTACATCTGGACGTGAGATACTTCAGGGGTTGGCATCCAAATGCGAGTTCCTACATCCGGACATGAATGTGCCCAGTTCTTTTGATAGATTGTTGTTTGAAGACTCCCAAAAATGTCAACAAAACTTTATATGACTATAAAAACCCACGATGACCACTAGAATGGAAATCTAGATGATTCTTGAAGAATGCAAAGTGAAGTTTCTACTTAGGCATTTTTAAGGATTTATGGTTTACAGTAACAAGGGAATAAGAAAGCTTGAAATAGAAAGAATTTGCTTCCTTATAGTGCTAAATTTAATGTCGATAGCTAGATGATGTGGGAATCTATCTAATCATCATAAATTGGATCCGTCAAGATGATGGAATCCACATATCCGACCGGGACTAGATTGTCAATGTAAGGCTTAAGCCGCTGACCATTTACTTTAAAAAGATTCCCATTTTTTGGGTTTTGCAACTCAACTGCACCGTGGGGGAAGATAGAAATGATTAGGAAAAGACCTTCCCAACGTGAACGGAGCTTCCCAGGGAAGAATACAACCAGAAATTGAAAAGCCAAACTTTTTTACCCGAAGCAAAAGACTTATTGACGATATACTTGTCATGGAATGCTTTAGTCTTTGCTTTATAAATTTTGGCATTTTCATAAGCCTTATTCTGGATTTCTTCTAGCTCATTGAGTTATAATTTTCGGTTAGAGCCGGCCTAATCAAGATTGAAATTAAACCTTCTTATGGCCCAAAAGGCACGATGCTCTAATTCAACAGAAAGGTGACATGCCTTACCATAAATAAGCCGGTATGGTGACATGCCAATTGGCGTCTTAAACGCAGTTTGGTAAGACCAAAACGCATCGTTCAGTGGTAATGACCAATCTTTGTTGTCCGGTCGAATCGTCTTTTCAAGAATATGCTTAATTCCCTAATTTGAGACTTCTACTTAACTACTTGATTAAGAATGGTTTAGTGTGGCAACCTTGTAAGTGACAGAGTACTTAAGGAGGATGGATCGAAGATAGTGATTGCAGAAATGAGATCCTCCATCACTTAAGAGTGCTCTAGGTGTACCAAACCAACTGAATATATTCATTTGAATGAACTAGACCACTGCAGTGTGGTCATTCGTTATGGTCGCCTCAGCCTCTATCCATTTAGATATGTAATCCACCACTTGGAGAATGTAAACATAGCCATATAAAGATGGAAAATGTCTCATAAAATCTATTCCCCATACATCAAAGATTTCGATAAATAGAATGGAGTTCAATGGCATCATATCCCTTTTAGACATGGCCCCAAGCTTTTGACATTACGTATAAGACTTGCAAAAATTATAAGCATCCCTGAATAATGATGGCCAATAAAATCCACTTTGAAGGACTTTAAATGAAGTCTTTTTGGCACTGAAGTGTCCTCCACATTCAAGAGTGTGGCAGAATTTCAAAATATTTTGGACATTAAATTCTGGAATGCATCTTAAGATTATTTGATCCGGATAATACTTGAACAATTCCAGGTCTTCCTAAAAGAAATTTTTTATTTTAGCGAAGAACCGGTCTTTCTCTTGCTTAGACCATTGAGATGGAAGTTTTCCAATGGCAAGATAGTTGACAATGTCAGCAAACCAAGGAGGTGACACATGAGAAATCTGAAATAGTTGCTCATCCGGGAAGGAATCATGAACTGGAGAAAAATCAGAAGTGTTCTTAATAATTAGCCTAAAGAGATGGTCTGCGACCACATTGTCTGTTCCTTTCTTGTCTTTAATCACAATGTAGAACTCTTGGAGTAAGAGTATCCAACGAATGAGTCGAGGTTTGGTCTCTTTCTTTGCAAGTAGATACCGCAACACGGCATGATCCGTGAAGACAATGACCTTGGATCCAAGAAGATATGAACGGAATTTATCTAAGGTATAGACAACTGCTAGCAACTCTTTCTCAGTTGTTGTATAATTCAATTGAGCATCTGAGAGGGTCTTACTAGCGTAGTAAATAACATGAGGAGTTTTATCCACACACTGGCTAAAATAGCACCTAATGCATAATCGGATGCATCGCACGTGATCTCAAAGGGAAGAGACCAATTAGGTGGTTTCTTGATTGGGGCAGAAGAGAGTACTGAACAGAGCTTCTTAAAAGCTTCCAAACATACTTCATCAAAGTTGAAATTAGTGTCCTTTTCAAGAAGACGGCATAAAGGCTGAGATATCTTGCTGAAATCCTTGATGAAGTAGCGATAAAAGCTAGCATGGCCAAGAAAAGATTGAATTTATCTCACCGAAGAGGGAGGAAGAAGGCTATGACTTAATTCAACTTTTACCTTATTAACCTCAATCCATTTTTTAGAGATAATGTGTCCCAAGATGATCCCTACTTGTACCATGAAGTGACTCTTCTCCCAACTTAAGATCAGATTGCTATCCTTACATCTTTGAAGCACAAGTGATAGAATATGGAAACATGAGTCAAAAGAAAATCCAAAGACAGAAAAATCATCCATAAATACTTCAATTTTTTTTTTGACGATATCAGAAAATATGGACATTATGCATCTCTGAAAAGTGGCCGGCACATTACATAACCCAAAGGGCATGCGACGATAAGTGAAAGTTCCAAAAGGACAAGTGAAGGTGGTCTTCTCTTGATCTTGAGGATCTAGAGCCACTTGGTTATAGCCAGAATAACCATCAAGAAAACAATAGTAACTTTGGTTAGCTAACCTTTATAGGATTTGATCAATGAATGGAAGTGGAAAACAATTTTTCCTAGTTGAGAGTTTAGTTTTCGGTAATCTATGCACACACGCCAACCAGTGGTGGTGCATTGTGGCACAAGTTCTCCCACTGAATTTTCATTAACGGTGAGTCTAGATTTCTTTGGAACAACTTGTGGGGCTTACCCACTTGCTATCTGAGATGGGGTAGATGATTCCCACATATAATAGTTTGATTACCTTTTTCATGACAACCTCCTTCATTTTTGGATTCAACCGGTGCTGCACCTCTCGGGAAGGTGTTGCTTCTTCCTCCAAAAGAATGCGGTGCATGCAAATGGAGGGGTCAATTCCTTTTAAATCAGTCACCGACCAACCAATAGCTTCTTTATGCTCTTGTTGCACCGCTAAAAGGCTATTTTCTTAGTCTTAAGAAAGATCCGATGCAATAATGACCGAAAGTGTTTTGTTTACACCAAGAAATACATAGTTGAGATTAACCGAGAGTGGCTTTAACTCACGTTGAGGTGGAGATTTCAGCGCAGGGATAGGAGGAGTGCTGGAAATTAATGGAAGAGGTTCCTTTGGCACTTTTCAAGAAGGAAAGTCCGAGATTGCATTGGCATCAAGCAAAGAATTGACTTCTCTAATAGATTAATCAATATCGTAATTTTCAAAGTTAAAATGAGCCAAGCAAGTGTCAAGAGGATCTTGACTTAAAATAAATGGGAGAGATTCTTCAACCATTTCATCAATGATGTCAAGAGAGAAACACTCATATTACCCCCGAGAATGTTGAGAAGCACTAAAAATGTTGAGGTTCACCTTCATATTTTTAAAAGAAATATCCATCACCACGGTTCAGTAATTAATTGAAGCATTAGCCGTAGCTAAGAAGGGCCGACCAAGGATTACAGGAATATGTTTTATTGGATTATGGAACGGTTCAGTATCTAGAACCACAAAGTCTACCGGGAAACATAAATTATCCACCTTGATGAGTACATCTTCAATGATACCCTGAGGTTGTTTTACGGATCTATCCGTAAGTTGCAAGACAACCAAAGTGGATTTGAGTTCCCCTAAGCCAAGTTCGAAGTATATTGAGTAAGGAATCAGATTTACACTCGATCCTAAGTTAAAGAGGGCATTTTCTATCTCATTGTCTCCAATGACACAGGAGATTGTTGGGGCACCCGGATCCTTAAACTTCGGAGGTGTATTATGCTGAATGATAGGACTTGCTTGCTCAGTTAACCTCACCTTTTTGGGAATATTACTCTTAGAAGTGCATTTTTTAGTACACAAATCTTGAAGAAATTTTGTATAAGGTGGAATTTGCTTAATGGCATCAAAGAGAGGAATGTTGATCTTTACTTGCTTAAAGACTTCAAACATTTCTTGAATTTTATCGCCCTTTTTCCCAAAATGTGTGGACTCTATGAGGCATTGAGGAAAATGAGCCTTGGGCTCATAAAATGTGTCAAAATTTTGGATTGGTGGATTTGGAATTTCTCGACTAACTTTTAGTTTTTTAGATAAAGAAGTTGAATCCTTGGGAGCAAGGGTTTTAATTTTTTCATCAACCTTATTGTCCACAATTCTTCTACTCCAAAGTATGGTGATTGCTTGAACTTGCCCAAGATTTGATCCACTCGGAGGAGTGATTTCATCAATTATATATTACCCTTTCGGGTTTACCACAGGTTAAGCTGGAAGTTTTCCTGTGTCATTGTGAAGCTGAATTATTGAATTAGCCAATTGTCTCAGTTGGGTTTCAATATTAGCTATTGATTTGGAATGAGTACTAACCAATTGCACAGTTAATTGCATACCACTCATGGCAGCCATTATCTCCTTATTGGAGTTTACTAGCTCATCCAATTGGGACTGTTAAAAAGGAACATGATTTTAATTTGAAAAATTTGCATTATAGGAAGGAGGACGGTAGCTTAAAGAAGCTTGAAATGGTCGGTTCATGGACTGAGAATTAGATTGAGTTGATTACCCATGACCTTGAAATGATAAATTTTGTGGGGCGTGTTGCCTCTATGAGAAATTTGGATGATCTCTCCAACCCGGATTGTATGTATTGGAATAAGGATTATTTCCAGGGCGAGAGAACAAGGCATTGACCTGTTCTGGCATACCTTCATAAAATTGCTCCGGTGTGGGACAATCTTCTACATTATGAAAAATGCTTATGCAATGTACACACATAGCACTAGATAAAAAATTCTGAGAAGATGAGAGATATGGTGCCACAAGCTGAAAAACTTTGTGAGCCATGGCATCCACTTGAGAAGATTATTCCCTAAGAGTCCGTGGTTAACACGGATTTGAGGGTTTAACCACATTAGATGTAGAAGCTCTATGAGAACTATGTTGTATAGAATTTTTGCTTATGTTCTCAAGTAGAGTCCATGTATCATTTGGATTTCTAGACATGAACATGCCCCCACACGAAGAATTAATTAATTGTCTATGTGGTTCTGTTAAACCATCATAGAAGGCTTGCACCAATTGCCACTTTGGAATTTGGTGGTGCGCCACTTTGGAATTTGGTGGTGCGAACACTTCCTCATAAAATCTTGAAGTCTCTTTCACATCTCATAGAATATTTCCCCATCAATTTGGGAAAAGCTAAGAATAGATCGACGCATTTGGTTGGTCTTACTCACAAGATAGTACTTTTTAAGGAATTCTTGTTGCAATTGGACCCACGAAATGATGGAATTTGCAACAAGAGAGTTCAACCAATACTTTGCTCTATCTTTCAAAGAGAATGGGAAAAGAAGCATATGAAGTGCATCTTGGGGGAAGTCCCTCATCTTGATGGTGGAGCAGATTTCCAAAAACTTATCAAGATATTTGTTAGGATCCTTATTATCAAACCCATGATATGTTGGAAGCATTTGAAATGTGGTAGATTTGATCTCATAATAATGAGCCTCAACATTGGGCATGACAATGCATGATGGAGATGTATATGTAGAGGGTACAAAGTGATCCCTTAGAGTCATTGGGGCTAAATTTTCATTTTTAGCATTAACATTTTCGAGATTATTATGTTCATTAGCCATATTGTCTACTTCAATTTCAAGTTCTCTTACAGTTTCGGGATCCCTAAGGTTCCTTCTTTGTTGCCTAAGAGTTCTTTAAAGTAAAGCAATATCAATTGGTTCCTTAAGATGTGGTAAAGACGATGATCTACGACCTACCATCAACTATCAAACACAACAATCACAACAACCCTTCACCAATACATCTACATACATTTATCCCTTTCTCCTCAATTCAATAATAATGAAAACAGATTAAATTGGCCACGACAAGGACCTATGCTCTGAATAAAATAGGAAATTGCAATAGCCTCTGCAAAGGCCAAACAATGAATAAACTAGAAAGTTCAAAAACTTACCCAAAGTCCTTAAGACTTCAAATTTTGCAATTAAAACTCTTGGAAAGTATTTAGTACCTAGTAACACAAAAACATCAAAAATATAAAAATATATATATAATCAAACATAAAGCAATTTTTAAATTTTGATTACAAAACCGTATGCAATCTCCAGCAACGGTGCCAAAAGTTGGTGTGCACAAATATGTACCAATTAAAAATACCACTTATAACAATAGCACATATATTAATGTAGAATAATACTATAGTAAAGGGTTTGTTGAACCACAAGGATTGCTAGTTTATGCCAAATAAAATTGTAAAATTACTTTCTAGTTTGATAAAAGAGATGATAGTTTGATAGGTTTGTCACTTAACCTATGAATTTAAATTGCATAAAATAGTAAATAAATTGAATTGAATGGTTTGAAATTATAAAAAGAAGGCTAGGGAATTGACTTCACCTCAACCTCATAAACATGTTAACTTGCGCTCAACTTGGGAATAAACAACTTTATATATATATATATATATATATATATATAATGGTGTAGAAGTATAAAACAACCATAACATCTTCAAGAAAATCATACATTTCAGGACTAAACATAACACATCTTTGGTTGGCATGGTTCATCCACCTAAACTGGGTTGTGGTATGAACCATCTTCCCTAGGCATGGCCTATCAAGGTCCTTTAATGGTATGTTGTAGCATATGAAATTAGTTAAATATCATAAATTGCCTTCAATTGGTATGGACCATCTACCTAACTAAATTAATTAAAAGTGTTGCATGGTCCATCTTCCTTAAGTATAATCTATATAAATACTCAATTACATTCCCATATAACCATTCCATAAATTCTTTCCCATTGTCCCTATAGGAAATCAAGTGTATAATTGTGTCAATATGATTTCTAAGACAAGATAAACATATCAACATAATTATATATGCAAATGAAAATTACATACATTAATTCAATGTAAAACACATTAATTCAATGTAAACACTTCTAATTTATCAAATCAAATATATATACAAGTAGAATCCCCAAATTGAATTACAAATTACTACATATTTACTTGGTCTAAGTTATATCAACTCCCTAGAAAGGAAGTTAGCCTCTCATGGATATGGGAGCAACTTCAAGGATTGAAGAAAAGAAAGATTTCCTTTTTTCCCCCACTATTGCAAAACTCTGTATAAGAACCCTAAGGAAAATTCTCTCCCCCACAATATATTTTTAGAATCCAAAACTAACTGATTTGATTCAAGCTTCTACCCCCTCTTAATCCTCAGATGAGATTCAAAACAACCCAACTCGTCAAAATTTAAATCCCCACTTAATATGGAACAAATTCTGATTTATTCAAAATGGGGGCCAGTAGCCTTGCGTCCGGATGCGAAGCATGGCGTCCAGACGCGAAGTACTGCTAGTTGGCATCCGGACGCCAATTCCTGCGTCCAAACGCGAAGCATGCTACTTGGCTTCTTCTCTTCTTCTGCAATGCTGGTTATATCCATCACCTGTTTGGGCTATTTCTTGTTGAAAACCACTTGATGTTTAGGCCCAATATGACTTATGCTCCAAAAACCCTTAAGACCTAATTTTTATTCCTTTTTAGCAATTAGACCTGCAAAAGCATGAAAACATAAAAATGGAGATAATCTATATACAAAGATCAAATAATGGGCTTAACTAATGCAATTAAGGGCGCTTAAATATGCAATATTTGGTGCCATTGAGGGCGTGACAGAAAAGCTCGCCTTCCCTAAGCTTGAAACGTATAGATTTTCTTTTTATTTTTGCTGTTGACCGCTTGTCTTTTGGGAGGACACCATGCAACAGAAACTCAATAAACAACATCGATAATGCAGGCTTCAGTTTCATCCATCGTGGCTTGACACTGTGGCAGGTGCGCTGAAGGGTATTGGCCTGTACTGCCATTTCTGGCCAACAGTAACCCTGGTGCTGAAGCCGTCGGTACAGCAAGGGGGGTAGCATAGTGCTGCTCGTGAGTTATCTTGAGGACTGCTTCTGTTTCTTGGTATCCAAAAATCTAGCCAATGTACCACATGGTAAGCGAAAGTATAGCAACCCCTGCAAGAGTTGAAACAATTTCAAGTGTATGATGGGCATTAGTCCTGTCATGTGCTTGAGTTGATTAATGATTGGGGCTCACCAGTCATTACTCGGAACATTCTGGGTTAGAAAAAGCTCTGTTATTGTAGCTGGGCCAATGTAATTGGTGATGTGAACTTGAGTTGTATCACCTGTAATGGTTAGTTTGGAGGCCAATGTTGCAAGCGCATTGGGGTATCGATTGCTAGATCGAGGTACATAAGCAAAACGAACAAAGGGGAACTTGGCAAGGAGCTGCTAGATGATTGTGCGGTATGATGCTAGCGAAGGCTCGCGTATTGCATACTTGCCAATAACCTGCTTGATCACAAATTTAGAATCTCCACATATACAAATTTTAGAAATGCCCCTGTTCAAGGCAGCGAGGAGTCTGAGGATCAACGCCTCGTATTTGCCTTCATTATAAAAGTATTGAAAAGCGAGCTTGAAAGCTACAGCGATCTACTGAGCCGGAGATATGAGAATAATCCCTGCACCTCCCCCCGTGCTAGTGGAGGACCCGTCGAATGCAAGTTGCCACTCACCTTGACTATCCAATATTGCGGTAACCTAGAGCTCATCGAGGGGTAGGACATCGTCGAGGGGCTTGTGCATCTACTATGAGAACTGTGCGAATAGGTCAACTAGAGCTTGGCTCTTGATGCGTCATAGTGCATGGCATGTAATATCGAACTCTGAAATGGCTAAGAGCCAGCGTAATGCTTTGCCAGAAATGATGGGCTCAGAGTGGAGATGTCTGTACGGATCGCACCATATGATCAAATGAACGGGTGGGCTATGAAATAATGCCTGAATTTTTGTGCTACAAAGACAAGCGTGATGCAGTGACATTCAATGGCTGAGTATCGAGCTTTGGCATCACAGACGAGGCAACTGAGATAATAGACTGGGCGTTCCTGGCCTTCAACCATTTGCAAGAGAAGGGAACCAATAGACCTGTCAATCAAGGTGAGGTAGAGTAGCAAGGGCTATTATCTAATAGGTGGATGCATTGTGGTCGAGGAGCTAAGGATGGCCTTAATCTTCTCGAAGGCTACTTGATGAGCCATTATCCAGACAAATTTGGCATTGCCTTTGATCAGCTAGCTGAAAGGGTGAGAGACCTCGGCAAGTGCTGGGATGAACCTGCGCATATATGAAACTTTCCCTAAAAAGCTCTTAAGCTGTTTAAAGGAGCACAGGGTAGGCATATCTATAATTGCACGGGCCTTGGTGGGGTCGAGGTCGATCCCTTGATGGTGTACTGAGAATCCTAGAAAATTGCCATGACTTACTCTAAACGCACATTTGAAGGAGTTCATGCACAATTTGTACATGCAGCATCGTGTAAACACTTAGTGTAGGTCCTGGATATGCTCTTTTTGCTGCTTAGACTTCACCACTAAGTCGTCAACATAATCTTCCACTGTGGGATGCAATATACCATGGAAAATAGTAGTTATAACTCTCTGATAAGTTGCACCTGCATTCTTTAACCCGAAAGGCATGACAGTGTAGGGGAAATTGCTAAATCGCGTTCGAAATGCAATTTTGTGGGCATCTTCTTCAGCCATCCGTATCTGGTTGTAGCCATTGTATCCATCCATGAAAGAAAAAAGGAAATGCCCAGCCATTGCATCAACCAACATATCAATGATTGGAAGAGGGAAATCGTCTTTTGGGTATGCCTTGTTGAGATTATGAAAGTTAACACAAACATAGATTTGCCCATTCTTCTTTTTCACCGAAACAATTTTTGCTAGCCAAGTGGGGTGTAGGATTGGTTTAATGAAACCTGCGAGGAGCAAGTTTTTGACCTCTGTTTTGATCTGAAGCTCGATCTCTAGACGGTAGACTTGAGGTGCTTGTTTTACGGGACGCGAGCCTGGTATGGTGCTAAGATGATATGTCACGAGCTGGGTCCAATCTTGGCATCTCGCTATAAGTCCAAGCGAAGTTGTCTGAAAATTCTTTCAAAAGATAAATGAGACTGTCTTGTAATGATGGGTCCAATTGCGAGGAAACGAAGGTGGTCCGCGGCTCTTGTCCTACATGGGCGAGATTGACTTCTTTGAGATTTGGAGGCTGGGGCCGCTCCACTTCTGTAGGTGTGGGCTCAACAACTGGGCTGGCAGAAGTTGAGCCCACATACCGTCATAAATGATAGACATATCGCCCATACATTCATATAACCGAGGGTCTAGTGGGATTCATTGGCGAACCCATATACTTCTATGGCTTCCTTGATGAGGCAATCATAAGGCAGACCGGCCTTCTGGAAAGTTGTCTAAGGTATGACATTAATAGAAGATCCATTATCTAGAAAAGTACGTTGGAACTCCATACTGCTGACATATGTAGTGGCATAGAAGGACGGTTCTAAGGGGTAGATACTCGTTTATCATATTCGGAAAAGGAAATTGTTAATGGGGCTTGTCAGGAGATGGGCTGGCACGACGAAGCTACTGCAGAACACTCGTCCCCACGCTGTTCTAATTGAATCTATGAGTGCAGGGATTGGTTTCTGCTATCTCATTGTAGTAAGTGACTGTGGCCACACCGTGGTGGCGAGGATAAGGGTTGCATTGCACGTCCTTTGGCACCGTCACTTCGGGGTCACCACCCTCAAGTCACTGCTAAAAAATTTGCCTCAAAATTCAGCATGCGCTTGTTGGATACGTGGTGGCTTGATGGAAGATGCAGAATTTGGGACTAGCGCGATCTTACACTATTGGCTTTATGAGGGGTGGGTAATACGACCACACCATATTTGACCCATTGCTCGAATTGGGAATGGGGGAGGATCGTTAGCTCATTCTGCAATGAAGAGCCTTAGCCTTAGTGTCTGTTTCATGGCGCTTCTTGGCTTTGTTATTGTTAGCAGTAGCTGGCGACTACTTACGAGTGGCTTGTCGAGCAACTTCTACCTTTGGGGGTGTGAGGTCTTTGCAGATATTTCTTACTGCTGTGGTGAGATCACTAAAGCTGTTTAGTCCCAAATTGACTAGGTGAACTCTGTAAGTTCTATTCATGCCCTGGATACAGATGCCAACCAGATCTCTTTCATTGCTACCTTCAAAACATTCCCTCGCGCGAGCCTGGAATCTGTTAATAAACTTAAGGGGTTCCTCACTAGGCTCCTACATTTCCTTTGTGAGAGATAGAGTGGTAACTCATTCAATAGCCTGGCTAAACTTAGCATGGAGCTTTTGGGAAAACTGCTGCTATGTGGTGATCGAGTTTGGCTCGAGACTCCTGAACCACCTGTAAGCTACTCCTGTGAGGGACTTAGAAAATTCTTTAAGGCGTAAAACCTCGACGTGGCTATGCTGGCCCAGGGACTCTACGATTCTCTGTAAATACTGGTCAGCATCTCCTTTTACACCATTATACTTAGGGAACTTTAGAATGATGTATCCCTATAGATACGGAGTCTGAGCGAGACTTTTTGGTTACGGCAACTTGGTGGGTAGAACCAACACGCACACAGTAGAGGGAGTATTTTTCATAAAGAAATCCTGCAACATTGATTCAATGATATATTCTGGCAGGGGATTGACTGAAGGTATAACTTGCACCGGGGCAGGCTTTGGTGCTGCCTGAGCCTGCGTCAATGGGTATCATAGCGATGGTACGTGTGTGGATGAACTGGTTGGTTCGTCAGGTAGGGTTTCTCTAGTAGGAGAGGCGGTTCTGGCCCATGTACTTTCCATGATTATGGCCACCAGTCTATCTAGGCGGTCATTAAGATGACAGTTGGACCGCAATAGTTCCTCATGTAAGAAAGGGGCTACTGAGCTTTCTAGCAGCGTGATGTGGGGTGCATCGGCGTTGGAAGCATGTGACAGCTTTTGAGATCGCATGGGAGCGTCACCACCTCCCCCTACATAGGGCTCTAAATGGTGAGTTTACATATTCTGTGATTCCATCTGCTTGTACTGATATCCCCAATGGAGAAGCCAAAATGTAGGGGTTCTTTTTTATCAAAATAATAAACAAGTAGGTAATTGTGATATCAAAGGTACAACTACGAAGGAAACAGAGAAGATGCTTGGTCAAGGAGGAGGAAAAGAAGACCAATCGTAAGATTGAAATGGTGGTAGGTCAAGTATACAATTTCTTATGACAGCTTTCTTTTCTAGTTGTTTATTCCTTCATGGGATAGTGCTTTTCATATGGCCAGGATTCCATTGGTCATTAACCAATGATCTCTTTCTTGCATGGTTTCTCGCATGCATGGCTCCCAGTTAGGATCACATGGGTAGTCCTGAGGGTCTAGGAGCCTGAGGAGTCTAATCCCCTCATTAAGCCTTGCACTATACTACCATATTGCTTCTCCCCCAATTGGGGCATTAAATGTTGTTTGGCAGTCCATTGGTCGAGCCTGACACAACATTAATTGTGATTTTAAGGTTTGCTGTCATAATGTGTATAATCCCATCATCTTGTTAATTAGGCCTTGTTAAGAGTGAAGGCACTTCTTGACTTCTCATCCACCAATCCAAGATCCTCCTAAGTTTTCCAAGTTTGGATCCCTTACAATTGCGAAGGCCCTACCTTCGTTTTGTGCTATACATGGACCTGTGGCATTCTGATGGCGAGCTCTCTAGGGTTCCATTCTTTCAATGCGTTACGGGCTTGGTGTGATGCTAGGGCTTGGGGTACTTGAGGGTTGGTCCCTCAAGGCTTGGTGGGCCTGGTGTCATACCAGGGCTTAGGGTGCTCAAGGATTGATCTCTCGAGGCTCAGTGGGCCTGGTGTGATACCATGGCTTGGGGTGCTCGAAGGTTAGTCCCTCAAGGCTCGGTGGGCCTGGTATGATGCCAGGGCTTGGGGTGCTCTAGGACTGGTTCCTCGAGGCTTGGTGTGCCTAGTGTGATACCATGGCTTGGGGTGCTCGAGGGTTGGTCCCTCAAGGCTTGGTGTGCCTGGTGTGATACAAGGGCTTGGGGTGGTTGAGGGTTGCTCCCTCGAGGCTTAGTGGGCCTAGTATGATACCAGGGCTTGGGGTGCTCGAGGGTTGGTCCATCGAGGCTTAGTGGGCCTAGTGTGATACCAGGGCTTGGGGTGCTTGAGTCTTGGTACCTCGAGGCTTGGTGGGCCTAGTGTGATACAAGGCTTGGGGTACTCGAGGGTTGGTCCCTCGAGGCTTTTGACTTTTCAACTTTGCAACGGGGGCCTTGGTTAGGGTTGTATTGACTTGTCAACATGCCACATCAGTCGTTTTATAAGTGAAACCCACAGACCTCAACAGTGGAAGCCTGAATCCGATTATCTAGGAATAGTTGAGGTTGTTTCTGAGCCCATAAGACCTAACTCCCAAATTATCAATGAATCAATGATAAGGACCCCTTTGGTAAGAATAGAACCCACTTCTTCAGAACTGAGTGTCTAATTTCTTTCGCCAGATCAATTAAATACTCGGGTTCTAGTATAGTTGCTTGAATAATGATTGCCAAGAAGGAATTGCATTAGAAGAAGCCATTTTTGCTCGTTTCTTAGGCATGGGAAGTCCCAAAGGTCGAAGCTTGTAAGGAAGCGGGAGTGGAAGAGACCTTTCCCTAGTCAATTTTCTAGGTTTTTGAGGAATCATCCCTCTAAAGAGAGATGAAATTGCTTCAATCTCATCTAAGTTCCAAACTATAGCATCACTATCTTTTTCTTTTTGTTCTTCTTCAACTTCACTACAATCAATTTCAGTGTCATGACATTGTCCATCAAGCACAAGATTCTTATAGATAGAATCAGGTGCTCCATTTTGAATCAAATCTATATGTGAAGTGGTATCGGCTCCTTCAAGAAAGTGTTAACCCCAAGGTCTGGTGGAAGCTTGGTGCGTCGTGGATAACAAAGGACTTGCTTGATTTGTAACTCTCAAAACAGTTATCAATAATTCAAAGAACAGAAAATAATTCTAAGAGAAGAATAAAAGACAGTTCTCTGAAAACAGACATTTTTATAACTAAGTTTTGAAAAAACAGTTTTTAAAAAACTGAACCAAATAGAGTTTTTTTTGTACATTTTTCTATTTTCAGTTTTCTGAAAATTTCTCAAGTTACAAACCAAGCAAAGCCGAAGTTCTTTGGCAATTTTCTATAGTAAATTCTGGTTTTAGATTATATCATAAAAAATATTCTACACATGCTTAATGGATGCCTTTGGAATGCAATTCTGCTGAACTGTTCGAACCCTTCACGAAAAACCTGCATTTCCGAGACAGGAAGTAGACAGTAGCAGGATGAAAGTAAGCTCTCCATGTATAAGTTAGTTTTGTAGGATGGAGGAATTCAAACGTGATGTTGCTGAGACCGACTTTGTATTACATGAGAGAGCAATATGTTTCTCAATAGGAATTGACTCGTAGCATGGGAATTTCATCAAACAAGTGGTGGGCATGAACAGAGAGTCGCAGTGATACACAACACATGGGATAGATATCTAGTAGGTGACAATGGAGGCATGGATATCTAGTAGGTGACAATGGAAAAAAGATGTGGGCTATCAATAAATTGACTTATAGAAAAATGGTCGACAAGTTCAAAACGAAGTAAGAAACATACTCGGTACAAAATAGACGTTAGATAACTAGAAAAAGAGGGAATTATGGGGATATCTTTTCACCAGGTAGATTTTGAAGGGAATTGTCTCAATATCATCAACCTGTCTCCCTCAAACATTAAATATCTCCTCTCCGATCCTCTGTGCTAACCCAATACAAATATAGATTTTTATTTATATATCTATTGTATAAGAAAATTATAAAATTTTATAAATTAAAATTTTAATTAATTTATAATATTCACACTAAATGAAAGTCACATAATTGTTCTTAAAGGATGTTATTATCACGCAAAGTCGCGTTCTCAAGTTTCCCATATGCTCTTATTTCCATTTTCATTATTTACATTTTTGTCGTTTTCGCATTTAGGCTCTCGAATTTGCTCTCAGTTCCGATAAAACTTTTTAAAATATATATATATATAAATCATGTGGTAAGTACTCAACTTTTATTCAATTGCATAGAACTCATTACACATTTAATCCTCATTTTAAAAATTACTCGTGCTAATTATTTTTCTCAAATACCACAACTACCCTTTTTGTGATATGATTTTTTTATCTCCCCATCTTTCCAATTATATCCTTGTTAAACCCTCTTTTTCCCTTGCTTTATGCCTTTCTAAACTTTTTCTCTATGTTGTATTAACTTTTTTTCTTTTTCTTTTTTTATCACTCATTCGGGTTTGATATTAATCTTCGTAAGTAACAATGAAAGGTTGAAAGATATAATTGATATTGTTAGCATAAAAAATATTGAATAACTATTAAAACATTATAAACCATTAAAATCCTTTGGTGCTAATGGTGATGGGAATAGTAATTTGTTTCTTTTTTCTTTTCTTTTCTTTTCTTTTTTTGTTTTACGCTTTGATTTATATTTGACTTTTTTTGTTCCTGATGTAATTTTTAAGAATTAATTTGGATGGTGATGGGAATGATATTTTTTTTTTATTATTTTTCTTCTCAATTTTATGCTTTGAATTTACTTTGATTTTTTTTTTCTTTTCTGGATGTGATTTTAAAGAATTAATTTGGAATTTATTTGAATATTTAAGTTTACCTAATACTTGTTGATAGATAAAATCTTAAACTCTTTTGACAATAAAATTACAATATTAGAGATTTTGTGAAAAGAACAAAAAAATAAAAAAATAAAATGAAGAGATAGTATTATATACAACTATGACATGATATGATTCATCGTAAAATACGTATGAGGAATTATTCTAAATTTAGAGAAAGATTTGCAATTTTTAGTAAATATCCAATTATTGAATTCATAATTTTCGTTGAATAAATTTTCTTGATTTGAACAATTGTGACAATTGACCAAAAGTAAAGAAAGTAACTAAGATAAGAAGAAAAAGTTTATAATGAAAAGGGTAGATATGGTATTATAAAATTAGGAGATGCATTAATGAGCTTATAGACTTTTTTATCATTTCTTTAAAAAAAACTAAAATACAATTGTACAAAAGTAGAGTACTAATATTGCCTCCCTATTCTTTTTTATCGTGTCATTATAATTATATTTTTCTTGTAATATGCGTTTAATGTGAAATATTTAAAAAATAATAATGTATACGCATATAATGTTATTTTTATATTTTTAAAGGATAATGCTAACAACTCCACTCTAATGGGGATGTTAAGCCTGTCCCCATTTGTTTTTGGATAAAAGAAAATAAAATAAAAAATAAAAAAGTCTTACTAATGTTTGGTTTACTTGAATTCTGTAGATGGTTCTATCATTTGATATTTTGATTACACCTATGAGATGTTCTGATTGCACCTATAAGATGCTTAAAATATATTAAGAAGCGATTAGGTGTCTCTAAGTCTCAATTTCAAACTATATTTAATTTATTTAATTATGTCATTTCGAGATATTATTATTTATCACATATTTATATTTATGTGATTAACTTTTTTACAATGAGATATATTATTATTTGTGATGGCCCTGATTTTTCAAGCCAGTACGTCCTATGATGACCCGTAAGATAACCCAAAATGGATCCAAAATGCGGAAGCAAAAATAGGAACAAGGTCTCTAGGGATACACAACATCCCTAAGACGCCAAGTTGATCTTTCATAAAGTCACAGAACTCAAAAGAATCAAATGCGGAAGCTAAGATTATAAAATGGGAAGGGTACTTGATCAGGGGTAAAATGGTCTTTTTAGACAAAACTGGATGCAACTGAACATATCGTTAGATAGATAATGAAAAATTAATAAATTTAGACTCAATTGGAGTCCAGATGAAGAAGATATGAAGTTCCAAAGTTTCAAAAAAAACAACTTTTGGGTTTCAAATCAGTGCGTCAAGGGTAATTGACAAGGGGTAAAATGGTCTATTTAGAAAGAACTAGATGCCACTGTGCATACCATTGGATAGATAAGAAAAAATTCATAAATCTAGACTCAAGAATCACTTGATTCGGAATCCGGATGAAGAAGATATGAAGCTCCAAAGTTTCAAAAAAAAAAAAAACAAATTTTCGAGTTACAAATCTGGGCAGGAATAGTGTTTTGACAACAAGCACCATTTGATTTTTTTTTTTCCAGAACTAAGGCTAAAAACGAACCTTTTAACGAATTTTTCTGGAAAAACACAAAGAAGAAACCCCTCTTAAAATCACATTTTCTACCCGGCTGCATAGAAGAAAACCAAAAAAAACACGCTGTAAAATCCCTAAAATGCCCCTAGATCAGCATAGGTCAAGAGAGTCCAAAAGGCTGCTACATGAATTTTTTTCAGGATCTGTCCAAAACTGAGAGCAAAAACGGGAAATCAAGCGATTTTTTTTGGAAAAACTTGAAAAAGAAACCCCTTCCGAAATCAAATTTTCTACCCGACAGAGTGGGAGGAAAAAAAAAAAAAAAACTGTAAATAGCCAAAATGCCCCTAGATGAGTTAAGGCTTAAAAACTCAAAAAAATGCAACTTTGCACCAAGTATGCATTTGACCCTAAATGCATTTCTAGGTTGAAACAAATGTGTACGCAAGTGTAATAAATGATTCTAAATGCACGGGAATGGTCCGCGGCTCTCGAGAAGCCCCAACTCAAAATTCGACCCCCCGACCGCCAAATATAAGAAAAATGGACTTGAAATGGAAAATTTGAAATCCAAAAATGTGAAACGGTATCAAATTACTATTTGGCCCTTGACCACACTTCATACATGATTAATGAGACCTTATGAAAGAATAAAAACGGAATTCCCACACCCGATGCAAAAGTAATGAAGTAATGACTTATGAATTTTCAAGGTTTTCATAACATTTCATGAAATCAAGAATTATATAAGATGCAATATAAATGTTATTGGAGGCCTCATCTCATACAAGTCAAAAACAGCGTAAAAGGTGTACTTATATACACATTACATATATGGAATCAAAGATACAAGTTTTGACATATAAGGCCACAAAATCACATTTCATGCTAACATTTGCATGAAATGGAAACTTAAAAGGTACAAGCCATCCAAGGAATGATGAGCATCATGAACCAAGTCTTTGTACCTAAAAAATGTCTACGATAACTTTGGGGTGAGTAACATAAAGCTACTCGTAGGAGATAAGCATGCATAAACCTAGCATTTTACAAATTTATCACCTTAAGATGAAACATGTTAAAGGGGCTCATGTCACCTAACGTCTATGTCAAAGTGAGACTCAGGGAGCATCCTAAGCTTCCTTAGAGTATTTCTAGCATAAACCACATCATTCATGCAATTTAGGCAACATAGAAGCATGCGATACACGCAACAAGATATTCAATATACAAGTATACGTACACAAGTATACAATCAATATTGAAATGCACTTAAGACAAGTATACAAGACACAAGTATACTAGGTTATTTAGAAAGTAAATCATCAATATACAAGTGTACATACCAAGTGCGCTAAGCAATATTGAAATAGAATACAACATATATATTCAAGTATACATTTCTAAATATACTAAGCAATGTTGACATACATGGCATACAAGTATACAAATTCAAGTATATAAAGCATTTTTGATATACAAGGCGTACAAGCATACAAATAAAAGTATACTAAGCAAGAAATGAAGTACCAGGCATCCAAGCACAAGTTAAAAGTAATCCATAATTACAACTAGGAATTGAATGCAAAATCAACCAATGGCGGAAAGACAAAGGACATATGGTCTCAATGACCATATAAGTGATTTTGGGTTACTAGCCCGCAAGGAACTACCTAGTGCACACTATATGTTGTTAAGGGAACTCTCATCCCCCATACTAAAGACATACTCTAGCCTTAACATATTACAATGTCCATACAAGCTTTCCAAAAATCATCAAATTGTGTGATAAGAGCCGAATATTGCATATTCAAGAACCCTTACTTGCATTAGTTAGGTCTGTTTATGATTTATTTGTATAAATTATCTCCAATTCTGTATTTTTGTGTATTTTCAGGTCTATCCTCCAAAAGGAAGTAAAATGGAAGCTTTTGAAGGCCTTTTTGAAGATCAAGTCACTCCGAGCCTTTTTATCTTTGGATTTCCAAGAGGAAACCGTCAAAGAGGGTTTATGAAAACCTCCTACAATGAAAAAGGCATAAAAGATTCTCAATAAGTCAAGGATGAATGCATGAAGAAGAATTCGAAGCAGCAGAAGGAGAAGAGCATGTTGGTGCATTTTCAAGCGCTCGAAGCCCCCCTTCGAGCGCTCAAAATCTTGACAGTCTACTCCATGGCTTACTTCGAGCCCTCGAAGCCCCTTCTTCGAGTGCTCGAAGGAACATTGCAGCCCACTTGTTCCTTGATTCCCTCAATTTTTGGTTCCCCTCTTTTATGGAGTGGTTGGAAATGTTCTTTTTGGGGGAGATGAAGCTCGATTTTTAAGGAGTTTGGTGAGAGGATGTCTACAAAAGGAGAGGTAGAGTTTGGATATGAGGATGACATATCATCTTGCAAGATTTTTGGAGAGAGAAAGGAGAAAAGAGGATAGAGTTCTTGTGGCTAGAAAGGTGGAGCTCGAAAATGTAGGGAGCTCTGAAGTTTCTTCCTTCTTTTTGGGCATCCATTGGTAACGAACTCCTCCTCTAGGGAGGTAATGGAACCCCTCATTGTAAGCATGTTCTAATTTTGATTCTATTGTGGGGAAAATAATGTACTATTGTGGTGATTCCATAATCTAGAACTTTTACTTGATGTAATGAACTGATTTTGATTTAATGATCATGTTGAATCTACTTTCTTGTCTTAGAATGTATGTTTTCATGGTTGTATGGTTTACATTTTCATGGTGACAATGAAGATGAGATTTTTGGAATGGTTTTAATGGCATGTTGTTGAGAGATTTGATAGGCCATAGCTTAGGTTCTTCCTTTGATGGCTTATTCTTAATTCTTAGCTTCATGTGCTCTTATCATGTGATTGATGACTTGACAATTTCTAGCTTAGCGAACATGTCCAAAATTACACTTTAGTTTAGGTAGTTGAGCATGTAAAATCTTTGATAAATTGTTCTTGTTTATTGATTTCATAAATCCTTTGAAGGTAATGTAGTAACCTTGAGTAACTACTTATCATAGCCATATATTTATGTTGTTTTCCTCCGAATGAATCATAGTCTAGCATGTTTATATTGTAGGTGGTGAAGTTGCTTCCCTAGCCCTCTCTGTCTAGATCTCCTTCTTTTACATTCCTAGCAATTTACTATTTTATACATTCCTAAATTCATAGTTTAAGTGACAACCCAACAAATCCTCTATAAACCCCCTTATCATTCTAAAAGATGATTCTAGATACTTAGGTTGCCATAGACTAGCAGTCCCAGTGGTTCGACTTACCCGACCAATAGCCCTATTTTACAGTGATTTGTGCTATCGCAAAACGGGTTGATTTATAATTGATAATCGATCCGTCGATCAATTTTTGGCGCCGTTGCCGGGGACTGCAAACGGTTTAGCAACCGAAGTTCTAGGGTTAATTTTGGTTTGATTGTTAATATTGTGATTTGTGAATATTTCTTGTGTGGTTTTGACCATCTTTGTGTTGAAAGTTATTTGTAAGATTCTAGGGACTTGATGCTCACCGAGGGAATGCTAGCAATTTGTAAGTCTAGAGGACTCCAGGTAAGTCTCTTGACCTTCTAGTTTTGAAATTGTTAATATTGTGCATGTGTTAAATCTAGTATTAGTTAAGTTTTGAAGCCTTTGTCAAGGCTATTGTCTTGTTTATTTTCAATTGCAAAGCATTGGTCCTTGTCATGGCCATTTACTTTATGTCTTTGATAATTGAGGAGAAAGGGATCATTGCATGTGCATGTTTTGGTGAAGGGTTGTTGTGTATCTCGTTTGTGTTGTATATATTTTGTGTGAATTTATCTTAATGTATCTAAACAAGTGGTTAAATTAGTCCTAGATGGAGGGTCATTATCTTCCAACTCAATTCTACACACCACATGAGTTTTGTGCATTTTGCTCTAGTCATACACATCATACAAGAGATTGTCCTTCACCGAGACAAATCTCAGATTTTTATCTAGAGCAACCAACTGAAAATTTCTTTGAACTGGGTAATGATCCATACTTCAATGGTTATGACTCGGGTTGGGGAGATCATCAAAACTTCTTGTGGCATGACATAGGAAATTCAGCCCCACAATCTCATGGGCAACATTTTCATGCCAATTTTCAACCAAATGATCATTATTTCCATCCCTCTTCTCTTTTTCCACAATCTCAATTGGATGAGTTTATTGCTGCCAACAAACAAATGATGGAGTCTATCATCGCGCAAATGATGGATTCCAACAAGCAAATGTTGGATAACACTGTTAGCAAGTAATCCACCACCTATTCTCATTCCCAATCTAGAGTTGAGTTAGATGACCAAATAGCCCAAATTTAACAAATGGTTAATGCTCTAAATGATGAAAAAGAAGAAGAATTTCCCATTGAACTTGTGGCCAATCCAAAAGAAAATTCTATGAATGATGAGATTACTCCTCGTAACTTTCATCATAAGAATGATCAAATGGTTACCACATGTGAAAATGAAGAAATTGTGGTTGAAGACCAAATTGTTGCCACACAAAAAATTAAAGAATTTGTGGTTCAAAATGAGGAAAATAATGATGAAGAGATTGTCTCCTTTAAAAATCCAAAACAGCCCCTAAAGAATCCTTCGCTTGATATACCTCCTTTAATGGAGGATCCTCTAAAGGCTTGCTTGGCTCATTTCAATTGTGAAGATTTTGATGTTGACAATTCTATTTGGGAGGTAAATTCTTTGCTTGATATTCCTTCCCCCATTCACTCTCTTCCTTGGGCAACATCAAATGTATCTTTTTCTTGAGAGCTTGCACCTTCTCCCATTCCCTCACTTGAGTTGTCTCAAACTGTTGAGCCCGAACCACCGGATAAGTGTGAGGAGGATGTTGAAAGTTTGAAGGACAATTTTCCTAGCATTCCTGTTTTAAATATGATATTTCAAAAACCTTTGCTAGGTGTGCCCTCACTTGATCCATCTTCCCATAATCCAAATTAGCCCCATAATGCAAAGTTCTTCATTGAGGAAGAAGAGTGGGTTGAGGTCTTTCCTTTACCCCTTTTCATTTTTTTTCTTCAAGCTCTTTTTCTTCCGCTTCTAAAAGAACTTTCTTATTTAGGGAAGTATAACTTTCTAGAGAGACTTAGTGTAGGTTAAACCCTACTTTGAGATTCGTCTAACTATCGACATTAAATTTAGCACTCATGGGAAGCAATTCTTTCAATTCCAAAGCTTCCCTCCTTTAAGTTGCCTTGGCCATGAATTTTTTGGAAATTAGCTAAGTATAACCAAAATGTGACTTTTTCCAGAATTGTCTCAAATTGCATTCCAAAAGTCACATTTGGTTTTCTTAGTCATTTTAAGGTCTCAATACCATTTTCAGAATTTTTCAAGGTCATTCTGGCAATTTTCTCAAAAAATCCAAAAATCACGGGAAATTCGGGCCTCAAACAAAGAGCTTCTTGCAAATGAACTCCGAACCCCGTTTAGAAGGTTTTACGAGGTGTCCTGGGTCCATTAGATCTTAAGTTCTAATTGAAAAATTCTTGGACCCCGGTACTGATCCCATTCGGCTAAGAATGAAAATCCAACACTCAAGGGAAGAAATTCTTTCTATTTCTATGCTTCCCTAATTTCCAATTGCCTGAGCCTTGAAATTTTCTGGGAAATGGTTAAGAAAAGCTAAAACTTTAACCTGATCTGGAACTATCTTAAATTGTGTCCAAATATTTAGACTGGTTTTCTTAGACCTTCTCAACCCTTGTCTTCATTCCCGGAAGTTTTTAGCTCTATCCAACAATTTCATCGAACCTTCGGAATGGTACTCTTGGGCATAACCTCCTATTTTCAATGCACTGGTTGATCATGGTTTCCCAAGTCCATTCGATCATTTAAGTCCTACATTGGCACACTCTCTAACCTTGTTACCATTACCGTGTAACAAAGATTGCAATCCAAGTGTTCATAGGACTTAGAGAAATTTTGCACTGCAATTCGAGTGTTTGAAGGTGCCTAAATGCATACTGCCTGGTTTTCGAGCACTCGAAACCTTCCTTCGAGCGCTCGAAGGTTGCAAAATGCTCACTGCCCAATTTTTGAGCGCTCAAAACCTTCCTTCGAGTGCTCGAAGTCTGCATACCACGGCTCAAAGCCCTTTGCCCAATCTTCGAGCGCTCGAAGATCCTCCTTCGAGCGCTCAAACTGACCCCCACCTTTTTAAACCTGCCTTTCCCTCTCCCATTTGTTTTGGTTACCTCATTCATCCCCTTCATCCCCACGACCCCCCATGCATGCACCCTCTCCTAACTTCTCCACCCCTTCCTCTTCCTCACTTCTTCATCTCCAACCTTCTCCCACCTCCATCACTCTCTCATCCACATCACCACCACTTACCACCAAGCACAAGGGGCCTTCGATTCTCCATTTTTGGGTAAGTTTCTTCTTTCTCTTTCTCTTTCATGTTTTTGGTATAAATGGAGGATGAGATTGATTGTGTAAAGGTATAGTATGTGTTTGGGGCTTGTATATTGTTAATTGCAGGTAAAAAATTTTGCGTTTTTAAGAACCATTCACTGTCTTTACCTCTAATTTTTGCAGAGTGCACACCATCTACTCGACAAAATTCTTGAACCAACTTCATCTCTTTAAATGGCACCGCTTTTGGCATTATTTTGTTATCCGTTTTAAACTTGTGGCTAATGTGTGCATATTGGTGTTTTGTATGGATTTTTATCTTTTAATAAAATTCATGTTAGTGTTATTATCTCTGTTTTGGTTTTTCTTAAGAGACCTATGCTTTTACATGTGTATATTAGTTATGTTTTGACAGGTCTTCATGTCCAAGTTTAGGGGAAACATTTGCGCATTCACATAGATAGAAACCTTTGCCTTCGGCACTCCACTTAGTATTATCTTTCTTTAACCCTCTTTGCTCTTATTTTGATTTACTTATTATCCCACATTGAGGACAATGTGTCATTCAAGTTTGGGGGTGCAATATTGCATTTTTGGTAGTACATTTTTGTAAAGCAATGATAGTGTAATTTGAAACTTGTCGGAGATGAAGCATATGTTTAATACCCTATGTATAGAACCAATTGTTAAGTTTTGAAAATAAAGAAAAAAGTGAATTTGAAATGATCATATGGATGCAATTTAGTCTGTATAAATGTTTTAATTAGATTCTCGCTAGATTTTATACTCTTTTATGCTTCACAATGCACAGATGCACATCGGAAACTTAACTGTGAGGCATGCAACTTGATTGACCTTGATTTTGACCTAGTTAATCTAAATTGATGAACCTAATGGATGGATACCTTTGGCATGAATCTGACTTTTAAAAAAAAAAAAAAAGAGAAGAAAACAAAAAAAGAAGAAGAAGATAATGACTAGCTTAAGTTCGTAGCATGACCGACTTGAGTTATTAAGCCCTAGGAGTGTCTTTATACTTAGCACCCTAAAGCCGTTCAGTTTGGGAGTTGCTGGCCTAACGCTTGCTACATGGGTTAGTTAGAAAGCTTAAGGGACTTAGGCATTGCACGGTCATTCAAAAAATAATATAAAAAAATAAATAAATAAACATGGTCCGTTGTAGTTCGTAGCCTTGCCAATTCAAGCCATTAAGCCCTACGAATGTCTCTACACTTAACACCCTAAAGTCATCTGGTTTGGGAGTCGTTGGCCTAACGCTTGCTAAATGGATTGGTTAGAAAGCTTAAAGAACTTCAGCATTGCACAACCATTTTATGTATCATTTTTGAGTTATAATAAGTTATCAGTAAGCAACAAAAGTTATTTTGTAAATAAATTCGTGCCTTAGTGACATCATTTAAAGGGGAATTCAATGATCTGAAGACTTGTGTCTTGATTTTGGAAAAAGAAAGTAAAAGCTGCATGTTGAGAATCCAATCCACTTTCACTGAAGTTAGAGTTGATTTCCATTCAAGAGATGACAATTGAGTTATTTATATAGACTAGGATGCTGATGCATGAATGTTGAAACATGTTTAGCAAACTTTTGTATTAATGCTTCATATATGCATGGTAGTCTACTTAATGACCCCGTCTCCAGTCTTTTGTTTGTTTCAAGTTGTATTTGAGCTATGTATGTATTTCATTTTACCATGGTTGATTTTTTTTATGGTAGCATTCCCATGGTTGTCATTTAATTGAGCTTTTGATTTTGGTTTTGCTAAGGGACTAGCAAAATGTAAGTTTGGAGGTGTGATAAGCGCCGAATATTGCATATTCAAGCGCCCTTACGTGCATTACTTAAGTCCTTTTATGGTTTATTTGTATAGATTATCTCCAATTCCATATTTTTGTGTATTTTCAGGTTTATCCTCCAAAAGGAAGTAAAATGGAAGCCAACATTCTTAGGTCAACACTATACTTCACAAGGCTCAATGCAAATTTCTAAGGCTTATGATGGATATACCAGAAGAAAGAACAAAGGAGACCAAGAAGCATCACTTCGGTAGACCGAAGTGAAACTTCAGTTAGATGAAGCAAGACCCCTGCACTGGCCGGCTAAAATGGCCAACCGGTCGACCGGTTGCGAACCCAAAACTTCCAGAAGCTACTGGAAGAATCGGTCGATTGAAGTACCCATTTCAGTCGACCGAATTGGCTCAACGAGCCCTGAATCAGCCACTAGAATGCTGAAAACGTGGGAATAAAAAAAAAAAAAAAAATGGCTTATACAAGAGTTTAAAACTGAACTAAAACCTACTCTAACAAGCTGAGAAATAACTTTCCACATTCCAATCAATTGAAAATTACAAGTTTTACATGCCCAACACACGATCCCAATATGATTTACATGCGTTGCACCAATATTGTATCAAGTTTACAACAAATACTATCAAGGGGTCATAATTACAACCACAAACTACAAAAATTTATACATGCTATACAAGACTTTGCAAAATGGGATCTAATTACAAAAGGTGACCAAAAGTAGTCTTCTAGTCAAAGCTAAGGCTGTGGTGGATTGTTATTCGCCATTTCTTTTTCATGTCCTGAAAATGTTAAATATAAGGGGTGAGCAAATTGCTCAGTAGGTGGTGCCTAAAACACACCTCTTGTGACCACATGAATCCAAACAATGAATAGAACAATAGGGAGTGGGATTATGCTATGCCGGGTGAAGTACAATATCAATTTCAAGTCTAAAATGAACAATGTGATGCTATGGAATGCTATGCCATGCTATGTCACTCCCCATTTTCAAACCATCCATCACTTTTCAAACTGTTAACATAACCCGCCTTTTAGTGACTCCTCAGTGACACGAGAGATGGATTGGCTACTGTCCCTGACCCTTGGTACCTCCGTGGCATCATTTAGGGCCAGATAGCTCAACCATGCTAGGGTGATTTCCCTAGTTCCCTCTAGGTTACATTAACGCCACAGACCTTCGGTACCTCCTCGACGTCCGGGTTTTCTCAAAACCCTTTGTCAAAACTTTTCCCAAAACCCCATTTTCATTTCAAATCAAATCTTTCCCCATTTTGCACCCAATGATGTGCATGAATGCGTCATACTTTTCAACAATATTATAAGGATAAACCATACACCATGCAAATAAGCATTCACAAAATAATAGATTTTAAAGAAAAACTTCCAATAATAACCACATGCTATCATATTGCAAAATCTACCAATTTAACAAAATAGGCATAGAAAATTACCACTTATCCATGCTTTCATGTACAACATCAACCAATACGCATAATCACATACTTCATTTACACAATTGAGTCATCTTAAAATAAAATCAGCACAATCTAGCATATTAGGCAACAAATAACAAGAATTTAACTCACAAAGGCATAAGAATGGATGGATTAGAGACCCCTACCTCTTAAGATGCAAAACTCCCAAAATGGGTCCCAAATTCAAAATCCCTAGGATACACCAAATGAGAAATTTCTTATATCAATGAGTAGATCTCGCCGTGCTCTTTGTTTTTGCCGCAAACGGCACCCAAAAATTCCAAAGGATGAGAGATTAAAGCTTTGATGAGAAAAAAAAAAATAAAAATAAATAAATAAACCTAAGAATGAGAGGGATAAGAGAACTTACGGGGAGAGAGAGTTTTTGAGGCCAAAGTGGCCTTTAGGCCACACAAAACATATTAGTGGTGGGTCCCACCACTAAGAATCTCATTTTTCATTTTCTTTTTCCACCACACACTTATATGCATATAAACTATACAATAAAATCATATGAAACACATAAAAATAAAGTGAATGAAATGCAAATGAACCCCACTAAAACTTCCGTACATGACAATGTCGATAGTGGGTCCCACACGGGACTGGTATGCTCTTGTCTTGCCGTAGTTGTATTAACACCCAAAGTTGCAATAAAAGTGTGGCCAGGTTTAAATTTATAAAGAGCCACTACTACCTCTAACTACTAATATAGCTAGGGTGAGTAGGGATCGTCCCAAGGGATTGGGGGCTATATTAATATGGAAACAAGGTTAGATTAGTAGGTCGAGTGATCAAAAGATCGTTTGATTCGTTAATTAAACTACAATATAAATGAATTCAATACTAAATAACTAAAGTAAATAAAAGGGAAGAAAACAAGAGAGAGAGGTCTTAGGATCTAGAGGTCACCACTAAACATCACCATTCTAGACACTCAATGTATAATGAATGAGGGGAAACATGTGTTGTAATACAATAAGGTGTGATTGATTAAATCAACAAGCAACCTAATGAATAGCACAATATATCAAACTAAGCCATTATTCCTTCCTTTAAGCTCTCAATCAGCACACTAACAAGTTAGAAAATTATACTACTTGCATTTATAAGTATGGAACATCAAACAACAAGCATGGATTGTCCTCACATCTAAGAAAGTAAAACAACTATGCTATTTCTAAGCTAAGGACATGAAAATTAAACTAATTAAACAAAGGTAGAAGCACAATCCATCGAGAAATGAGTATGAACCATCAAACAAACCACAAGAGTATTCTATTTAAGCACTATGCCTTGACAATCTCTAGATTTATAGCATCAATACAAATAAACATGCATCAATATCACTAAACCAAGAGATAAACACATGAACACCTACTTTAGCATACATACACATATGGATAGAATGAAATGATCAATTCGAAGTATTAATCAACACAAATCATTGTAACAACAAGATTCATATATAAATCAAGTGTAAAGACAATATTACAACACAAATCCCCTCAAAATACAAAGCATTAAGGTCTAGAAGGCATGCTTAGGGCTAACTCTAGCCCCGAGAAGATGTTAGCCACTCATTAATGTAGTTATCCAACCCTCAAGGGCCATCTCCATGGTAGAAATGCTCTTCTTCTTGATGGAAACCCAAGAAGAATGGAAGAACTCCCAAAATAGTGTATGTCTCTCTAAGCTCTATCCTCCTTTCCAAGATATATGATTCTATTGAGATATATGAGTTATGATGTAAAAATGGCTCAAAATCCTTATATAGGAAGCTCAAGTGTGACACCCAATGGTCAGGTCTCGTGCACTAGGGTCCCTTCAATGATTGCACCACAAACCATCTTTTCATGAGCTGGACTCTGTTTTTTTTTTAACTTAAGAAGGTTCGATCGATCAAATTCAGATGAGATCGATTGAACTGTGGCCAAATCCATCGAAGTTAGGCCAGATCGATCAATCCTTGGCGTTGCCTTTTTGGAATACGACAAATCTCTAAGATATTTTGGGATATTTTAGGGAAAAGACAAAAGTGGTAGGTGAGGATAAGATCAAGGAAGTTCGATCAATCTGAAGAAAGTTGGATAGATCGAAGATGAAAATTCTTTGAGGATAAGGACAAGGGGTCTGATCCATCTTGGTGATGTGAGATTGATCGAAAATATTCATAATCGATCGAAGATTGCTGATTTCCACCACTGTGCTTCCACCTTGCTCCATTCTTCCATTCAGCTTAAGATTGCTTCTTTTATACTCTCATTTGGCAAAATTGACTTATTTTGGGGATAAGTACCTAAAAATGGCAATAACATGAAATTAGTCTAAAACGGGAAACTAAGATAGATAAAGGTCCTAGAATACTCGAGCTTAAAGGGTTTAAATGTGCACTTTTCAGCGCTCATCACACTCCTAAACTTAAATATTGCTAGTCCCTAACAATGAACTATAAAGTAAATGAATGAAATAAACATCTATACAAGTATGAACTAGAAAGCAATAAATGGATAACGCCACTTTCATAGGGAACACGATTGCATTTAGCACATGCAACAAGCCTTTTAAACCCCTAGGTTTCTCCTAGTGAACGAGTGAAGTCTTGTGAGGGTTTCCAGAAATGATACCCACAAACATGAAGCTCATTCTCACAAAAGAGGCACCAATATTGCAAACAAGCATCGGGAGAAAACTACCTCAAGTATGCAATTTTTTAACCATTTCCAAGCAATCTCCCAAAGTCTCAACATTAAGCAAATAAGTATGGTCCTCCACATATCAAGAAAATGATCATGCAAATCAAAACAACTCTAGAATCCTTTTTGAGTGGACCGGCATCAAATATGTTGCTATCTAAGCCAACTAAAGAAATAATCACATCTTTACCCTCAAACTAGCACACAAATCTAGTACCGATCATCAAGACAAAGAGTGGACCTTTTATTAAAGCTTTATTGATCTAGGTGCGCTTATTCTTTTCACTCATTTTTTTTTTCTTTGTTTTTTTTCTAATCCTAAGGATCAAAGATGGAAGCATAGTGTAATGTGTTGATCTATTAAGCTTTCTAGCGATCCATGAGGTCAAGCGTTAGGTCAATGACTCCCAAACCAGACAGCTTTAGGGCATTAAGTGTTCAAACACCCCTAAGGACTTACAAGCTCAAATCAACTAGGCTTCAAATCAAAACAATCTCCATCTAATCATTTCCCACTTCTCACCTTTTGAGAGAAGTCCTCACTTTTTTATTACTTTTGCAACTTCTTCTTCTTTTTTTCAATTATTAACTTAGAGTTTAGGCCCTTCACCTTTCAGCATGAGAAATTCAGTGCTTGATGAGGCTAGAATCCCAGCTACTCAATGAAAAGGGTTTGTTATTCACCTTTATCAAGAATGAAAGCTTTCAATGCACTACTAGCCCAATTAGGATATAACCAATTCAATAGTTAACAAAGCATGTACCCTACAAATGAATACTAGTGTGCACCTGTACTAATGTAGAATCCTAAAGTGAATCTCAAAACAATCACAAAATCAAGATGATGTGGACCACAAATGCAAGCAAGATATCAATCTTTTGAAAAATTTACTCCTAAATGGCATCCACAAGGCATACAAGGAGTATTGGACTCTCAAGTCAAACAATTTTTAAATTTTAATTAATATAGTCCTCAAAAGATCAAAATCATAGCTAGTCATGGACCAATCATAGAAAATCCCTCAAATACACAAGTCATGCTCAAAATTTTGAATTTAAAGCAAACACTGCAAATAACACCCAGTACCCCCAAACTTAAACGGAATAGTGTCCTCAATGTGCAAAGAGAACAAAGGAAATTGTATACCAGTGCAGCTAAGGCAAAGAATGGCCAGGACACAAGTATCCAAAGTGGGCGGTACAATCCCCCCCCCCCCCCTAAACTTGGAATTGACTGCGGTCCTAAAAAGATGGCACTGGGATAAAAACTAATCAGATAACAAAGGGGATAATAATAGTGTACAGTGAACATGCAAGTGTAAATGGGAAAATAAATGAACTAAAGAAAGAGGAAAAATGATGGTCATGAAAAATTTGGGTAACACTCTCTCACTAAAATCACTGGAATGCACCTGATAATAGAGTCAAGAACAGATAGATGTATCAATATAAGAATCTGACATCCAAACATAGCATGCATAGAAAGAGAAAAATAATGTACAGTACACCATAGTATCAAGGCCAACAAACTAGCCACAAAAATAATAGTATCAATATAATTGTAAAGTATCACAGATATATAAATGAGGGTAGAGAGATAGAGAGATCAGGCAGAGGAGGTCAGGCGAGCGTGGCATGATCCTCGGATATCTCTGGATAAATCCTGCAACGCAGCCATGATGTCTAAGTGGAGAGTAGTCACGTCAGTGCTGAGGGAGGCCACATCTGACTAAAGAGAGACAACCGCATCCTCTAAGGTCTGTATACGCTCTCCTAGGCCAGGTGTCGGAACTGGAGCATCAAGGATGACTAGGTCATGAAACTAATGTACATCCTGAGCTTACTCCTAAGAGTGTAATGGCGACCCTGCCAGAGAGTGATGTGGTGACTCCTCTAGAGGCTCACGCTCTAAATCTATGTCTATATATGCATCCGCAACCGCCGGTGGGTCTGCTGGATCATGCTCTACTGCTGCTGCCTACTCTACCATTGCTGCCTCTACAGCCTCCTCCACTACCAAGATGGCCTCCTACTCTAAGCTCCTGATAAGAGCATTATAGCTCTTATTCCAATCCTTCTTGCCATAGTGGTAAGCCCCTAACTCAGTATGCTCCTCTGGGTGAAAGGGATAGTGCTGGTCCTGGAGGATCTGTGTAATAAGGTGCCCAAAGGGGAGGAAAGTGGCTCACCTAGGCTTAGCCTTGCTAATGTAACTCGCGTATAACCTCATCATAACACTCCAAATAAATGCAAGAACAGAGAACCAATAGCCTGTATAGAAGGCATAGAGGGTTGCAAGAAAGTCTGAGAGCCGCTGGATCTTATGGCCTGCCATAAATACGTTTCGGTACAAAATCGAATCGAAGAACCAAAGATCATCGGGCAGATAAGTCCTCGTGGTAAATGTCTCACCATCATTATAGTGGCTAGTCAAAGCAACGACCATATCTGCATCAGAGGGCCGCCTGAGAATAGGATAATGAAGGCCGAGAGGGCAGACATGCGGGCATCGAGAGGAAGTGGCCAATGACTCAACAGTGATGTGGATGACGTGGCCATCAATAGTAGTCCGCAGCTCCGATAGGTATCGGGGCCGGCCGGAGGTTCTAGAAGAACACCCAAACAATCCTCGGGTAGACTGGATAAGTGACTGGAGCAAAAATGTCTAAAATGCCCCGCCAGTCAATATCATCAAATGTCGCCCAGGTCAAAACTAATTAGGAAAAGAAGGCAATGTTGAAGACCAACTCATGCACCACCTGAAGGCGTGTATATCTCCTACTAGGTCTATCTCGGATCTGGCCTGGCAGTGTTGGTGGTGGTAAATGAGGTGGTATATGCTCAGCCTCATTAGAAGAAGATGATGCAGAAGCAAAAGACTGTAGTTTGGTAAAGACTGAGCTGTAGCTAGCTCTAGAGCTGGGTCCTAAGCGTGGGAAGGCTTTGCTGGCTCCTCTATCCACTGTCTCACTCTGCACTCATACTGCCTACGGGCGACAGTCTTTATTCGAGTCATGGCCTACAAAAAGAAAAGAAAACTTACAGATGAAGACAGTACAGGAATAAAGAATTGAAGTACAATATATAGAAACATATATGTCAAGTAGGATAGACAACTCAGAATAATTGACATGAATTTATGCAAGTTGTAATGCAGCTAGGTATAGACAATGAATAAGTGAAACATACTAAATATGACAGAATAAAATGCACCCAATGTGGAAAACACAGGCATTGGGCAAATATAAGATAGCATGGAACACAAAAATGGCATATGAAGTGGATATGCAAATCTGTGATGTTCGATCGATCATGAAAAGATGAGATCGATCCAAGTTGGATCGATCAGGAATTGAGTGAGATCGATCTTTCTCTGATCAATTAGAGAAAAACGTGATCGATCAAACTCTGCAAAAATACAAAAAGTCACAGATCTGTGATATGGACAACACGGGGGACACCGAAGCAAGCTTGTGGGTCCCTCTACACTTCAACACATCAAGATTAGTCATTTATGTAGGCACGTGACCCCCGAAAAGAAAATCGGAACAAATATATACAAATATATATATACATATATATACACATGCTTTGATGATCAAAAACGGCAACAATGGAACATGGCAACCCTAAATTTAAACATAGCAACATCAAGAACATATAGATTGAAGTTCAAAAATAAAAATACAACTCAAAACTTACCAAAAATCAATGAGAGAAGTGGAAACCAAGAGAAAATGAGAAGATTTAAAGTGAAGAAGAGTTTGGAAGCTTATGGAAGGTCGCCGGAGACTCGCCGGAGGTGAGAGAGATGATGAGCAGCTGTGGAAGAAGTTAGGGTCGAAGATCGATCTTGAAATCGATCCAAATGACCCTTCACTTCTATTTTTAAAAACTGTTTCCAACGAGTTCAATCAATCACCTAGAAATCAAATCGATCGAACATAGATCAATCAGGAAGAAACTCAGATCGATCGAATCCACAAAACGACACAATATTTTTGAAAATTTTTGAATTTTTGAAAATGAAACAAATTTCAAAATTAAAAATATTTTTGGAGTTTTTGGAAATTAAAACAAAACGTTTTTGGATTTTTGGAAAATAAATAAATAAAAATAAATAAAAATAAAAAAATAAAATAAAATGAAATAAAAGTAAAAATAAAATAAAATGTTTTTTGGATTTTTGAAAATAAAAAGAAATAATACAAATAAAAATAAAGAAAAATATTTCTTTGGATTTGTGAATTTTGAAAATAAAATATTTTTTGTTTTTGGTTTTTTTTTATATTTATAAAAATAATTAAATTAAATTAAAAACAAAATTTAAAAAGAAGTCAAAGTCAATAGGAGGCATTGAGATCGATCGAATATAGATTGATCAAAGTTCAATCGATCCAACAGGTGAAAACCTGTAGACAAGTTCGATCGATGCACAAAGAGGTGATTTTTCATGGGTTCAAAAAATTTTCTAAGTATGGAATGAAGATCGATCTGAGGAAAATCTCGATTGATCTTGGAACACTCAGATCGATCGGAAATGAAGTTCGCACGATACATAAAGAGCTGAAATATGCAGGAAAATTACGCTCGATGGGACAGAGAGATGATTGGATGCAGGGTTAGCAGTTCGATCGATCGAACCTCTTTCGAGATCGATCGAACAGGTACAAAATGCTTAATTTGAAAATAACAGTGCATGCATTCTCAACCAAATTCCTTATCAATGTGTATGAACCCAAACTATATTTAGACGACACAAGAAATGAAAGTTAAAATATAAATGAGGGAGGAACAGGGTTGTAAACCCTACGAAGCACTAGTCTTTAACGTCTCTAGCAAGATGTTGGGCTCTTTTAGTCCTGATCAAAAATCTTGTTGTGCATCTTCTCCTTGACGGGGTAAATGCCACTTTGAATCCCACTTTGAATCCCACCCAACAAATTGTTCCTAAAGAACTCGTTGGAATTGAATCAAAGGAGATTAACGGTCCTTTGTCTATGCAATTCTTAGGCTTCCATGCCCTTTCAAACTTTGTTTTTGAAACAACATTTTTAGAAATCCTATTGGAATATGAACTTTTGGAAATTTAACCTTTAAGCAACGACTCAACTTTGACAAGTTCATTTTCAACACACTTCTCTATAACACACACTTCTTCATGCTTATCCATTGAATTCGGGGTTGGATTAAAAATGTTCAACTTCACTTTCATATGTCCAAATGATATTTTCATTATCCCCGCCCTACAATTTATGTTGGCATTTGCGATTGCCAAGAAAGGACAACCAAGGATAACGGGAATTTGATTCTTGGGATTTGGGACCGGCTCCATGTCAATGACAACGAAATCAATGGGGAAGAAGAACTTATCAATCTTAATCAAAACATCCTCAATGATACCCCAGGGCTTTTGATGGATCGGTCGGCAAGTTCCAAAACTACCGATGTCGGTTTTAAGTCTTCTAAGCCTAATTTAACATATACAGAGTTAGGAAGAAGATTAACACTTGCTCCAAAGTCTAAAAGAGCCTGATTAATGTCATGGTCGCCAATGATGCAAGAAGTAGTAGGTGAATTGGGGTCCTTAAACTTTGGGAAAGTGTTGTGTTGCAAAATAGAGCATACTTGCTCGGTCAAAACCACTTTCTTTGGTGCTTGGCTCTTGTTCTTCCTTTTTTGGGTGCAAATATCTTTTAAAAACTTGGCATAAGCCGGAATTTGCTTAATTGCATCCAAAAGTGGAAGATTTATCTTCACTTGCCTAAATACTTCAATGATTTCATTCACTTTGGTATTTTGCTTATCAATGGAAATGGACCCTTTTAAGGCATCCGGAAATGGAGCTCTTGGCTCAAAGTCTTTTTCAAAATCTTTTGTCACAACATTTTCAGCACATGAATTCTTCAAATCATTGTTGAAATCATTTTTCAACATTTTCTCACAAAGATGATCATGCACATGCAATGAAAGAGGAATAGAATGTAAAACGGGATGGGTGTCAACTTTTGGTTACACCGGTTCACTCTCTTCATTGGAAACACCAATTTGATTATCCAAAATTTTCCCACTTCTCAAGGTCGTCACCGCATTGACATGTTCAATTGTGTGACCTTCATTGGTTTCTACAACGAATTGATGCTTTGGTGGGGCATTTAGAGGCATCTTCCTTTTCTCTCAAGCATTTAAGGTACTAGCTATTTGCCCGACTTGGGTTTCTAGCTTAGCAATGGATTGAGAATGAGAATGAAGCAATTCAGTGTTTGCCTCCAAAGCACCCAAAGATGTCAACACTTTCTCCTCAAAAGCGGGACTCCTAATGTTTCCTTGGGAATAAGATGATTGATTAGGAAAATGAGAGTTAGAAAATTGGTTTCCATGTGATGATTGAAAAGAAGATCTATAACCTTGGGAACCTTGGCTTTGCATTGGAGGTGGAACATACTTTCCTTGAAAACCTCCTTGGGGAGGGTTTAAGCCTTCCCCTTGGCTTTTCCAAGAGAAGTTTGGATGCTTCCTCCATCCGGGATTATAGTGTGAGCCATAGGGATTATTCCCTTGGTTGACAAATGCAACATTAACTTGTTTATGATGCTCACTTTGTGCATGCCCATGGGCACAATTGGAAGTAGTATATAAGACACTAAAACAAGTCATACAAGATTCATTAGATGCGTGATGATGAACATGATTAGGGGAGGAAGACACTTGATTTGCCGAATTGTGGTTGACCAAAAATTGATCAAACCTTTGAGTTAAAGATTTTACCTCAGTGGCTATGTCATTTGAATGTTCAACTTGGTATAAGCCGACATTCTTCCTTCCACCCAGAATTCTACCATTTTTAGAGGACAAAGATCTATGCATAGAATTTTCACTCATACTTTCATACAATTGCTAAACATCATTCTCATGTTTATCAAGGTAAGAACCACCCATAGATGCATCTACCATTCCTTTTTTATTATCCGGCAAACTTTCGAAGAAGTATTGGACTAATTTCCATTTAGGAATGTCATGATGTGGACATTTCCTAAGCAAATCATTAAATCTTTCCCATGCCTCATGAAATGGTGCGTCGCTACACTACAAGCTTAAGAGTGTGCATTAAGGCGAGGGCCAAGTTTTACATTTATAAAAGCCACTACTACCTTCACTAAAAATATAGTTAGGGTGAGTAGGGATCGTCCCAAGGGATTGGAGTCAAATTTGGTTGTGGAATCACTATTAGGGTTAGTAGGTCGAGTGATCAAACAAATGGTTGGTTGGTTGATTAAACTAGAGAGCAAATTAAACTAAATAACTGAATGCAATAAAGAGTAAGTAAGAGAGAGAGAACTTGGGGTTTAGAGGTCACCACCAAACAATACTTTTCTACACCCTTAACAAGTGACTAATGAGGGAAATGTGTGTTGCAATATTGATATGTGTGTGTGTTTGGTTAATTCAACTAGCAAGGGTGACCAATTAAGCATAAATTGTCTAATCAACATGTGAAAAGCACAATATATCTAACAATTAAGTATATATTGTCTTAATAGCATGTGAAAAGCACAATATATCTAGCAAGTCATTAATCCTTTCATTAAGCTCACAAGTCAAATACACCACAAGGTTAGAGACATATGTTACTTGCATTCAAAAGTATGGAACATCAAACAACAAGCATGGATTGTCCTCCCATCTAACAACTATACTACCACTACACTACAATTAAGCTAATGACATGAAATTAAACTAATTAAGCTAAGGGAGAGGCACAATCCATCAAGAAATAAGCATGAACCATCTAGAAAATTACAAGAGCATTCCATTAAGCACTATGTTTTGATAATCTCTAGATCTATGGTATCAATACACATAGACATGCATCAATAACATAAGAAATAGAAACAAACACATGAACATATATTCTAGCATACATAGACATATGGATAGAATGAAATGATCAATTGGAAGCATTAAACCACATAAATCATTGAATAAACAAGATCTATATATATAAAAGTGCCAAAACATGTATTACAACACTAATCCCTCAATAATACACAAAATCAAGATGTAGAAAGCATGTTTGGGGCTAACTCTGGCCCCAAGAGGATGTCTGGCCACTCATGGTAGTGCTTCTCCAACCCTCAAGGGCTAACTCCATGGTAGAGATTTGCTCCTTAGTTGATGAAGAGTCTCCAATGGTTTCTCTAGCCTCTTCCTCTTCTAAGCTTGCTCTCCAAGAGTTCTTACAAGGTATGATATGATATGATGTGATATGATGTAAAAAGTAATCCTTATCCTTATATAGGTAGGTCAAATGACACCCAAAATAAGCTGGAGTCGTGCATAAAATATTCCCTAATGATTGGATAAAGGATAACTTTTTGTAAGCTGGAAATTTAACTTTTTCGCACTGGAGGAAGTTCGATCGATCGATCGAACCTTGGACTTGGATCGATCGAACATGCCTGAGATCTATCGAACTGAAACTGGATCGATCCTCAATGGCGGCGCTTTTTGGATAAAAACAAATTTGAGATATTTTGAAGATATTTTTGGGAAAGGGACAAAAGTGGTTGGTAGGGTGGTATAACTAGATAAGATCAATCATTTGGATAAGGACAAGGTAGTTCAATAGATCGAAAAATGATGTTGGATCGATCGAACTTTTGAGATCTTTGAAAATGTCATCATGGCTCTGATCCATCTTGAAGTGCTGAGATCGATCATGTTGGATCGATCGAACTTTGATCTGAGATCAATCGAAGATGTTGATTTCCACCTTTTTCTTCCTTTTACTTCCACTTGGCTCCTTTCTTTGATTCATCCCAAAATTGCTTCATTTCTGCTCTTATTTGGCTGAGTTAGCTTATTTTTAGGAAAAGTGCCTGAAAATGGAAATAATACGAAATCAATCTAAAATGGTAAAGTAAGATAGATAAAGGTACTAGAATACCTAAGCTTAAGGGGTTTAAATACACAATTTTCAGTGCTCATCATGAAACAATTCCCTTTCCCCTTGAGAAAATTCACTAATGGAAGTTCTCATAGCATTGGTCTTTGATACCGGGAAGTATTTCTTCAAGAACTCTTGTTACATTTCTACCCATCGAAAAAGGCCTAAGATTGTTGAACCAATATTTTGCTTTGTCCTTAAGTGTAAAAGGAAAATGTTTAAGTCTTAACACTTCTTCTGGCATGTCCGTATATTTCACGGTGGAACACACTTCAAGAAACTCATCTAAATGCTTGTACGATTCTTCACTTGGAAGTCCATGATAGTTAGGAAGCATTTGAATGGTTTGCGGTTTAATCTCATAATGGTGTACTCTAAATGGGGGCAATTGAATACATATCAGTGCATTGTATTCATTTGGAACATAATGATCATGCAAAGCAATGGGAAGTGATGAGCACTGAAAAATGCGCATTTAAACCCGTTAAGCTTAAGCATTCTAGTACCTTTATCTATCTTACTTTGCCGTTTTAGACTTATTACGTGTTATTTATATTTTCAAGCACTAATCCCAAAATTGAGCTAACTCAGCCAAATAAGAGCTTAATTGAAGCAATCTTGAGATAAACCAAAGGAGGGAGCAAAGTGGAGAAAGAAAGGAGCAAAAAGGAATCAAAGTTGTGCAGCTGAAAAGTTTGATCGATCCAACTTAGAGTTCGATCGATCGAACATCTATGATCGATCACAGTACTTCTCGATAGATCCAACCTTGGCCTTTGCTGAAATTCCAAGTTCGATCGATCCAACATCACCTTCGATCGATCGAACCCTATTTTGTCCTATTCAAATGATTGATCTTATCCACAGCTGTACGCCTACCAACCACTTTTGTCCTTTTCCCCATAAATATCTTCGAAATATCTCAGCCTTGTCCTTATCCGGAGGAGTCAGACCACTTCGATCGATCCAAGATGCAATTCGATCGATCGAACCCATCTTTGATCGATCCAAGTTAAGGTTCGATCGATCGAACTTCCTCCAGTGAGAAAAAGTTAAAGTCCAGCTCATTTATTCCGTCCTTCATCCAATCATTGGAGAATATGCCTTGCACGACCACAACTCATCATAGGGTGTATTTGACCTACCTATATAAGGAATATGATACACTTTTTGGAGAGGCTCTAGAGTCTCTTGTCACACATTGAAAATCATCTTGGAGGCTATTCTTGGAGAGGAGGAAGGAGGGAAGCTAGAGCACCATTGGAGGAGATCTTCACCAACAAAGAGCAGCCATGGAGTTAGCCCTTGAGGGTTAGATCATCACTACCATGAGTGGCTAGACATCCTCTTGGGGCTAGAGTTAGCCCCAAGCATGCTTTCTATACTCTAATCTTGTGTATTATTGAGGGATTAGTGTTGTATGATACATCTTGATATTCATGTATATATAAATCTTGATTATTTCATGGTTTGTATGGTTTAATGCTTCCAATTGACTATTCTATTCTATCCATATGTCTATGTATGCTAGAGTAGGATATTCATGTGCTTATCTCTAGATTTAGTGTTTTTGATGCATGTCTATGTGTATTGATGCTATAGATCTAGAGATTATCAAGATGATATGCTTAATGAATGCTATTTTGGTTCATTTGATGGTTTATGCCTATTCTTGATGGTTTGTGCCTCTCCCCTAGTCTAGATAGCTTTATTTTCATGCTAGTAGTGTAGATTTAGTGTAGTGGTAGTGTAATGTTAGATGGGAGGACAATCTACTCTTGATGTTTGATGTTCTATGCTTGTAAGTCCAAATGGCATATTCCTCTAATATTGTGTTGTATGTGGATTGTGAGCTTAATGAAGGATTAATGACTAGTTATGATATGCTATATCTTTTACATGTGTTTAGACAATTTATTCCTCTCCCAACAGATATTTTGTACCTCTCACATGATGTTTAGATAATGCATGTTTAACTAAGTCATCCTTATGGATTGCTTGGACTATGAGCTTAATGAAAGGTTCAATGACTTGATTTGATATTTTGTTCTCTTCACATGATGTCTAGACAATATATTCCTCTACCAATAGATGTATTGTGGCCTCACACATGTTGATTGAGACAATTTGCACTTGTTGAGTCACCCTTACCAATTGAATGTCTTTTACACACACAACATTGTTGCAACACATTCATTTCCCTCATTAGTCACTTGATTATGGTTTGGAATAGTATTGTTTGGTGGTGATCTCTACACCCCAAGACCTTTCCTTTTTACTTACTCTTTATTTTATTGCATTTTAATTGCAATCATTTGGTACGCTAGAGTCGAAGTTGAAATTCCAACACGTATAATCCCTTGGGACGATCCCTACTCACTCTTGCTACGTTAGTAGTGGTGTTGGTAGTGGTTTTTATAAATTTTAATTTGACATAAAAGGCTTTTCTTGAACCACACATTCACTACATTTAGTTTGGCGTATTGGAACGGCTGCCGTCAGATTTTGGCACCGTTGCCGGGGATTAACGGTTTTGTTGGAATTAAACTAGACAATATTGTTCATTAGATTGCTTCTATTTTTATTTTATTTTCCATTGTATATTCTTTTCTCTTGATTCTCATTATTATTTGTTCAATTAGGTACTTGACTACAAGGAAGGCGAACTTTGGAACTTAAAACAATCATTGGAGCTTAAAAGCTAAATTTGGAGTTGAAGTGCTAAAGGACCATTGTGTGCAATTCTTGGCACTCTTGTATTTTAATTGTTTCACTTCTTTGTATGCTTGTGATAGCCCTTGTTGAGGCTCATTTTATTGCTAAATTTTTGTCCAAGCATAGGCCCTTGTTGAGGCCAATTTTTTCTTGCATTTGGGTTTTAATTGTGAATGGAGGAATTGTTTGATCCAAGTTTGGGGGGGAATTACATCCCTTCACCTTATGCTCCTCCATCACATTTTAATCCTTATGAGATTGAGTCCAATTCATTTCATGCATCATCTTATTATGGACTTGATCACTCATTTAATCCTTCTTATGACTATTTCCCTCCACCACCATTTTATGATGAATCAATTCCACCATCTTCTAAGTACTCACCCGGATTTGAAGAAAAAGTGTTAGCTTTACTTGATGTGCATATTTCACACACTTCACTTATTAATTCTCATTCTCAAGCTTTAGCCAACTTAGAAGCTCAAGTTGAGCAAATTACAAATACTCTTTCTCATCAAGAGGAGGAGGAAGAGGCAAATGAAAAAATAGCAAGAACTTTAATGTATATAGATGAGGATGATGAGAGTGAGGAGAATGAAACAAGTGAGCTAATGCCTAGCACTCTATCTTGTATAGAGGAGGAAGTGGCAAGTGAGTTAGTGGCTAATCCAATAGAACATAACATGATTAATGAGGACTTTCCTTGTTTTGATTATGATTTTATCTATGATATGGCTACTCTAGAGAGTGAGGAGATGTTGACCACACTTGAGGTAGGAGAGAAGGAGGAGGAACTTGTTGAAGAGGGCCTTCCTTCTATTATCTCTAATGACCCTCTTGAGGAATGTCTTTTGGAAATGTATAAAAATTGTGGTTTTGACTTTAAAAGCTCTAAAAATGAAATAAACTCTCTAATGGACTCCTTAGCTTACTTAGAAGGTGAGGAAATGGTAATTTATGAGGAGGAGAAAAGGGATGAAGAGAGGGTGTTTCTTATTAATCCAAATGAGTCTTTGAAAGACAATGCCTCACCAATTATCAATATGGATGATCATTTGAATGTGTTTCAAGAACACAACAAAGAGGCAAGCCTAACTATGATTGATTTTGTTTTCAAGACCGTGGATGAAAGGAACAATATCATCTCTTTTATTTATTTTCAAGTCATTCTTTTGGAGGATGATTTTATTGTCATAAGTGGGACATTAAACGAGAAAAGTGAAAAGAGGGTCAATAAGGATGTTTCATATCCAGTTTTTGATTCATTTGATTAGTGAGTTGACCTAACGTCTTGCTAGAGACGTTAAACACTAGTATTCGTAGAGTTTCACAACTCTATTCCTCCCTCATTTCTTTTTATTTTTCATTCTTGTGTACATTCTTCCATCTATTTTTCAAATTTTCATTCTTGTTACCATCATTGGGGCTTAGCATAGGATTTTCTGCACTTTCAGTTCAAAATTAGGCATTTGGTGCCAGTTCGATCGATCACAAGAGCACCTTCGATCGATCGAACATTGGTTCGATCGATCCAACTATGGACTCGATCGATCCAGCTCTCATTTTGCACCCAACACTTAGAAAAATTTTGGACCTGCATCCAAATTCCAAAATGCATGCTCTCGGGATCTCCAAATTTTCAAAAGTTCGATCGATCGTAAACCATTTCAATCGATCGAACTACCTTTCGATCAATCCAACATGTGGTTCGATCGATCATGAGTCCCAACACTTAGAAAAATTTTCAGGCCTCATCCATTTTTCAAAAATGCATGCTCTCGGGATCTCCAAAATTTTACATGTTCGATCGATCAAATTTCGTCTCGGATCGATCACAGCCATGTTCAATCGATCGAATTTCATCTTCGATCGATCACAGCTTTGCCCCTTTGACCCTTTCACTTTTTGACTTTTTCCTATTTCTATTTTTATTTTATTTTATTTTTTTATTTTATTTTATTTCATTTAGTTACCTCTCTCTCTTGACTAAAAAAAAAAAAAAATGAAAAACAAAAAGTAAGAATATTTTGTATATACTTGCATTGTACATATTCTTTTTATTTTTTTTTTTTGCATTGTACATGTTCCTATTCATTTCTTGCATTGCACATATTGTTTTTCATTTCTTACATTGAACATATTCTTTCATTACATTTTGCCTTATTTAATTTTCTTTTTATATTTTGTTCATGCATTTTATTCTTTGTTTTTCTTGCATTTTGTATATACTTGCTTTCATTAAATGAAAAATATAAAAAGATTCATCATTGTGCCCTTATGTGTAGTCATGCATACTTTATGCTTTAGTTAGGGCTTGATCTTATATCTCTCTTGCATCATGTGTTACATTGCCTTAGAATGCTTGATTTGATTATTCTTATCCCATTTGATATTTGATGTGAGTTTGCTAGCGTGGTTATTCAAGTAGGTTGTTGACTCCAAGTTTGGGGGAGACGTCTTTCGAATTGGATCATGACCGGGCTTCATGTCTACACCACCACGGTATACTCTTTCAATTTTTTTTCCATTGTTCTCATTGCACATTGAGGACAATGTGCGGTTTAAGTTTGGGGGTAAGGTGTCTTGTTGCATTCTACTTAAGATTTGAGCTTTAAATGCATGATTGAGATTTGAGATTGATGTTAGCTATGATTTTGATCTTTTGAGGACTATAGTGCTTAAAATTTAAAAATTGCTTGACTTGAGAGTCCAATACTCCTTGTATGCCTTGAGGATGCCATTTAGGAGTAAATTTTTCAAAAGATTGATATCTTGCTTGCACTTGCGGTCCACATCATCCTGAATTTGTGATTGTTTTGAGATTCATTCTAGGATTCTACACTAGCACCGGCACACGCTAGCATTCATTTGTGGGGTACATGCTTTGTTGATTATTGAATTGGTTATATCCCAATTGGGCTAGTAGTGCATTGAAAGCTTTCATTCTTGATAAAGGTGGATAACAACCCCTTTTCATTGAGTAGCCGGGATTCTTGCCTCATTAAGCAGTGAACTTCTCGTGCCGAAAGGTGGATGGCCCAAACTCTAGGTTAATAATTGAGTTCAAAAAAAAAAAAAAAAAGTTGCAAAAGTAATAAAAGTGAGGACTTCTCCCAAAAGGCGAGAAGTGGGAAATGATTAGATGGTTGTTGTCTTGATTTGTAGCCTAGTTGATTTGAGTTTGTAAGTCCGTAGGGGTGTCTTAACACCTAATGCCCTAAAGCCATCTGGTTTGGGAGTCATTGACCTAACGCTCGCTACATGAATCTTCTAGAAAGCTTAAGAGATTAACACATTGCACAATATTTCCATCTTTGATCCTCAATAAAAAATAAAATAAAATAAAAAAAAAATAGAGTGAAAAGAATAAGCGCACCTAGAAAAATAAAGCTTTAATAAAAGGTCCACTCTCTTATCTTGATGATCAGTACTAGATTTGTGTGCTAGTTTGAGGGTAAGGATGTGATTACTTCTCTAGTTAGCTAAGATAGTAACACACTTGATGCCGGACCTCTCACATGGATTCTAGACTTGTTTCGATTTTCATGATCATTTTCTTGATGTGTGGAGGACCATGCTTGCTTGTTTGATGTTGAGATTTTGGGACATTGCTTGGAAACGGTTGAAAAATTGCATACTTGAGGTAGTTTTCTCCCAATGCTTGTTTGCAATATTGGTGCCTCTTTTGAAAGAATGAGCTTAATGTTTGTGGGTACCATTTCTGGAAACCCTCACGAGACTTTACTCGTCCACTAGGGGCAACCTAGGGGTTTAAAAGGCTTGTTGCATATGCTAAATGCAATCGTGTTCCCTACGAAAATGGTGTTATCATTTTACTTGCTTTCCAGTTTATACTTGTATAGTTGTTTATTTCATTCCTTTACTTCTTAGTTCATTACTAGAGACTAGCAATATTTAAGTTTGGGGGTGTGATGAGCACTGAAAAGTGCGCATTTAAACCCGTTAAGCTTAAGCATTCTAGTACCTTTATCTATCTTACTTTGCCGTTTTAGACTTATTAAGTGTTATTTATATTTTCAGGCACTAATCCCAAAATTGAGCTAACTCAGCCAAATAAGAGCTTAATTGAAGCAATCCTGAGATAAACCAAAGGAGGGAGCAAAGTGGAGAAAGAAAGGAGCAAAAAGGAATCAAAGTTGTGCATCTGAAAAGTTCGATCGATCCAACTTAGAGTTCGATCGATCGAACATCTATGATCGATCACAGTACTTCTCGATAGATCCAACCTTGGCCTTTGCTGAAATTCCAAGTTCGATCGATCCAACATCACCTTCGATCGATCGAATCCTATTTTGTCCTATTCAAATGATTGATCTTATCCACAGCTGTACGCCTACCAACCACTTTTGTCCTTTTCCCCATAAATATCTTCGAAATATCTCAGCCTTGTCCTTATCCGGAGGAGTCAGACCACTTCGATCGATCCAAGATGCAATTCGATCGATCGAACCCATCTTTGATCGATCCAAGTTAAGGTTCGATCGATCGAACTTCCTCCAGCGAGAAAAAGTTAAAGTCCAGCTCATTTATTCCGTCCTTCATCCAATCATTGGATAATATGCCTTGCACGACCACAGCTCATCATAGGGTGTATTTGACCTACCTATATAAGGAATATGATACACTTTTTGGAGAGGCTCTAGAGTCTCTTGTCACACATTGAAAATCATCTTGGAGGCTATTCTTGGAGAGGAGGAAGGAGGGAAGCTAGAGCACCATTGGAGAAGATCTTCACCAACAAGGAGCAGCCATAGAGTTAGCCCTTGAGAGTTGGATCATCAATACCATGAGTGGCTAGACATCCTCTTGGGGCTAGAGTTAGCCCCAAGCATGTTTTCTATACTCTAATCTTGTGTATTATTGAGGGATTAGTGTTGTATGATACATCTTGATATTCATGTATATATAAATCTTGATTATTTCATGGTTTGTATGGTTTAATGCTTCCAATTGACTATTCTATTCTATCCATATGTCTATGTATGCTAGAGTAGGATATTCATGTGTTTATCTCTAGATTTAGTGTTTTTGATGCATGTCTATGTGTATTGATGCTATAGATCTAGAGATTATCAAGATGATATGCTTAATGAATGCTATTTTGGTTCATTTGATGGTTTATGCCTATTCTTGATGGTTTGTGCCTCTCCCCTAGTCTAGATAGCTTTATTTTCATGCTAGTAGTGTAGATTTAGTGTAGTGGTAGTGTAATGTTAGATGGGAGGACAATCTACTCTTGATGTTTGATGTTCCATGCTTGTGAGTCCAAATGGCATATTCCTCTAATATTGTGTTGTATGTAGATTGTGAGCTTAATAAAGGATTAATGACTAGTTATGATATGTTGTATCTTTCACATGTGTTTAGACAATTTATTCCTCTCCCAATAGATATTTTGTACCTCTCACATGATGTTTAGATAATGCATGTTTAACTAAGTCATCCTTATGGATTGCTTGGACTATGAGCTTAATGAAAGGTTCAATGACTTGATTTGATATTTTGTTCTCTTCACATGATGTCTAGACAATATATTCCTCTACCAATAGATGTATTGTGGCCTCACACATGTTGATTGAGACAATTTGCACTTGTTGAGTCACCCTTACCAATTGAATGTCTTTTACACACACAACAATGTTGCAACACATTCATTTCCCTCATTAGTCACTTGATTATGGTTTGGAATAGTATTGTTTGGTGGTGATCTCTACACCCCAAGACCTTTCCTTCTTACTTACTCTTTATTTTATTGCATTTTAATTAATTCTTTTCTAGAAGTAATCAACCAACCCAACTCTCTTTTGCAATCATTTGGTACGCTAGAGTCGAAGTTGAAATTCCAACACGTATAATCCCTTGGGACGATCCCTACTCACTCTTGCTACGTTAGTAGTGGTGTTGGTAGTGGTTTTTATAAATTTAAATTTGACATAAAAGGCTTTTCTTGAACCATACATTCACTACATTTAGTTTGGCGTATTGGAACGGCCGTCGTCAGGAAGATTCCCAACCGGTGGTGCTAAATGAACACCGTGATTAACTTGAACCATGGGAGGTTGTGGAGCAAAAATTGGCCGAGGCATTGCCAATGGAATTTGGCCTTGTTGTTGTGGTGGGATGAATGGTCTAGGTATGCCTAATGGTACTTGGATGTTGTCATGATGCACATTAGGGTGGAGGATGCCTTGTTGGTTTATGTGACCAAAGTCCTCCACATGGTCGTCATGTTGCTCCTCTATTAATGAAATGGAGTGTTAAGAACTACCTCTTCCCCTAGGATTTTGAACAACCGGTTCAAGATGCAAATTAGGAGGGACAAGAGTAAGATTTAATGACCTACGACCATGCATACACTAGCAAAACAAATAACAGGTAATCAATCAAATAGAAATCACTTCGCCCTCACAACAAATCAATCAACAAATCTCCACATACAATGATTCCATACCCCATGCTTGAACAATATGCAAAGAAAAGTAAATTGCCTCCACGTGGGCCGACGATTTAACTAAAGATTGAGTTAGAAAGATCTCACAAAGGGTCCTTAAGCAACTTCAATTCATTTTTCAATTTTTCCGCTTAGCTTTGCAATTTTTAGATTTTAGCCTTTTTCTGCTTAGCTTCGCCCCTTGCTTTTCAATTCTCCTTTGCTTAACTTCCTTGCTCAATTCACCTAGCCAAATAAGAACAAACACAATAAATAACTAGAAAGAAAATAAAGTAAAGACACGATCAAAAGAGTACTAATTCATAATTGTTTCCAAAATACGGCATTGCCAAATCAATCCCCAGCAACGGCGCCAAAACTTGGTGTGCTCTTGTCTTGCCGTAGTCGTATTAACACCCAAAGTTGCAATGAAAGTGTGGTCAAGTTTAAATTTATAAAGAGCCACTACTACCTTTAACTACTAATATAGCTAGGGTGAGTAGGGATCGTCCCAAGGGATTGGGGGCTATGATAATATGGAAACAAGGTTGGATTAGTAGGTCGAGTGATCAAAAGATTGTTTGTTTCGTTAATTAAACTATAATGTAAATGAATTCAATACTAAATAACTAAAGTAAATAAAAGGGTAGAGAACACCAGAGAGAGGTCTTGGGATTTAGAGGTCACCACTAAATATCACCATTCTAGACACTCAATGTATAAACTAAGCCATTATTCCTTCTTTTAAGCTCTTAATCAATACACTAACAAGTTAAAGAATTATACCACTTGCATTCATAAGTATGGAATATCAAACAACAAGCAAGGATTGTCCTCACATCTAAGAAAATAAAGCAACTACACTACTTCTAAGCTAAGGACATGAAAATTAAACTAATGTAGAGGTACAATCCATCAAGAAATGAGTATGAACCATCAGACAAACCACAAGAGTATTCTATTTAAGTACTATGCCTTGACAATCTCTAGATTTATAGCATCAATACACATAGGCATGTATTAATATCACTAAACCAAGAGATAAACACATGAACACCTACTTTAGCATACATAGACATATGGATAAAATAAAATGATCAATTGGAAGTATTAATCAACACAAATTATTGTAAGAACAAGATTCATATATAAATCAAGTGTCAAGACAACATTACAACACAAATCCCCTCAAAATACAAAGCATTAAGGTTTAGAAGGCATGCTTAGGGCTAACTCTAACCCCAAGAAGATGTTTAGCCACTCATTGATGTAGTCATCCAACCCTCAAGGGCCATCTCCATGGTAGAAATGCTCTTCTTCTTTATGGAAACCCTAGAAGAATGGAAGAACTCCCAAAATAGTGTATGTCTCTCTAAACTCTAGCCTCCTCTCCAAGATATATGATTCTATTGAGATATATGAGTTATGATGTAAAAATGGCTCAAAATCCTTATATAGGAAGCTCAAGTGTGATATCCAATGGTCAGGTCTCGTGCACTAGGGTCCCTTCAATGATTGCACCACGAGCTATCTTTTAATGAGCTGGACTCTGTTTTATTTCGGACTTGAGGAGGTTCGATCGATCGAATTCAGATGAGATTGATCTAATTGTGTCCAGATCCATCGAAGTTAGGCCAGATCAATCAATCATTGGCAGTGCCTTTTTGGAATACGACAAATCTTTGAGATATTTTGGGATATTTTGGAAAAAAGATAAAAGTGATAAGTGAGAATAAGATCAAGGAAGTTCGATCGATCTGAAAAAAGTTAGATCGATCAAAGATGGAAATTCTTTGAGGATAAGGACAAGGGGTCTGATCCATCTTGGTGAGGTGAGATCGATCAATGTGAGATCGATCGAAAATATTCCTGATCGATCAAAGATTGCTGATTTTCGCCACTTTGGTTCCACTTTGCTTCATTCTTCCATTCAGCTTGAGATTGCTTCTTTTATGCTCTAATTTGGCTGAATTGACTTATTTTGGGGATAAGCACCTAAAAAGGGCAATAACATGAAATTAGTCCAAAACGGGAAAGTAAGATAGATAAAGATCCTAGAATACTCAAGTTTAAGAGGTTTAAATGCGCACTTTTCAGCGCTCATCAGGGACCATCCCGCCCGAAAATCAAAAAAATGTCGAAATGGCGACCCTTACATTTTCAAAAGTCCTGAACTCATTGGAATGCCCCAACCAACCCTCTGACACACCCGACACAACCCATAGTGTCCCGTACGCAAAACGTAAAAAGATGAAAATGCCCTTGCCAAAAACAGAAAATTCCAAAAATGAAAATTGATGAAAAACGGAAACATCACAGATATTTTGTGAAGTATATTTTTGATATGTGTTATGAAAATATTCTGATACAATATTCAATTCATACATGATACATGTTGTAAGAACTTGTGATTCTTATTTATTGCAATATAAAATTCTAAATTTATTTTTGATATGTATTATGAAAATATTCTGATACAATGTTCAATTCATACATGATACATGTTCTAAGAACTTGTGATTCTTATTTATTGTAATCTAAATTCTAAATTTACTTATCCATTATGTATCTCAAATATGTTTTGAGATGCATAGCCGGATAGATAAATTTGTTGTGATTCTAAATCTGTTGTTTTGTAGATAGAATGATTGTACAAAATTTATTTTTTTTGGAATATAATTACACAAAGTTTTAATTTGTCAAAAGATTGAGATATATAATGCATATACACAAAATTTCCTTTGGTAGTGACAGTTTTTAAATAAGTAGCAAAAAGTAAAAAAAATAATAACATGTTATTTAGACCTATTTTTCAAGAAATAAGTTTTTATCTCTCATGGTGAGTATACATCATTACCGCTGATTAATCTAGCGGTCAAAATTGGGCCATGCCAGTTAAAAAAAAAAAAAGAAATCCCTTTTCAATTAAATGAAAAAAAATAGGGAAATAATGCCAAGGCAAACATTGCCTTAACGATCCAAACCCAGTTATCTCTCCCCAATCTTTCTTCCCCAAATCTGGTTCTCTCGTTTGTCTCTCTCTCTTTCCAACTATGCGAAGAAGAAACCATGGGTTTTTTGTGGTCACTATCTTTTATCAGACAAATTAATTCCACTTTAAAGCGTATATAAGCATGTATATATATATTTATGAGAATAGGAGGAAACATAAAATCAATTAAAATCAATTCCATTATTTTACCTAGTCAATTCCATTACTTTACCTAGTCAACTCCATTACCCTCATGAGGATGAAGGTATTTGGTGTTGGTGAAAAATCAGAGGAGGATGAACGAAAAGTTAATTGGATTTTTACTAAATTGGGTCCCACGTATAACTAAATAAAATACTTCTGTATAGAACTTTTGTATACGGTATTTGTTCATAGTAAAACAAAATTGAGTTTATTAACTTTTTTAATTCACATGCTAAGTTGGCACTTACTGGACAATGATAAGGCAATAACAAGACAACTTTATGTGACATGACTTCATCACAGCCATTGAATCCTCCATGGATAACCTCCAGTGAGAGGTACCATAGAGAGGATTCCTGCACGAAAATTGTATTATTGTTGCAATTTGTTGTGTCAGCCCTAGAAATCAACTTTATATGTCATATATATATATATATATATATATATATATATATATATATATATATATATATAATCTATATGGTGGGGGTCCACAGATAGGATTATTAAATAGATAATGGGTTTGGTATTTGTCTGGCATGATAGTCTTTGTGGAAGAATTTGGTAAATGTCTCCTTCGGGTGAAGGAATGACCGGAGAAGAATGCATCTGCTTAGCCATAAAATATATGTGAATTTGTATAGTCGTGGATCAAATTCTGAAGAAAGATAATAACCCTCTCCTGTTTCTCACTCTAAAAGGTATGCACTCCTTAGGGATGACTCATCCATCCCTCTCCCTCTCCCTCTCCCTCTCCCTCTCCCTTCAATTTTTTCATCCCTCTAACTAAACAGAACATAAAAGGTATGCACTCCTTATATTAATATTATTTTTATTCAAGTGATATTGTACATAATTATAAGGGTAGATTCTATCACTTTTTTATTTATTATTTATTTTATTTAGTTCATAAAAGTCATTTTTATCACCTTTATTGTTTATTAATTTATTAAATACGTCTTATTTATAATTTAACCGCTATATGTGGTATGACTGATTTATAGTTTAACCACCCTTATTATATTTATTTTACATGGATTTGGTTTTACCACTTATATTTAATGACCTATTCATTACAGTTAATCTTAATGTATTTATTATTCATTCAATATACCTAGTTTTACTGCTTTTTGTTATTGAATAATAATGGCAATACATAGTCTTTTACATGCTTGATCATTATTGGGTGATCATTTTTTTATACCGAATGAATCTTCAACAAAGCTAAAAGTTGCTCAAGTTGTATATATCATACCAACATTTAAAAAAAAAAAAAAAAATGGCATTCTTAATCAACTTGACAACTTCGGTATATTATATGTTCTGTGTAAAGAGGAAAGCAAAACTGTTTGGGAGGATTTGCGCCCGGAGCAGGCGCAAATACTCTGTAGTTTATTTTCCTGCAGTAGTCTCCTGTAGTTTACATTGTTGAGGCCTTGCTTTGGCCATGTATTCCATTTTAACAATTAAAATCGCTTTTTCCGGGTTTACATTGTTGAGGCCTTGCTTTGGCCATGTATTCCATTTTAACAATTAAAATCGCTTTCTCCGTTAAGGGAACTTTTTATTAAAATAAAAAAAAAAAAAGAGAAAGAAATAACAAGAGTCAACACATTAGTGACATTAGTTAATAAGCACTGTGTCAATACTTAGTTTTAATGGTAAAGGTGATCAGTGTGCCTATTTATTAAACTTCACAATATTTTTTCAATCATAAATAACAAATAATAACCTCTGGAATGTGTAATTATCGCATACATTTAATACAAAAAATTTTGGGTAAGACATTGGTTCTTAACGAGGCCAACTCAGTTCAAACAATCAATTATGCAAGATTTTACATTCATTATGATACTTATTGAAGATTATAGAAGAAAACCCTACAATTATACAAGATTTCAGAAACACTAGAATGCCTAACCAATGTCAATTTCAACTAAAAAAGATCATAATTTGGACTAACAGATGATAAATGAAAGAATTAAAAATTCTTAAATTTATTTGTGCCATTAGTTATTCAGCACTGTGTCAATACATAATTTTGATGGTGAAAGTGATCAGTATGCTTATTTATTATATTTCACAATGTTTTTTCCATCATAAATATCAAATAATAACCTCTGAAATGTGTAATTGCCGCGTACATTTAATACCAAAATTTTTGGATAAATGAAGCCAACTTAGTTTAAAAAATAAATAAATAAATAATTATACAAGATTTTACATTCACTACAATGCTTATTGAAGATTATAGAAGAAAACCCTACAATTATCCAAGATTTCAGATAAACTAGAATGCCTAATCAATGTCAAATTCAAGTAAAAAAATCATAATTTTGGCTAACAGATGGCAAATGAAAGAATTAAAAATTCATGTGTGACATTAGTTATTTAGCACTGTGTCAATACCTAATTTAGATGGTGAAGGTGATCAGTGTGCCTATTTATTAAACTTCACAATATTTTTTCTCTCATAAATATCAAATAATAACCTCTAGAATGTGTAATTGCCGCATACATTTAATACCAAAATTTTTAGATAACACATTGGTACTTAATGAAGCCAACTCAGTTCAAACAATCAATTATTCAAGATTTTACATTCACTACAATGCTTATTGAAGATTATAGAAGAAAACCCTACAATTATCTAAGATTTCAAATACCCTACAATGCATAACCAATGTCAATTTCAACTAAAAAAGATCATAATTTAGACTAATAAATGACAAATGAAAGAATTAAAAAATTCATAAATTTATGTGTGACATTAGTTATGAGCACTGTGTCAATACCTATTTTTGATGGTGAAGTTCACTACAATGCTTATTGAAGATTATAGAAGAAAACCTTACAATTATCCAAGATTTCAGATACCCTAGAATGCATAACCAATGTCAATTTCAACTAAAAAAATATCATAATTTAGACTAACAGATAACAAATGAAAGAATTAAAAATTCATAAATTTATGTGTAACATTAGTTATTAAGAACTGTGTCAATACCTAATTTGGATGGTGAAGGTGATTAGCGTGCCTATTTATTAAACTTCACAATGTTTTTTCTCTCATAAATATCAAATAATAACCTCTAAAATGTGTAATTGCTACATACATTTAATACAAAATAGGCACACTGACAAATGAAAGAATTAAAAATTCACAAATTTATGTGTAACATTAGTTATTCAACACTGTGTCAATACCTAGTTTTGATGGTGAAGGTGATCTGTGTGCCTATTTGTTAAACTTCACAATGGTTTTTTTCTCATAAATATCAAATAATAACCTCTGGAATGTGTAATTGCCACATACATTTAATACCAAAAGTTTTGGATAACACATTATTACCTAATGAAGCCAACTCAGTTCAAAAAATCAATTATGAAAGATTTTAGATTCACTACAATGGCAGATGACAAATGAAAGAATTATAAATTCAGCTCTAAATCTACAATGTTCAGTTCAAAACATAAATTTCCCTATATTTTGAACAATAAATGAACAATACTATTAAATGCACAATATTAATAATATGTATTAAGACTTACCAGCCATGAAGCATTAATTAGGTCAATTGTAGATACCAGCTCAGGTCCATTGTAGATTTCTTTCCTATTGATGAAGAGGAGAATCTTATTGAAGAAATCACCAATTTCTGGAAGGTATTATGTCAATCTGGGTTTTGATTCAAAAAAGGAAATAAAAAAGTAAAAATAGAGGAGGGAGGAAGTGGGTTTTGAATAAAAAAGAAATTCAAAAGCAATATGTTTTTTAATTCTTTCATTTGTTAGTGTGCCTATTTTGGTATTAAATGTATGCGGCACTTACACATTCTAGAGGTTATTATTTGATATTTATGAGAAAAAAAAAAACATTATGAAGTTTAATAAATAGGCACACTGATCACCTTCACCATCCAAATTAGGTATTGACACAGTGCTCAATAACTAATGTCACACATAAATTTATGAATTTTTAATTCTTTCATTTTGTCATCTGTTAGTCTAAATTATAATTTTTTTTAGTTGAAATTGACATTGGTTATGCATTGTAAGGTATCTGAATCTTGGATAATTGTAGGGTTTTCTTCTATAATCTTCAATAAGCATTTTAGTGAATGAAAAATCTTGCATAATTGATTGTTTGAACTGAGTTAGCTTCATTAGATACCAATGTATTATCCAAAAATTTTGGTATTAATGTATGCAGCAATTACACATTCCAGAGGTTATTATTTGATATTTATGAAAGAAAAAACATTGTGAAGTTTAATAAATAGACACACTGATCACCTTCACCATCTAAATTAGATATTGACATAGTGCTAAATAACTAATGTTACACATAAATTTATGAATTTTTAATTCTTTCATTTGTCATCTGTTAGTCTAAATTATGATTTTTTTTTTTACTTGAAATTGACATTGGTTAGGCATTCTAGTTTATCTGAAATCTTGAATAATTGTAGGGTTTTCTTCTATAATCTTCAATAAGCATTATAGTAAATGTAATATCTTGTATAAATTTTTTTTTTTTTAACTGAGTTGGCTTCATTAGGTACCAATGTTTATCCAAAAATTTTGATATTAAATGTACGCGGCAATTACACATTTCAGAGGTTATTATTTGATATTTATGATAGAAAAAATATTGTGAAATTTAATAAATAAGCACATTGATCACCTTCACCATCAAAATTAGGTATTGACACAGTGCTGAATAACTAATAGCACAAATAAATTTAAGAATTTTTAATTCTTTCATTTGTCATTTGTTAGTCTAAATTATGATCTTTTTTAGTTGAAATTGACATTAGTTATGCATTCTAGTGTTTTTGAAATCTTGGATAATTGTAGGATTTTCTTCTATAATCTTCAATAAGCATTATAGTGAATGTAAAATCTTGCATAATTGATTGTTTAAACTGAGCTGGCCTCATTAGGAACCAATGTCTTACCCAAAAATTTTTATATTAAATGTATGCAGCAATTACACATTCAAGAGGTTATTATTTGATATTTATGAGAGAAAAAACGTACATTATGAAATTTAATAAATAAGTACACTGATCACCTTCACTATTAAAACTAAGTATTGACACAGTGCTCATTAACTAATGTCACTAATGTGTTGACTTTTGTTATTTCTTTTTCTTTTCTTTTTTTAATAAAAAGTTCCCTTAACGGATATAACTGAGAAAGCGATTTTAATTGTTAAAATGGAATACGTTGCCAAAGCAAGGCCTCAACAATGTAAACCTGGAGAAAGCGATTTTAATTGTTAAAATGGAATACGTTACCAAAGCAAGGCTTCAACAATGTAAACTGCAGGGGACTGCAGGAAAAACAGACTACGGGGGATTTGTGCCCGGAGCTTAGGAGGTTTATGGGTGGCAGTAATGCAGTCAGCAATTTATCATTCATGTTGGACCAAAAATAAAAAAATAAAAATAAAAAAACCACCACCACCACAACAACAGCAACTTTGACACTTCACCCTCTCGAACAAACTACAACTTTGAGACTTTTAACAAAGCTTCAATTCAAAATCCTCCTAAACAGGATTTGTGCACCATATTGTGGTTGTAGGGTAATAGATTGCATGGGTGCATGAACGTACGATGGTGATACCTCAAAAGAATACTGTTGGATGAGCATAGCTAGAACGACTTTTGCTTCAACCACAGCTAAATTTTGGCCTACACAGATTCTTGGACCTAACCCGAACGGAAAAAATGAGGCTAAATGCTTTCGATGCTCAGCAAATCTCAACGGTTTGAACTCATTAGCGTCTACTCCCCATATCTCTGTGTCATGATGAACAGCAGTCATGGCCAAAAAGAGTTGCGTGTCAGCTGGAATGTGGAGGCTCCCTAGCTTAACATTTTTGGCCGTTTGCCTCATCAACATCACCGCTGGGGGGTAGAGTCTTAGTGTCTCATTGAGTATCATGCTCAACTGTCAAAAGAAAATATAAAAATGTCATAATAGTTTAGATGGTTTCTGTTGTGTGTGAGCAAAAGGAGAAGCAATATCAAAGATGCTGAGCCGATAAGAAATATCTTGTGAAAGGATTGTTTTGTATCAAACAGTAAATATACATGTTAACATACTACTAAATCAGCTGTTAAACTATTGTTTTAGTCATGAAGCATGTTGAATTCACAATCTTCTACTTGATTGTGGTCGTTCTATAATGTACCACTATGACAAGAGAGGTTAAGTTTTCTAAATTTACTCATCCATATTGCTGATGTTACAAGTCTTAAAAGCAAATTGCAAGAAAAGCTTTGTTCTGCTCAAGTTGTTGATATTTCTTAGTGTAAGACTCGTCCTATGCTGGGGTTTAAAGAAAGGAAGTTGCCTAATAGGGGGTTCGTCTTGTTACTATGCACTGAACTGTCTAAGGAATAAGGATAAATGTAGATATTTAGGAAAACGGAGCACAGCTAGAATCCAACTGGACTAGTGTCCACTTTCTTTTGCTGTAGCATGCCACTTATTCTGTTCTGCTGAGTGCAGAGTATTAAGCATATTGGTGTCACTTCTTCATTTCACTAAGGAAGGTTGTACAAGATACTGAAAGCACTCTCAAGGCATTTTTCTCATTCGTTCATACTTAAAAGAGGAAGAAAGCTAAGGTTGTCAGGGTTGCTGTGTCAAGGAGGAATAAAGGCTTGTGTTGCTTTGTATTTTCTAATAGAATGAGGCTTCTATGATGTGGCAGATCTGGTCTAATCTGTCTAAGGAAGTCCATTTGTGTTGACTGGTGAAGAAAACTGAATTTAGGGGACAAGTTTTTTGGGATATTCTAGACCCTGTTGATTGTGCCAGTCTCAGAAGAAGATTTTGAAATTCAGGGATAAAGTTTGGTGCTTTGTGACTAGGAACCATTCCAACTAGGCACCATTTGGACTCACGGCTACAACGTAAACTCCGGATATCCGCAATCACGCGCAAACTATGGATATAGCATAAACTAGGATTCAAACCTGAAATCTCAAGGCAGTAACCCTGAGACCCAACCATCTGAGCAACCCTGACAGGTTATAAAGCTTGGTATTTTTTGTGAATTATTGGGAGCACATGCGCCTCTGTTTCTATCAGTTGAATGCGCTTGGTCCTCTATCTATACTAATTGGTCCTCAGCTAAAAATTATTATGCACTTGCCAGACTCAAGGATGGTTGGTTCAGCCTTGCTGTGGTTAATGCATAACTCTTTGCCTACTGTTCATTGAGAAATTTTGTTGTGTGGATAAAAACAGTCCCAAGGACTTTTTCTTGGTTTCATAAAAGCAACTCTTGTAGACAGGATGGATTGTTAGCTAAAGCCGGCAGCTTCACCATAGACTTTGATTTTGAGATCTAAGTGTGGCATGTCAAGATGAAGAGGGACACGGGACCAACTTGTAAAGTCGATGACTATGAAAGTTTAAAGGGAAATTATACTGTGGCTGTTGCTGCACTGTATACCAAAATTGTGAATAACTTTAAAAAAATGGATTCCATTGTGCAAGATGTAGCTAAGAATGTGAGAAGAAGAAGGCAAAGAATGTGAGAAGAAGATTTGCTGGTCACTCAGGTATTTGTGACACTCCTACCAACAAGTTATTATGCCATCAGAGTAACATCTCAGTTGTGGGTTGCTAAGCTTGGTATTGAATCCCTACATGGCTACCTTTATCCAGGCTGGGTTTATTTGGCAAGGTTCTCGTTTATGTGGTAATATTGTGTCTATTGTACTTTCCTCGTTTTCTTTGTTAATGGGTGGTTAGGATCTATTAAATGCCTTACATATTTTGGCTTGGCAGTTATTGTGTCTTTTTGTGTCAAGGAAGGAGTATGCCTCTCTGTGTTGACATTCTTGTCGTGTAGAGTGGAGTTCCAACATTTTGTACATTCTTGTTTTTTTTATCTAAATCTCTTATCAAGAGGCGTGTGGCCCAGCGGTACTAAGCCCCTACTTCCCAAAGGGAGGTCAAGGGTTCGAACCTTAGTGGAGGTATGTGTGTATGAGTACCAACTATGAAAAAAAAAATCTAAATCTCTCGTCTTGCCCCAAGAAAAGGGCATAACACTTTCTGCTCTTCTTTCTTACTCTTCTCCTTTTTTTTTTTTTTTTTTTAGGGATTCTCCCGTTCTATGACAAATTTCTTTTAGAGGATTCTAATTCAAAATATTGTGGCATCCTTAACAAAGTCAAATGACAAGGGTGGCTTGTCATTTGTAATTAGATTTAGCCATTTCAGTAAGAAGTGATGACATCACTATATCACCATACTTTTGCACTATACTGTTGGAAAAAAATTTCCATTAGGAGTTGTGCTACTGACATGACTAAACGGGACACAATTTTATTAAAAACTCAAAAATTATTTAGGCATTGTTTCAAAACTTGGTAAGTCACCTGTAATTTACTTACCATCTTGAAGTCATTTAAATTTTCTGCAGCAGGGAGCCCATTGTCTCTGCAAATGCTAAACACTTCTTCTCGTGCCTTACTCTGCCATTCTTGATGCAATGCCAGGAGGAGAAGTGCCCAAGTCAGAAGATTGGCAGTTGTTTCCTTTCCAGCAAAGTAGAAGGTCTTGCATTCGCCTATGATCTCCTCTACCTGCAATCTCTCCTCTTTTCCATCCTGAGTCTTGTGGGCAGACATTAACAAGGAAAGTAGATTTTTAGAATTTTCTCTTGTTTTGTTGTTCATCTCAATTAACATCCTAATAGAATCTCTTGTTTCTTTCTCCAACCTCCACCTCATTCTGTTTTTCTTAGTGGGCAAAAACCTGTATACAATTCAATTTTTGAGAGGAAAAAAAAAAAAAAAAAAAGCTTTCGGCCAAACACAAAATAACAACTCAAAAAAGCTAGTTCTGCTAAGAAATGTTTACAAAGGATAAGTATTTTCTACTATCTAGAGGTATTAATAATAACCAACTATACCTGAATCCAGGAATATAGATACTCCTTATAGCCTCTAATACCAGATTAGCTTGCTGTTCTTGTAATTCAAAAATGCGCTTCCCCTCTTCAAAACTGCTCCCAAAAGCCGTTCTTGATATAATGTCTGCTGAGAGGTTATGAAGTTCTTTGTGCACGTCCACCTCGAATTCATCTCTCCCTCCACTTTGTTCCTCCCACTTCCCCAGCATCTTAATAGTACTAGCCACAATTTCTGGCACCAAACCCTGTCAAAATATAATTTAGGCCAAAGAAATTTAGGAGCCAGAGTCACCACTGTCAAAGCATTCCTATGAATATTAAGTCATAAAACTAATGTTAAATTTGCTTGGACTTGACTCAGATTAACCCCTAGAATATTTTATAATATATATATATATATATATGTATGTATGTATATATCTCCAAAGATATAAATTAGGTATTTATGGGTTATACTGTATCGAATGTATAATGTATACTGGTTCTACTAAAAATGTTAGCATGACCTAATACTGGTAAAACTTTAGCTAGCCATAGTAGCAATAAATCAGATTAATCCAGGACATAATAGGAAGTCAAATGTTAGCTCATCTGTAGGACAGGGACATGTCCTACCAGTTCAACAGATCCAAACACCAAATCATCCAACACACAAGCCACATAAAAGATCTTACACTTCTCACAGTAACATGTTTCTCTTTAGCATTCTAATGGAGATTGATAAAACAATTTTTAAATAATGCAGAGGGGCAAAATTAATCCAATTTTTAAAATCCAATTTTTTAAAAAAAAAAATAATGCAGAGGGGCAAAAAAAACCATGATGTTTAAAATTTCTAAACCCAATAATAATAAAAATAGTACAAGGAGGGGATTACCTTAACCCTCTCCATGTTAAAGGCCTGGCTGGTGATTCTTCGGTGAAGAGCCCAGGTCTCACCCACGAGCCCAAGAAGTCCATCCCCCAATAGCAGCTTTGACAGAGGATTGTAATCGATCTTCTTGAACGAGCCACTATTGTTGAGCAACACCTCCTTAATCATGTCCTGGTCGGCTATAGCCAAACGCGGCTTTGGCCCAAACCAATACAGGAAAGTCTTCCCATAAATGGTTGACCAGTTGTGGTAGTGTGGAACAACCCGATTCAGGATATCATGGTTAAAAGCGATTGGTCTTGATTCAGCTTCGGCGAGCATACGCCGTCTGATCTCGGCCGCGTTTCCGAAGATCAGACGGTAGCTAGGACCCAAAATGCCTTGTTTCCTGAAGTGTTTTTGAATCTTCAGTGGAACCCAGATGAGTGAGTGTATGAGTTTGAAGAAGAATATTAAAAGTAGAAAGATTAGAGTGAGAAGGAGAAGATGCATGGTTGAAGGTCAGAGAGTGAGAGACAAGGGGGCGAAATGAATCAATTGATGGATCTTGTTTGGTGATCAGATTTTAGAGGGTGTTGTTTTTTTAAGGACAAAAGAGTGCGTTGAAAATTGTATGATATATGTGTTGCAATCGTTGTTGACCAAATATCACTAGGGATGGGGTACTCACTGGTAGCAAAGCATTGTTCCAAAAAACAAAAAAAAAAAAAATTAATAATAATTTTGTATTAAACAATAATATGAAAATATATTAGTTTGTTATATATGAATGTCTGTGTGGTTCCACTTGTCATTGATATATAGATTAAAGGATTTGAGTGGCAGGGCAGCTTGTTGCAAAAGCTGCTTGTTGCCCACGAAATGATGCCTATAAATAGGGTTACATGTATACAATAAAATGGTGAAAAAAAATAAAAAGGCATATCTCTCTCTCTCTCTCTCTCTCTCTCTCTCTCTCTCTTCTCTTTTCATTTCCTCACTCTCTCATATTTACATATCTATTTGCTTGTATCAATTTATATTTTAATGTCATATTCATAAGATATCTGTACAAGCTCTAACCATTTGAAATTTGAACAAGAAACCCTCTCTCCCTCTTTCTATCTCAACTCTATATATATCTTTTGTGATATTAGTTTTGATAGATTATTAAGTTTGTTTACTTTACTGAAGAAAATTATATTTTTGACTCCAAAAGGTAAGAAAATTTTAATTATTGATTATTGTTAATAAATTAATTTGTCAACTTAAGTGATATATGTGCTCACACTATGGTTAGTTCTATCGCCTTTATTATTTAATGATTTACTAATTATGGTCGGTTCTACCGCCTTTATTACTTAATGATTTATGGCCAGTTTTACTATCTTTATTGTTTAATAATTTATTTACTATGACTGGTTTACCACATTTGTTGTTTAATCATACTGGAATTATAATAGTTCATATTATGTTGTTATTTCACTTAATGCCATTTGATTATTAAGATATACGTTTATTTTTATACTATGTTAAATTGTATTCTTACATTGTTGTTACATGTAGTTATTCTGAAAATGTCAAACTTGACAAAGCTGGAATTCGTGACCTTGGACATTTCTAGCAAAAATTATTTATCTTGGATTCTAAACGCTCAGATCCATTTAGATGCCATGGGTTTTAGAAACATAATTAAAGAAGAGAATGATGCATCATTATAAGATAAATCAAATGTCATGATTTTCCTTCGTCGCCATATTAGTAGGAACTAAAAACTAAATACCTCACTGAAAGAGATTTACTGAGTTTGTGAAAAAATTTGAAAGAAATATATGATCATTAAAAAATAGTTATCCTCCCAAAAGCTCGGGCTGATTGGCAGCAACTATGGTTGCAAGATTTTAAAATGTGACTAAATAGTAAATACAATATTACCCTATTTAAAATCAGCTCTACACTAAAATTGTGTGATGATATACCATCACTAATGAACTTTTGTTGGAAAAAATATTCACCACATTTCATGCTTCAAATGTACTCTTACAACAACAATACTGAGAGCGTAGATTTGAAAAATATTCAGAGCTAATATCATGTTTACTTGTGGCTGAGCAAAATAACGAGCTTTTATTAAGAAATCACCAATCCCGTCCAACTGGATCGATACCGATCCCTGAAACATATGTTGCCTTATCCCGTGGACGTGGACGTGATTGTGGTGATAGAAATGGCTACAATAATGAATACGACCGTGGTAAAATAACTACCACAATAATGAATACAATTGTGGTAAAAATAACTACCATAATAATGAATATAGTCGTGATAAAAATAACTCTTATTACCGTAAAAGATATCAATCCTCAAACTTTCACAATTAGAAATCCACACCATATCCCTAGAGGAGAGATTATAATGAAATGAAATAAGTAAAAGGGAAGGATGTAACTCAACCTCCCACATGATAATACTTGTTATCGGTGTGGAATGACAGGGTATTGGCAAAGCATTTATTGTACATCTAAGCATCTGGTTGAACTTTACCAAGCCTCCATGAAAGAAAAGGGGAAACGGAAAGAAATGAATTTCATTGATCATGATGAGCCAGTTGACACCCAAAATCTAGATGTATCAGATTTTTTTGAGAACCGTGATGGAAAGATAGACCACTTGATTGGTGATGGAAATGCCTACATGAATTAATTTTATTTTCATTTCATATTCTTTCTACTATGTTATCTTCAACAAATTTTTATTTCGCTAGTATTAAAGTTTTTTTTAGTAGTATTCAAGTTTGTAATAAAGTTTCTTTTATTATAACTGTTTCTTTTCTAATAAAGAAATTTGCATGAATATGAATGAATCTAACTGGTTCCAAAATAAATGGTGCAGATATATGTCTTGCGGATAGTGGAACAACACACACAATCCTTCGAGATCAGAAATATTTTTCTTACCTAACTTTGACAGACGCTAGTGTCAGTACAATATCAAGTCCCACCGACTTGATTTAAGGCTCCAAACGAGCCAACATTACTTTACCACGTGGAACAAGATTACAAATTAATGATACCTTATATTTTACAAGATCTCGGAGAAATCTGTTGAGTTTTAAAGACTTGCGTCGTAATGGGTATCATATTAAGATTGCAAATGAAAGAAATGTGGAATATCTCTACATTACTTCCATTACCTCATGCAAGAAGTTGATATTAGAAAAACTCTTTATTTTCTCTTTTGGGTTATACTATACAACCATTAAGACAATTGAGTCAAATGTTGTGATACATAAAAAATCTTGTGATAAAAAACTTTCTATAATTTGACACGATCGACTTGGTCACCCGAGGAGTACAATGATGAATCGAATTATTGAAAATTCACATGGACACCCACTAAAGGATCAAAAAATCACCTTACCAAATAATCATCTACGTACCGCCTGCTCACAAGGTAAATTAATTATTAGACCATCCCCTTCAAAAGTCATTGTTAAATCTCCCCTATTTTTACAACGAATTCACGGGGATATATTTTGGCCAATTCATCCACTCTGTGGACCATTTCATTATTTTATGGTCTTAATTGATGCCTCAACATAATGGTCACATGTTTGTTTGCTTTCTACTTGTAATGTTGCATTTGCTAGACTTCTTGCTCAAACCATCAAATTGCGAACACATTTTCCTGATTACCCAAATAAGACAATCCATCTTAATAATGCCGCTGAATTTTTTTCTTAAGCTTTTGATGACTATTGCATGTCTATTGTAATTAATGTTGAACATCCTGTTGCATACACTCATACTCAAAATGGTTTGGCAAAATCTTTTATTAAAAGACTTCAGTTAATTGATCGTCTTTTGCTTATGTGAACAAAATTACCTGTTCATATACGACCTACTGCTTACCATAAGTTTTCACCGTTGCAACTTGTTTTTGGTTAACAACCAAATATCTCTCACATACGAGTTTTTGGCTGTGTTGTATATGTTCCAATTGTACCACCCTAATGTACTAAAATGGGTTTTCAACGTAGACTTGGAATTTATGTTGGTTTTGATTCTCCATCTATTATTAGATATCTTGAACCCTTAACAGGTGATGTCTTTAAAGAATGGTTTGCTAACTGTCATTTTGATGAGACTGTTTTCCCATTAGGGGGAGAAAAGGCACAACAACAACGTGATATTGGTTGGAATGTCCTAGAATTGTCTCATTTTGATCCTCGCACAAATCAATGTGAAAGTGAAGTTCAGAGGATCATTCACTTGCAAAATATTACAAATCAATCACCTAATGCATTTATTGATACAAAAAAGTAATAAAATCACATATACCAGCTGTAAATATTCCAGCACGAATTGTTATCCCTGAGGGACCTTCTGTCAGTAGTGCAGCAAATGCATCTAAAAAAACGCCTAAAGCGTGGTAAACCAGTCAGTGCAAAAAATATTGTTCCTCGTAAGAGGAAATCACAAAGTAAACTTAACACTCCTGAAGATGACACAAAAAGAGTAACAGATATTATTGATTAATTTAAGATTATAGCCTCTGATAAAGCAAAGGCTCTTGATGAGGCCCAGGTACTTAAAAATGATGAGATCTCAATAAATTATAGAACGAGATGAAATACAAATGAAATTATTATCGACAACATATTCTCACATTTCGTTACTCTTGATATTAATAATGAAGATCCAGACCTTAAAACGTCAAAGAGTGTCGACGAAGAAATGCTTGGCCAGAATGGAAAGAAGCGATACAAGCGGAACTAAATTCATTAGCTAAACATGAAGTATTTGGACCTGTAGTCCAAACACTTGAGGGTGTCAAGCCTGTTGGGTACAAATGGATATTTGTATGAAAACGTAATGAAAAAAATGAAATTATAAGATACAAAGCCCGACTGGTAGCTCAAGGTTCCTCACAGTTCCTCACAGAGACCTGGTATTGATTATGAGGAAAGATACTCCCATGTGATTGATGCAACCACATTTAGATTCATAATACATTTGGCAGTAATAGAAAGATTGCATATGCATCTAATGGACGTAGTTACAATATATTTATATGGATCACTAGATAGTGATATTTATATGAAAATCCCAGAAGGATTTAAAATGCCTGAAAGAAAACCAAGCAGTATGTACTCGATAAAATTACAACGGTCCTTATATGGATTAAAGCAATCTAGACGAATTTAGCATAATCGCCTTAGCAATTATTTACTCAAAGAAGGGTATGTGAACAATCATCTTTGTTCATACATTTTCATTAACAAATCAAAATCTTGTTTTGTTATTATTGCAGTATATGTTAATGATCTAAATCTTGTAGGAATATTGGACGAGATTGAAAAGACGTCCACTTATTTAAAGAAAGAATTCGAAATGAAAGATCTCGGAAAAACAAAATTCTACCTTGACCTGTAGGTTGAACATTTTTCGAGCGGTATTCTCATCTGTTGAATATAGGAGAGTGATAGAGATATATGTTGAATATGTTCTGTATATTCAAGTGTGTATAAAATATGTATAAGGAGAGATATATATAGGTTGGAGATCACCAATGGCTATACAACAATTACGGCAACAATCTAGACAACGGCTATAATTTAATGTAATTATGGTAACAATATAAACAATGGCTATAATATAATCTAATTATATTAACATCATCCATCAATCAACATATACAAGAAAGGTTCTGAAATGTTTTTATATGGATAAAGCCCATCCATTGAGCTCTCCAATAGTTATCCAATCACTTGACATCGAGAAAGATCATTTTCGTCCTCAAGAGGATGATAAAGAACTCTATAGTCCTGAAGTGCCATATCTCAGTGCAATTGGTGCTCTTATGTATCTTGTAAATTGCACACGGCCTGACATAGTCTTTTCAGTTAATTTGTTAGCAAGGTACAGTTCTGCACTAGCCCGCGGACATTGGAATGGAATCAAACATATATTGCGATATCTTCATGGTACAATTGATATGAGATTGTTTTATTCAAAAGCACCAAATTCTCAATTAATTGGATATGCAGATGCCGGATATCTCTCTGACCCACATAAAGCTCATTCACAAACAGGATATGTGTTTACCTATGGTGGCACTGCTATATCATGACGATCTATGAAACAGACAATGATTGCAATTTCTTCAAATCATTCTGAGATACTCGCAATTCATTAGGCAAGCAAAGAATACATTTGGTTGAGATCAATGATCCAACATATTCGAACAACATGTGGTCTCTCATCAATAAAAGATAGCCCAATAGTATTATATGAAGATAATGCGGCATGCATTGCACAGATGAAATAAAGGTATATTAAAAGTGACAAGACCGAGCACATCTCACTAAAAGTCTTTTATGCATATGAACGTCAGAAAAAGGGTGATATTAATATTCAAAAGATACGTTCGATCATGTGAAAATCTAGCAGATTTATTCACTAAAACACTTCCAACTTTAACATTTAAGAAGCTGGTGCATAACATTGGAATGCGTCAACTAAAGGATTTTCAGGGTTGATCTAATGCAACAATGAGGTGGAGCAATTGATCAAAGAGGTATTAGCATATTGTACTCTTTTTCCTTCATCCAGGTTTTATGCCATTGGGTTTTCTGGCAAGGTTTTAATGAGACTATTTTAATATACGCAATACCATTTTTAGATACACACGAATATTGTACTCTTTTTCCTTCGCTAGGGTTTTGTCCCACTGGGTTTTTCTTAGAAAGGTTTTAACGAGGCATATTCTTAGTGTAGTCTTGTGGACACCAAGGGGGAGTGTTATATATGCATGTTTATGTGGGGTCCACCTGTAATTGATACATAGATTGAAGGATTTGAATGGCAGTGCAGCTTGTTGTATAAGCTGCTTGGTGCCCACGAAATGATGCCTATAAATAAGCTTATATGTATACAATAGAATGGTGCAGAAAAGTAAAAAAACAGCTCTTTCTCTATCATCTTTATGTCTCTCTTTGTCTATATCAATTTATATTTCAATATCATATTCATAAGATAGTTGACATTTTAAAATTTTAAAATAAATTTCAAAAATAAAATTTAAAAATAATTTTGTATACAAAATTCTTAGTTTGGTATATTTTGATATAGAAGTGTTTGAATATTTTTCTCCTCCAATCTGCAACAGGGACATATGTCCTTAATATATGAGATGTCTACGAAAGGGATTAAGATCCTCTGCTGTAAACGGGTCGTGCTGTACCCATGTTATAGTGAAAACATAATTTTTTTTTTTAAATTGGTAACTTTAGAGTCCGACGAAAAAAGAACAACGTTAAAAAAAATAAAATAGAAAGAAAAAAAGAAAAAGAAAAAAAGGAAAATAAAATATCCTCTTATGCATCAGTGCCTTAATACGAAAAAAAAAAAAAAAAAAAATGGAAAAATGGAAAAAAGGAAAACAAAATATCCTCTTCTGCTTCAACGCCTCCCTCCTTCGTCACCGTCCCGTACGCCATCTCCCTCTCTCGTCACAGTGTAACTCAAAATAGCATAGTTGTGCTGGGTTGTTCAAGCATCACCTAAAAAATAAAATAGAAAGGAAAATAAAATAAAAGAAAAAAAGGAAAATAAAATATTCTCTAACTTTTCTTCTTCTTCTTCTTCTTTTTTTTTTTTTTTTTCAACACCTTTAATATTTTTCTCAACTTATTTAATTTTGTTCTCAACACTTTTTAATCTATTTATCAACACCTTTTAATCTTATTCTCAACACTTTTAATCTTATTCTCAACACTTTTTAATCTTTTTCTCAACGCCTTAAATCTTATCCTCAACAATTTTTAATCTTTTTCTCAACACATTTAATGTTGTTATCAATACATTTAATCTTGTTCTTAACACTTTTAGTCTTGTTTTCAAAATTGTTGAGATAAAGATTTAAATGTATTAATCGAGGTAATGATTAAAGGTGTTGGGTTAGAGATTAAAGGTGTTAAGAACAAGATTAAAAAATGTTGAGAACAAGATTAAAAGGTGTTGATAACAAGATTAAAAGGTATTGAGAACAAGATTAAATATATTGATAACAACATTAAATGTGTTGAGAAAAAGATTAAAAATTGTTGAAGACAAGATTTAGGGTGTTGAGAAAAATATTAAAAAGTGTTGAGAATAAGATTAAAAGTGTTGAGAATAAAATTAAATAAGTTGAGAAAAAGATTAAAAGTGTTGAAAAAATAATAATAATAATAAAAAGTGTTGAGAACAAGATTAAAGAGGTTGATAATAAGATTAAATATGTTGGAAAAAAAAAGGGGGGGGGGGGTTTGATAACAATATTGAATGTGTCGAGAAAAAAGATTAAAAAGTGTTGAGAACAAGATTTAAGGTGTTGAGAAAAAGATTATTATTAAAAGTGTTGATAAAAAGATTAAAAAGTGTTGAGAACAAGATTTAAGGTGTTGATAAAAATTAAAAAGTTTTGAGAACAAGATTTAAGGTGTTGAGAAAAAAAATATTATTATTTCATGTTGTAATCAATATAATATTTAGTTTGTTAATAAAAAAGAAGATGGAAATCGTTATTAGAACCAACCTTTTGTGCACCTGAAGAGTTGTACATTTTTCAATAATTGCCTTGTATTATGAAGTTTTGCATCATATATAATCTTCAATCAGCCTTCCTATAAAAGGTGTTGAGAACAAGATTAAACGTATTGAGGTAAATATTAAAAGTGTTGAGATAAAGATTAAAATGTATTGAGGTAATAATTAAAAGGTGTTGAGTTACAGATTAAAGTTGTTAAAAACAAAATTACATGGTGTTGAGAACAAGATTAAAGGTGTTAAGAAAAAAAGATTAAAAAATGTTGAAAGGTACTGAGGTAAAAATTAAAAGATATTGAGGTAAAAATTAAAATTGTTAAGATAAAGATTAAAAGATATTGAGGTAATGATTAAAATGTGTTGAGTTAGAGATTAAAGTTGTTGAAAACAAGATTAAATGGTGTTGAGAATAAGATTAAAAAGTGTCGAAAACAAGATTAAAGGTGTTGATAATAAGATTAAAAGATATTGAGAACAAGATTAAATGTATTAATAACAACATTAAATGTGTTGAGAAAAAGATTAAAAATGGTTGAGTACAAGATTTAAGGTGTTGAGAAAAATATTTAAAAAAGTTGAGAACAAGATTAAAAGTATTATAAATAAGATTAAAATGTGTTGATAAAAAGATTAAAAAGTGTTGAGAACAAAATTAAATAAGTTGAGAAAAAGATTAAAGGTGTTGAAAAAAAAAAAATGTTGAGAATAAGATTAAAGAGGTTGAGAATAAGATTAAAGGTATTGAAAAAAAAAATAAAAAAATAAAAAAAAAGATTGTGATAACAAGATTGAAGGTGTTGACAAAAAAGATTAAAAAATGTTGATAACAAGATTAAAGGTGTTGAGAAAAAAGATTAAAAAGTATTATCTTTAAAGGTGAATAAGATTAAAAGTGTTGAAGGGGTTGAAAAAAAATTAAATGTGTTGATAGTAAAATTAAATAATGTTGAGAATAAGATTAAATGGTATTGAGAACCAGATTATATGTATTGAGGTAATGATTAAAAGTTGTTAAGTTACAGATTAAAGGTGTTGAAAACAAGATTAAATGGTATTGAGAACAAGATTAAATGTGTTGAGAAAAAAGATTAAAAAATATTGAAAACAAGATTAAAATTGTTGAGAAAAAAAATTAAAAAGTGTTGAGAACAAGATTAAAGATGTTGAGAATAAGATTAAAAAAAAAAAAAAAAAGTGTTGAGAACAAGATTAAAGAGAATGAGATTATAATTAAAGGCGTTAAGAAAAAATGAAAAATGATATTGATAACAAGATTGAAGGTGTTGAGAAAAAAGATTAAAAAGTGTTGAGAACAAAATTAAAGGTGTTGAGAAAAAAGATTAAAAAGTGTTGAAAGGTATTGAGGTAAAGATTAAAAGGTATTGATGAAAAGATTAAAAGTGTTGGGATAAAGATTAAAAGGTATTGAGATATTGATTAAAATGTGTTGAGTTAGAGATTAAAGGTGGTGAAAATAAGATTAAATGGCTTTGAGAACAAGATTAAAGAGGTTTATAATAAGATTAAAGGTGTTGAGAAAAAAAATTAAAAAATGTTAAGAACAAAATTAAAGGTGTTGAGAAAAAAGATTAAAAAGTGTTGAAAGGTAGTGAGGTAAAAATTAAAAGGTATTGAGATAAAGATTAAAAGTGTTGAGATAAAGATTAAAAGGTATTGAGGTAATGATTAAAAAGTGTTGAGTTAGAGATTAAAAAGTATTGAAAACAATATTAAATGTGTTGATAACAAGATTAAAAGGTGTTGAGAATAAGATTAAAAAGTATTGAAAACAATATTATAGGTGTTGATAATAAGATTAAAAGGTATTGAGAATAAGATTAAAAAGTGTTTGAGAACAAAATTAAATGTATTGATAACAATATTAAATATGTTGAGAAAAAAGATTAAAAATTATTGAGGACAAGATTTAGGATATTGAGAAAAAGATTAAAAAGTGTTGAGAACAAGATTAAAAGTTTTGAGAATAAGATTAAAAGGTATTGATAAAAATGTTAAAAAGTGTTGAGAACAAAATTAAATAAGTTGAGAAAAATATTAAAGGTGTTGAAAAAAAAAAAAAAAAAAAAAAAAAAAAAATTGTTAGAGAATATTTTATTTTTTAGGTGATGCCTGAACAACTCAGTACAACTATACTATTTTGAGGTCTATCGTGACAAGAGAGAAGGAGATGGCGTACCGGACGGTGACGAGAAAAGGAGACGTTGAAGCAAAATAGGATTTTTTTTTTTATTTTTTATCTTTTAACGTCGTTCCCTTTCGGTGGGACTTTAAAGTTAGTAATTTAAAAAAAATTCATGTTTTTTCACTACAGCACGACCCGTTTACAGAGAATTTTAGTCCCAACGAAAAAGCATTGAATCCATTAGACTCATCTTCTCCACATCTCTCTCTTCATCTTCCTCGTTTTCATCTAAATATGGGGCATGTCACAGGCGTGTCCAAACGTGTCTGATAAATTGACCAAAAAAAAAAAAAAGGACGAGGACATTTGTCAGGTGTGTCGAACACATGTTCATCCAGCCGTGTCGCGCTTCACAGCATGCATCCAAAAGAATTTATGGTGGCAACATTATAAATATTCTAATATATATAAATTAAATTAAAACTAAAAGAATTTATGGCGGTAACTATATAATTTTATCATTCACGTTGGACCAAAAGAAGTAAAAAACAACCATCTCAACAACAGCAACTTCGACACTTCTTTCTCTCTCTCTCGAACGAACAAACAACAACTACTTTGAGACTTTTAACAAAGCTTCAATTCAAAATCCTCCTAAACCGGATGTGTGCACCATATTGCGGTTGTAAGGTAATAGAGTGCATGGGGGCATGGACATAGGATGGTGACACCTCAAAAGAATAATGTTGGATGACCATAGCAAGAACAACTTTTGCTTCAACCACAGCTAAATTTTGGCCTACACAGATTCTGGAACCTAACCCAAACGGAAAAAATGAGGCTAAATGCTTTCGGTGATCAGCAAATCTCAACGGATTGAACTCATTAGCGTCTACTCCCCATATCTCTTTGTCATGATGAACAGCAGTCATGGCCAGAAGGAGTTGCGTGTCAGCTGGAATGTAAGGCTCCCTAGCTTAACATTGTTGGACGTTTGCCTCGTCATCATCACCGCTGGAGGGTAGAGTCTCTGTGTTTCATTGAGTATTACGCTCAACTGTCAAAGAAAATATAAAATTGTGTGAGCAAAAGGAGAAGCAATATCAAAGATGCTGAGCCCATAAAAAATATATTGTGACAGGATTGTTAGGCATCAAACAGTAAAAATACATGCTAAAATACTAAATGAGCTGTTAAACTATTGTTTTAGTCATGAAGCAATGCTAAATTCACAATCTTTTACTTCATTGTGGTCGTTCTATAAAGTACCACTACGAGGACAAGCGAGGTTAAGTTTTCTAAATTTACACATCCATATTGCTGATCTTACAGGTCTTCAAGCAAATTGCAAGAAAAGCTTTGTTCTGCTCAAGTTGATGATATTTCTTAGTGCATGTAAGACTCTCACCCAAGTATTTGTGACACTTCTACTAACAAGTTATTATGCCATCATAAAAAAGTCTCAGTTGTGGATTGTTTCAAAACTCGGTAAGTCATCTATAATTTACTTGCCATCTTGAAGTCATATAAATTTTCTGCAGCAGGGAGCCCATTGTCTCTGCAAATTCTAAACACTTATTCTCGTGCCTTACTCTGCCATTCTTGATGCAATGCCAGGAGGAGAAGTGCCCAAGTCAGAAGATTGGCAGTTGTTTCCTTTCCAGCAAAGCAGAAGGTCTTGCATTCGTCTATGATCTCCTCCACCTGCAATCTCTCCTCTTTTCCATCCTGGTTCTTGTGGGCAGACATTAACAAGGAAAGTAGAATTTTTGAATTTTCTCTTCTTTTGTTGTTCTTCCCAATTAAAGTCTTAATAGAATCTCTTGTTTCTTTCTCCATCCTCCACCTTATTCTGTTCTTCTTAGTGGGCAAAAACCTGTATATAATTCAATTTTGAGAGAGAAAAACATAACAACTTTCGCCCAAATCAAGAAACACAAAATAACAACTCAAAAAAGCTAGGTCTGATATGGAACGTTTACAAAGGATTCGTAATTCCTACTATCTAGAGGTAATAATAATAACTAATTATACCTGAATCCAGGAATATAGATACTCCTTATAGCCTCTGACGTCAGACTAACTTGCTGTTCTTGTAATTCAAAAATGTGCTTCCCCTCTTCAAAACTGCTCCCAAAAGCCGTTCTCGATATAATGTCTGCTGAGAGGTTCCGAAGTTCTCTGTGCACATCCACCTCAAATTCATCTCTCCTTCCTCTTTGTTCCTCCCACTTCTCCAGCATCTTAATAGTACTAGCCACAATTTCTGGCACTAAACCGTACCCTGTCAAAATATAATTTAGGCCATAGAAAATTTAGGAGCCTCAGTCACCACTGTCAAAGCATTCCTATGAATATAAAGTCATAAAACTAAAGTTGAATTTGCATTGGACTTGCGCCAGATTAACCGCAAGAATATCTTTATGCTGTTTGTTTTTTGGGGGCAAGAAACTGGCACACCCATTTGCCTCTACGAGGGCTTGTGCTTAGACCTGTCAATGGATTAAAATCCGATCTGAATCTGATCCTATTACTCATATATGGATTCAACAAAAAATCTGAAAACTCAATTACGATCCGAATCCGATAATTCGACTCCTTAACAAATCGGATATTGATTTATACTAATACGATCCTATTAAATTTATATATAATAATAATAATAATAATAATTTATATTATATATATACTACACTCCTATCATATTTATATTAGATGTAACAAATAATAATAATAATAATAATGTTACATGTACAATAGTATGGTGTTCTCACACATATACTAATAAATCTTGTAATATACATATTAATAATGTCATAATATTTATTCATTAACAAAGAGTAAATGATCTTTTCTTTTTCTTTTCTTTTTTTTTTCCCTATTTTATTTATCTTTTATTTCCTATCAATTTTTTCTAATCATTGTTTTTTATTATCTTTTGACATTAATTTTTTTTTTTTTTATAAAAAAATAAATTAAATTAAATTTTTATCGGAACCGATCAAATATCCATTTATTAACAAATCGGATATGGATTCACTTACAAAAAATCCGTCGAATTATCGAAACGGATCGGATCGAGTAAAATATTTATCCGAATCTAACATGTTCACAGGTCTAGCTATGCTCGCACACCCATTTACCTTTATTAGGACTTGAACTCTCACTCTTTCACTTTAGAATGGATACTATTTCCAAAGGTGGACATGGTTTTAGTACATTAGTGAGAAGAATAATTCTTTACAGGTGGTATCGGCCCTTAGTTGATAGACACAACAAGGGGTGGGGCCCACCACCTGATTTCGACCAAAATAACAAGGTTCTACTAAAAATGTTGGGATGAGTCACGTTAAAACTTGTAGATACATTGATAATCCAATGGGTTAACACCTCCAGTAAATTTTAAAATACCAAATTTCAACTCACTGCATCTACTAATTTAACTTCTAACTCTTGTCTTGCAAAAAAAAAAAAAAAAACACATTAATCCAGGACATAATAGGAGGTCAAATGTTAACTCATAGGAGAGGGACATGTTCTACCAAGTCAACAGATCCAAACACCAAATCATCCACCACGCAAGCCACATAAAAGATCTTACTCTTCTCACAGTAACATGTTTCTCTTTAGCATTAAGATGGAGATTGATAAAGCAATTTTTAGTTGAAAATTTTAAAATAAAGGAGAGACAGTGTGATGGAAAGAGAGGACAACCTTAACCCTCTCCATGTTAAAGGCCTGGTTTGTGATGTGAACAGCCCATTTCTCACCCATCAGCCTAATAAGTCCATCCCCCAATAGCAGCTTAGACTGAGGATTGGACTTCAACCATGGTTATCAAAATCGCGATGCTGAGTCGTAGAATCGCACGATTCTACGATTCAAAATCCAAAATCGATTCAAATCGTAACAAAATCGTTCAATTGGTAGAATCGAGTGTAGAATCGGTAGAATCGGGGATAGAATCGTAGAATCGTACGATTCTATACGATTCGATCGATTCTACAAATTTCATAATACACTGTCAAAAACTAACCCTAATTTGTCAAAGACTAAGCCCAATTTCATAATACACGCCAAAGAATAATCCTAAAGATTTCATCACTCCGACTATACAATAGGTGAAAAGAAGATAGGAATTCACTGGACAGTCACAGAAATCAGATTAAAATCACATAAATAGGCAAAACATGGTACCTTCGTCCTTGCTCGCTCGCTGGTAGAACTGTTTGCTGGTCTTCGTCATTGATCGCCAACCGCTGCTCGCCAGTCGCTGCTTCATCTGTCGCTGGTCTTCGTCGTTCACTGATCACTCCCCTCTGGTCGCCGCTCGTGTCGCTGATCCCCTCTTCTTCATCGCTGCTCCCCTCTTCTTTATCGCTGAGGCCATAATTGGAAGTGACAACTCACGCCCTAAAGGGAAAGCTCTAGTGTAGTGTTTGTGATCTCAGGAAGAAAAGGGTATTCCGCCTCTCAGGGTTGCCGTCCATAGTTTTCCAAATAAAAAAGAAATCAATGGGCCTTTAGCGGATTAGGTGTAAGAAATTAATAGGCCTTTAGCTGATTGTGTTTAAGGTTTTTTATTTATTATTTATTTATATATTTTTTGCTCCCTAATAATGAAATGTTTCATAATAGAAATGTGAATGAGGTTTTTATTTTTTATTTATCTATATAATATTTTTTTAAGTGTAATTTTAATTGTGCACAATTTGCGGGAGGGTAAAAAATTTTGGGGGAAGTCATTTTACTTATTTACAGGGCAAAAAATATCTCTTAAATGTCAAATTTTATTCTTTAATAGGCTGTAGTAAGGTTAGATATATTTGATTGTGTGTTTTGGCCTTATATTTATTATATTTTATAGATTTTATTATTTAAGAAGTTAGTTTCAATTATTTTTTCACAATTTGGTAGAATCTTACGATTCATGATCCGATTCTACGATTCCGATTCTACGAAGACTAAAACAATTCTGCGTAGAATCCCGATTTTAACAACCTTAACTTCAACTTCTCAAACGAACCACTGGTGTTGAGCATTACCTCCTTAATCACGTCCAGTTCGGCTATAGCCAAACGAGGATTTGCCCCAAACCAAAACAGGAAAGTCTTCCCATAAATGGTTGACCAGTTGTAGAAGTGTGGCATCACCCGAGTAAGGATATCATGGTTAAAAACAATTGGTCTTGATTCTGCTTCGGCGTGCATACGCCGTCTGATCCCGGCCGAGTTTCCGAAGATCGGACGGTAGCTAGGACTCAAAATGCCTTATTTCCTGAAGTGTTTTTGAATCTTCAGTGGAACCCAGATGAGGGAGTGTGTGAGTTTGAAGAAGAATATAAAAAGTAGAAAGATTAGAGTAACAAGTAGAAGATGCATGGTTGAAGGTCAGAGAGTGAGAGAGATGGGGTCGAAATGAATCAAATGATGGGTCCTATTTTGGTGATTAGATATCAAAAAAATAAAATAAAATAAGGAAGGAAGGAGAAGAAGAAGAAGGGCGTTGAAAATCGTATGATGGTTGCAATCGTTGTTAACAAATTTAGTTGCTGCTACTCGGCCCTAACATCGAGCTCTAAACTTTTTCCAAAGATGGGGCCCACCCTTCGACCTTTTGCTTTTGTTGCCAAACTTGGAGAAATGGGCCTGTGAATACTTTACACACACACACACACACATACATATAAGAATAATTTTGTATTATTATTTATTATATATAATATATTAATAAATTTATTGAAATAAATAACATTTTAAAATATTAAAATTAAATATAAAAATAATTTTATATATAGAATTCTAAGTTTAGGATTTTATTGGTATATTTTGATATAAAATTATTATTATGTATTTATTGAAATAAATTATACATTTTATTCTCTAATTAGATTTCTATTTATTGAATTTTACTATTTCCTACTGCTATAATATTATTAGTATTTCTCCTCTAATTAGATTTCCTTTTATTGAATTAAATAAATAAGTTTTTTTATATTATTTATTTTCTTCTCTAATTAGATTTCCTTTTATAGTGATTCAATTTTTTAATATTATATATTTCCTTCTTTAATTAGATTTGTTACTACAAAATTATTATTATTATTATTAGAATTTTCTTGTGACGTTTTGCATGCCGCTCACCTGTTGGCGTGCCACGAGGATCTTGAGAGTGATTTAGGGCATTTTTTAGAATTTAGAACTCTTAGAAATGCATTTTGAGTCATTTTAGCATTTTTCGAATTTTTGGTCAGGGAGGTCCAGATGGGTCCCGCACCTGGATTTTTCGTACTTAGAACTTTTTCTCAGAGTCACTACATTTCATATATCATTATTTAGAGCATATTTATGTGGTTATGTAATTATTTACCCAATTATAGCATGTTGTGATGTGTATATGGATAGGAGGGCATGGTGGTCATTTGGTGAGTCAAGGGTGGGCCCCATCTTTGACTATACATGTGATAAGTGGGCAAGTGTAGCTGATTTTCTGCATCTTATTCTTCTCCTCTAACCGTGGGATTTCTCTCTCTCTACAAATACTTTCTATCTCTAAAACTATATTTCAAGCCTCCGATTCTCCCTCTTCCTTCATGTTTTGATCTTTGTCTTTTCTCTTCTTATTGAGGTGGGGGTCTTTAAAGCCTACATCCTTTGGTTTTCGTGAGTTAATTCTATTATATTTATGCTATAGCATGTGTAATTTTTTATTATATAATATGAAATGTTAATGTTGTAATTGTGGTTGATGATATACATGCTTTATGTGCCTATGAAGTGTTGGATTGCATGCTTATGTGGATTATGTGATGGTTACCTTATTACATGATTTTCATGTTTAAAATGCCATGATTAATAAGTTGATTTCATGAGAATTGTTGTGTTAGTTTACTCCCAAAGCCTGCAAGTATGATTATAGTTTGATGTATAAAATTTCATGTTGGCATGATGTAAAAATCCTTGGAACATTATTGTATTGGCATTGTGGGAGTAAAGGGGAAAATTGTTTTCTTGAAAAGAGGCATTGATTTTTAAATTGGGAGTTTTCGAATGAAAGTTTGTGAAAACCGGACAATAAGGAGTCGTTTTGTATCTGTGGGGTTAATGGAACCTAGAGGAAACATATGAAGACTGCCCTACGCGTGGTTGAGTTAACTAGGCCCTAAATGACGTTAAGGAGTTGTCTTAAGTCAGGGATAATTAGCTAATCCTTTTCTCATGGCGCCGGAGAGTCGCCCTGGACTGGATTACATTAACGGTTTGACAGTTATTGCGTTAACAAAGATTTTGAAAAATGGGGAGTGACATTGGCATTGCATTGCATGTTATCAATTTTGTTTGGATTTGCATAATGATGCTTGTTTGGTCTATCTCCTCCAAAGTAAGCATGATCCCTTTTTTATAACCTATTCTTTGCCTATAATTCATGGAATCATTAAGAAGTGCGTTTTAGGCACCTCCTACTGAGCCGTTGTCCTTACCCTTTTATTACTATTTTTCAGGTCATGGAAATAAAGTGGTGGATGATATTCCCTCACAAGCGTAGACGAGATTAGAGGGACTCCTTTGATTTCTTTTGTAATCAATGTAATATTTGATGTTTTGAAAAAATGTAATGTACATGTATTTATTTTTCCACGAGCTTGTATTCAATGGTCATTGTATGTATTTGCGGATAGAAATAGTTTTGAGACCATCTTTGTAACTTTTGTGGTCTCATTCTGTAATACCCCTAATTTTCAAAAGATTTAATTGGATTTTATTTAATTATTTAATTACATTTTATTTATTTATGTGGCTATTTGTTTATTTGCTTTTATATTTAATTAGGTGTTTAATTGATTATTTTTTTGTTAAATTGTTTTATTTGAATTAATTAAATTTATTTATGTTGGTTAATTATATGTGTATTCTTATTTTATTCCATGTGATGTGTTTGTGTGATTGAATTGTTTTAAATGTTTAATTGTGTTAGTTAAATGATTTTATTTTAGTTTTATTTTTATTTTAATTTAAAGGATTTGGGTTATAGTTCATGGACCAACTAGATGGGTCTTGGACTATTTGAGTGGGATCCTAAATGGGTTAGATAGTGACCCTTGAGGATTAATAGTTATATATATATATATATATATATATATATATATATATATATATAATGAGGTGTATATAAATATCTATATTACTTTCATTAAAAATAATATTTTATTAAATTAGTTACCTAGTTTATGAATTGTCAAACGTATGTGTAAGTTTAGAATATAGGTAGTATATTTTACCTATATATATATATACAGAGTAGATCTAGAAAGAGAAAATTAAAAAGCTAGAGAGAGAAAGAGGAAGAGAGAGAAGGAAGAAGAAGAAGAAGGACCATTAGAGAGAAGAATAAGGAAGAAGGAGTTTAACTTTCAATCCGAAAGTTTAAGGCAAGTTCTCTCTTCTACACTTCTCCCTTAGATACGTGATCTATATGTCTCTAGTATAACTTTAGGGATATTTAACGGATTATTAAAATTGGAATCCATATTTAAATTGATCTAGAATATAGGTTTTTATGAGTTTATGTTCATAGTTGTTCTTGTTGTATTAATTGATAAATTCATGGCTTAGATTTGATTTTGAATGGATTTTTACATGTTATAATGATATATTTTCGTGCTTTTGTGTGGATGAGACTTAGTAACATACTTTAGGACCCTTAACAATGAAAAATATGGCTTAAAATAAAGGTTCTCGAGCTGTTTCACGTAACAATGCTCGAGCACCCTCCAAGGGTACTCGAGCACCCCTTTCTAGGAAACAGTGCTCGATCACCCTTGGGAGGGTGATCGAGCACCCTCTGGGGAGTTTTGAGAAAAATGATTTAAATGACCCCGACTGGAGTGTTTTGAGAAAAAAATAATTGATCGCATCTATTTATGATCGGTCGACTAAATGATTAATCGAGCACCCTCTGGGAGTTTTGAGAAAAAAAATGATTAATCACATCTATTTTTGATCAGTTGACTAAATGTACAAAACAAATGCCTCAGTTGATGACCAAACTTTGACTGACTATATTGTCTTCGTTTCTAACCCGATTCAAATCATTCTTGAGTCCAAATTGAAAGATTTTGAACCCTCTTTTCATTAGTACTGGTCTTATTTTGTAATTATGATTCAAAATGACCATTTTACCCTTGTAAACTCTCGGGGTCTAGTGCGAATCCGAAGTTGGAATCTTCATCCTTTTCATGAACCAATGTGGTTAGAATCAACTAGTGTGACTTCATTATAACTCTTAACACTTGGTAAGGTGTATAATGACCATTTTTTCCTTGTGAATTCTAGGGTCGGATTAGGACCCGGATAACGATTCATACCCACGAGTTCGGGTCATTACAAGTTAGTTATTTATGTACTCTTTTGACATCTTAATGAAAGTACACTTGCATGTTTTGTTCAAACAAAAATCTCATCTCGTTAACATATTTTGAAAAATATAACATAGCCAAATTATACACTAAAAAAAAGAACTACTACTCATATGACAACAAAACAGACTCGATTCGGCTCCAAGCCACAGAATCTCGATCGATGGACCTAAAGCCTCGAGTCGACTCCAAACCATGAACTGATGGTTAATGGACCTAGAATCTCAATCCCATACTCAAAACCATGAACTGACAATCAATAGGTCTAGACCCTCGATCTGACCTCGAACCATAAACTGTCGGTTGATGGCCTAAGCCCTTGATTCGACTCAAAGAGCCACAAACCAGAATGGTGAAGAGTAGTGGTAGGAATCTTCAAGGCCTTTGATTTTAGAATAGAGGATGGAAGACCAACTTTGAGTCTCGTGATAGCTGAACCAACTTAGGAAAAAGTGGAGGGAAAGCCTGAAACAAAAGTAGAGACCCTTATAGTCACTACTAATTCAATCCAACACCCTCTAATATGCCAAACCACATTTAATGAGGATCACGCCTGTTTATGGAGGTACAGACACTAAGGTGTGAAAAAAGGTACATAGACCTGACCACAAGTCTAAAAAGGCTAGGATAAGGCACCATGACCAACAGAGGGGAATGAGACTTTATCCACTTTACCCGTTGAACCAATAGGTAAAGACCTTTGTAACTAAGGCTATAAAAAAATGGTGAAGGAGAGGATGAAAGACGATACAGGGAGATAAAAAAGAACTCCATAATCGGTCTCTGCCAAGGTTTCTAAGGCGATTCTTCCCATCTACCAGCACTTTAATCCCTAAAGTTGGACTGATCTTATCTCCCTTATTCCTCTCTTTTGTATTCCTCACATTGTTTTGTGATATTACCCTACATATATATATTCTCAATTTGACCCAGAAAATAGGTGCTTACACAATCATATCTCTACGAGGTTTTAATCTGCTAGCATAGTTCGATTTGTTTTTCCGTCACACACACACACACTCTCTCTCTCTATATTGATGCATTTTTATATAATGCTTTCCTTAAGCTATAGATGTTTCACAAACAAATAGAGGAAGAAAAATAAAACTACTGGAAACATTTTTGGGGTTCAATAATATGAATATAGCATTAAGGAGTTGTAGAATGCAATTGAAACAATGCTACATTATTAAACATGTGGAAACAATAATTCCAATAATGATGTATGTATCTTGGATTGCTTTGATTCTCAAAAAGGTTTTTATCTTTCAAAATTTAAGCTTGTTTTTTCCCTTTTCCATGACAAGAGATTAGAAAACAGTCATTGATTAGGCTTGGTTATGATGGTTGTTTGAAACAACACATTCTTTGTGTCTCTTGAAATACAAAAAATGTTAGATATATATATATATATATATATGATCATCATATACTTCATGTTATTTTTCTTTTTCATTCCTGCATTATAAGTGTTTTAAATGTTTACCTATTTTCTAAATTTTATGTATTTAGCAAGATTATCTTGCTTTTGGTATAACATCTGTGTTATCATTATGACAATGGGATCTGGAATATCATGTAACTTAAATGGGATTCATAGAGTGGATTCTAGTGACATTCTTATGCTGTCCATTGATTTTTATAAAATTGAATGTGAGTAGTTCTAGCACTATATGACCATGGAAATTGTTTTACTCTAAAAAGCAACTATATGTAATCTGGGGTAAATTGTTTTGTTTTTCGAGAAAAATCGAAGTTACGAAAATGATGGGCACGTCTCGCTCTTATGTTGTTGATTTAAATCTGTCAATTTTGTTAAGAACCAAATCTAGATTTTAAAAATATATATATATGTGGTTAACTTTATGAAACTTCGAGAGCATGAAATCGTAATGAAACCATCGTCACCATTACACTACACCTACTCTAAAAAATTTAATAGAAACAGAAAGTATAAAAAAATTAATAGAAACACATAAATTATAATACAGCTAGTCCAAAAGCATATCCTAATCCAACTATATATATATATGTGATAACATTATTTTCTCTTACTATATAACAAATATACATGGCTGATATGATAATTATTTTCAGCAAATAATTGAATAATTGATGAAAGAGAAAATACAATTTATCTATTGAGGCTATTTTCAATTAGTTTTGGGGAAGATAGCTTACCTTAAATTGGATTTTGGTGTCTTCAACTTGTACAATTATGCATCACTGATGTTCAAATGGTTACTAACTCTAGAGTAAACTATGAGTATGATCTCATGGATAATTGGCTAATTGTTGGATTGGACTCCTATGATGTCTGATGCCTATGGTTGGAGTTTGGACCAAGTATCACAAGAGTTGTTGATAGGGCTGCAACTCGGGCAGGTTGGACACTTAACTCGGGCTCAGCTCAACGTACAAATCTTCAGCCCAAGCCTAGGCATAATTTTGCCTAGTGAGCCCAAGCCCAGCCCATACTTAATTATAGTCTGAAGCTTGCGAACGGCGAATCTGATCTGGAACATTAAAAAAAAAAAAATTAGCTTGCCATACTTACAAGATAGCAGCATGCTTAAGAGTTGAGAGACAGCTAGCCAGTGGCTGAAACTTGTGAACGGCGAATCTGATCTGGAACAACGGGCGATGGAAACTGAGAGGAGGGGAGACAGGCTTTTTTTTTTGGAAAGTTAGGGGAGACGGACTTTGAGAATGGGAATAAACTACCAATGGGTTAGTGGCCTAATGGTATCAATCTCTTACTTCCCAATGGGAGGTCAGAGGTTCTAGTCTCGAAAGAGACATGCGCGTGTGAGTACCAACTAGGAAAAAAAAAAAAAGAATGGGAGTAAACTATAAAGGAACCTAGGGTTTCTATGGAAAATATATATTACCAAAAACAGTGTTCGACTTTGATTTGATTTTTATTTTCATGTTTTTCTTAATTTCCTTAATAATATAATAATAAGTTTTTATTTTTATTGTGTATATATATAATTATATATATAGCCAATGTTTCAGCTTTGATTATTTTTGGTTGATATATGTTTTCATTGTGACATGCAATGCTTGTTAGGAGATATTATATATATATATATATGAGTCCTACTATTTGCCCCGATAAATAAAAATTTACTATTTCACCTAGTTTACGTGGCTATGCATGTGCCAAATATAATTGGAACTCATTTAAAAATAGAAGATAATTAACTATTTAGAAAGTTGTAATCTTCTTTTTAGGTTTCATTTTAATCTAGTATCTTTGTTGTCTATTAAAGTTTCAATCACCATGTATATCAAATTATATATATATATATATATATATATTTGTTTTATATATACATCACATTACATATCTGTAAGGACTCTTTATATAGAATTAGATTATGTATCCCTTTAGTCTATATGTAAAAAATTATATCTTTGATCATTAATATACATCAATTACTTTGAGGGCTAGTTTGGTGTGGTTGAATGAAATAAAGTGGGAATGGAATGAATCAGAGAATGGAATGGGAATGGAATGACCATTCTCATTTCCATGTTTGGTTGCACAGAAAAATATCCTATTTTTGTAAAACATATATATATATATATGTAGCCGACATTTCATTAAATGCTTTTTCTATTCATTTATTTATTTATTATTATTTTTAAAGTGAGAATGAAATGGTCATTACTTTAGTTGGAAAGTGGAATGAATTAGTGGGAATCACTATTCTTGGAGAATGGGTAAGAATCATCATTCCAACTTTAAAGTAAGTTACCAAACTAAAGAATGGAAACAAAAACATTCAATTCCCACTTCATTTGATTCTATTCGCTCACACCAAAGATGGCTTGATAGGTATTAGTGATTAAAGCTAATGATACTGTAGACACTAAAATTTTAGTGGACTTTGGTTTTGACAAATGGGCCCATGAAATATAGGCCTAATGTTTAATTAAGTTATTTAATTGGCCAAGCTTGGTCCACTTAAATTATTTAATTAGCCCAACCTAGATAATTAAATGCAAAAATAATTATTCCTAATAAATTATATTTAGAATAATTATTTTAAAGGATAATTATCACAATATAACCGGCCCGGCCCAGTTATGATTTTATCCTTATCCGAAGATGACACGTATTATCATTTTATTAATCTAATAAGCCTATAAATAGAGGCCTGGAAGAAGAAGAAGGGGTCTAGAAATTCAGAATTCAAAAATCCAGAATTCCAGAGAAAACTCTCATCCCCAACATCCAAACACAAAAACGGAGAACATTAAGCACATCAAATCGTGCCGTTCTTCATTAAATTCCACGGTAATCAACAACAAGCATAGCCAAAGACGTGCCGTTCGTCAACCAAATTCCACGGTGATTCAAGATCAAGCTCGTGCAGCCCTTGGATCCAACCAACCAAACAGGAGATCGAATCAGAGGACTGTACTCTTTCTTTTGTAAAGAATATTACAGAGGATTGTACCCCATTTATCGAAATTAATCAAATATTATATTATGTGCTCCATATTTTGTTTCTATTGCAGACTTACAAAATTTGTCTGCACAAATTTGTGGCACCCCCGGTGGGACTCGAACTCTACCTCTCATCTCTTTCTCCTACCATCAAGTTTCTTTTCTATCAGATTTTATGGCTCCCCCTAAGACTCCGACAGATAAGAAAGCCTAAAAGAACATCGCTACTACAAAGGTCGATGCCAAAGCCACTATGAAAAGTGGCACGAAGGCCAAATCAAGTGATTGAAGTACCTTGGCGGGCCCTGTGACACGTAGCAAGTCCCAGGCGATGGTGTCATCCAAACATCAGCAAGACTTGGTGAAAACCAATCCTGCAAAGCCGAGGAACGTGAAAACTCAACATGTCAAGAACCCTGATGTCGTTCTAGAGGAGATTCCGCCACCAGATTTACCTCATTCCGTCTATGATGCTCACTTTAGTGTCGGTTCACCCTCAGAGTCACTACGGCAGACTTTGGAGCAATCAATCACTTTAAGGAACATTGACTCTCAAGGCCTATCATACTCAGATGTAGTCGTTGCTATGATGACTAGAGCTACCACGATGGAGGAATAACTAACAACTATGTCTTGTGCCATTGAGAACCACACAAAGACTGTTGAAGAGAAGGACTTGCAAATCGCTACACTGATGAACAAATTGGAAGTTTAGACCTTCGGTGAATCACCAGTACAATCTGGGCATCCCACATCTTCCACAGCACAGCCAACTGGGAATCGTGCAACTTTCACACCACCACCGTCTAGGAATCCTACATCTTCCACAGCAATGCCGACGGAGAATCCTAATTGTACCGCATAAGGTACTCACATGAAGGACCCCAAACAGACGCCGGGAATAGAACAAGAGGCTAGTCAAAACCAGACGCTAGTGACAGAACAGGCAGCTAGTCAAACCAATCATGCTTCTTCAGTCTCTTCATTATCTGTCGAACAATTGCAAGATATGATAACAAATACAATCCGAGCCCAATACAGAGGTGTCTCACAGAGTACTCTCATGTACTCAAAGCTCTATACAAAGAGAATCGACAGTATGAGGATGCATATAGGATACCAAGCTCCGAAGATTCAGCAATTTGACGAAAAAGGTAACCCCAAGCAACACATTGCCCACTTTATCGAGACTTGTAACAATGTCAGAACTGATGGGGACTTACTAGTTAAACAGTTTATCCGATCCTTTAAAGGAAACGCGTTCGAGTGGTACACCGACCTAAAGTCAGAATCAATTGATAGTTGGGACCAAATGGAACGAGAATTCTTGAACAGGTTCTATAGCACTCGTCGTACTGTTGGTATGATGGAATTAACTAACACAAAACAATGGAAGGATGAGCCTATAATTGACTACATTAATCGGTGGCGAGCACTCAGTCTGGACTGCAAGGATCGATTATCAGAAATCTCTGTTGTAGAGATGTATATGCAGGGAATGCATTGGGGCATTCTCTACATTTTTTAAGGCATAAAATCTCGCGCATTTGAAGAATTGGCTACACGTGCCTATGACATGGAAATCAGTATGAAATCCCATGACAGCAAAGGTCCCGTGGCTATAGAACCTCGCAAGAATAAGAAAGACTGGAAGAAGAGTGACAAGTAGTCAAAGAACACTGCTAAAGAATCCATGACTGTCTCAACTACCCCATTCAAGATATCTGTTAAAGATAACAAGAAAGATGATAAAAAGTCTCGCTAGTTTCAAGAGGGGGAAAGACAACATCCTACACTAAAGGAATTAGAGAAGAAGGAATACCTATTTCTCAATTTCGATGTTCCTGGCATATTGGAATGCTTACTTGAAAGTAAAATTATAGAACTCCCTGAAAGCAAACGCCCTCAAGAGATAGGACGTGTCAACGACCCAAAATATTGCAAACATCATCGTATTATTAGTCATCCAATTGAGGCGTGTTTTATCTTCAAGGAGGTGGTGATGAATCTGGCAAAACAAGGAAAAATCTTATTGGATACAGACAAAGTTGTAACTTTAAATCATACTACTGCTACTTTGACAACCTCTGTCGTGGGGAGTGCTTGTTCTCAACCTTCAACTTCTGAGGTATATTGCATAACCGTCCAGTTTGGCTCATTGGAACCAATCCCCATCTATCTTGGCCAAGGGAGTGTACAGACGTTTTAACATTTAGAAGGTTCTTCCCTCAGGATGATGAAGAAGGATGGACTCTGGTGACAAGAAAGAAACCACGGAAGCAACGAGCTAACATTTTTCAGACTAGTGATTCTAACAGGGGGCAAAGGAAGAATAAACCTCAATATCATCATAAGCAGTCTGGCCATAACAGAAAATGGGTCAAGAAGACACAGTCATCCAAACACGCCTCTATGAGCAAAGGGCTCCAAAAGCCCATTACTTTGCAAGAGTTCTTTCCAGAAAGATATCTAGATGACAAAGTTGTAATAGCTTACATGGTTTCAACTGAGAAAACGAGCCCTGATGATGAGAATAGCAAGGATCAAGATGAAGCCTAGACTATAGAGAACCATGCAAAGGATGCAGCCATCATTAAAAAGTCCGATGATGATGAAGTAGTAGGAGGTACGTTTGATTCATGTTATGCACCAATTCTTTTCATTGACGAGGATCTTTAGTTGGGTTCAAAGTTGCATAATTGTCCTCTCTTCGTTTTCGGTTACATAAAAGAACAAAAAGTTACTCGAATGCTTGTTGATGGTGGATCAGCGGTGAATCTCATGCCAAAATTTACGAAGAAAAATCTCGGCATCACAGTCGACGAGTTATCTCGTAACCGTCTTATTATTCAAGGTATTAACTAAGGAGGACAGAGAGCTATTAGCTTGATTCGGGCAAAACTAACTATTGGCGAGCTCCAAGCTGAAACCTTATTCCACGTTATTGATGCAAATATATCCTACAATTTGTTGTTGGGAAGGCCTTGGATACATAGTAATGGTGTCATTCCATCAACTCTTCATCAGTGCTTCAAATTCTACAAGAATGGCGTATAAACGATTGTGGCGGACCATAAACCATTTACAGAAGCAGAATCTCATTTTGCCGATGCCAAGTTCTATATTGATCCTGATACACCTTCAGAAATGCCTATCCCAAGCCATCCGTCTACATAAAAGATTCAATCTACAAAAATAAAGAAGCGTTAAGTGATCCATTAGATGTTTCAGTGACAGACATTGTAAAGGTAGCTAAAACGCGAGGGGTCTCGATAAAAGCACATCGGATAAAGACTATTTTAAAGTATGTTCCAAAATCTCAACGAAAAGAAGGGCAGTCACCTGTCATCGAGATAATTGAAACTAAGGAATTTAAATTGAAGATATCACAAACAAAGGAAAAAGAAGATATGCAAAAGCTATAAGGAGAGTTAAATCTTCCTCTCACTAAGATTCAAAAGTCTTTGCCTTCCAAGTCTCCATTAAAAGGGTTCGTGCGGCCTTCTCAATCTCTGGTCGATCATGGATCACTTCCAAAACAAAGGACTGATGAAGTATTCGATCCTAAAGCATACCAACTCATGGCTAAGTCGGGTTATGATTTTACAAATCCTGCAAACCTTGGAAAATTGAATTCTGAGATCATCGGTGAGAAAGTGCATGGCCTCAATGAGACACAGAAGAAGTTGAAAGAATAAGGGCATAAGATCATTCCACCTAAGTCCGGTCTCGGTTTCGTAACTTCTAAGCCACTTCGAATTCAAATCACAAAAAAAGATAAGAAGTCAAACACTTTATACATTGGGTTTGAAGAAGTTAACGATGAACAAGACCAACAGACTATGCATCAAAAATCAGTCTTCGATCGTATAGGAGCTCTATGTGATCGAATATCTGTATTCAACAGGTTGTCAAGCCAAAAGTCAAATGTTTCAAATTCTCATGTCAACAGTTTTCCTCGTACCTCCATTTTTAATAGAATGAGCTTTCATAACCAAAGAAGAAAATCTCCACAACCTCCATCTCGAAAGATAGTATTTTCTCGGATTGGTACTATTAAAGATACACCGCTAAAGAGCAGCATTAGTGGAAAGTTAGAGGAAGTTAACATCGACGTGGTGAACAATAATGAAGCTCAGAGCCTAGTGCCTTCGCGAATGAAACGTAAGACAGAGATAGATGTCACCAATGATGTTACACTAAAAGCTCGAAGGTGAATCATTGTATTCACTAATCAATATCAAAAAAAGTGGAGAGAACGGAAAGCACTGGCGAATCATCTTGTGTTACTTCATACCACATCATTGTTGAAGAAGAACCTGACTCTAAACAACCAGATGACATCGAGAAAGCTCCACCAACACTAGAAGATGGGGGGCAGGCTACTGTTGATCAACTCAAGGAAATCAACTTAGGGACTGATGATCAATCCAAACCAGTTTTCGTTAGTGCATTCCTAGGCCCCTCAGAAGAAAATGATTCTTTCAATTGTTGTCTGAGTACAGGGATGTCTTTGCTTGGACATACAAAGAGATACCCGGTCTTGATCTTAAAATTGCAGTGCACAATCTCACTGTCAAACATGGTACACGTCCGATTAAGCAGTCTCAATGTTTCTTCCGTCCAGAGCTAGTTCCGAGGATAGAGGAAGAACTCAACAAATTGATTGAAGTAGGGTTTATTCGTGAGGTCAAATATCTAACATGGATTTCGAGAATTGTTCCAGTAAAGAAGAAAAATGGATAGATTTGAATTTGTGTGGACTTTTGTGATTTGAATGAGGCATGCCCAAAAGATGATTTTCCTCTTCCCATCCCCGAGCTCACTGTAGATGCAACCATGGGGCATGAAGCTCTCTCGTTTATGGATTGTTACTCCGGGTACAATCAGATAAGAATGACTCCGAAAGATGAGGAGCTAACTGCTTTTTGCACTCCTAAAGGTATATATTGCTACAAAGTTACGCCCTTCGGACTCAAAAATACGGGAGCAACATACCAGCGCGCCATGCAAAGAATCTTCGACGAAATACTCCACAAGATTATTGAATGTTATATTGATGACTTGGTGGTAAAGACGAAAGAGCGAAGAAATCATTTACAAAACCTACGTATAGTTTTTAATTGCCTCCGAAAATATCAGCTCAAAATGAATCCCTTAAATGTGCATTTGGTGTGACTTCAGGGAAATTCCTTGGATACATCGTACGTCATCGTGGTATTGAGATTGATCCTAATAAAGTTGAAGCCATTCAAAAGATGCCGCCACCAAAGAATTTACGTGAGTTTCGAAGTTTACAAGGTTAACTTGCGTTCATTTGTCAGTTCATCTCAAATTTAGTTGGTCGTTGTCAGCCTTTTAACCGACTCCTAAAGAAAGATGTTCCATTTAATTGGGACTAATCATGCCAAAATGCTTTTGATAGCATTAAAAAGTACCTTCTCAATTCTCCGGTATTAAGAGCACCTGTACTTGGAAAACCGCTCATACTTTACATTGCTATGCAAGAAGAATCGCTGGGTGCTTTACTTGCTTAGAATAATGAAGAACATAAAGAGAAGACATTATATTACTTAAGTCATAGACTCACCCCGACGGAGCAAAATTATCCTCCAATTGAAAAAACATGCCTCGCACTTGTCTTCGCCTTTAAGAAATTGAGACATTATTTCTTGGCTCATACGATACATCTTATTGCAAGAGCTGATCCTCTCAAATATGTCATGTCTAAACTGGTCCTTTCCGGACACTTGGTGAGGTGGTCAATTTTGTTCAACGAATTTGAAATTATTTATGTGCCACGAAAAGCAGTGAAAGGACAAGTTTTAGCAGATTTCTTAGCTGACCATCCTATTCCAGCCGATTAGGAAATTTCTGAAGATTTTCCCGATGAAGAAGTCTTCCATGTGGACATCCTCCCTCCATGGATGATGTTTTTTAATGAGGCAGCACAATCAGACGGGGCCGGAGCAGGCGTAGTTTTTATTTCTCCATAAAGACATGTTATTCCATACTCTATTGCACTCATTAAAAACTACTCAAATAATGTAGCTGAATATCAAGCCCTGATTATCAGCCTTCAAATGGTGAATGAGATGAAGATTACGAATCTTGAAATATATGGAGACTCTAAGTTGGTGATTAACCAACTTCTTAAAGAATTTGAGGTTAAGAAAGATGATCTGGTACCGTACCATCGTTATGCCTCTCATTTGTTGGAACTGTTTGATAGCGTCATGCTAGAACACATTCCAAGGAAAGAAAATCAGATAGCTGATGCTTTGGCAAATTTAGCTGCAACCTTGGCGTTAATTGATGAAGACCTGGTTGATGTTCCTGTATGTCACCGATGGGTCTTGCCACAAGTCCTGGAAGATAAATTTAAAGAAAGTAATTTGGTTTCTTGTTGGACACAAGAGGAAGAAGACTGGAGACTCCCTATCATTGATTATCTAGAACATAGAAAGCTTCCCGAAGACCTATGCCATAAGACTGAAATACGAATACGAGCACCTCGTTTCATCTACTACAATGATATGTTGTATATACGTTCATATGAAGGCCTTTCCCTTCGCTGCCTTGAAAATGACAAAGTAACCCATGCAATGAAGGAGGCACATTCTAGGATTTGTATAGCCCATTAATCTGGTCCAAAGCTTTACTTTCGCGTCAAAAGAATGGGTTATTATTGGCTCACCATGGTCAAGGACTGCTTCGAGTATGCAAAGAGTTATCAAGCCTGTCAGCTCTATGCTAACTTCATACACCAACCACCGGAGCTGTTACACCCTACCGTGACGTCATGGCCATTCGATGCATGGGGATTAGATGTAGTTGGTCCTCTAGAAAAGTCTTCAAAAGGCTACTTGTATATCGTGGCTACCACTGATTATTTTTCTAAATGGGCGGAAGCTGCACCCTATAAGCATGTGAAAAAGGAAACAGTGGTTGATGTCATTAAGTCCAACCTTATTTATCGATATGATGTCCCTTGATACATCATTACTGATAATGGGACGAATATCAAAAACAGTTGGGTAACTGACCTTTGTGAGAAGTTTGGCTTCAAACAACGTAAATCCTCTATGTACAATGCCCTTACAAATGGTCTGGCGGAAGCATTCAATAAAACTCTTTGTGAATTATTGAAGAAAGTAGTTAACCAGACAAAGAGAGATTGGCATGAGCGAATGGAAGAAGCATTGTGGGCATACCGCACTACACATCTTACATCTACTCAAGCAACTCCATATTCTCTTGTCTATGGCGTAGAAACGGTTCTTCCATTGGAACAACAGATCCATTCGTTAAGGATAACCATACAAGAAGGTCTTACAAGTGAAGAAAATGTCATCTTACGTCTTCAAGAACTAGAAGCATTGGATGGGAAGAGATTAGAAGCTCAACAACAGTTAGAGTGTTATCAAGCTCGACTTTCTAAAGCATTCAATAAGAAAGTTCGACCTCGGTCATTTCAAGTTCGAGACTTAGTATTAGCTGTTCGAAGACCAATTATCATGAATCGTAAGGGAAATAAATTTGTATCCAAATGGGATGGACCATATGTTATTCGTGAAGTTTATACTAACGGCACATATCTCATTATTGATGAAGACGGAATAAGAGTGGGGCCCATTAATGGCAAATTCCTAAAGCACTACTACCCATGAAGGTTATGCTCCTAATCATATGAGCTTAAACTGCACTATGCTCCTGGCTCGCATGAGCTAAAACTGTGTACGGCCCAAAAAAAAAAAAAAAAAAAAAATATATCCCTTTTGAACTACGTGATGACTTGATCCCTCGTTTGAGGGTACGTAGGCAGCTTATAATTTCATTCTAAGTTCAGTATGATGAAAAAAAAAACTCAATCCTAACCCGCAAGAGTATAAACTGTGAATGGCAAAATAAACAAATCAAATTCATTGCTTTGTCATAATAAAATGATATTTTATTACAAGGTATATGGAAAAAAAAAAAAAAAAAAAAAAAAAAAAAAAAAAAAACTTCTCATTAAGGCAACAAAGGGAGATCCTCAATTTCATTTTGAGTATTTTGTAACAGTTTCTCCAGGGACTTTATGGTTTTTATATCATTATTAGTGACAACAGAGGTTTCTTCGATTGAATTTTGTTCCTCCTTGAATTTTGCAATGTTAGCTTTTCTTTGGAGAATTCGGTTATTAGTTTTTTCAATGGTGGCTTTATGTCTTTCCATACAAGTATGCAAAAGTTCGACTTCTCTCTCACAATTATGTAGAGCTTCTTGAGCTGATTGAACTTACTTTACGTCTATACAATCTAAAGCAAGAGCTTCTTTAAGGTGAGAACCAACATCTGCTAAACGTCGAGAACGTACGTCTTCAGATAAGGCATGATCATGCTCGAATCGAACTTTGTTATATTCTTCACCATTCTGAATGTATGTATCAATTCTATGGCGGAACTCTAAAAAATCCACACATTGTTTAGAAATTTCAAGAAAGATTTCGTCAAACTTTGGTTTAAGAGATGGAATCTTCGAAAGCCGTGTACACTTCACTTTACTCTTAATAATATTCCTAAATGCTTTGGCCGCCGTGTGCTTAATTTCAGAAATGGCACTCCTCGGGTCAAAGGTAGTTATAGAATGTGTGATTCGGTGAGATGTCTGGGTATCCCTAAGGTGATGTCACTACAAAAAATTGGGCCTTTTGCGACTAAATTATTTGCGACCAAACTGAAAAAGTTGCAAATACTATAGTATTTGCGACCAAAATTAGTTGGTCGTAAAAGTGAACATATTAGTGACTAAAGTAAATTTTGATCGTAGTTGATAACTACATTAATGACCAAAATAAATTATGATCGCAAAAGGATTAATTTTTAATGACGAAATTTTATGGTTGCAAAATGATCAAAATTTGGTCTCAATTGGTCAAAGTATTAACAACCAAACTAAATTAGGGTCGCGAAAGAATTGCTCTTTTGCGACCAAATTTTATGGTTGCAAAATGATCAAAGTTTAGTCGCAATTGTTTAAAGTATTGACGACCAAACTAAATTATGGTCACGAAAGAGTTACTTTTTTATGACCAAATTTTATGGTTGCAAAATGGTCAAAATTTGGTCGCAATTGGTTAAAGTATTAACGACCAAACTAAATTATGGTCGCGAAAGAATTAGTCTTTTACGACTAAATTTTATGGTTGTAAAATGATCAAAGTTTGGTCGCAATTGGTTAAACTATTAACGACCAAACTAAATTATGGTCGCGAAAGAATTGCTCTTTTACGACCAAATTTTATGGTTGCAAAATGATCAAAGTTTGGTCGCAATTGGTCAAAGTATTAACGACCAAAATAAATTATGGTCGCGAAAGGATTAATGTTTTACGACCAAATTTTATGGTTACAAAATGATCAAATTTTGGTCGCAATTAGACTAGGTATTAACGACCAAAATAACTTTTGGTCACAAAAGGACAAATTTTGTTAAGAATACAAGTTGACTTCTAAATTTTTTGTAAAATAATATGTCAACTAATTAATAACTCGGCAAAAATGTCATTAATTGCAAGATAGACAAATTAGTCATTTATTTTTTAGAGCTTAATTAATTTGTAAAAATGTTAATATAAGAAAAATATAAAGAAAAGTATGAATATATAATTACTAACTGTTTTATTAATTCTCAATCTAAAATGACCTGTACCTTAAATATTTTAATAAATAACTATTGTTAGTTAATAGAAATATAAAAAAAATACCAACAGACCTGTGGCCTAATGGTACCAGACCCCTACCTCCCAAAGGTAGGTTAGGGTTTCAAACCTCGGTGGAGACATGTGCGTGTGAATACCAATTAAGAAAAAATATATATAAAAAATATATTATAAAGTATATTTTAAAAGAATTGACTAAGGTTTAAATATTAAAAATTTTAAGAGCGATATCAACATCGCGAACACTATTATTTTATTTTCTTTAAATATATTATTGTATAATTAGATTTTATTTTATTAAAAAAGTCATTTAGATATTGTGATAGAGTTTTATAGAAAATAAAATAGCTAATTTGTGGTAGATTTTATAGAAATTATTTTATTTTTATATTAATTAAAAAATATTTTTTATATTAATAATTTTTGTCTAATTAGATTTTTTTATATTAAAAAAATCGTAATAAATAGATAAATAGGTAATTTATATTAGAGTTTTATAGAAATTATTTATAAACTCTTTTTATATCAATTAATAATTATTTTTAATCATTCTTGTCTAATTAGATTTCCTTTTATTAAAAAACTCATAATAAATAGATAAATAGGTAATTTATATTAATTAATAAATATTTTTTATATTAATAAATAAATACTAAAATACTGAAACACTGAAACACTTTATATTTTTAATAATTTTTATATTTTATTTATGTGTATTATTATATATATTATATATTTTCTTTAAATATATATTTCTCTAATGTGATAGAGTTTTATAGAAAATAAAATAGGTAATTTGTGGTAGAGTTTTATAAAAATTATTTTATTTTCTTTAAATATATCCTTGTTGGTCGTCGTCCTACCATAAGCTTAAGAAAGTGTGCATTAAGGCGAGGGCCAAGTCTTACATTTATAAAAGCCACTACTACATTCACTAAAAATTTAGTTAGGTCGAGTAGGGATCGTCCTAAGGGATTGGAGTCGAATTTGATTGTGGAATCGCTATTAGGGTTAGTAGGTCAAGTGATCAAACAAATAGTTGGTCGGTTGATTAAACTAGAGAGTAAATTAAACTAAATAATTGAATGCAATAAAGAGTAAGTAAGAGAGAGATTTTGGGGTTTAGAGGTCACCATCAAACAATACTTTTCTACACCTTTAACAAGTGACTAATGAGGGAAATGTGTTTTGCAATATTGATGTGTGTGTGTGTTTGGTTGATTCAATTAGTAAGGGTGACCAATTAAGTATATATTGTCTAAGCAACATGTGAAAAGCACAATATATCTAACAATTAAGTATATATTGTCTAAATAGCATGTGAAAAGCACAATATATCTAGCAAGTCATTAATTCTTTCATTAAGCTCACAAGCCAAATACACCACAAGGTTAGAGACATATGTTACTTGCATTTAAAAGTATGGAACATCAAACAACAAACATAGATTGTCCTCCCATCTAACAACTATGCTACCACTACACTACAATTAAGCTAATGACATGAAATTAAACTAATTAAGCTAAGGGAGAGGCACAATCCATCAAGAAATGAGCATGAACCATCTAGAAAATTACAAAAGCATTCCATTAAGTATTATGTTTTGACAATCTCTAGATCTATGGCATTAATACACATAGACATGCATCAATAATACAAGAAATAGAGACAAACACATGAATATCTATTCTAGCATACATAGACATATGGATAGAATGAAATGATCAATTAGAAGCATTAAACCACATAAATCATTGAATAAATAAGATCTCTATATATATAAGTGCCAAAACATGTATTACAACACTAATCTCTAAACAACACACGAAATTAAGATGTAGAAAGCATGCTTGGGGCTAACTCTAGCCCCAAGAGGATGTCTAGCCACACATGTGATACCCCCCGGATTTCCGAATGCGAGTTGGCCAGGCCCATGCCCGAATACCCGAGGATATCAAAACAAATTGATAATAAACGAACACAAAGTACAAGAGAATAAAGAAAAATAAATAAAATGCTGAAAAGAAACTAAAATGATAATCTAATAATAAACCTCAGAATATATTTCCATTAATTAATAAACTCTTCTGATACAACTGATCCTCCAAAATACAACTCGGGAATCCATACTGTGTGGACCCCTAGAAAATCCAAACTAAACAAATGACAGTAATCTAAAATAGGAAACTGAATCATAAAGGAACTCCTATGTAGCATCGGAAGAATGAAGTAGACTGATCCCCGCTCAGCACGAACAACCTCTACTCGTGACGAACACCTGAAAAATAATGGTGGGTCAGGCCCACAAACAAGTTCTACTCTACTACAGTCCAAGCAGAGATCCGATACACGTATACATCCTAGTCAATCCAACAGTAACTAGTAGTCCGTATATATATATATATATACACACTAAAGGACCTCACTAGACTATAGGGTTGTCTCAACCTAAATAGTAGGCAACATGCAAAACGCATATATAGTGGGCATGAGTACCTAGACCTACCAGGGTACACAATTACACTATATCTAGCTACACATCCCTGGCGATATACGCGCCCTAACCATTGATCCTGAGACTCAAGCTCATATCATGACACCATACTTATATATATATAATCTAGTAACCATCCTATCCAGTATAAATTAATCCTCCATAAGTCATTCAACTTGTTCAGCTGACCTGACTTCAATATAAGTAGGACTTAACATTTTAGTTAATCCATTCCCTTATATAATAAATTAATCCTCCATAAGTCATTCAACTTGTTCAGCTGACCTGACTTAAATATAAGTAGGACTTAACATTTTAGTTAATCCATTCCCTTATATAAAATAGGTAGGACTTAACTGATAAGTTAATCCATCCCTAGAATGCCACCGTCCCATACCGGTGCATTAAACCACACAATCCAACAATTGATGTAACAATTAAGGAAATACATCAAACATTCAATAAATAACTATGATAAATATGATATCAAGTTATCACATAATAGGAATGACTTATTATTTCTTTAAATTCCTATATCATATGTCCTACACAAACTGAATCTTATACATGATGATATTTTATTATACCGTTAAATAAGGATTCTCTATATCCAATTCATCCTACACATTTAATCTCAATTGCTAAAATATTTTAAAAGATTAAATCCATTCGTTTGTTTAAAACATTCAAATAGCAAGCATCATTATGATTGAGTCTATTTAAATTTATTAAAACCCAAACCTAGTCCCTATTTAATGTTCAGGAATCCTAGACATGTTTCTATGTTCCATCATTCCACAGATATGAAAAATACATAATTTAAATATATAAAAATTCACATAAGAAATCAAATCAAAGTCATGCATTTTATCAATTCATAACACAAGAACAGATATGAACCAATTTCATAAAACCTATGTTCTAACCCAATTAAACATGCATAATTATTTAATTTTATGTGTTTAATAAATTCTGAAATTTCCTAGGCATGTACAAAAACACGAATCAAAGGGAAAGAGATAGAAGAAGAACTTGCCTTAAACTTTCGGATCGAAAGTTAAACTTCTTCTTCCTTGATCTTCTCTCAATAGGGTTTTTCTCTTCATTCCTTCCTTTTCCTCCTTCCCTCTCTAACACTATCTCTCCAGTATATATCACGTGAATATTTCTAATCCCCTTTTACAACCTATAGCTATATATTTATAGGCTAAATAAAATAACCCTAACCATTTTCCCAATCCAAGTCAACTAAAAAAAAAATGAAAATAAAAATATTAAAAAGGTAAGCAAAATATGTTACGTATATAATTTATGTATATGTTTATTAAATAAATAAATTATACACATTCCATTATTTATTAATGGATTATCCAATAATATTTAAGTTACCATAATATTATAAAGTAATTTAAAACATAACACATATCAAATCTATGTATATTTTTATTATTTAAATAAACATATACATCAGATTAAATATTACTACCCAAATTACCATAAAAGTAATTAATAAATTACTTTCTCTTTTATATATATATATTAAAAAGGTAAGTAAAATATGTTACGTATATAATTTATGTATATGTTTATTAAATAAATAAATTATACACATTTTATTATTTATTAATGGATTATCCAATAATACTTAAGTTACCATAATATTATAAAGTAACTTAAAACATAACACGTATCAAATCTATGTATATTTTTATTATTTAAATATAAAACATATACATCAGATTAAATATTACTACCCAAGTTATCATAAAAATAATTAATAAATTACTTTCCTTTTTATATATGTACATAAACACATAATCAAATAATCAAGTAATACCTAATTCAATTAAACACATAAGCAATTAGTCAAATAATTAATTAAATAATTAAAAAATACAATTAAAACAAATAAATAAATACTGAGACTATCCTTTTAAAATTAGGGGTATTACATTCTTCCCCCCTAATAAAAGGAATTCCGTCCTCGGAATTCGCCCTTACTTTCTTCCATTATGCTTGGAAACTGTAAGCGAAAAACATACTCATATTCCCAAATAGACGCAACCTCACTATAAGGGCTCCATTTAACTCCAATATACCCAGTGGTATACAGAGTTCCTATATTTTAAGAAACACAATAATCATACAATGCGTAGGTTGTATCAAATAACAACGTAATCCTCCTATGTCGACAAGGGAATGATCTACATACCTCCAAGTGCCATAGAATATACGCACAAACTCCTATGCACCCAGCGCTAATAATTTGGTAACGCTAATTCAGAGATGACTGCCTCAATTGCGAAACACAATCGTCTAAAAGTCAATGTAATAAGTAAAATTGACCTTTCTCCAAAAATCGCCTTTCTTCCTACATAGAAAACAGAACGAGCAAACTACTCCCTGATAGAAAAACTCTAGTATACGAGTTCAACTATTTACAACATCCTACTGTTGCCTCCCAACTGCGCGCAGTTTAATATAAAAGGAAGTATCTATTTTCGACATATTTTTAAATGAAGTCAAGGTCTGATTGTACAACCCATACTTCCATTTCCAACCAACAAATGAGAGGTATGCATTGTGAAAGATACAAAACCTCCAAAGTTGTCACACTAACCTCCTTGTGCCAACAATATCACAGATAAAATTCCGACAAGTGAAGTAAACACTTCCAACTGTCCATGAAAATCTAGGATATACGCCTCAAACATATCCTTTATGGTCTAATTTAATCTCTCGATTAATTCCTCCGTCTATAGATATGAAGTAGAGCTGCTGCTCCAAAATCTTCATAAAGCTCCTTCGAAATAGCACTTTGCATCCACTAATATGGACATCCACATGCTATAACACCACTAGCACTGAACTATAGAACTACTATGAAATTCTAAAATAAGTATCACTCAAATTTATGTCCTCAAGCGATCTTTCTCAATCCACCACTCAGATTCCATATGGAAAATTGAAATTCCAAATCAATGTCAATCCTTCCCATCGACCGTCACTCCTATTTAATTCAACTTCCATATTTGTTATAGGAAGTGGCTAAAGATTCTTACGATATCTGATGATCAACTTTCCACCTTTGTAGCAGGTTTTACACTTAGGGCAATTGTATATGCATCCTTATCTGTATCTGTTCACCAAAATCGACATTTGATGTCATGATGTACCTTCTAACCGTTTGATCACACCAAGAAAAATTATAAATTTTCTAGCTCAGTCACCCGACCGTCATATCATTATTTACAGAAACTACGAAATCCTCCTCGAGTACCTTAAACTCCATCTGAGTAAGGTAACACCGTCTTCAAGGTCAGCTCCAATATTCAAAGTTGACCTTCTCAACTACCGTAGTAATAACAAATGTTATTATTACACCTGCTATAAATGCATCTAATAACTTAACAACTAACCGAAAGATTTAAATATTCTATCATTTGTTGAGAGCATCCATTTACATCATTGCTTCCACCAGACGGAACTTGATATAAAGTGTGAATCACCACTGTAATCCATCTAAACCATCTCGTGATCCATTCTATTCGTATGAACTAAAGTCCTACCAGTTCGAAATAAACAAGAATCAAGTTGACCTAATGTATCAGTCAACCAATATCCCATCCAGAATCCTGACCCTTGTGTAAAATCAGAAATCCCGCAACTAAATCTGTAAAATGCTCTCTCATTTCCACTTTAGTATACGAAATGGCTGCAAAGGATCTAGTGATCTTTGATGGTCCATCTCTATTATCCAATAAATATTAGAAGAACTAAAAGTTGTGAAACTCAGTCTGTGCATCCTCCATCCAATTTGTCTATAGAAAGTACCGTTAGTCCAGTACCACCAGCTTTCGTCTGTACCCAACGTTTAAATTGGAGCGTCTTCAAAAGCGAATTCTGTAACTAAATCTATCCACCACTGATCGGTGATAAATTTGCCGATATTGAAAATCAATCAGTAATTCCATTTATCAATAGTCAACTATGACTTTAATTCAACAAAAGTCAACAAACTACGACCTTTCCATGCATACCATGCACCTCATCTTTATAAAGGTGTTTGGTCTCACCATCTTGTCTTTGATACACCCTGCTTCTTTAAAACAAGTTAATGACAATCCGACTTCTTTGTCTAACTTCAAAAGAATATGAAATCCTTCCATCGTCTACATAAGTTATCAATTTCCTAGCAACAGCTAATTGTTGCAAATTGTGACCTAAAAAAAAAAAAAAAAAAATCCATATTATTTATGCAAGTGAATAAGACTTAGTTTCCTCCTCTATATGCAACACCGGCAACTCCTCCTAATGACACGCCCTCACGAATAAAATTCTTGATTAAGAATAGACTGATGAATATTTATTCAGTCTACTATCCTCAATCGGTGTCATTCTAATAAGTACCTAAATCCTCCTTTCGACTTAGCAACAACTTCCGGAATTTTTCAAGAAGATGTTCAGCAAATCTGGCACCTCAGATAAATCATCGTGGCGTTACAGTGATCTTTATTTACCACCATCTCACGCATCCCAAAATATTAACAACCACCATTATCATGGCGTTGTAATATGACACAAATCCATACCTAGAGTAAAGTAAATCAAACTAGATTATTTGACTCACAGTGATGGTTTAACTATCCCATCCCAAACAATATACTAGAATGACGCATGTCCAGGTCTAATAGATTGGCTAGAATTATGTGTATCTACCATATCCTACGACCGCATGCTCACAAATCTAGCGTAAATAGCGCTATTACTCCATATTATTAAAAACAATAGTTAGCTGATCACATACTTGTGTCCCCAACTAAACCATATACCATTAACCGAAATAATCAACGAAAATAAAACCCGTATGACAAACACACTAGCACAAAATATACTCCTACTTAGGACATCGTTCTTTCTAGAAAAGAAAGTCTCATTTGAAATCAACACTACCAAATTGTTTCACAATTTCCTTTTATAGTTTCATAGGTAATCATCCAACCTCGAAACATATCATTTAAACAGAGCATAAAAGCAACATATGTTTGCCTAAGCAAATACTAAGGGCTTAACCCTCATCCTCCCTACACGCTAAATGTAAACTATCTAACTTGGCTTTATAAAGCGAATTAGAACGTCACAACATAATACCAATATCTTCCTGAATGTGATACAAAATCATACGTTTCGTTCTGATAAGAACTCCATCAAATCCCCAATCTTCTGAAAAGTACTTCTTATATATCTCTTTTAAAGATGATAAGACAGTTTAATTATAGTAGATTAATCAATACCAATTCTACAAATAACATTAGCTATATAACCAGCAAACAAGATCACCCTCGCGTGATCATCCATCTTCCAGATGTAGTACCCTCTCTCTTGGATACGCTGAAATCTCCTCCATTAGGACCCTCTTTGGACTCTTAATCCCCGTTTGTCTCCTTTTTGAGATCAACTGAAGTCGTGTCGACCCCGATATGCGGTGACCTATCATGCACATCTAAATCTTTCCTTGGCTTATACTTTAAAGTAGCTCCAAACGAACTTACACCTTCGATCCCTAATTCTGCCTTCGGGCAATGAAATCAATAACGTACTCCTTTACTCCTTTGGATCTTTATCGCTGTCGCCTTGGACCCCATCCTTTTCCTAGTGCCAACCATTCTGTAATTACAGAATACAATTGACATCAGTTCCTCCTAACGAACCGTAAATAGAGTACAATGAATCCTAATAAGGGCTCTAAGTTTTAAGAGACGCAACGCGGAAGTCACATAATGAAAGACACTCTTAAGGACACTTAAACCTGGAGTGCTCTGATACCAACTGTGATACCCCCCGGATTTCCGAATGCGGGTTGGCCAGGCCCACGCCCGATACCCGAGAATATCAAAACAAATTGATAATAAACGAACACAGAGTACAAGAGAATAAAGAAGAATAAATAAAATGCTGAAAAGAAACTAAAATGATAATCTAATAATAAACCTCAGAATATATTTCCATTAATTAATAAACTCTTCTGATATAACTGATTCTCCAAAATACAACTCGAGAATCCATACTGTGTGGACCCCTAGAAAATCCAAACTAAACAAATGACAGTAATCTAAAATAGGAAACTGAATCATAAAGGAACTCCTATATAGCATCGGAAGAATGAAGTAGACTGATCCCCGCTCAGCATGAACAACCTCTACTCGTGACGAACACCTGAAAAATAATGGTGGGTCAGGCCCACAAACAAGTTCTACTCTATTACAGTTCAAGCAGAGATCCGATACACGTATACATCCTAGTCAATCCAACAGTAACTAGTAGTCCGTATATATATATACACACACTAAAGGAACCTCACTAGACTATAGGGTTGTCTCAACCTGAATAGTAGGCAACATGCAAAACGCACATATAGTGGGTATGAGTACCTAAACCTACTAGGGTACACAACTACACTATATCTAGCTACACATCCCTGGCGATATATGTGCCCTAACCATTGATCCTGAGACTCAAGCTCATATCATGGCACCATACTTATATATATATAATCTAGTAATCATCCTATCCAGTATAAATTAATTCTCCATAAGTCATTCAACTTGTTCAGCTGACCTGACTTGAATATAAGTAGGACTTAACATTTTAGTTAATCCATTCCCTTATATAATAAATTAATCCTCCATAAGTCATTCAACTTGTTCAGCTGACCTGACTTAAATATAAGTTGGACTTAACATTTTAGTTAATTCATTCCCTTATATAAAATAGGTAGGACTTAACTGATAAGTTAATCCATCCCTAGAATGCCACCGTCCCATACCGGTGCATTAAACCACACAATCCAACAATTGATGTAACAATTAAGGAAATACATCAAACATTCCATAAATAACTATGATAAATATGATATCAAGTTATCACATAATAGGATTGACTTATTATTTCTTTAAACTTCCTATATCATATGTCCTACACAAACTGAATCTTATACATGATGATAATTTACTATACCGTTAAATAAGGATTCTCTATATCCAATTCATCCTACACACTTTAATCTCAATTGCTAAAATATTTTAAAAGATTAAATCCATTCGTTTGTTTAAAACATTCAAATAGCAAGCATCAGTATGATTGAGTCTATTTAAATTTATTAAAACCCAAACCTAATCCCTATTTAATGTTCAGGAATCCTAGGCATGTTTCTACGTTCCATCATTCCACAGATATGAAAAATACATAATTTAAACATGTAAAAATTCACATAAGAAATCAAATCAAAATCATGCATTTTATCAATTCATAACACAAGAACAGATATGAACCAATTTCATAAAACTTATGTTCTAACCCAATTAAACATGCATAATTATTTAATTTTATGTGTTTAATAAATTCTGAAATTTCCTAGGCATGTACAGAAACACGAATCAAAGGGAAAGAGATAGAAGAAAAACTTGCCTTAAACTTTCGGATCGAAAGTTAAACTTCTTCTTCCTTAATCTTCTCTCAATAGGGTTTTTCTCCTCATTCTTTCCTTTTCCTCCTTCCCTCTCTAGCACTATCTCTCCAGTATATATCACGTGAATATTTCTAACCCCCTTTTACAACCTATAGCTATATATTTATAGGCTAAATAAAATAACCCTGACCCTTTTCCCAATTCAAGTCAACTAAAAAAAAATAAAAATAAAAATATTAAAAAGATAAGCAAAATATGTTATGTATATAATTTATGTATATGTTTATTAAATAAATAAATTATACACATTCCATTATTTATTAATGGATTATCCAATAATATTTAAGTTACCATAATATTATAAAGTAACTTAAAACATAACACGTATTAAATCTATGTATATTTTTATTATTTAAATAAACATATACATCAGATTAAATATTACTACCCAAATTACCATAAAAGTAATTAATAAATTATTTTCTCTTTTATATATATATATTTAAAAGGTAAGTAAAATATGTTACGTATATAATTTATGTATATGTTTATTAAATAAATAAATTATACACATTTCATTATTTATTAATGGATTATCCAATAATACTTAAGTTACCATAATATTATAAAGTAACTTAAAACATAACACGTATCAAATCTATGTATATTTTTATTATTTAAATATAAAACATATACATCAGATTAAATATTACTACCCAAGTTATCATAAAAATAATTAATAAATTACTTTCCTTTTTATATATGTATATAATATATATCTCTATATATACATACATTATCCATGGGTAATAATCCATACACATCCAACCTCCTATCCAAGTAGTCCATGGGACCCAATTGGTTGGCCCATTACTACTAACCGTAACCATAAAAGAAAAATAAAATAAAATAATAAAAGAAAAGAAGACATTTAATTTACAATTAATCAAAACACCATTTAAGCACATAATCTAATTAAACAATTAACACATAGACAAATACAAATAATACATAGACACATAATCAAATAATCAAGTAATACCTAATTCAATTAAACACATAAACAATTAGTCAAATAATTAATTAAATAATTAAAAAATACAATTAAAACAAATAAATAAATACTGAGACTATCCTTTTAAAATTAAGAGTATTACAACTCATGGTAGTGCTTCTCCAACCCTCAAGGGCTAACTCCATGATAGAGATTTGTTCCTTGGTTGATGAAGAGTCTCCAATGGTGTCTCTAGACTCCTCCTCCTCTAAGCTTCCTGTCTAAGAGTTCTACAAAGTATGATAAGATATGATGTGATATGATGTAAAAAGTAATCCTTATCCTTATATAGGTAGGTCAAATGACACCTAAAATAAGCAGGGGTCGTTCAGCAAAAAATTCCCCAATGATTGGATAAATAACAACTTTTTGTGAGCCGAAAATTTAACTTTTTCGCACTAGAGGAAGTTCGATCGATCGAACCTTGGACTTGGATCGATCGAACATGGCTGAGATCTATCGAACTAAAGTTGGATCGATCCTCAATGGCGGCGCTTTTTGGATAAAAACAAATCTGAGATATTTTGAAGATATTTTTGGGAAAAGGACAAAAGTGGTTGGTAGGGTGGTATAACTAGATAAGATCAATTATTTTGGATAAGGACAAGGTAGTCCGATCGATCGAAGAATAATGTTGGATCGATCGAACTTTTGAGATCTCTGAAAATGTCATCATGACTCTGATCCATCTTGAAGTGCTGAGATCGATCGAAGATGTTGATTTCCACCTTTTTCTTCCTTTTGCTTCTACTTGGTTACTTTCTTTGATTCATCCCAGAATTGCTTCATTTCTGCTCTTATTTGGCTAAGTTAGTTTATTTTCGGGATAAGTGCTTGAAAATGGAAATAATACGAAATCAATCTAAAACGGTAAAGTAAGATAGATAAAGATACTAGAATACCTAAACTTAAGGGGTTTAAATATGCACTTTTCAGCGCTTATCACTTGTCTAATTAGATTTCCTTTTATTAAATAATTCATAATAAATAGATAAATACATGATATGTGCTAGAGTTTTAAAGAAAATAAAATAGGTAATTTGTGGTAGAGTTTTATAAAAATTATTTTATTTTCTTTAAATATAATCATAATAAATAAAGATATAAATAGGTACATGAACACGACCCCTTTATTAATTTAAACATATAAATAAATTCAATACAAATTAAATAAAGATAATAGAAAACAAAATTCATGAAACGAGAATACTTTAGGTGATAAAATTAAAAAAAAAGAAGAAGCCCAAATACAATTTTTATATTGAATTTAATATGAAACAATAAAAACTTTTATAGTAATTGGGTTAAAACATGTTACAGATTAATCGAAACACAACTAATTCAACAAGTCTAATCCAGTTGAGCTCCAAAATATTCATAACACGATAAACTAAACCTGTTAACATGAACACAACTAAAGTAAACCCAAATTCACTAATTTTGAGTCGTTTAATATTTTAAAAATATATTTTAAATTAATAAAAAAATTGAGATTGGTAAATTCTAATGACCAAATATGGTGTATATATATATATTTATTTATTTATTTATTATATCCAAGTGACATAAGCGAAAGCGATAAATTTGTTTACGAGGAATAGATTACCTTGAATTTACAAGGTGGGGTGTTTTGAATCCACAAAACAAAGGATAATTTCAGAGAAATATGATATTTGTATAATTGAAATGAATGATTTACTCTACGGTACATGGACTGAAGTCACTTGGAAAATCTGTTAGTATGCCTCTTTGGTCCACTGGCGGTCCAAATAAGCCATAAAAGACCTCAGCAATCAGTTATACATCACCAAGTTATAACAAGTTCTTCAAGTATGGATATATCTATATATTCAAGTTATTTTCAACTTATAATTTTTCCTCAAATGCTATTTATATTTATTTCACATAGTACACACACATATATGCATTTATATATAATTAATCAAGAAATTATTGTATACCAAGCGTTCAAGTCTCCAAGGAGAAAAAAAAAAATTATTTTATGAATTGTACCTTTAATCATTATCGAGAATGAGACATTCTTAATTGAAATTGATTAAATTATAAATTGATCTAGTAAATTATTTTAGAAGAACGAGGTGGATTTATTTATTAGTATAATATGAGATGATTTTAGAAGAACTAATTGAAATTACTAATTGATCTAATAAGAGATGATTTTAGAAGAACTAACCTGATTTAAAATAGTAGTAATTCTAAGAGACTTAACATCTCGACCAAAAAAATAAAAAATTGTTCAAATTTACATGTTATTTCATCAAGCTTGAGTTAAAATTACCACGCAACAATTAATTAATATGAACTTCTTCATCGATCCTCGATCCTCGAGTACATAATAAATTTGATTAAATAGTTGCTATTGATCTAATAGAAGATGATTTTAGAAGAACTAAATGAATTTAAAATAATAGTTCTAAAATACTCAACACTTCGATAAAAAACAAATAAATAAAAATTATTTCAAATTTGGGCGTTATCTCATCAACTTTGTCTGAGTTAAAACTACCATGACAATTGATTAATATTGAAGCAATTGTAGGTCTTAAAAAAAAAAAGAAGAAGAAGATAATTTTTAAATAATAATTACAAAAAATGAAAATCTATATTTCTATTTTATTTAATAAGTAGATGAATAATTTATTTTATTAAATTAAGGAACAATTCTATGTTAGGACTTAAATAAAAAAATATCAAAAATAACATTTATCAGTTTACGTATGTACTTTTTATTTTTATTTTTATATTAAAAGAATTTAATTTTTTATATATATTTTTGACTTTTCACGAAATTTAACCTGGGAAAAAAAAGGCGTATTTTTCATTTCCTGAGTTTGACTGATACCAAATAGACACGGCCCACTTCAGTTCTCAGTATTCATCGATCAGTTCATCTAGGGCTCATTGGCGATATCCACGAGGTGAACATTCGTGCCTTCATTTCTTCCTCTTCATCGTTATACAAGGTTTTTCATTAGATTTTCATCTATTCCTAACGGATTACAAGGGTTTCATTGGTGATCTCCAACGAACAAGGATTTATCTACTATTATCAGATTTAAAAGTAAGTTCTCTTGCCTTCACTCCTCTCTTTTTCTTCAGATCTTCATTAATGCACAAGGGTTTTAGATTGTAGACTTTGTATTTTGAAAACCCCCATTCTAGATGTTTGCAATGAAAAACATACTAAAACCTGTATAATACACATACTAGCCCCTATTCTAATTGTAGATTATAGATTTTGTTGTTTGATAATCCCCATTCTCGTAATGGATTTTGGGGATTTTACTCTGGATTTTGGGGATTTTACTCAACCTACTACAACGGCTCTCTCTCAGTACATATATAATTCTAATAATGAAATTATAAAATTTAGGAGCTTTATATATTAATTCATGTCCTAAGATTCAATTTCCTTTGTGCCCAAGCTATGTATGAGCTAGGTGGGCCTTTTTTACTTGAAAGAAAAAAATATATCATACTCAGGAAGTAGTGCTACCAAATTTTGAGAGGGAACTACTGCCTACTACATCTCTTTCTTCTTCTTGGTTTCCATTTTGTAAATGGCATTTTCAATGTCTCTATCTTGCTGGGGTACACGACAATTGCTTTTTGCTTCCAGAATATTAGGAAATTAATTTTTTATTTTTAAATAAATGATAGAAATATCCCAGATTCGGTTAATTTTATTCTACAAGTTACAGGTTAAATTAGTACTGGGCTCTTCTCAATTTACATTCCTACAAAAGACTACAGAGATTCACCAATGAATCTCACGAATTTGTTCTTTTGTCCCAAATTATGTCATAGAAGAAAACCATAACCTTAGTTATCCCCACATTAAGTGATTCACAACAATAAATTCAAAGAACAATTAGAAACCTAAGTGCAAATTGCAAATTGATTATATTTTGCAATACAGAAGATACCTATAAAAGCATCTCAATCAACTTGCATAGTCAGTTTGGTCTAATTAATGAAAACAGAATGCATGTCAAAGCAAAGAAACATGTAGTCACTAAAAGCATACTCAACAAAAATTCAGCTAAAAGCCAGTTTTAGAATTCTGCCCTAATTGCACTCCTTTCTGTAATAGGCACTCTCACTTGTAACGTCGGATCAAAATACTCCTATTTTTGTCAATATCCATTTTTTCACCTAATCGTGATAGTTTACATTAAGAATACTTAGAAAATAACCTTACTTTTATGTCTAAATTATTATTACTGTATCACATTTATAATAGTCATTTAGTCAATTAAATAGAACTAATAGTTCCATACATTTAAGGTAATTAACAATCTTGCATAAGTCAGTCATATAAGGGAAAAGAGGGGGGGCGTGGAATTTGTTACCAACTATAGTGAAATTGAAAGCAAACACATACAAACTAATAAAAGAAAAAGCATCAATTACAGAATCCCAATTGGGCTTTCCATCTTTCTCAAACTATTTCAAATCCCAAGTCCCCCACCCATCTAGAGTCCTCAAATTTAGATACCCCCTTTATGGCCGAACCATTAGGCCCCAAAAGACCCTCACTGAACTCAGATTTCAGCTCGGAATCAGTCACAGGGCTTCAGGAACCTTCTGTTCAACCTTGCATGCGTTGTTGATGCCAATTGCATGCCTTCTATGTTGATGGATGGGTTCTAATTAATATATAAAACTACTGTCTTTTCTTTTCATTAGTGAATTTTAAGCAATTTGGCTTTCTAAAACGACAAATTGCATGCCTTGTATATTGAATTTTGTTGTTTTCACACTTGCTTGATTTTTCCTTTTAAATCAGAATTTGGGATGTTATTTAAACACAATAAATTTATATGTTTGGCAGGTTTTGACGGTGGGCTATAAGCACTGCTTGAGACGAGGGCGCTGTTATCGTGACTTCCTTTGATTCAAATTGTTGCTCTGCTTTGTTGTTTTTCATTCAATTATATTTTTATTGTGTTTTGTTCATTTTTAATTTTTTTTATTTTTATTTTTATTTTAATTTTTTTATATTGTCAACATATAGGCTAATGCTTAACTTTGCATATTACATGTTTCTATATGGACAGTCATTATTGTCTCTCTATTACAAGTTGATAATTTTCATATTTATATTGTTTCGAAAGAAAAGGTACGTTCGAGCTTATCCCGTCAATTTCTATCACTTTTTCGCTGGCCCTCGCTTCTACTGATTTCATATTCCACTTTCCCTGTGCTTGGCTGAATTGAACCCCCTTGTGTAAGATGCATCCATTCCATTAACCCGAAAGCTTGATGTTTTACTCTTCAGCCCCCGACCTCCTCTTCATCCTTAACTAATCACGTATGCACCCACTCATTTATTTTTGGAATAAAGGGCCTGCTAGTTGTAGAGCGGTTGGTCAAGTTTAGTATTCTTTAGGTCAAGGTTTTTTTTTTTTTTTTTTGGATTTGAGGAGAGGAAGATAAGATTGATGTTAGGGTTTATAGAATTTACTATTGGGAATCTGATTTCAATATATATATATATATATATATATATATATATTTATGGTTTTGTGTGACGACCCTGGTTTTTAGGCCAGCGTGTCCTGTGATGAACTGTAAGGATGATCCGATAACGGATCCGAATGCGGAAGCGAAAACAGAAAACAAGACTCTAAGAAGTCAAAGTGACCTTCCATGAGGTCGTGGAACTTAACAAGAACTGATGCGAAAACAAAAGATCGAAAATATGACAAATAAGCCTCCAGGGGTAAAATAGTCATTTTTGAAAATTGTAAATTCGGGTGCCACCTAGTACACCGCTGGAAGGACAATGAAAAACTAATAAAGATGGACTCAAGAATCGCATGATTCGGAGTCCGAACGAAGGAGAAATGACATGACGAAGAAAAACGATCACTTAAGGCAAAAAGGGTAAACTGGTAATTATCCAGGAAGAACTGGGTGCAACTGAGCACACCGTTGGAAAGACAGCGAAAAATTAGTCAAGTTCAAAAAAAAATTCAATTAAATCGGAGTCCGGACGAAGGAGAAAAACCCCAAAAAAAGAATTGACGTCGCGGCGGCCCGACGAGGGGCCATGACAGCCCCATGCGCGTTGCGCGCGGGCTGAGTGCACCATGGCTGGTAGCAGCAGCCCATAAAGCTGCTATGGGGTTATTTTTCAGAAAAATCCAGAACAGAGGCTGAATTTGGAGGCCTAGATGAATTTTTTTGCAAAAACACAGAGAAAAAACCCCCCTCAAAATTGAGTTTTCTACGTGACTCGTGAGAGAATTAAAAAAAAACACAATATAGAATGGCCGAAATGCCCCTCCATGAAATCTGGTTATGGAGGTCCAAAAAGCTGCTATTTTGAAAACTGAGAACTGAATTTCGTAAGCGATTTCCGATATCAAGACGACATTTTCTGGAAAAACACGGAAAAGAACCCCCCCTAAAATCATGTTTTCTATTCAACCATGTTGAAAGAAGAAAATAAAACTACCGTGAAAAGTCTATAATGCCCCTAGAATATGCAAAAAAAGTGCGAAATGAATTCACAAGAGGTTCAAAACACAAACGATAAGGTTTTGCCCGGAAACGACCATGCACGCAAACGTAACTTACCTATTTGGACGTGCTACAATGGTCCACAACTTAAAAATACTACCGATACAAAATCTGACCCCCCAACGGGCAAAAAGGCAAAATTGGAACTTGGAATGAAAACTCGGAATCCAAAAATACAAAACGGGATCAAATGACCGTTTGACCCTTGGCCACACTTCATACAAGATTAATAAGACCTTATAAAAGAATGAAAATGGAATTCCCACACCTGATGCAACCATGGTGAATCAATGACTTGCAATTTTTTCAAGGTTTTCATAACATTTCATGAAGTTAAAAAGTTGCATAGAATACAATATACATGTCATTGGCCTCCGGCCTCATCTCATACATATCAAATACATTGAAAGGAGTGTACTTAAGTACACATTACATACATGGAATCAAATATATATATTTTGACATATAAGTCTACAAAATGACATTTCATGCTAACATTTGCATGAAATGGAAACTTGAAAGCTACACGACATCCAAGGAATGCTAGGCGTCACGAACCAAGTCTTCGTACCTGAAATATACCCCAGTATCGTAGGGGTGAGTAACATAAAGCTACTCGTAGGAGATGAGCATGCATCGACCTAGCATTTTACAAATTTATCACCTTAAGGTGAAACATGTTAAAGGGGTTCATGCCACCTAACGTCTATATCGAAATGAGACTCAGGGAGCATCCTAAGCTACCTTAGAGTGTTTTTAGCATAAATCACATCATCTATGCCATTTAAACAATATGGAAGCACGTTATACAAAGCAACAAGATATAGGTTCTCAAAGGTATTAACTTGCAATCCCGAATACAGAAACAACTAAAGTGATCATGTCACCTAACGTCTATGTTCTAAATAAGTCTAAAGAATCATCCTAGGCCATGCTGAACAATCAAACGTAAATTTCAACTTCAATGTAGTCTAACCACATAAAAGCATATTATACAAGGCAACAAAATACAATTTCTTAAAGCTATCAGCTTGGAATCTAAAGCACGAAAATAACAAAAGAGGGTCATGCCACCTAACGTCTAAGTTATAAATGAATCAATAAGATCAATCCTAAGCTTTATTAGAACGTCAAAACACGATTTTCAATATCGATGCAATTTAACCAACATTGGAACTTCCAATACAACGCATAAAGCACAATTTCGCAAAGTTAACATCCTGTAACTTAAAATGGAACGACAATTAAGAAACAACAAGTTACAACATCATCTAGTTATCAACTTGAAAATGAAATGCGAAATCAAACAAAGTGGATACTCGGACGTCACGCCGGATCAAACCGACAACATAGTTACTTTAGGGTTACTAGCCCATGGGTAACCTCCCTATGTGCGCACTAGACTATATATAGAGGGACTATTCCCCCGTACTAGAACCACGTCCTAGCCATAGTCAAATAACGACATCCCCAAGTTTCCAAAATCAACAAGTTGTGTAACAACGCATATATCAACAAGAATATGCAAGATAATCAACTATCTATTAAGCACAACCAAATTTGGAAACCTATACAATACATGCTCTAAATCCACAACTAATATGATATAATGAATGTCGAATCTTCAGTGTGCGATTCGTTACACGCTATGCATGAAAGATGTTAAACATGAAGTGTGCAAATCATTACACAAGGCAACAATATATTCAATAAGGAAAACATATTCTCATGAGTATAAACATAGCAACTATGTTATCCAATGCTCAAAACATAACCAAATGAATATATAACAAGTCCATGTCCAAGATTTTGATATAGAAACGACTTTCAAACACAATTAAATTCACGGTTCAATTCGATAGAATTTAATTAAATAAAAATAATTAAATTCCTTAGATTCTAATTCAATTCCAAATAATCTCAAATTAATATATATTAACGAACATGGCATGGTAATTACCTATATCCATTCTAAAACTTAATTAGATAATTGGAACAACAAAGTAGAACTCTAATTAAATCATGCTAATTTAATTACCAAGGTTCTAAAGTAACTTCAAATGGTCCACAATTAATATATACTAGTAAACAAGTTATGGCCAATACAAATATCAAGTTAAAATCTTAGTTAAGCTAAAAGGACCACAAAATAAATTTTAATTAATTCTTTTAATTAAAATCTCTGGATTTTCAAATTTAACCAAATACTCTCAATTTAACATATCTTAGAGAACATGCCAATGACTAAAGTAATATCACATTACAAGCTTATTTCATGCAAGTTACACCTATATAAATTAAACTTTCACTAAAGTTAAATATAAAATAAAGGTTGCAATTCTTATGCAATTAATCCCAATTTAATATATGTGAACAACCACACCAAAGCTTAATTTTCTAGCATGCCACAATTCAATTCCAAGTTGTATATCACCATGAGGATTAAATCTTAAACATGGAATTTAATTAAATAAAAGGTTTCAAAACCTAACCGAATATTCTAAATCAAATATATGTGAAGCTATATGGCATGTAAATCAAGAATATCAAGTCGGAATTCAAAGAGAGTGAATAGTGCACTCGGGGCAAATTAATTAATAATTACTAATTTTCAAAACACCTCCAATTACTTTTAAATTCAATTATGTTTAAGAGCATGCTAATGCCTAATATAATATGCTAGCACATATTAATTTCAAACTAGTTAAGGTCATGTGAATTAATCTTTCACCTAAAATAAATATTAAATAAAATCTTTAATACTTATTCAAATGTTCCAATTTTAATACACGACAATGAGCATATCAAGGGGTAATATAAAATCATGCTACATGTTTAAACCAAGTCATGAGCAACCGGGAAAATTAGATTCTGTACAAGAAAAATAAATAATAAAATCTGTAGATTTTATATTTAATCATGCAAATAAGTAGTATAAGCATCACAAGCATGCTATATAACAAGAATTTAAGCCTAGAACATCCCCTACCTCAATTTGAGATGAAAATCTCAAAAGCCATCAAAATGGAACAGCTCCGAATCCGACGAAACTACTAGGTTTTGTCAGGGACAACGCCGTGAACATAACCCCCATGAAAGCCCCATCAAAATCATAACTTAACCTCAAAACCAAACTCAATAAATGGTCAAAATTGAATTCTAATAAGGGGGAAAGGTAGAGCACGGCGAGGGGAACAACAAACGTTAAGGCCGAAGACTTTCCATCAAGGAAAAGTGAACTAAAAGAGGAGAGAGAAGATGGCAGCACCCCTTGGGCTGTCATGGGAGCTCCAGGTCGTGCATGAAGAGGGGAGAAGATGAAAAATGAAATATCTCACCCCCCCTTTAATAGAAATCTCAAAAAGTGCCTCGAAAGGGCCCCGCCGGGTCCGAAAAAGTAAAATTTGAGTAGACGAGCTCAAATGGTAAAACTTTGTGAACGAAAAAAGATTCAAAATGATAAAATATGAATAACGGAAGCGACGGAGTTAAAAAACCGAGTCCCGAGTAGAAAGTTATGCCCAAAACAAGTTTGGCAAAAATCGGGGCCAGAAACCTTGAAATTGGAAAACATCGATCAAGAGAAAATTCCAAGAGTACACAACTTGACGAAATGTGAAAATGAATCCTGTACGAGGATCCAGGCTCAAAACAAGACATTTTGCAATAACTTTCATTAATTGCACAATGGCCCCTATAAAAAGGGTTAACTGTGAAATTGCCCCAGAATGAAAATATCTACCAAAAGATATTTTCTTAAAAACTCCTGAAATAAAATATCATCAAAAGATATTTATGAAAAACACCCCAAGAAAAGAAAATAATTTCAAAGAACTATGCATCTATGCCCCTATGGACACCGGGAGCAATCAGAGTACTTTCTTGCAAAAGTAAAGATACGTATTTCGTGGAAACCACTTAAGATGAAGGCACGTGAAGTCAAAAACCAACTCCGAGCATGAGAAGTGAGGTTGTGCCAAAAACTGACAAACGGAGATAAGACAGAATAGGGAAAAGGATGAAATAGCGCATAGTGTCGAAAAACAAAAAATGTGAAAATGACTCAGTCCTCAAAGGAAGTTGTCAATCCACGAAAAAGAGTCTCAGGAACCAATTCCGAGCACTCGAGATGACACTAAGCGACACGAAACAGAGCTCAGAAAAGAAAATTAAACGAAAAAAATTCATTCGTAAAATTTCAGGAAAAAGGAAAGGAAGGCAAATGACCGGGTCGTTACATTTTGGGTATTAATGGTTCTTAGAATTTGGGAACTTTATAATTATCATGATCAATACTTCTTTTTTTTTTACATATTCTAATTCGAGCTCTCTTTGCAATGTATTTATATTAAAAGGTAATTTCTAATAGCAATGTAGTTGTTTAAGAAAGTATTTGAGCTGTGCACTTGCCAGTTAGGGTTTTGACAAAAAAGGAAAGAATAAGATACAGATATATCTGTTGTGTTGCAAATATGAAGAAGAAAATAATCACAGAAAGAAACTGAATTTATACCTTGAATGATGATAATATGAATAACTCTGAGAAACTAGTATAGAAATAATTTAGCACATCCTCTAAATTATTTTCTTGCTTTTGGCCTATAGTATTACTGTCCACAAGTAAAGAACGCCAAAGTTCATGTTACTGAAATATTTATAATTATGGCCTTTTATGTCTCAGTTTATTTATTTATATTAAATTTAATGTATAGCTTACACATGCTTTCTTCTCACTCTCTCAATCACCGATTTTAGAGTAGCATGAACTTTGTTTAATCAGGATTAATTTTGATTTACTAGGTTACTTGGATTATCTTACTTGGTAATGTGTCTTGTTATGATACACTTTGAAGTAATATGTGATTAGTAGAAGGAACAAAAACTGTGAAATAATATAAAAGTGAACAACAAATGTGATTCAATGATTAAGACTTACATCGAAACTTCAAAGTCTAAAGATTGCCGAACATGCTCTGAAAAGAGAATCTAAACTTTCAAAGGAAAAGAAGTTAAAAAAGATTCTAAAAAGAAAAGAGATGTAATAAGACAGAAATTGCTAGGCAATGTGACATACAATTCTCAAAACATTCATTTTGCCCTTTAAAAATTAATATTTCAATCATAAGAATATCAAGTACTTGGGGTAATAGATTCTGTTCAATGCTACACTCTTTCACTCATAATTTTACTGTAAGAACCATAACAGGAATATATGCATTTATCAAACAAAAATCTAGTTTTTTCAAAACTCTTGGGCCAAGCACCATAAAACAGTAGTCTTCTGCAAATTACAATAAGTATATTTAATCAATCAAATATATAAATTAATAAGTCCTTCAGCCTCTTGCGTAATTAGACTTCTCATTGAGTTTGTAATTATATGGAATAGTTTTTGTTGGCATTTCTTATTAGAAATTCCTTGCCAATGAATACCTTCTGTATGCCTCCTCACTAAATGACCATGGGTTAACGCTTTAGTTCTGACACTAAATAATCATGCATCATTTTTAGAAGTGATACTAAATAATCATGAATGCCTTTTGCATGTCTCAAGAGTGGAGAGGAAAAATGTAATATTTAGTTATTAGTTCCATTGCGATAAAGAAATTTGTGTGTTTTTTTTTTTTTTTTTTCAGTCTTGCATTTATTCTACACTATAATTCTATTGACATATTGGAAGTCAATAAAGCGTAATTTTTATTCAATGTAGGACGACTAAAGTGTGTTGCCATCTTCAGTCTTGCATTTATTCTACACTATAATTCTATTGACAGATTGGAAGTCAATAAAGCGTAATTTTTATTCAATGTAGGACGACTAAAGTGTTGCCATCTTTATTGGAGTAGAATTTCTTGTTAAGTAACTAAATACACCTTTAGCATGGGGTTTTTAATTGTTACAAGTTAATCATTTGTTTAACTATTTTATTTTTATAATTTTTGGATACACCTCTATACATGTTTGACGAATATTGCATTGTACTAAATTGTAGTGTGTTAAGAGTAAATATACATGATATAAATGTAAAGTACTATTATAATTGTATAGTAGTTTTTTTTTTTTTTTGGCCGTTCAATTTCACTTAATTTTTAGACTAAATAAAAATTATTTTCTGTTAGACAATAGATTTTTAGACAATAAAAATTATTTGGCCGTTCATTTTTTTTTTTGGCCGTTCAATCTCCTATTAGACAATAGATTATTGTTAAATTATTTTCTGCTAGTACAAGTTGAATTTAAACAACCTTTATTCATAGTTTTTGAAGTTCACACTATATTTGAAATGTTTATACTTTTGGTTCGAATCCTGGTATAAAGATTACTATGATTATGTTAAATCAAAAGGGCTGGACGTAGGTATATCAGTATTTGATATTTTTACAAAATTAATAAAGTTACATTTTTATATTTTTACCAAAAGTTCTATGAATCAATATTTGACATTTGCACTCTAAATCATTATAAATATTGCTATGTTACAATTTTACTTTAAATCAACATTACATTTTAATTATTAGGAAATATCCTACCAACTCCCTAGTGCAAAAAATTTTGAAAAAAAAAAAAAACTCACTGGGAAAAATGTTGTAATTTATCTTTTTTTATTCCGAATCTAGTTTGATTCTTTATTTTATAAAAATAAATTTGCTACATTTGTGTGTGACTGCGAATGACACACTAAGACACAGTCTAGTGGAATGGACCAGGTTATACTTTCTTGTTATGAAACAATAATTTTTTTGCTTGCGTGTCCAATCTGGAATTTATTCTCCGCTATCATTGTATTGGCATATTGGAAATAAAGTTATAATTTTTATTCAATGTAGGATGACTAAAGTGTTGCCATCCTTTCATTCTTGATGATAAAATGACTTTAACTTTCTATATTGTGTTGCTACTCATCATATGAATTATTTAATGGTCATAACCATTCTTTATATTTCTTGTTTCTCTTGATAGGCAATCTATACCATACCTAAAATGTTATCATAAAGACAAATTGCAGCTAATAAATGGGATGTTGTGAAGAAAATTATTGTTCTAGAAAGTTTACAAACGCTTAAAGTGAGACCGAGTGTGGAAAGTCGAAAAGAAAGACTGTTAAGGATTTGGAGCAATATGAGTAAACGACACAAATGTATAAAACCATCACGGACAAGCTTGACATAGCTTAATTCCCTTAGCAAAGAGATATCTTTAGTAATTCGTTCATATTTTGTTTTCTTATGGATATGTTAGTTTCTTTATAATTTATTAGTTGGTTTTTAATGGACAAACTATTGGTAGATGTAATGGAAATGCCATGAATGGATGTATTTAATAATTTCTCTTTTTTAATAGACAAGCCATACGGATATATATATACGATGTGTAATGAATGTATTTTATTTGAAATAATTAATTAAATTCTTTTTTAAGTTTTTACTATATGTGATTAATGGTATTTAATTATTAGTGTATTTTACATTAAAAAAATTAAAAATTTGATAGATTTATTAACTATATTATCGATCCAAAATTATTTTTTTTAAACAAAAGAATTGGATATTTGCGACCAAATTTTATGGTCACAAAAGAATTATCTATTTGTGACCAAATGCTATGGTCACAAAAGGATAAATTATTTGTGACCAAAACAAAGGGTTGCAAAAAGGTAGCTCATCTACGATAAAAAATAATGGTCGCAAAAGGGTACCTCATTTGCGACCAAAAATAAGGGTCGCAAAAGGGTAACTCATTTGCAACCAAAATAAGGGTTGCAAAAAGGTACCTCATCTATGACCAAAAATAAGGGTCGCAAAAGGGTAGCTCGCAAAAGGGTACCTCATCTGCGACCAAAAATAATGGTCGCAAAAGGGGAGCTTATCTGCGACCAAACATAATGGTCGCAAAAGGGTTCACTATTTGCGACCATATAATTTGGTCGTTAAAATCCATTTTGGTCGATAATATGATGGTCGCAAAAAAGGGCTTATTAGCGACCAATTCATTTTTTGGTCGCTAAAAACTATCCGCGTTGCAGGTATCGTCGACCACGGGGCGACTAAAACATTTTGGTCGCTAAAAGGTATTTCGACCAATTTTTGACCTTTTGCGACCAAAAATTTGGTCGCAAAAAGCCCAATTTGTTGTAGTGTGTCTCTTAGTCGATAATGCAGTAACAGTTGCAGGAATCTCTTCAACATTCATAATCATTTGTTGATTTGGACGTCCTTCTCAGTCAAAGAGGCTTGGGGTTGTGACTGCTTTTCAAGGGACTCTACTTCTTGTAGAAGAAGGTTGATCTCATCTTAAGTAATTGTACAGTTTCTTTTAGCTGCTAAATCAAATGAATATGGTCAATAAGTAGATTCCTCACTGCATATAGGATTAGTAACCATAACAACATCTTCTCCAAGAAAGCCTTCATTGCCTTTTGTCTAAAAAAAAAAAGAAAAAAAAGGAGGCTAAGTTATGAGGTGAAAAAAAAAGAATAAAAAAAAATAAAATAAAATAAAATATTTACTTGGATGGGTTTCGAACTGCTATTAACTCCCTCAAACAAGCGGTTTAAATCATGAGGAATAACAACCCGATCATATGGGAAGTTATTTACACCTACATGTTTCCAGTTACAATCTTCATTACCAGTTTCTTTATCTGAATGGACTAACAATTGAGAACGGTGTCGAGATTCTACCGGTGATAGAAATTGCTCCGTTGGCGTGCTTGCAATGATGTTGTTGGTGTTGTGAGTTGCAATAGCTTCTTGTCTACAAAGAGGATTCGACTTGGGTCCACTAATAATGACTTTTCTGACTTTGGTTGGCGGTTCCTTTGGAGAAATCGTACACTTGGTTGACAATGAAACCAGTCTTTTAAATGGATCAACATATATGATGGACCACCATTTAGCATATGCTTTGGTAATTGAGGACTTCTGGTGACTAGATGTTGAGGGAAGCAACGTGTCGCAACCAGAAGAGTAATGAACGGAGGACTTCAACACCTTAAGAATTCTTCTAAGGTACAGTTACGAATATCATTCTTCAATTTTCCAGGAACATCTTGGTGGTATCCAAATTGTCGACTAAATCTGTGTGGACTATACGGCTCAATGATGAGACGGTCATCTTGGCGCAATGTCAAATAACATGATCGAAGATTGATTAGGTAGTCAGAGTTAACCTTTATCATCTGGCCATTATCCATAATGAGTCGCTGTTTTGAAGATCTTTTAGATAAATGAGTTAAAATTACTCCTTCACATGATCTGAATAAATTTTATGCTTCAAAGATGTCAAAATGTCTTGCTCCTCCTTCTCTTGCATATAGTGTCATTCGAGGCCATTATTTGGTATGGGGAATGATGAAATTAGTTTTGAAATAGTCACTCAACCATCGGAATACATAGTGTATAGGAAATATCGCAGAGCAACTTTCAGGATTTGGTGAGGAAACAATCCCGTTCAAACCTCTGTAAATACTAGCCAAAACTGGGATGGAAAGACAAATGTTGCAGCCATCTGCTAACATGCTGGCAACCTTGAAGGTTTCAGGATGAATCACGTTGCCAGGGTGTGTAGGCAAGGAGAATTTACAGAGCCAACATGCTAAAAAAGCGGCTAGATAAGTGATGTCTCTCGATGCTTCATCTACACCAAGGTTAATAAATACTTCCTTCTCTTTGGTAGACATTGGCCGGACGGGAGGGATTACACCAGAAGGGTTCTGAGTCTCCTTTGGACGATAAACTTTATTTTTTTTCGTTCTCTTTGAGGGATTAGCATGCCTTGATGCACCTTGGAACCAGAAATTAATCCAGTCAGATATCTTCACATTCTGTTTTCCTTTGTACTTTTTGCGGAGTTTGTGGAAAGCCAAAAATAGATGTTGACAACTCAAGGGGAGAGACTGTTTGTTGTTGCCGGCTCTCGAAAGTTCATCTGCACATGGAATGACTTTAGCATAAATTCTTCCATGATGAGGAAGACTGCCTAGCGTGTATAAATCTTGAAGGGAAATGGATAGCTTGTTAATAGAGCAATGAAGAGTATTAGTGGCTGGGCACCAACATTCGAGGAATGCTTTGAATATATCTTCCCGGTGATCATATAAAAATAGGAAGACGAATAGAGCACCATATAGATGTTGTTTTGATATGAAGTCATAGAAGCGCGCCAAGACATCTTCTAACCATTCCTAATATAGTTCGATGTGTGGCAATTTAGCAGAAAGTATACAGGGAATACTCCATGATACTTTATTCGCTTGAATGTTAAGACCCAAGAGTGAAAACTGGTTTTCCTCAATTATGCTATTATGAAGTGGAGAATTTAAGATCAAGACTTCCGAGACAATAGATTCTTTATTAATTTGATCAAGACCAAAGTTGGTGAGGTCGCTTATAGCCTTGCGTGTCCAATGAGATAACATTGTTCATTATCGGGATTAGGCATTTGAATGCGTGTCCAATGAGAAGAACAATGTTCATTGTCAGGATCAGGCATATGAATGACATTACGACCGAAAAATGAGCCGGATACGCTTAATGTGGTTCCTTGGCTTTGTCGACTATTTTTGCTCTCTAAGATCATCACCTTTTACTTCATAAAACACCTGAATACCACCATAATGGAACAACAAATAAATTTGAAGTTCGATCGGTGTTGTTTAGAAGGAGGATTTTAATTTCTACTACGGCTGGCAAAATCAAGTTGGAATACCCAGTCAAGCCCTTCAACAATAACAACAAAAAAAAAAAAAAAGGGGTGAAAAAAAAAATAATAAAGCGATGAAAAAGGAAAAAAAAAAAAAAATAGAAAGAAAAAAAAAATGAAAAAAAGAAAGAAAGAAAAGAATGATGGAAAAAAAGGAAGAGATTTATTCATAGTCCAAATTTGGTCAAAGGCGCAATAGAGAAGGAAGAACGGTAAAGAATACAAGCAAAATAGCTACTGTCAGATTAAAGAAGAAAAGTTGTTATTCCTTTATTTTCTCGTTTCGCATGCATAGTGACTATATACATTGTGTGTATATTGTATATGAATCTAAAGTTATCATATGAATGAGTCAATGAAGGAAAAGACGAAAAATAAAAAAAGTTAAATGATAAAATATCCTAGTTGTAAAGTATTTGTCAGATGGATGCATGGATTTGAATTAAAAATATATATATAATATTCTTTGATTGTCTAGTGGATGTTTCAACTTGAAAACTTATGAATAGTGTGACTTGTTTACATGTGCTGATCCATTGTGGGTGCTAAATCCTATATACGCGTAGGATTATTATGGGTTGTCAAATCAAGATATTGATTAAACAGACCCATGTGTCAGTTAAAAAAAAAAAAGAAAAAAAAAGGGAAAAAAAGGGCTTAAAAAGAAGCGTACCTGAAGATTAATGTGTCATGTGCGATTGAAGTCTGTGGCTTTAGAGTTGATGTCAAACCCTATGACATGGGTGGTATATATAGGCAACAAAATACCTCCTATTTGTACTAAGATTTGTATAATTTAGTTTAAATGGGAAAGTGAAATTCCAATCAAAAGTTAGATAGAAAAGCAAAAGAGGAAATCTTACAATCCAAAGTTGGATAGGAAAGTGATAAAAGAAAAAAAAAGAAAAAAAAGAAAAAAAAAAAAGGAAAGTTGGATACTTTAAGTCCTACTTGAAAAAAGAGACTAGTCCTGTCAAATTAGGGATTCGAAGTGGGGGCAATTTGTAGACACTAAAATTTTAGTGAGCTTTAGTTTTAACAAATGGACCCATGAAATATGGGCTTAATGTTTAATTAAGTTATTTAATTGGCTAAGCTTGGTCCACTTAAATTATTTAATTAGCATACCTCAGATAATTAAATGGAAAAATAATTATTCCTAATAAAATATATTTGGAATAATTATTTTAAAGGATAATTATCACAATATAACCGGCCTGGTCCAGTTATGATTTTATCCTTATCAAGAGATGACACGTGTCATCATTCTATTAATCCAAGAAGCCTATAAATAGAGGCCTGGAGGAAGAAGAAGGGGTCCAGAAATTCAGAATTCAGAAATCCAAAGAGAACTCTCATCCTCAACATCCAAACCCAAAAATGGAGAACATCAAGCACATTAAATCGTGTCGTTTTTCATCAAATTCCACGGTGATCAACAACAAGCATAGCCAAAGACGTTCCGTTCTTTAACCAAATTCCACAGTAATTCAAGATCAAGCTCATGCAGCCCTTGGATTCCACCAACCAAACAGGAGATCGAATCAGAGGACCGTACTATTTCTTTTGTAAAGAATATTACAGAGGATTGTACCCCATTTATCCAAATTAATCAAATATTATATTATGTACTCCATATTTTGTTTCTAGACTTATAAAATTTGTGGATAGATACTGCCTTAGAAAACTAAAGAAATAAGGAAAGGGGCTATAAAAAACTGAAAAGATAAGGAAAAGGAAATTGACATATTTTATGAAAACAAATAAGAGTAGCAATAATGTCTATTTAAATTAAAATTTTAGAATAACCACATCATATTTTTAAGTTTTAAGTCTGATATTAAAATCGTCAATAATATTATTTTCAGACTTTCAGTAGAGGAATTCCTCTAATAATGATTCAATAATTCCTATTTTGAAAAAAAATATTTGGTAATTTTTTATGGCCTGTCAAAAGAAATAATTTATTCAATAGAAATAACCTTTATATTTTTTGGATCTTATCAAAAGAGATAATTTATTCAATACAGATAATTTTTTTTTGAATCATCTTTTTTCACACATATATATTTTTTGAATCTTGACAAAAGAAATAATTTCTTCAATAAATAAAAATTTTTGGGGTGTTTTTCTTCCATTTTTTTTTAATGTTTACTTTCTTTTTTTTGGGTCTGATCAAAAGAGGTAATTTATTCAATATATATATATATATATATATATATATATTTTGGTCCTGTAAAAAAAGAATTATTTTATTTTTTTGTTTTATCAAAAGAAACCTAAAATATTAAATATTAGATATAGGGAGAGGAAATTTGAAAGGGTTCTTGTGTCATTTAAAAAGTAATAATCACATTTAGTTGTAAGGTTAGGGTTATAATTGACATTTCATTTAAGATTGTAGTGTAAGTGTAGAAAAATGGACGGCAAATATGGCCTCTTTTGTAATTTTATATTATGTATATATTATTAGTATTTATATATTTTACTAAGCAAAAAATTTCACAAGCAGTGTTGGAGCATAAATGGTGGTGTTTGATTCTTTTCTCTAAAATGTCTAGAGTTCAAATCTCTTTAAACCCAATAGTTTCTTATGTTTTTGTGGGAAGTAGCCGACCTTATATATCATGTGAACTTCCTTTTGCCTATGATCAGTAGAAGTTCTGCCTACAAAATTTCATACCTAAAAAGCAAGGGAAGTCTGAATGTGCCAGGTTGGTTAGGCTTTGATTTTCGGGTTGGGCGGGCTTGATGTTTGGGTTCTTTCAGTGGGTTGAATGGGATTAAGCATTTCGGGGGGGTTCGGGTTGGGCTTCGGGCTTCATAACATATCCACCTGAGCCCAGCTCGAATTGAATTCGGGCTCAATAAACCTAGCCTAGGCCCAGGCCCAGAATAAAAATCATTGTCCAAGCCCATAAAAATTCTAGCCGGGCTCGGGTAAATTCGGGTTAGGCCCACCCGAGTTGCAGCCCTAGTTGTTGACTAGAGGAGATAATGATGAAATATTGCCCAACCCAACTTACAAGCAATTTATATATGTTTTTCACGTGAAGTTCAAAGTACGAACCAACAGGCATTAGCTTGTATGGTTGTTGAGAGATTCCGTGGTTTAATTAGGACAAAGTGAATGGACACACACACACACACACACACATATATATATATATATATATATATATATTTATTTATTTATATATATATATTTATTTATTTATTTTAAGGTGCATTATAAAAGTATGGCAATGCTTTTGTAGGACCCACTTCAATGGTTTTAAAGTGATATTATTTTTGAAATCATATTAATCTGCAGTTATTTATTGAGCTTATTGAAGGCAATTTTTAATCATATACTTACAAGTTTAAGGTATTTGAAGGTCAAAAGGGGTGTGATAAATTCCCTTACAATAATTATTGTTTACACAATCATGATGGGCTACTGTTCCCATTAAGAATACACTTTCGATAATTTTCTCAGTCAAAGTGAACTTCAATTACCCAAATCACCTATTATTATTATTATTATTATTATTTTTTATACCAGTATTGAACTTTGATTTTTACGAGAACTATGGTAAGGATAAGGTATTATTCACTCTAATCATTACTTTAATACCTTAAATTCAATAGGTAATTTCAAAATTATCCCAAATCTCTTTGGCCGTTTCGCAATCCGAAACTATATTGAATTCGTCTTTACTTAGATCATAATAGAGATTTGTGATAGTCGTGACATTACATTGAATAAGCCTACGATCATTGAGGGTCCATTCATCATCGGTTTTTGGAACTTTTGCACGCTCAACAACTTTGGTTGGAACATGTTTACCTTGTTCAGTGGCTTTCCAAGCATCAATATCTATACCTCTTAGAAATGCTCTCATTTTGATTTTCTAATAGTTATAGTCATTTCCATCAAACTAAGGGGGTTTATTGTTAGATTGACCTTCTTGATGAAAATTGGCCACAATCATTCTCTAAGATGGTTAGATTTTTAACTAGAGATTATGCTCTGATACTAATTGTTAAACACCGATTGACTCTAGAAGGGGATGAATAGAGTCAATGGCCAATTTTCACAATTTATAGATTTACAATTTATAATCAACAACTTAAGCAATTATGCAATAATTAAGATATGAAAGTAAACAATTAATAGCACAATTGTAAAAGAGATAAGGGAAGAAAAATTGCAAACAATGACTCGGCGATTTTAGCGAGGTTCAGAAACTCCTACTCCTTAGCTTAAGACCCCTCTTGAGACGTCCCAATCTACTATGGCTTCTCCTTAAAGGTGGAGAGCAAACCTTTACATGAAGCAACTATTTGCTTCTCTTCCTTGCTAGGAGAACACTCTTCTCCTAGGCTTCCTTTGGGTCATACCAACCCGGTGGGTCAAATCAACCCTTATAATACATAGTAACAAGAACAATGAAGTACAAGAAATTCTCAAAGATAGATGTACAACTGTAAGCTCATAACTAGAGTAAATATATGAATCAAATGAAGCTTAAATCTCTAAGATGATATGAAAGAATAAAAGATATGGAGTGAATGATCAAATAGGGACTTGAATGCTCTAAATACTCTCTTGAATGCCCTAAAGAATACTCTCAATGGTTGTGCGTTTGTTTCTCAAAGTTTAGCCCATATTTATAGTGAGAGAAGGTCAATATAGTTGGTAGAGGTGAGGTAAGTAATGACATTTGCAGAGAGGCGAGGTAAGCAATGACATCTGTAGCGAGGTGAGGTAAGTAATGACATCTGCAGAGAGGTGAGGTATGCAATGACATAAGGTATTCTGTTTGGGTACTGTTCACATACGGTACTATTCGTGTATAATACTATTCATATGGTACTATTCACGTATACTACTATTCACGTATAGTAATGTTTTTGTCTAAAAAATGAAAACTGTTCAGTTGTATAATACTATTTATATGGTACTGTTCATGTATACTACTATTCACGTAGTATATTTTTATATGTCCATTTACTTTAAGTTTACAATGTAAATAAGGAAGTGTCCTCCATTTGGATTCTATAAAAAATATAAGAAAATTGAAATCCTACTAAATCAAATGTAGAAATTCAGTTTTAGTACAAATTAGGGTTCCCAACAGTTTTGGTAAAACTTGATCCTCCGTGTAGGCTAATGTAGAATTGATGAAAAAATCTAATAAAATCAGTTTAGGCTATTTGAAGTATAAGGAGTTATTACTGGAAAAAATTATTTTGAAATAATCATTCTTTCAATAAACCATTTTTCACACTTAGCCATTTTTCATACTTAGCCAAAAACACAGTTTTTTATGAGGTGTATTCCAGGGTCCTAAAGTCCATTATCAAGTCATGGTGATGCAGGCTTTATAGATGAGCAATATAAGTTCTAAGCCTTAACCTTTACTCTTTAGAGACCAAAGTGAATCATGTAATTGATGTACATGGTCTTAGCATTCTAGCACAACTGTTGAGTTCTTTCAAATCTTAAGTAAGCTTGAAGTAGCTCATTCTTTAGCAAAGACTCCATATATCAATTATATATGAATGAAGTGAATAGTCTATTGCTAATGAATATAAGAACATATGAATGATGAATGATATGCATGGTCTTATAGAGATGAGCTTCAAATGGATTCATAAATAACTTAACAATAAATCCTAAACACTTACCAACCTATCTATCCCTTTCTTCATGTTTTGTCCATGATCGTGTAAGCTTTGAGGTAGTCTTGCTTTCTTTCTTTCTTAGAGTTGCTTTCTTATTCGTTGTAGTCCATGCTATCTCTCATTGTAACTTCAAGTCTTCTTTGTATTCATTTCTTTCCTTGATGTGATCTTGAGTAATGAAATACTTGGAATGATCTTTATAGCTTCATTGAGGTCATTCTTGAATGTGAATAATCTATATAACACTCAATGTAAACATTAGTCCTTAAACAACATTAATTATTTGTTATCATCAAAACATCTAGATTATCCTTGGATGAAATTCTTAAGGTCAACAATCTCCCCCTTTTTGATGATGACAAAACATTGATGTGTTCATAAGCAAATGGAGTAGCATAAGAAAAATGCTCCCCTTATCAAAGTGCATTCATTGAACATAATATTATAAAATAGCATGCTTGTACATTCTTAATAAATTTTAGACATTTATATGCATACAAGATCATTTTAAGCTTTAAGAGATTTCTATAAATCTCCCCCTATCAACATATTTCCGTAAAAAAGGATATATCATGTAAATATAAACATAATGATATATATAACATCAAATATGTGATTGTTAAGCATTTGAATCATATCACACATATTTCTTCCCTTTTGTCATCTCAAAAAGGTGGGAGGCCTTAGCAACTTCATTTAGCATATATCATTTAACATAGTGAAGTAATGATTATCATGAAATGGCAATATATAAGTGTTAAGATGAAGGAATTCACACTCAGTCTTCGATAAAACTTTCCCAAGAGCAAACTTTCTATGAAGGAATTTGGTGTCATACAAGGAATTTTTGGCTGGCCGAAATGCCTTTTAACTTAATTTCACCTACTGGACAAGACATTTTCCTCAAAGGCCATTCCTAGTTCTCTTTTGATGAAGCAAAATGTATCCTCTTGAAGAGATTTGGTAAAGATATCTACAAGTTGCTTATCGGTACTTACAAACACTAGTTCAATGTCACCTTTTGAGACATGGTTTCTAATGAAATGATATCGTATTTCAATACGTTTGGTTCTAGAGTGCAAGATCGGGTTCTTTGAAATACAAATGGCGCTAGTATTATCGCATTTTATGGGAATGTGGTCAAAATTAAGTCCAAAGTCTTCAAGTTATTGCTTAATATAAAGCGTTTAAGCACAACTACTTCCGGCCGCCACATATTCAGCTTCCGCCGTTAATAGAGCCACGAAATTTTGCTTTTTGCAAGACCAAGACACTAGAGATTGACCAAGGAAGTGACAAGTGCCACTAGTACTTTTTCTATCAACTCTACATTCAGCAAAGTCAGCATCCAAATAGCTTATGAGATTGAAAGAAGTATTTCTAGGAAACCAAAGACTCAAATTTATTGTACCACATAAGTAGCGAAAAATACATTTAATGGCACATAAATAAGATTCTTTAAGATAAGATTGAAATCTAGCACATAGGGATGTCAATTTGACCTGCCCCCACGGTTACCCACCTCACTCTGCCCCGTTTTTGGCGGTTTTGGGGGACCATTTAGCTAACTTGGGTGGGGATGGTTTGATATATCAAAAACCCACGTGGGTTTGGTGCGGGGGCAGGGGGAGGTCTCCCCCGCCCCGCCCTGCCCCATTTAGATATTGAAATTACTTAATTACCCTTATTTGATTATTATATATATTTATTATTTCCTATTAGAAACCCTAGGTTTTCTTAACTCTCTCATTTACATCATTACTCTCAGCGGCGCCTACCCATGTTGAAGAAATTGTGCAACTATGGAGACTTATGAAGAAATTTATGAGAAGATTGTTTTGAAATCTGAATTTTCTGATAACTTTTTGCCACTATGTAATGAACTATCTTATTATTATTATTATTATTATTATTAAAACTCTTTTGGAAGCCAATTTGGAACAATGTATTTTGGCTTGTCTGGTTTTGGTATTTTATTTTTTATGAAATTGCTATTATAGAATGTTTTTAATGTTGAAGTAACTATTTATTGCCCATTTTTTAATGAATCTTTTCAATAATTATATAAATTTTAGTTGATAAAAAAAATTAAATGAAGGAGAAATTTTGGTCTTAAACGGGGCGGGGCGGGTACCCGCGGGGGTAAAAATGTTAAACGGGGGCGGGGATGGGGTGGAAATTCCCCTCGTTTTTACTGTTTTGGGCGGGGACGGGGGCGGAGTTTCTAAACGGTTACGGGGGCGGGGGCGTGTACACCCGCCCAAACCCGCCCCCGTTGCCATCCCTACTAGTACATAAGCATACACTAAACATTATATCTGGTCTACTTGTGGTCAAATATAAAAGACTACCAATTATGCCTCTATACTTCTTAATATCAATATCTTTGCTTTTCTCATTTTTATCAAGTTTTAAAGATGAACTCGTGGGAGTTTTGTCATGATTGACTTCCTCCAAGCCAAATTTCTTTAGCAAATCTGTAACATACTTAGATTGACAAATGAAAATGCAATCAAGTATTTGTTTGATTTGCAATCCTAGGAAGAAGGTAAGTTCACCCATCATGCTCATTTCAAATTCATTTTGCATGCTAGAGGCAAAATTTTTACAAAGCACACTATTGGATGATCCAAAAATAATATCGTTAACGTATATTTGAAAAACCAATAAGTTACCATCAATGGTTTTAGTAAAAAGAGTGGTGTCAATTTTTCCTCTAATAAAACCGTTTTCAAGGAGAAATCCACTTAGTCTTTCATACCAAGCTCTTGGAGCTTGTTTTAAACCATACAATGCTTTTGACAATTTGTAAACATAGTTAGGACTACCATAACTTTCAAAGCCTGGTGGTTGTTCTATATGCACTTCTTCCTCAATAAAACCATTTAAGAAAGCACTTTTTACATCATTTGATATAACTTAAAATTTTTGTGGGATGCAAAAGTAAGGAGTATTCTAATGGCTTCAAGCTTGGCTACGGGAGCAAAGGTTTCATCATAGTTAATTTCCTCTTCTTGATTGTAACCTTGGGCAACAAGTCTAGCCTTGTTTCTCACAATAGTTCCCGATTCATCATTTTTGTTCCTAAATACCCATTTTGTGCCAATGATAGTCTTATTTTTAGGTCTTGGAACTAATTTCCAAACTTTATTTTTTTCAAATTGGTTAAGTTCTTCTTACATGGCCAAGATCCAAGACTCATCATTTTCGGCTTCATGAATATTTTTTTGTTCAAGTTGGGAATAAAGGCCACATAATTGCAAATATCATTTATTTGAGATCTAGTGCTAACACCTTTAGATGGATCGCCAATGATTTGATTTATTGGATGATTAGCCACTTGCTTCCAAGCCTTGGGAAGAGTGTCATTATGAGAGTGACTTTCCTTTGGATCATCTTTGGAGAGATTTTCAAAAGATGGATTATTTAGATCAAGATTTTCAATGTTCTTTTCAATCTCAGTCAGATCCTCATTATCATCCAATGAACATGTAGGAGGGGGTAATTGTGACTCATCAGATACAACATGTTTGGATTCCCCAACTACAATTGCTCTTTTATTGAACACTCTAAATGCTTTGCTACGAGAAGAATATCTTAACAAAATACCTTCATCCGATTTAGGTTCAAATTTTCCTAGATTATCTTTATCATTTAATACAAAGTATTTACACCCAAAAACTTAAAAATAACCAATGTTTGGCTTTCTTTGTTCTAAAGTTCATATGGAGTTTTGTTAAGAAGTTTTCTAATGATGACTCTATTTATGACATAGCATGAGGTACTAACGGCTTCTGGCCATAGGGATCTAAGAGACTTATGTTTATTCAACATAGTCCTAGCCATTTCTTGGAGAGACCTATTCTTCCTTTCAACAACTCCATTATGTTGAGGAGTTCTAGGAGCCAAAAGATTATGATTATATCCATTTTCATCACAAAATCTTTTAATGTCTTGGTTTTCAAATTCTCTACCTCTATCACTTCTAATGGTTTTAATCTTACACTCCTTTTCGTTTTCGATTCTTTTACAAAATTTAGAGAAAATTGTATAAGTCTCATTTTTGTGTGAAAGAAAAAATACCCAAGTGAATCTAGAGAAATCATCAACAATAACAAAAGTATAGAGTTTTCCACCAAGACTAGCTACTCTCTCCGGACCAAATAAGTCCATATGAATTAATTCAAGTGGTCTTATAGTCGTTATATCCTTTTTCCTTTTCAAAGATGACTTGATTTGCTTGCCTATTTGGTATACACTACAAGTTTTATTTTTGGAAAAGTTAGTCTCTGAGAGGCCTTTGACTAACTCATGCTTAGATAATTTTGAGATCAATTCCATGCTAGCATGACCTAACCTTCTATGCCACAACCAACTATTTTCATTTAAAGATATAAGGCACTTAACATCTGAATTATGTAATTCATATAAAAGTAAGGTATACATTACCATTTCTAAGAGCATGAAATACTTTATTATTATTCTTTTTGATAATGCATTTATCCGATTTAAACAACACATCATATCCTTTATCATATAGTAGACTAATGCTAAGTAAGTTATGTTTTAAGCCCTTAACAAGTAATATATTATCAATAGATAGGGAAGAAGAGATATCGATAGATCCAATACCAATGACCTTGCCTTTTAAATTATTTCCAAACGTGACGCTTCCTCCTTTGTAAGGCTTAATAGAGAGAAATTTTGATTGATCTCCTGACATATGTCTTGAGCATCCACTATTAAAGAACCATTTGTCCTTTGATGAAGATGAAGTCTTCAAGCAAACCTACAAAATGAATTTGAGTAGTCTTCTTTTGGTACACAAATTTTCTTGGGTCCATGAGAGTTAGGAAGAGGCATCTATGTTCCTTTAATAGTCCAAATTTTTTTTGTCATGCGTGGCCTAATGGGACAATGATTAATCTTATGTCCTAACCTTTTATAATAATTGCATTTTGGACTTAGAGAGGAATTTTTAACAAAGTAGTTGTTCAAAGGTTTTCTCTTTTTCAGTAAACAAAAGTCTTTGTTGTGAGGATCGTATCCAAGCCCATCCTTAGCATAAGCATTTCTTTGCTTACCAAGCATGAGACTCAAATTCTCTCTACCTTTTGTGAACTTGGCTAAAGCCTCACTTTGATCCTCAATTGTGACTTTCAAGGACTCATTTTCAGAAATTAAATCAATAGATGCCAATTTAGCTAATTCACATTCTTTTTCCATTTTCAAGGCTTCATTTTCAAGAAAAGATTTTTAAGCTTTTGAGAGATAATAAATTTTTCTCTTCTAAGATTAGCACACTTTTGAACCATCTTGCCTAATTCATCATGCAATTATTTAAAAGCATCACGCAAGTAATTATATGCATCAACCAATTCATCATAAGTAGTTTCTAAATAAAATGAATTAAGGTTAGAGTTTATCTCATCTTCATCAACCATGAGAGAAAGATTGACCAATTCATTTAGTTCGTCGTCACTTCTGGATCCATTTGAATCATCCTCCTCCCATGTAGCACGCATGGCTTGGGCTTTTTTTTTTCCGTTCATTTTCATTTTTGTAAGTATGGCAATCCGATTTGAAATGCCCTAGTTTTCCATAATAAAAACAAGTAGGTGTTTCTCTTTTTTCTTGCTCACTCGTCGAACCATTTCTTTTGAGGTTGTTGCTATTTTGATACTTCTTCATTTGAAGGACTCTTCTCACGGTTTTGGTGATGAGTACAATTTCTTCTTCTTCATTATCAAGAGTTCTCTTAATTTCAACCTCCTTAGTAGTGACTTGAAGAGCTAGATCTTTCTTGTGAGTTTCTTTGTTGTCATCTTTATCATTCATCTCTAGCTCGTATGCCATCAAAGAGCCAATGAGTTCATCAATAGGAAGTGTGTTGAGATCTTTAGCCTCTTCGATGGCGATCTTCTTTGCTTCCCAATTCTTAGGCAAAGACCTAAGAATTTTTCTCACATTTTCGGATGATGTATATGACTTTCCAAGAACATTCAAATCACTAACAATGTTAGTAAAACGAGAATACATTTTACTAATTGTTTCTTTGTTGTTCATGCTAAAGAGTTCATATCTATGGACAAACATGTTCATTTTGGATTTCTTAACATGACTAGTGCCTACATAGGTAATTTCAAGTTTATCCCAAATCTCTTTGGCCGTTTCGCAATCTGAAACTCTATTGAATTCGTCTGTGCTTAGAGCATAATAGAAATTTGTGATAGCCGTGACATTACATTGAATAAGCCTACAGTTATTGAGGGTCCCATTCATCATCGATTTTTGGAACTTTTGCACCCTCAACAACTTTGGTTGGAACATGGTCACCTTGTTCGGTGGCTTTCCAAGCATCAATATCTGTACCTCTTAGAAATGCTTTCATTTTGATTTTCTAATAGTTATAGTCATTTCCATCAAACCAAGGGGGTCTATTGTTAGATTGACATTCTTAATGAAAATTAGCCACGACCATTCTCTAAGATGGTAAGATCTTTAACTAGAGATTAGACTCTGATACCAATTGTTAAACATTAATTAACTCTATAGGGGGGGTGAATAGAGTCAATGGCCAATTTTCGCAATTTATAGATTTACAATTTCCAACCAATAATTTAAGCAATTATGCAATAAGTAAGATATGAAAGTAAATAATTAATAGCACAATTGTAAAAGAGATAAGGGAAGAGAAATTGCAAACAATGACTCGGCGATTTTAGCGAGGTTCGGAAACTCCTACTCCTCAACTCAAGAGCTCTCTTGAGACTTCCCAATCAACTATGGCTTCTCCTTAAGGGTGGAGAACAAACCTTCACATGAAGCAACTCCTTGTTTCTCTTCCTTGCTAGGAGAACACCCTTCTCCTAGGCTTCATTTGGGTTACACCAACCCGGTAGGTCAAACCAACCATTACAATATATAGTAACAAGAATAATGAAGTACAATAAATCTCTCAAAGATAGATGTACAAGTGTAAGCTCACAACTAGAGTAAATATATGAATTAAATGAAGCTCAAATCTCTAAGATGATATGAGAGAATAAAAGATATGGAGTGAATGATCAAATAGGGACTTGAATGCTCTAAATACTCTCTTGAATGTTCTTGAATGCTTTAAAGAATACTCTCAATGGTTGTGTGTTTGTTTCTCAAAGTTTAGCCCATATTTATAATGAGAGAAGGTCAATATAGTTGGTAGAGGTGAGGTAAGCAATGACATTTGCAGAGAGGTGAGGTAAGCAATGACATCTACAGAGAGGTGAAGTAAGCAATGACATCTGCAGAGAGGTGAGGTATGCAATGACATACGGTATTTTGTTTGGGTACTGTTCACATATGGTACTATTTATGTATAGTACTATTCATATGGTACTGTTCACGTATACTACTATTCACGTACAGTACTATTTCTGTCCAGAAAATGAAAACTTTTCAGTTGTATAGTACTATTCATATGGTACTGTTCACGTATATTACTATTCACGTACAGTACTGTTATTTTCCAGAAAATGAAAACTGTTTAGTGGTCTGCTATTGGCTTCTGCACAGGACTTTTTTATATAGCTTATTTCCATTGAAAACATTTAACTAAATGTCTTTATATGTCCATTTACTTTAAGTTTACAATGTAAATAATGAAGCATCCCCCATTTGGATTCAATAAAAAATATAAGAAAATGGAAATCCAACTAAATCAAAATGTAGAAATTCAGTTTTAGTACAAATTAGGGTTCCCGACAATTTTGGTAAAACTTGATCTTCCGTGTAGGCTAATGTATAATTGATGAAAAAATCCAATAAAATCAGTTTAGTCTATTTGAAGTGTAGGGAGTTATTATCGGGAAAAATTATTTTGAAATAATTATTATTTCAAAAATCCATTTTTCACACTTAGCTATTTTTCATACTTAACCAAAAATACAGTTTTTTTATGAGGTGTATTCCAGGGTCTTAAAGTCTGTTACCAAGTCATGGTGATGAAGGCTTTATAGATGAGCAATATAAGTTCCAAGCCTTAACCTTTACTCTCTAGAGACCAAAGTGAATCATGTAATTGATGTACATGATCCTAACATTCTAGCACAATTGTTGAGTTCTTTCAAATCTTAAGCAAGCTTGAAGTAACTTATTCTTTAGCAAAGACTTCATATGTCAATTATATATGAATGAAGTACATAGTCTATTGCTAATGGATATAGGAACATATGAATGATGAATGAAATGCATGGTCCTATAGAGATGAGCTTCAAATGGATTCATAAATACATTGACAATGAATCCTAAACTCTCACCAACCTATCTACCCATTTCTTCTTACTTTGTCCATGATCGTGTAGGCTTTAAAGTAGTCTTGCTTTCTTCCTTTCTTAGAATTGCTTTCCTGCTCGTTGTAGTCTATGCTATATTTCCTTACAACTTCAAGTCTTCTTTGTATTAATTTTTTTCATTAATGTGATCTTGAGTAATGAAATACTTGGAATGATCTTTATAGCTTCATTGATGTCATTCTTGAATGTGAATAATCTATATAATACTCAATGTAAACATTAGTCGTTAAACACCATTAATGGTTTATTATTATCAAAACATCTAGATTGTCCTTGGATGAAATTCTTAAGGTTAACAGTAAGGATAAGGTATTATTCACTCCGATCATTACTTTAATAACTTAAATTGATTTAATATCTTTAATTGTCTTGTGATGGACTTATTTATTTGAAAAATACTTAGATTAGTAAAGGGTACGTTGTTGGCATCATTATTTTAGTAATAATGTTTAATTGTCATTGAGACTAAGGTTCGTAGCAGTGGTATCGGTTGCATTTGCGTTGTAATTGACTCAAGTGAGTATCGATATTACGTAACGGTATCAATTATCGCAGTCATGAATTTTTTCAAACTCGCACAGAGTGATCAAAATTTATCAACACTTGACTTTTTACAACATAATTTTATAAAGATGAATTTTTAAGATTTTTTAGATGGTCATTTAACCCATGTAATAATTTATTAATAAATTCTAACGTGTTATTAGTTTTAAAAATGCTTAGTATAATATTTTTTTTCAAAATTAATGAATAAAAATAATAGCGTCAATAGGTTTACACATTGCGCTATAAGGATACACTAATACCTTAGACTCTTTTTTTTTTTTTTTCTCTCTTATTTATTTATTTATTTATTTTTTTACATACTTATACTAAATACTAAACAATTTATACGTAAAATGTTTTTTTTGCTAAGTAAATTTCCATGTTCAATGGACTAGATGATTATGATGAAAAGAAAAGGAGTCAATACTCTTCACCATCCAACTATATCCATGAAGATTATGATACAAATGAAAATATTGTGAAAACTGGAATTCTTAAGAAGATAGGATTTTGCACAAGTTTGAGACGACCACTTTTTGTAAGAAGAATACAAGAAGGTGAGAAAAGCTAAGAAATGAGAAGGAAGCAGAAAATTCACTATTTTCAGAATGAGGAGGGCCTTGATGTTTTCTATCAGCACCTCTTCAATCTTCATTAGCATGTTCTATCAAATTCTTATAAGAAGAAGAAGCAGCAGGTTTCTAGGGAGAAATAAAATTACTTTAATAAGACTTTGTCCCACATTGAAAAGTGAATAAAAAACCTAAGGGAGAAAGCATGGTCTTAAAACGATGGATAAAGACTTAAATTTTTTTAACATTGTCCCACATCGATCGGGAATCAAAAGTTGGTGAAGGATGGTGGGGCTATAAAATGATTGGGAGTCAAAAGTTGGTGGTGAAGGTTGGTGGGGCTATAAAACAAATCCATTCCCCATTTGTTAATGAGTTAGTGGAGTACACATAATAAATAACCCACTAATTTTTATTTTATTTTATTTTATTTTATTTTTTGCGTAAAGTACAGTCACACCTCCTGAAGTTTGGCAAAATGATACCCCTTTACATGAGAAATTGACCAAATTACTCTTTAACTGTTTAAGAGACTTTTTTAACTTTACAATTTAATAAATTGGACCAATCTATCATGAACAATTTATGCATAAAAAAAAAGTAAGAAAAAAAAAATTGTTATTTACTTTATAAATGTCCCAACTACTTAAAAATGTAGGCGATTTTTGATCCAATACATATATTTCAAATAAATTATATTTCTTTTCTTTTTCTTTTTTATTTTTAAATTAAGATGTTTAATTCTTTCATCTAAAAAAATTAAACCAATCTCTTTTCCTTAATAATAAAAATATGGTACCAGTATAACATTATACATCTTAAATTATATATCAAATATTATGCATTTCCTAGCATAAAAGGGAAAAAAAATAAAAATACAACAAACGGAAAAAAAAATAAAATAAAGGGAAAAAAATAATAATAAAACAAAGGGAAAAAAAAAAAAAACCAAAAGGCATGCATAAAGTTAAGATGTATAAAGTTATACTAGTACCTATTTTCTTTTATCTTGGAAAATGCATAATATTTGATATATAATTTAAGATGCATAACGTTATACTGGTACCATATTTTTTATTTTTAAGAAAAAGATATTGGTTTAATTTTTTCGGATGAAAGAATTAAGCATCTTTATTTAAAAATAAAAAAGAAAAAGAAAAGAAGTAATAACAAAATATAATTTATTTGAAATATATGTATTGAATCAAAAAATCATTTTAGACGTCTACATTTTTAAGAAGTTGGGACATTTATAAAGTAAAAAAAAAAAAGTGATCAATTTTTTTTATTTTTTTATGCATAAATTATTCACGAGGGTAGATTGGTCCAATTTATTAAATTGTAAAGTTAAAAAAGTCTCCTAAACGGTTAAAGGGTAATATGGTTAATTTTTCATGTAAAGGGGTATCTTTGTCCATTTTTGAACCTTCAAGGGGTGTCTTTATCTAAAAAACAGGTAAATTTCCTCTGAGTGTTTTTTTGTCAAATCTTAGGAGGTGCGGCTGTATTTTTTTTATTTATTTATTTTTTTTAAGTTTTTAACCGTTCGAAGCTTCTTGGCAGCAAGCTTTAATTAGTTTTAAAGTTTTTATAAAATAAGCCCAGACCGGTTTAGTAGCAAAATTGGACGGTTCGACATCCGAACCGGGGATACTCCAATAGAATCACTAGTTCGATGTCGAATTGGCCAGTTTTGTTGTGAATTAGGGATCACCGGGGTAAACTGGAGAGTACTTGTATTGGTGTTCTCACGTAATTTGTGTCTCCAGTACTTGTATTGGTGTTCTCACGTAATTTGTGTTGATGGAGCGGTATTGGTGTTCCCACGTAATTTGTGTTGATGGAGCTAAATCTATCATTAAAGGGGGCAAGATGTTACTAGCTCCTCATGTACAAGGTTATTCTCAATAGTATGAATCCCCTTATCAAAGGGGTGAGCTAAGAGCATCTCCAATGGTAAAAGCTATTTTCGCATGTCAAATCTATATTTTGAGAGGAGTTACAGTGTTAAAATGCTATATTTTAGTAATTATGCTATAATGGTGCATTTAATCCAAAATACTATTTTTTAACACAATAACCATTTTTTTTTTTTTAATTACCATTCCCAACTACCATTTTTAATTACCATTTTTTAACTACCATTCCCAACTACCATTTTCATAAAATCCATGTTTGGCATTTCAATACTACAATTCAATAAAATCCATAACGATAATCCAAAATAAATACATAAGCATAACAAAAAAAAAAAAAAAAAAGTACATTGCAAATTGCTACATCTTGATCCGGCATGAATGCCTTTCCTCGTCTTGTTGATTGTTGAGGTACTTCCATTGATAGTTATTAATATGTCAAATCAAAGTAGAGGATGAAAATAAGGAATGAATCATATACCTTTCAATTCAATTCCATTTGAGACCAGCACCTTAATTTCTTATTCAAAGCTAGAACCTTGCATTATTACATGAAGTGGTTGTCTTCAGAAATAAAATCAACTTCTCATTTAAAGCAGCCCATGCTTTAACAAATTTACCAAGTGAAGGCCACTAATGCTATAAAGGCAATACATACCATCTACTTTTAACCCAAGTATCCAGTTATTCAATTCCTCAAGATGAGAGAGATATTGAACAGGATGAAATTTAGTGGTCTTTTTTTATTTATATCAAAAACAAACAATAACCCTTTACTGGATTAAAGATATGCTTGCATACTGCCTTTAAGGACACAAAATTCATGATTTAGGTTCATTAAACACATACACTTATACTGATATAGTACAATATATAAAATTCACTAAGCATTGACAAATTCTTCTGAAATGATTACCAGTGAACATAATAGAGTCAAAATGATTCGAGTTTCCATTCTACAAAATCTTAAAATTAACTGTGATAATCAAAAGTTCCATTTATTTGATGGAAAAAAAAAACAAGATATACAAAGTTTCAGGAATTGTCAATAGCTAGCAGAACTTCATATTAATACACATAATGTAAATTAATCCGAAATTCACTTCATATTAGGAGGCTGGAGCTTAAATTAGCAATTACCCGATAAACATACTTGTAAAACAAATCATTAAGAATCAAGACCCAATTGGGAAATCGCAGAAAGAATACCTAAATGAAGCCAATCAACACTGAAATCGAATTGAAGACTGTAATATACATATATACACACATGGAAATCAAATCAACACAAAACATATGCACAGAGAGAGTGGTAATTGTTACTCAGAAGAGAAGAGTATTCTGAATCCAAACGATGAAAATCTGGATCCCAAATACAAAGCCCATGCCAAATTTTAGAATGAAATTGAAAAATTTTAAATCAGAAAGCATATATATATATACAAATATATATATGCAAATATATAGATTTCATACCTGTTGCTTCCTTCTAGAGTTTCAAAGCAATAGAGGAGTGGCTAGGGTGTAGGCGAGTTGTCTATGGTTTGAGGAGAGAGCGTGTGGTGTAGGAGAGAGAGAGAGAGGGAGAGAAGAGGGTAGGGCTGAGGTCGAGATTGGGATGGTGGTGGTAGGGTTTGATTAGGGCTCTGCTCGAGACGGATAGGATGATAAAAGGGAACGAAAGGGAGAGAAACGACATTATATAGAGAAATAAGAAACTACCAAAAAAATTTGACAGCTGCTATAAATGAGAGAAGATTTGAGAATTTTAAAATTTGAGAGCCTAAATGAGAGCCCATTGGAGAGCCCTCTTTTCACCCCTCTCTCATATTTTGAGTTTGAGAGTCCAAAATGAGAGAGCATTGGAGTTGCTCTAATAGGATGTGTACTACGAACCCTTTTAGTAAAGGGGTGAGCTAATAAGGCTGTGTATTATTACGAACCCTATCCTCACATTAAAAGGGATTGATATTAAGTGTCCCGTACTATAAGGGTCCGAGATGAGTGAAGCTCGTAATTATTATCCCCGTATTAAAAAGGATCGATATTAAGTGCTCCGTACTATAAGAGTATGAGCTGAATGAAGCTCATAATTATTATCCACGTATTAAAAGGGATTCACTCGTAATTATTATCCCTCTATTAAAAGGGATTGATATTAAGCGTCTTGTACTATAAGGGCCCGAGTTGAGTGAAGCTCGTAATTATTATACCCGTATTAAAATGGATCGATATTAAGTGCCCCGTACTATAAGAGCCCGAGCTGAGTGAAGCATGTTATTATTATCCCCGTACTAAAAGGGATCGATATTAAATGCTCCATACTATTTGAGCTAAGTGAAGCTCGTAATTATCATTCTCGTATTAAAAGGATCCATATCAAAGTGCCCTGTACTATAAGGGTCCAAGCTAAGTGAAGTTCGTAATTATCGTCCTCGTATTAAAAGAGCTCCATATCAAAGTGCCCCATACTATAAGGGCCCGAGCTAAGTAAATCTCGTAAATGTCATCCCTGTACTAAAAGACATCGATATCAAAGTGTCCTATACTATAAGGGCTCAAGATGAGTGAAACTGTTATCCCTGTACTAAAAGGGATCGATATTAAAGTGCCTCGTACTATAAAGACCCAAGCTAAGTGAAACTCATAATTGTCATCCCTGAACTAAAGGGGATCGATATCAAAATGCTCCGTGCTATAAGGGCTTGACCTAAGTGTGGCTCGTAATTGTCATTCTGAGATCAAAATTGACATGCCCTATATCATAAGGGTCCGAGCTGAGTGAAATTAGTAATTTTTGTTCCCTCATACTAAAAGGGATCAAAATTAATGTGGCCCGTATTAAAAAGATCCTTTTATTACGGGACAAGAAATCGATTACACCTTATTCCCTCATTAAAGGGTCGAAAGGCTGACTACCATCCCTTCCCTCATTAAAGGGATGAGGTGCTGACTTCACATCCTCCCTCGTTAAAGGGATTAGAGGTTAACTACTCTCCTTGTTAAAGGAGCGAGACAGTGACGATCAAGAATGCTCCATCCATATTAAAAGCAACACAGCCAGACCAAAGACCCTTAAATAGAGAATAGTTCCAAGCCCAACGTTAAATTAAATGTATTACCCGAATGGCACACACTAATTGGGGCAGAACATGATCTTTAAAACAAATAAGTACAACTATCTACTACATGAAGTTTACAATACTTTAATATCTTTGCTTTAATATATATCCTTAGACCCTTGGTTCTCAAGAGCTACAAAATATATTGCATGTACACAACATGATTTGAAATTCCAAGTCTTTATTTGTATAATGTGTACACTTAAAAGATAGTCATGAATAATAGCTATAATATTAAAGGACCAAATAGCCCAGCGGTATCACCACTTTTTTTCCAAAGGGGAGGTTGGGGGTTTCAAATCTCGGTGGAGGTAGGGTGTGTACGTATTTTCTTTTAACTTCTAAAAAAAAAAAAAAATAGCTATAATATTTTATCCGTATTTTAGGCTACCTAATAAAGTTACTACCAACTGGCCAAGCGCGTAGGTGTAGTACTCCCATTAAAGTCTCTCTCTCTAACCTGCAAGGATTTGGATAGCTAAAAGTCTCTTGGCATGTTCAACCAACCCATCACGTATTCTATGCCCTAGACATTATTACTGGTAAATGATTACTCTCATGTATCACGTCGAAAGCTACACTGCTTCTTATTCATTCTTTGCAACAAAGATGGTTGAATTTTCTCTATTAAATGAGACACAACTTTCGGGTCTTAATAAAATATAATCACATAATCCATTTTCCTATTTTAGGATCATGACAGACCTCTTTCGTTAACAGTGCACTAACGCCTATGGTCAGTGTTGGACCAATAATACCTATAAAATTTATAATCTCCAAATCCAAAGTTTATATTTTTGGGTTTGTGGATTGATATACATATATATATATATATGAGAATATAAAATGTAAACACCTTTTTAGGATTGTGGTATCATGAATAAGTTCAAGGTGTCACCTAGAATTACCCAACACATGGCTAGCTACTAAAATCCAAAAACGCTACTCACTGAAACATAACAAGATGAGTGTACAAAGGGAGACTTGTCCCATATCGGATTCAGTTGAGAAGTGAAATGGGTATAAATGGGTAGGTATGCAACACTACCCAACAACTTAAACTTTTGGGTAAATGGACAAGCGCCAACCCATTTCAGTTGGTATGAGAGTCAGACCCAATTCTTGATCCAGTGCCACGCCACGCCACGCCACGCCCCCGGCCCGGAAGGCGTCTGGGTTAGCCATCCAGGTAGGCAGGGTAGCTTGATCGTAATGAGTGGCGTTGTGAGTTCGAGTAGGGGAGAATGTTACAATGTGAGTCTTGTCCCATATTGAATTCGGATAGGAAGTGACATGGGTATAAATGGTTGGGTATGAAGCATTAGCCGACAACTTAAGCTTTTGGGCAAATGGTCAAGCGCCCACCTGTTTCAATGAGCTATATTGAATAATCCGATTAAATAGAAATATGTATTGGGTGACTAAAATTTGGTTATTATTTTTATGTGGGATTCTCAAATCTATCCATCTGGTGTTTGTATATATGTTATATGGATACTTTTTAACACCATTGCCACTTGATGAATCACACCTCCATGCATGTTTATTAGTGGTTAATGAGAGAAGCCTTCCTCGAAAAACAATTAAAAATTAAAGTAGAACGAATCACATAATTTTCGTTTCTATTTATATTATTATTTCTGTATTATTGCTTGGTTAATTGGCTAATCAGGTTGAAAGTAAAAGGAGACTGTAACGACCAATACTTGGGGTCTGGATCATTATCCGGGTCCTTACCTAAACCCGAGGTCATCTAAGGGCATTACGATCATTTCTAATGTGAAAATATGATTAATTACATCATTTAATGATCTATAATACGCCATAACATCAATGAATGAAGAAGGGTATAAGGGAAGTAGACAGGGCTGCGTAGGCCGGCTAAAAAGTAATGGTTGGTTGGTTGACAGTGTTGGTCAGCTAGCTGAAACGACTGAATGGAAACTCGACTTTCTGTTTTCCCATAAAATGCACTGTCGATCGGCTGACATATGTCACCAGTCGGCCAACAGATCCTTGGAGCTGCTAAAATCTATAGGTTTTAGGTTTAAATGCCTTAAATGCCTTAAATGCAACCAGGCTCAATTATGAGCTCAACTATAGTGTAAATCTACCCTGACTACATTCACAAACAGTTTAAAATATGTGTGACAAGTTGGTATAAGGTTCAACTATCAAATTATGCAAAAGAACTTGAATTCACTTAATCATCCTTCAGGCTTTACACCTAACCATAGAAATCCATTCCATTATATATATATATATATATATATATATTTGTGAGGACCTTACAAGATACACATCATAATACAAAATGGCAATTGGAAATCCTTTCTAGTCCCGTCTATGCTTGTGGAGGATCAACATCCACCAACTCTTTCCCATGACTTGAAAAATGTAGAAGAGTGAGCATAAGGCCCAGTAGAGATTGCCTTAGTGGCATCTCCTCAAATAAGGTAAGTAATCACATGCCATACATACAATGAATAGGAAGGAGAGAAATGGATCATGCAAGGGATTCACATATAATACTTTTATCCTCAAATAATCATCATCACCATCCACATGCAATGCAATGCATAAAATGCCTAATGCAACCACACACCACATCCACGTCCTCGCATGTCCACACACAACGTCCACACCCTCACATATCCACACACAAGTCTCTTAGCCACATAACTCTTATGCCCAAGAATACTGTTATGCCATTCATATAGAATTGCTTAAATTACAATCAATCACTACTTATTATGCTTCCAGAATACAACAGACAATTCTATGGCCGCAACAAGATTAATTCACAATTATAGCATGCTTCAAACATTAAAATATCATTTAGCATGTGAGTGGTCAAAGACATCATAACAATCGTATAAGGAAAAATATTTAATCCATCACCTAGCAAGTTAATAGCATTTTCTTTGCAATTTATACTCAAGATAAACATATAATCCAATGGAACACATCAATTTGACAAACCTCAAGTATAAACCCAAACCCTAAAATCAAATCGTACAATTAGACATCAAATTTACATATCAAAGATGGGGAAAAACATTCAATCAACTACCAAATTCAAGGAATATGACAATTAAACAACTTTACCTTGATTTGAAGCAACATCCCCAATTTTTTCAAATTTCAAAATTCAACAAAATCACCTAATTGGAAATCTGCGGCAATCACTTTGTAGCTCTTGCCGAGCTTTACAACTTTGCCTTCAATGGCAAGGATCAAATCCAACTAGGTATGAAGAAATCTAAGGTTAAAGATGAAGTTTAGAGAGAGAAATAGAAATTTTTAGAGAGATAAATTAGATCTCGACTGCTATAGAAGAAAATGGGCCAAAAATGATACAAGGATGTGGTAATTTGTAATGACCTTGGTCAAGGTGGGCCCCATTGACCACAAAATATCTCAATTCCTAGTTTTTTTTGCAAAATAACCCAAAAACATGATATAATTATATACATAAGAACCCAATCACATAAATATACATTAACTAAAAATAATAGAGTGCAATGATCCCCAAAAAACTACCCGCGCACGAAAAATCTGGGTGCCGAACCCACACGGGACTTCCCAGACCAAAAATCCAAAAAATGTCCAAATGACCAAAAAGGCATTTCTAAGAGTTATAAACTTAAAAAAATGCCTCAAATAACTCTTGAAACTCACACGACACACCCCACGGTATCCAACACACAAAATGAGGTGATAAATAAATTCAAAAAAATTGAAAAATGCCCAAAATTTGGAAAAATGGGAAAATAGGAAACATCGCAGATGATAGAGCACCAATTTAGGAAATCACAAGCTGTACAGAGTTTACTTTTTTTCTATATCTCTTTGTAATCTCTTCTTAATTATTTTGATATTTCTTCTTAATTATTTTGATACAAGTTCCTATTATACGTCCTTAATTATAGGAAACCATACCTTTGTAAACATTATAAATTGTAATATTTTCTATCAATGAAATCAACTATTTTACATAGAAATCATTCATGGTATCAGAGCGTTCTTTGTCCATTGAACAGAGAAAAATTTCCTCCTCTCAGACTCAAACCTGATCGTGTAAATATATTTTTTTCATTGCCGCCGACTGATGACGACACCACCAGCTCCGACCTCTACCAACCGGACGTCACCATCTTCACCAACTGCCTCGACCACCATCTCAGGAACTCCTACAGTCATCTCTGTGTCTGCGAATCCCACGACTCAAGGTAGTTTCATTCCCTCTAATGGTAATTTGATATCTCTTAATGCCTCATCTTAGATCCCATTCAAACTCTCAAAGAGTGGAGAAAATTATGCATCCTGGAAGTCTCAAATGACCAATCTTCTATTTGGTTATGGACTCTTTGGCTTTATTGACGGCTCTCAACCTTGTCCATCACAAAGCGACCAGGGCTATCACTACTGGCCTCGTCAGGATCGCTTAGTGCTTTTGGGAATTTAAGCTACTGTCCATAGCACAATCGATCCTACTATTAACAATTGTGCCACGTATGCTGAAGCATCGAATAAATTGGAAACTAGTTTTGCTAATTGTTCCAATACTCGCATGCTTTCTCTCTTGACCTCTCTCATGTCCAACAAGAAGGAAGGCAAATCAATGGTTACCTACATGAACAGGGTGAAAAGCCTTGTTGATGATCTTACACTTATTGGCCATCCCTTGAGTGATGCAGATATCGTGGCTCATGCTCTAAATGGCCTTGTTAATGAATTCAAAGATTTGAAGGTAGCAGTTCGTGTCCATGACACCCCAATATCCTTTGAGGATCTTTATGACGAACTCCTTGATGAGGAGTTAATTCAAAATCATGGAGAACCAATCAAAGAGGATGATACTGAAATCACTGCTCAGATTGCACAACGACAAAATAATAACAAAGGAGGTAGAGGAAATCGTGGAAATTCTGGCCACACAGGCCAATTCGGCCACCAATCTAGCTCTTACCAATCTCGGCAAAGCAATGACTATGGCCGAGGATACTCCTTTCAAGGTACGGTATTCAATTCCAATTTTCAAACTTACCACCCTCTTGGAATTTGAATTTCTCTTAGGGTCAACCTTAAGTCGTTCGTCAGTTATGTGACAAGCTGGGTCATAGTGCCAAGACTTGTCGTTCTCGCAGCCAACCCTCATCTCAATTTACTCAGCCATAAGCTAATTATGCCGATGGTGACACAAGTTACACCAATAACAATTAGGTGCTCGATTCGGGAGCCATACATCATATGACTTCTGACCTTCAGAATCTATCCATGCACTCTGACTATTTTGGGAATGAAGACGTTATAGTTGGTTATGGTAATGGAATCTCTATCTCTCATGTTGGTTCCTCTACTATTGATCACCTACTTCCTCATTTACTTTAGACAATATTTTGTATGCACCCTTGCTATAGAAAAATCTTCTTTCAGTTTCCTAATTTTGTAGACAAAATAATACTGCCATAGAATTTTATTTGTGATAAATCATTTTAATTACTTTATTCTGATGTTTGGGGTCCTTCCCCTATCACTTCTTTTGGCAATTTCAGATATTATGTCATTTTCGTTGATTTTTTCACTAAATATGCTTGGTTATACCCTCTTCAATTAAAGTTTGAAGTTTTCAGTGTCTTTAAAAAATTTAAAAATCTTGTTGAGAATTTCTTTCAAACTAAGATTAAAACGGTATATATGGATGGTGGTGGAAAGTATCAAGCCCTTTCTCACCTTCTCGTCAAATATGGTATCCAATATCTCACCTCACCACCCAACACCCTCGAACATGTTGGCTTTGCCAAACGCAAACACCGCCATATTGTTGGAACTGGCTTTACACTTCTCCACTATGCCTCAGTACCCATACGGTTTTGGTCTCATGCCTTTCAAACAACCACATATCTTATAAACCATATGCCCACATGTATCCTCTATAATGACTCACCCTATTATAAACTATTCTGCCACCAACCTAAGTACACATCATTGCGTGTGTTTGGATGCCTATACTATCCATGGCTTCGCCTATACAACACTTACAAACTAAAACCTACCTCATTTACCCAAGCCAACAAGTATCCTCATTGGTGTAACGCCATAAAGAAAGAAATTCTAGCTCTCCACAAAAACGAACCCCGATCCCTAGTCCCGTCTTCTCCCACACAAAATATTGTCGATGTAAACGGATCTATTGAATCAAAAGGAATCCTGATGGTTCCATTGCTCATTACAAGGATCGCCTTGTAGCTAAAGGGTTTCATCAATGACTGGGCATTGATTTTGATGACACCTTTAGCCCGGTTGTTAAACCTGCCACTATATGTCTTGTTCTTAGTTTAGCCGTGTCTTGTGGTTGGGTTTTGAATCAGTTGGATGTTAATAACACATTTTTGCAGGGCACTTTATTTGACCATGTCTTTATGCAGCAACCTTAGGGGTTTATTGATTCTCAGCAACTCACTTATGTTTGTAAATTGTATAAGGCTCTCTACGGTCTACATCAGTCTCCCCAGGCATGGTACATAGAACTTCGCTCTTTTCTTCTTGCCAATGGCTTTCTCAATTCTAAGAGTGATGCTGTGATATCCCTTGGATCTGAGACACGAGTTGATCAGGCCCAGGCCCAAACCCGAGGGAAATATCAAACAATTAATACTTTAATGAACACAGAATACAAGATGAAATAATAAAAAGTAATTAAAAATAGCTGAAAAGAACTCTAATTGAAAATCCTCAAAATAATGTTATAAAAATCCAACCTCCAAAACCTCCAACCAATTAACAGCTCAGGAATCCATCTAGTGGACCCCTAATAAAAATCCCAACTGTAAATAAAATAACTGAAATAAGATCCAAAGCTAATAAGTAAGTAATCCTACGTAGTTGGTGGAATAGAAGTCTGTATCTACTCTGCACGACTAAGCTCTAACTCTGGAACTGACGAGCACCTGAAAAATAAAAGAGTGGGTCAGGCCCACATGCAAGTTCTGATCTACTACGATCCAAATAGGAATCCGATACGCAAATACATCTTAGATAGACTCAACAATATCTAGAGTAGTCCATATATGTATAAGTATACACTATAGGACACTCACTAGTCCAATATGTCAGTCTCAGCCTGAGTAGAGATACCATGCAAATCGCACATAATGTGATCTTGTGTACCTAAACCTACCAGGGAACAGCAACTACTGTCCAGCTATCTATCCCAGGCAATATACGCACCCTAACCATGGTCATGAGACTTAAGCTCATACCATGGCATCATAACCTAAATATATAAAGTCTATGTCCTCCTAATACAAAATATCATCCATCTGATATTGTGGCTTGATATCTGTATAACAATCCATCCCAGAAATCCAATTATATCATTCAGTTATTTACTGATCTGACACTAACAGAAGTCAGACTTAACCTTTATTGTTAATTACAACCTCAATCCAGTTTAGGTAGGCTTAGTCTCTGAACTAATCCGTACCTAGTATGCCACCGTCCCATACCGGTGCATACTATCCTCCATTTACCACAGTTGACAAAACAATTAAATAGTCATCAACCACATTCCAAAATAGGTAAAAATACAATTTAATATGTGTAAAATTGAATCATGCATCCAATAACAAATTTAGAAAACAAATCCCAATCTTTTAACTTGACAGAATCCAACTATGAAATTACCTCCTCCAAATAGTGTCGTAACAGATAAGATTTATAACAGATTTAATTGTCAGTTAATCCCAACTAAGCATACATGTAATTAAATAACAACATGCTTATAACAGAGCTACAAACATGATTTAAATACCTAAGAATATGTAGAGAAATCAAATTTGTAAATCAGTCTGCAATACAAGTTAGTTGTACAATCATCTACATACAAACCCTTGTTCAACTTATATTAATTTTGTCCTCAATTCCTGAATGTAAGCATTCTTCTCAATTATTTTATAAGTCCTAAGCAGTATATTACATCATTCAACAGCCTTTAAATAGTTTCAGAAACTCAGACTTAGCCAAACAGACCATTTAAAACTCAGTATACACAATATTAAGAGAAAGAGAAGGCTTTGAGTTTCAAAGAGCCTTCTCCAAACAAGAAGAGCCAGCTCCCCTTCTTTGGGAGCCAGCTCTAGATAGGTGAGAGCCGGCTCTCAGCCTTAGAGAGCCGGCTCTTGTGTTTTGGGAGCAGGCTCCCTCCATTTTTGGAGCCTGCTCTCACCTCTAAGAGCCGTGGCTGCGTCTGCGTGTGTCTTCTCCGACTCTGGTGGTTTCCAGTCTTTAAATTTAGTTCTGTTACATGTTTTAAGGTCCCGTCCTCATCCCAGATTGATCACAAAGCAAAGTTATACATCTATGAATTAAATTACAGATCAATGTTTAAAGCAACGATAAACAAATAAAAACTGAACTTGTAAAAACTGAAAAACAGATTATAATCCAATGATGCTAGAAACTGATTTAACATGTGTAAATAGTGTAATTCAAACTTAGTTTAATTCCTGGAGTCTAACTAAGCATGCACAGAACACAAATTAATTTGCCTTTGAGTTTCAGTTTTGAAACTCTAATTCCACAATTTCTGTATGATATGTTTATGTTCTAAACTGCAAGTCTGCTCCTCCAGTGCTTTGGTTTAACCCCGTGCCTTTCTCTTTGAACTGCTCTATTAATCACCCAAGGTTACTCTGTGTTTCTCTCCAATCCTATTCTCTATTTTTCTCTGCCTCTCACTCCGGGAATAAGGTTATGTTTTCAACCCTAGGCAGAACGTATACATGTATATTTATAGATATATAAACCCTAAACCCTAATTCTAATTGAAATCCAAGAATGGAATGTATTCACTAATTAAATTAATAAGTCGGCTACACCTTGAAACCTAAAACCCTAAATCACGATAAAGAAAATAAATACACCATACATTAACTAAATACACCATACATTAACTAATTAAATCAATTAAATAAATATGGTATCTAAAACAGTAAAATACAACTAATGAATTAAAAACACTTAAATTATTAATTCCAATTAAATAATCCAATTAAATTAAAATAAGTAATAAATCCATTAAATCAATTAAATCAAACCAAGAAAAATAATCAAATGCAATTTAAACAATAAATTAAATACTAGGACTATCCTTTTGAAATTAGGGGTATTACAGATGCTTTTCTCTTCATCCATCACACCGGCCATAATACCGTGTATCTTCTTCTGTATGTCGATGATATTGTTCTTACTAGAAGTGATTCTGTTGCTATTTAAAATTTTACAAACCAATTAGCTTCTCAGTTCTCATTAAAAAATCTTGGTGCACTCAGCTACTTTCTAGTAGTTGAAATTACTCGAACTGCAAGTGGACTTTTCTTGTCCCAACGAAAGTATATTCTTGACCTTCTTCATAAGACAAATATGCAGAGGCAAAGGAGGTTAGTACGCCTTTATCTGCATCTAAATCACTCAAGCTTGATGACGGCTTTCCTAGCCAAGATCCGACCGAGTACCTGTAAGTGCTTGGCTCTCTCGAATTTCTTTTTCTCACTCGTCCTGATGTTAGTTTTGCACTTAACAAGTTAGCTCAGTTTATGCATTGTCCCTCCTCTTCTCAATGGAATGCTGTAAAACAAGTTCTTCGATACTTGAAAAGTACTTCTCACTTTTGTGTCTTACTTTCTGCTCGTTCTCCTCTCTCTTTTCATGCATTTGCGGATGCAGATTGGGCTGGTGATGCCGACACGCGCCACTCCTGTAATACCCCTAATTTTAAATGGATAGTCTCAGCATTTTAATTATGGTTTTATTGCATTTTTGTGTGATTAATTGATTATTTGCTAAATTGTTTAATTATTTAATTATTTATTTTATTTAAATGTTTAATTATGTATTTAATTACATTTTTGACTAATTGGTTGTTTAATTGAATTAATTGTATTTTTATTTTTTCTTTAATTGACTAATTATATTTTTATTTTTGTTTATTTGAAATTAGTTGTTTTAATTGGATTAAATTAGTGTAAGAGTTACCAAAAAGAAAAATAGAAGTAAACTAAAGACACGATCAAAAGAGTACTAACCCTAATCAATTCCACAAATCCGACGTTGCCAAATCTAATCAATCAATCCCCGACAATGGCGCCAAAATTTGATGAGGTTAAAGCCGTTCCTACACGCCAAAATGATGTAGTGAATGTGTGGTTCAAGAAAAGCCTTTTAGGTCAAATTTAAATTTATAAAAACCACTACCAACACTACTACTAAAGTAGCATGAGTGAGTAGGGATTGTCCCAAGGGATTTGTGAAGATCGAACAATGTCGTGGAATTGTTATTAGGGCTAGTAGGTCGAGTGATCAAACAATTGGTTGGTTGGTTAGTTGATTAGAGAGCAACTAAATTAAACTAAGTGATAGCAAAAGAATGCAATTAAGAGTAAGTAAGAGAGAGATCTTGGGGTTTAGAGATCACCACCAAGTAATGCATTTCTATATCATTGACAAGTGATTAATGAGGGCAAATGGTGTGTTGCAATATTGGTGTGTGTGTGTTTGGTTGATTCAACAAGCAAGAATGACTAGTTAAGCATATATTGTCTAAAAATCATGTGAAAGGCACAATATATCTAAGCAATGAAGCATATATTGTCTAAACAGCATGTGAAAGGCACAATAGATCAAAACAAGTCATTAATCCTTTCATTAAGCTCACAATCCAAATACAACACAAGGTTAGAGAGATATACTACTTGCATTTAAAAGCTTGGATCATCAAATAACAAGCATAGATTGCCCTCCCATTTAACACTACACTATAACTACACTACATCTACACTACTAGCATGAAAATAAACTAGGGGAGAGGCACAATCCATCAAGAAATAAGTATGAACCATTAAGAGAATCACAAAAGCATTCCTTTAAGCACTATGTTTTGACAATCTCCAAATCTATAGCATCAATACACATAGACATGCATCAATAATACAAAATCTAGAGACAAGCACATGAACATCTATTCTAGCATACATAGACATATGGATAGAATGAAATGATCAATTAGAAGCATTAAACCACATAGATCATTGAATAAACGAGATCTATATATATCAAAGTGTCAAAACATCAATTACAACACTAATCCCTCAATAATACACAAGATTAAGCTATAGAAAGCATGCTTGGGGCTAACTCTAGCCCCAAGAGGATGTCTAGCCACTCATGGTGATGTTGTTCCAACCCTCAAGGGCTAACTCCATGGTTGAAATCTGCTCCTTGTTGATGAAGAACTCCAATGGTGTCTCTAGCTTCTTCCTCCTCTAAACTTCCTCTCCAAGAGATGATATGAAAATAATGTTAGCTCCTTTGTAAAAAGCAATCCTTATCCTTATATAGGTAGGTAAAAATGACACCCAAAATGAGCTTGGTTCATGCACACTGAGATGGAATTTTAACTTTTTCGCACTGGAGGATGTTCGATCGATTAAACCTTCGACTTGGATCGATCGAACTGGCTGAGATCTATCGAACTTAGGCTGGATCAATCCAACTGGTTGAGCTTTTTGGGAAAAGACAAATCTGAGATATTTTGAGAGATATTTTTGGAAAAAGGACAAAAGTGGTTAGTAGGTGGTACAGCTGTGGATAGGATCAATCATTTGAATAAGGACAAAAGTGTTTGATCGATCGAAGGGTGGTGTTGGATCGATCAGCTAGTTGAGCTTTTGGACTTTATACTTTTGGGTCTAGGCTTGGATCTATCTTGAAGTGCTAAGATCGTTCATTGTTCAATCGATCGAGCCTTGAACTTGGATGATCGAACTTTGCTGCTTCCCACCTTTGGCTTTATTTGCTTCCCTCTTTCTCCACTTTGCTCTTTTCTTTGTTTAATCCCAGAATTGCTTCAATTAAGCTCTTATTTGGCTGAGTTAGCTTATTTTCGGGATAAGTGCCTAAAAACGGAAATATTATGAAATCAATCTAAAATGGTAAGGTAAGATAGATAAAGGTACTAGAATGCCTAAGTTTAAGAGGTTTAAATACGCACTTTTCAGCACTCATCAGTACCCCAAGTCCTCCACTTTATATCTTTCTCTACTTTATTAATCATTGAATTTTGTTTACTTTAATTTCATTTACATAATAGCTTAATCAATCAATCTAACCAATCTTTGATCACTCGACCTACTAACCCAATACATTGTTTCATTGCAACGGTACCCACAATCCCTTGGGATGATCCCTACTCAGCCTAGCTATATTTTTAGTTATAGGTAGTAGTGGCTTTTACAAATTTAAAACTTGGCCACATTGCACACTCACACTCTTAATTCATATCTTTTTGCAAACTTTTGGTGCATCGGTATGGCACACACCAAGTTTTTTGTGCCGTTGCCAGGGATTTAATTGGTAACGCCGTGTTTTGGAAACAAATAGGAATTAGTACTCTTTTGATCGTATCTTTCTTTATTTTCTTCTTAGTTACTTATTGTGTTTGTTCTTGATTAACTAGGTGCATTGAGTGAAGAAAGTTGAGCAAAGGAGAATTTAAAGTGGAACTAAGCTAAGCACAAAAAAGACTAAAAATCTAAAAAAATTGCAAAGCAAAGCAAGGCTAGAAAGTTGAAAGTTAAATTGAAGTTGCTTAAGGACCCTTTGTTAGATCTTTCTAACTCAAGCTCTAGTTAAATCGTCGGCCCGCATGGAGGCTTGGTTTAACATTCTTAGATAGATCGTGAGCCTGCGTGGAGGTAATTTACTTTTCTTTGCATATTGTTCAAGCATGGGAGTATGGGATCATTATATGTGAAGATTTGTTGATTTGTTATTGGGGCGAAGTGTTTGTTACTTGCTTATTTCTTGTTATTGTCTTTACTAGTGCATGCATGGTCATGGGTCATTAAATTCTACTCTTGTCCCTCTTAATTTTTATCTTGAATCGGTTGTTCATAATCTTAAGGGAAGAGATAGTTCTCATCACTCCATTTCACCAATGGAGGAGCAAAATAATGATCATGTGGAGGATCTTGGTTACATAGACCAACAAGGAACCCTCCACCCTAATGTGCATCATGACAACTTCCAAGTACCATTAAGCATGCCTAGACCATTCATTCCACCATAACAACAAGGCCAAATTCCATTGGGAATGCCTCAACCAATCTTTGCTCCACAACCTCCTATGGTTCAAGCTAACCACGGTGTTCGAGTAGCACCACCGGTTGTAAATCCCCCTCTTGCTTTAAAAGATCATTATGTACCTAATGAATATAATGCACCTACTTGTATTCGGTTGCCCCATTTGGAGAACATCACTATGAAATCAAACCACAAACCATTCAAATGCTTCCTAACTATCATGGACTTCCAAGTGAAGAACCCTATAAGCATTTGGATAAGTTTTTTGACGTGTGTTCCACCGTGAAATACACGGACATGCCAGAAGAAGTGTTAAGACTCAAACTTTTTCCTTTTACCCTCAAAGACAAGGCAAAATATTGGTTTAACAATCTTAGGCCTTTTTCGATAACTTCTTGGGCATAAATCCAACAAGAGTTCTTGAAAAAGTACTACCCGGTTTTGAAGACCAATGCCATAAGAACTTTCATTCATGAATTTTCTCAAGGGGATGGGGAAATGTTTCATGAGGCATGAGAAAGATTTAATGACTGGCTTAGGAAATGCCCACATCATGACATACCCAAGTGGCAATTAGTTCAATATTACTTTGAAAGTTTACCGGATAATCACAAAGGTATGGTTGATGCATCTGATGAGCGCTGAAAAGTGCGTATTTAAACCCCCTTAAGCTTAGGCACTCTAGTACCTTTATCTACCTTACCTTACCATTTTAGATTGATTTTGTATTAATTCCATTTTCAGGCAGTTATCCCAAAAATAAGAGAACTCAGCCAAATAAGAGCTTAATTGAAACAATTCTGGGATGAATCAAAGAAAGGAGCCAAGTGGAAGCAAAAGGAAGAAAAAAGTGGAAATCAACATCTTTGATCGATCTCAGATCAAAGTTTGATCGATCCAACATGATCGATCTCAGCACTTCAAGATGGATCAGAGCCATAATGATATTTTCAGAGATCTCAAAAGTTTAATTGATCCAACACCATTCTTCGATCGATCAAACTGCTTTGTCCTTATCCAAATGATTGATCTTATCTAGTTATACCACCCTACCAACCACTTTTGTGCTTTTCCCAAAAATATCTTCAAAATATCTCAGATTTGTCTTTATCCAAAAGCGCCACCAATGAAGATCGATCCATCCTAAGTTCGATAGATCTTAGCCAAGTTCGATCGATCCAAGTCCACGGTTCAATCGATCGAACTTCCTCTAGCGCGAAAAAGTTAAATTTTCAGCTCATTGAAAGTTGTCCTTTATCCAATCATTAGGGAATATTGTGTGCACGACCCCAGCTCATTTTGGGTGTCATTTGACCTACTTATATAAGGATAAGGATTGCTTTTTACAAGGGGGAGCCAATATCATATCATATTATCTCTTGGAGAGCAAGCTTAGAAGAGGAGGAGGCTAGAGACACCATTGGAGACTCTTCATCATCCAAGGAGCAAATCTCTACCATGGAGCTAGCCCTTGAGGGTTGGAGGAGCACTACCACGAGTGGCTAGACATCCTCTTGGGGCTAGAGTTAGCCCCAAACATACTTTCTACATCTTGATTTTGTGTATTATTGAGGATTAGTGTTGTAATACATGTTTTGACACTTTAATATATATATATATCTTGTTTATTGAATGAGTTATGTGGTTTAATGCTTCCAATTGATCATTTCATTCTATCCATATGTTTATGTATGCTAGAATAGATGTTCATGTGTTTGTCCCTATTTCTTGTGTTATTGATGCATGTCTATGTGTATTGATACTATAGATCTAGAGATTGTCAACACATTTTGCTTAAAAGAATACTCTTGTGATTTTCTAGATGGTCCATGCTCATTTCTTGATGGATTGTGCCTCTCCCTTAGCTTAATTAGTTTAATTTCATGCCTTTAGCTTATTTGTAGTGTAGGGGTAGCATAGTTGTTAGATAGGAGGACAATCCATGCTTGTTGTTTGATGTTCCATACTTTTGAATGCAAGAAGCATATGTCTCTAACCTTGTGGTGTGTTTGGTTTATGAGCTTAATGAAAGGATTAATGACTTGTTAGATATATTGTGCTTTTCACATGCTATTTAGAAAATATATACTTAATTGCTAGATATATTGTGTTTTTCACATGTTGATTAGACAATGTATGCTTAATTGGTCACCCTTGCTAGTTGAATCAACCAAACACACACACACATCATTATTGCAACATACATTTCCCTCAATTAGTCACTTGTTAAGGGTGTAGAAAAGCATTGTTTGGTGGTGACCTCTAAACCCCAAGAACTCTCTCTCTCTTACTTACTCTTTGTTGTATTCAATTATTTAGTTTAATTTGCTCTCTAGTTTAATCAACCAACCCACCATTTGTTTGATTACTCGACCTACTAACCCTAATAGCGATTACATAACCAAGTATGACTCCAATCCCTTAGGACGATCCTTACTCACCCTAACTATGTTCTTAGTGAAGGTAGTAGTGGCTTCTATAAATGTAAAACTTGGCCCTCGCCTTAACGCACACTCTTTAAGCTTGTGGTGTGGCGACACATCATAGTTTTTGGCGCCGTTGCCGGGGACTAGGCAACATCGTATTTGTGGAATCAATTAAGAATTAGTACTCTTTTGATCGTGTCTTTACTTTGTTTTTATTTTTCTTTTGATTACATATTATGTTTATTTATCTTTGACAAGGAGCATTGAGCTAGGAGGCAAGCAGAGGAGCAAACCAAGAAAGGAAAAATGCTAAAAATTTGAAAAAAATTAATAGCTAAGCTATAAATTTGGAGTTGAAGTGCTAAAGGACCTTTGTGAGCTTTTTCTTACTCAATCCCTTAGTTAAATCATCGGCCCCCGTGGAGGCTAGTTTTTAAATTCTTAGATAAATCGTGAGCCCGCGTGGAGGCAATTTACTTTTCTTGCATGGGAGTGTGGGAACATTGTATGCGGAGGAAGTTTGTTGATTGATGATTTGTTGCGGAGGAGGAGTGCTTGCTTGTTTTGTTATGATTTGTGTGTTGCTTGTAGTCGGGAATAGACCTTGTCGCATCATACATTCTAGGCATTCACATGGAAAATGTAGAGGGTAATCTTGGCTACTTAGGCCCACGTTTCATGCAAAACCTACCTCTTAATCAACATGGATGCCCTGGAGTTCAAGCTCCAATTCCTCCAATAGTCCTTCGTGATCATTATAATCTTCATGCATACTATGTACCTACTTGTATTGTGTTACCTAATTTTGAGGCTAATTAATATGAAATCAAGCTTGAGACCATTCAAATGTGTCCATTCTTTTATGGCTTGGATGAAGAGGAACCATATAGGCATCTTAATGAATTTCTTGAACTATGTTCCACCGTGAGGTACATGGATGTCTCGGAGGAAGTTCTTAAATTACTTTTCTTCCCTTTCACGCTTAAAAATAAAGCAAAGCATTGGTTCAATACTTTAGGAGTAAATTCAATAACATCTTGGGCACAAATGCAAAATGAGTTTTTAAAATAATTTTACCCCGTAAGTTTGACCAATGTAATGTGTGCTTCAATTAGAGAATTTTCTCAAAGGGAAGGAGAGTTGTTGTATGAGGTTTGGGAGAAATTGAATGACTTGCTAAGAAAGTGTCCGCATCATGGTATTCCAAAATGGCAAGTTGTCCAATACTTCTATGAAAGCCTATCCGACATGCAAAAGGACATAGTTGATACCTCGTGTGGAGGTTCGTATTTTGGAAAACATGAAGATGACATTTGGCACCTTTTTGAAAAAATGAGTGAAAATTCTTTGCACAAATATTACACTTCTCGGCTTGATCATGGTTTTAATAAAAAGGAGAAAAGTGTAACAGTGTGTCAAATTGAAAGTTCAAGGGAAATTGTAGCCGAGGTTAAAACTCTTTCTCAAAAACTTGATCAATTCTTGTTGAATCAAAAACCGGCTATCAATTCACCTCCTTTTCATCATACAACTCATCTCTGTGAGCGTTGTATGATATGTTCAAGTGTTTTGCATACTACTTTCGAGTGTCCCCATGGATATCTTGTTAATGAACACTTTGAACAAGTTAATGCTACATTTGTTCACTCTTATTCAAATGCATATGATCCATTGTGGAATGAAAGCTCAAGCCCTTATCAACCTAAAAATTTTCAAAGAAAATACATTCCACCTCATAAAAGAAATAGAGGTTTTCAAGGGTTTATTTCTTCTTCTTCTGTCCATCATCAAAGGATGAATGACCTCTCACCTTCTCAAATGTGTAATTCGCAAGTTGGCTTTCATTATCCTCAAGCACTTTCTAGTAATTCCACATTTGAAGATAAGGTTTTGATGGCCTTGGGCTTAGAGAAGGATACTAAGTTGTTACATTCCCACTCTCAATCCATATCAAAGCTTGAATCCTAAATTGGGACCATAGCTAATGCATTGAATGAAAGAGAAATTAGGAAATTATCTAGTCAACTTGAGAGGAATCCAAAAGCCTAATTTTGTGTGGAAGCAAACCCTATATCGGGTGTTCTTCCCAAGCTCAAGCGCAAGCCATCACCACCTTGAGAAGTGGTAAGCAAGTGGACAATAGGGTTGAACTACCAAAGGAAGATAGTGAATCGGTGCAACCTAAAGTTGTCACCCATCCAATTCCCAATTCCACTCCTACTTCCTTGGATGAAAATGTTCCTAACCGGAATTCTCAATAATCTCCATCATCCTCTCAAATTAAAAAGTCTTGTGAGCCAAAAGCTCCATTCCCTTATGCTTTAAAAGAAACTTCGCCTTATGGGAGGCAAGAAGGGAAAATACATGACATGATGGAAGTTTTTAAGCAAGTCAACATCAATCTCCCTCTTTTGGATGCCATTAAGCAAATTCCACCTTATGCAAAATTCTTCAAAGATCTTTGCACACAAAAGAGGAAGAGCAAGGGACCAAGCCCTAAAAAAGTGTTCCTCATGGAGCAAGTGAGTTTTATTCTTCAACAAAACACTCCGCTTAAGTTCAAAGATCCCGGTGCTCTGACTATTTCTTATGTAATTGGAACTCATGAAATTCGTAGAGCTCTTCTTGACATAGGTGCAAGTGTCAATTTGATTCCTTACTCCGTATATGTCCAATTAGGGTTGAATGAATTGAAGCCAACCTCGGTGGTGCTTCAAATGGCAGATAGATCCGTCAAAACACCTAGGGGCATGGTTGAGGACATCTTTGTCAAAGTGGATAAATTCTACTTTCCGGTTGATTTCGTAGTTCTTGATACTGAATTGGTTGTTAATCCCTCCAACCACGTCCCAATCATCTTGGGAAGACCATTCCTTACCACCGCAAATGCAACAATTAATTGTAGATCCGGGATTATGGACCTTTCTTTTGGCAACATGATAATCAAACTTAATGTTTTCCATGCAAGTCGACATCCCATAGATGAAGATGAGTGTTGCCTTGTTGATGTGTTAGATGAGGTTGTTGAGGAATCAATTCCAACGATGGTAATGAAACAACCAATTAAGGATAGTCTTTCATCTCTTTTATCTGATGACCCTCTTGCTTCTTGTCTTCTTGAAATGTATGGAAGTTGTGGATTCGATGATGAAAAATCAATGAATGAAGTAAGCAATCTCATTGAATCTGTTGCAAGCTTAGATTTTTCATCTTGGAAAACTCCAATAGAACCTCTTCCTCAACTCTTTAGCACTCTACCGGTCTCATCTTTAGTCTCTCCACCAATTCTTGAGCTTAAAACTCTACCTTCCAATCTCAAGTATGCATTCTTAGGACCAAAAGAGACTCTTCCGGTTATCATTTCTTCAAGTCTTGAAAAAGACCAAGAAGATGCTCTCTTAAGTGTGCTTAAAAAAAATAAGGAAGCCATAAGATGGAGTGTAGCGGATCTTAAGGGAATTGACCCTTCTATTTGTATGCATTGCATACTTATGGAAGATGATGCAAAACCCTTTAGGGATGCCCAAAGGAGACTTAATCCAAACATGAAGGAGGTAGTTAAGAAGGAAGTTGTCAAACTCCTAGATGCCGGAATCATTTACCCAATCTTCGATAGCAAATGGGTGAGTCCAACTCAAGTAGTTCCCAAAAAATCAAGGATTATGGTGGTTGAGAATGCAAAAGGTGAGGAAATCTCTAAGCGTACCACCAATTTATGGCGTGTATGCATTGATTACTGCAAATTGAATGCCGCCACTAGAAAGGATCACTTCCCTTTGCCATTCATTGATCAAATTCTAGAGAGATTGGCCAGGCAACAATATTATTGCTTCCTTGATGGCTATTCGGGGTACAATCAAGTAGCCCTTGACCCACTAGACCAAGAGAAAACCACCTTTACATGTCCATTCGGCACATTTGCTTATAGACGGATGCCTTTTGGTTTGTGTAATGCACTTGCCACATTCCAAAGATGTATGATGTCAATTTTCTCAGATATGGTGGAAGAGTATCTAGAGGTTTTCATAGATGATTTTTTTATTTTTTGGTCCTCATTTAATGCATGCCTCAAAAATTTAGATCTAGTGCTTAAGAGATGTCGTGAAACCAACCTTGTACTTGGCTAGGAAAAGAGCCATTTTATGGTTCAAGAGGGTATTGTTTTGGGTCACGTTATCTCAAGGAGAGGAATAGAGGTAGATAAAGCAAAGGTTGAGATTATTTCTGAATTGCCTCCACCTTCAACAGTGAGAGAGGTTCGCTCCTTTCTAGGTCATGCTGGCTTTTACCGCCGTTTTATCAAAGACTTTAGCAAAATTGCTCGACCTTTGTGCAATCTTCTTGCCAAGGAAACTCCTTTTGTCTTTGACTAAGTATGCCTAGACGCTTTTCATAAATTGCGTGAATTATTATCATCTACTCCTATCATGCAACCTCCCAACTAGTCATTGCCATTTGAAATCATGTGTAATGCTTCTGCTTATGCCATGGGAGCAGTTTTAGGACCAAGAGTGGGTAAGCTTCCGTGTGCCTTCTACTACGCAAGTAAAACTTTCTCGGGAGCTCAATTGAATTACTCCACTACCGAGAAAGAATTACTTGCCGTAGTGTATGCTCTTGATAAATTTCGTTCCTATCTCTTAGGGTCCAAGGTTGTTGTTTATTCTGATCATGCTACCTTAAGACATCTATTGACAAAAAGGGAAACAAAACCTAGGTTAATTAGATGGATTTTGCATCTTTAGGAATTCGATTTTGAAATCAAGGACAAGAGAGGCACCGAAAATGTGGTTGCCGATCATCTTTCTAGGTTATCGATAGAGTCTTTCCCTAGTCTACCAATTTGTAACTCTTTTTCAGATGAACAACTCTTTCAAATTTCGAATAGAAAAATGCCTTGGTTTGCCGACATTGTAAATTATTTGGCAGTAGGTAAGCTACCAACTTCTTGGTCGAAGAACGAAAAGAATCATTTCATTGCCAACATCCGGAATTACTATGGGGAAGACCCTGTCTTATACCGATATTGTCCGGATCAAATTGTGAGGAGATGCATTCTGCAGAGTGAAATTCCAAGTGTCCTACTGTTTTGTCACTCTTGCATGTGGTGGGCATTTTAGTACAAAGAAGACCGCCTTGAAGGTTCTTCAAAAGGCTCTTTTGGCCCACTATTCATAGAGATGTCTACAATTTTTGCAAATCATGTGAGAGATGTCAAAAGATGGGGACAATGTCAAGAAGAGATATGATGCCCTTGACCAATATACATGTTGAGATCTTTAATATATGGGGCATTAATTTTATGGGTCCATTTCCTATGTCATATGGTTTTCAATACATTCTTCTTGCCGTGGATTATGTTTCTAAGTGGGTGGAAGCATGTGCTACCAAAACAAATGACTACTCCGTGGTCATTCAATTCATTAAATCCAATATCTTTGCTCGTTTTGGTATGCCAAGGGCTATAATAAGCGATGAAAGAAAATATTTTTTTACAATCAATTCCTAAGGCATTTATTTCTTAAATACTCCGTCACTCATAAGGTGGCCACTCCCTACCATCCTCAAACAAGTGGGCAAGTTGAAGTGTCTAACTGGGAAATTAAGCATATTCTTGAGAAAACGGTTAACACCACCCTAAAGGATTGGTCAAAGAAGCTAAATGATTCTTTGTGGGCTTATCGGACGGCATATAAGACTCCCATTGGCATGTCTCCTTACAGGCTTGTATATGGAAAGCCTTGCCATCTTCTGGTTGAGTTAGAACATAAAGCCTTGTGGGCGGTTAAAAAGCTCAATTTTGACCTTGATAAAGCCGGAGAGAATAAGCTACTTCAATTGAGTGAGTTAGAAGAGTTGAGACACAATGCTTATGATAATGCCAAAATTTACAAAGAACGAACCAAAGCCTTTCATGATAAGCATATTGTGAAAAAGTCTTTGGAACCCGGTCAAAAAGCTTGGCTTTTTAACTCTAGACAGAAACTCTTTCTTGGGAAATTGAGAACCAAATGGGAGGGTCCTTATGAAATCATCTCTATTGCACCTCATGGGGCGGTTGAAATCAAAAACTTGAAGAAGGGGAACATTTTCAAAGTTAATAGACAAAGGTTGAAACCTTACATAGAGGGTCAAATCTTTCAAAGACACTTGGATGCTACACATCTGGTTGACCCGGTGTATGAAAACATAGAAAATTGCATTGACAAGGAACCAAAAGCTCCTTTTGAGCTTAATCCAATAAGTTCTTCAAAGAACTATTTGTTGGGAAAAGTTCAAAGCATTCATCACCCCAATAAGGAGGGGATACATAACAAGATCTTTGATTCGGGCTAAAAGAGCCCATTGTCTTGCTAAAGACGTTAAAGACTAGCAAAACATTTCGTAGGGTGTCAAAACCCTATTCCTCCCTCATTCCTATCTTAAAATTCATTTCTTGTGAAGTCTAGATACTTATTTTTGGTTCATATGCATTGGTAGGAACTGTGATTAGGATTGCATGAATTTTTATGTTGTGACTGAGCATTTTGCATAAGTTCGATCGATCTCAAATGAGAGTTCGATCGATCGAACTTCCACCTGTATCCAACACTTAGAAAAATTTTTGACCTGCATCCACCTGCATCCAAATCAGCTCTCTATCCCATCTTTCGAACTAATTCTCAGATCGATTAGAAGACCTTAGATCGATCTAACTTCAAAGTTTGATCGATCTCGTGTTTCAACACTTAGAAAAATTTGAGCCTGCATAAACCTGTATATTTCAGCTCTCTGTCCCATCGATCGAAAAAAAGTTTCCAGATCGATCTGAAGTTCTTCGATCGATCGAATATTCAAGTTCGATCGATCTCAAGTTCCAACGCTTAGCCAATTGTCTGAGCCATAAACCTGCATATTCTTACTCTCTGTCTGATCGATCGAACTCTTGTTTTGATCGATCTCAGTTCTCTATTTCATTGTTTGACTTTGTTTTGACTTTTTCAATTTTTAAAATCCAAAAATATTTTAATTTTATTCTCATTTTATTTTATTTTATTTCTCAAAAATATTTCAAAAATACGAAAAGATTTTGTTTTATTTTATTTATTGATTTAAAAAAAAAAAAATCCAAAAATACTTTGTGAAGAGATCATTCAAAGTTCGATCGATCTGTGATTCTAATTTGATCGATCAAACTAAAGAATGACAGTTTTTAAATAGAACTGAGGATAAGATCTCATTCTCCCTCATTTCTAAACCCTAGTTCCTACGTCGTTGTAACCTCACCCATTTCTTCCATCTCCTGCGAGATCTCCGGAGTGAACCAGGTGTCGATCTCTCCCTCTTCTCAAATCTTCTTCCTCTTCACATTTCATCTATCCTCTCTTTGATTCAAGGTAAGATCCGAGACCCTATTATTGATTTCACAGCTCGATTTGTTACGAGTACACTTTAAGTGTTTGATCCGTTCCAATATTCATGATGATTGTTGGCCATAGATGAAGTTTTAAGCTTTTCATATATATATGTCTATATTCATCTTTATGCCGTGTCCATTATAATGAGTTACTTTGATTTTTGGGAGTGTGAACCATTCTAGGTGATTGGGATTAATGTTTGTTATGTTGATGGGCCCACGAACATGTTCATATGGGTCCCATGTTTCCACAGTCACAGATCTGTGACTTTTCATTTTTCAAAGAGCAAAGTTCGATCAATCAAACTTGTGTCTCAGATCGATCAAAGTTGTGAGATCGATCTCACTTGCTTTCGATCGATCCAACCTTTGTGAGCGATCTTACATACATAATTCATTCATCTTGTATTCACTTCATGCTATCATATTTATGCCCAATGCCTGTGATATTCCATATTGGATGCATTTCATACTTATATTGCTTAACATGCTTCACATCCTATCACTTGCATAGATTCATGTCATATATGTTTTGTCTATCTTATTTGACATACATGTTTCTATTGTGCTTTCAATTATTTATTCTAGCGCTAACTCCCATTGCAAGATTTCCTTTTTGCAGACCATGACTAAGAATGATAGCTCTTTTACTTTAGCCACACCTGAGGCTCATGATCAGATATGTCGCTTAGAAGAGTAACTTTAGAGTTTAAGGGATATGCTAGTTGCCCTTAGAGCTGACATTGCTACCCTTTGTTTGAATATGCTGGCTGCCATTAGAGCTGACATTACTCGCCTCCATACACAGATCTTGACTGCCATTGATGACTTAGCCAGGGAGATCCGTGGAGTTCGCTCTACTCGTCCTGCCCCCTCTACCTGAGACTCCCAGTCTCTTTATCTTTTTATGCTCTTTATATATGTTGTGTGTCTATTCCACTTGTGATACTATTATTTTTGCAGTCGGATCTGTCGGCTTTGACACTGGATGTATTGCACTTTATTGTTGTTTTTATCTATGATGGATGTCGTATGCTTTTATTGATACATCTGTCCTTTTAACTCCATTAGGTGCATCACAGTGACTTCAGTGAGAGAGTGCTATCTGATTTTCAAGACCACCCTTATGCCTCTCTCATCTCTTTATCTATTTATCCAATTTACACTTATATGTCCATCGTGCACTGATTATTCCATTTTGTTATCTGATGAGTTTATCCAAGTGCCAATTTTTAGGACCACAGTTTATACCAAGTTTGGAGGGGCCATGCCACCCAATTTGGATACTTCAGTCCCAATCATTCTATGGCTTAATTGTACCGGTATACTCTTTCCTTTGTTCTCTTTGCACATTGAGGACATTGTGCCATTTAAGTTTGGGGGTAATGGTGTATATTACAGTGTTTAGTTTTAAATTTAAAATTTTGAGCATGAGTTGTGTATTTGAGGAATATTTCTTTGATTGGTCCATATCTAGCTATGATTTTGATTTTTTGAGGACTATATTGCTTAAAATTTAAAAATTGCTTGACTTGAGAGTCCAATATTCCTTGTATGCCTTATGGATGCCATTTAGGAGTAAATTTTTCGAAAGATTGATATCTTGCTTGCACTTGTGGTCCACATCATCCTGATTTTGTGATTGTTTTGAGATTCACTCTAGTATTCTACACTAGCACAGGCGCACACTAGCATTCATTTGTGGGGTACATGCTTTGTTGATTATTGAATTGGTTATATCCCAATTGGGCTAGTAGTGCATTGAAAGCTTTCATTCTTGATAAAGGTGGATAACAACCCCTTTTCATTAAGTAACCGGGATTCTAGCCTCATCAAGCACTGAACTTCTCAGGCCGAAAGGTGGAGGGACCAAACTCTAGGTTAATAATTGAACTTGCTTACAAAAAAAAAAAAAAAAAAAAAAAAAAAAAAAAAAAGTTGCAAAAGTAATAAAAAAGTGAGGACTTCTCCCAAAAGGTGAGAAGTGGCAAATGATTAGATAGAGTTTGTTTTGATTTGTAGCCTAGTTGATTTAAGCTTGTAAGTCCGTAGGGGTGTTTGAACACCTAATGCCCTAAAGCCGTCTATTTTGGGAGTCATTGACCTAATGGTCGACCTCATGAATCGCTAGAAAGCTTAATAGATCAACACATTGCACCATGCTTCCATCTTTGATCCTAGAAAAAAAAAAAAAAATCGAGTGGAAACAATAAGCGCATCTAGAACAAAAAAGCTTTAATAAAAGGTCCATTTTTTTTGTCTTGATGATCGGTACTAGATTTGTGTACTAGTTTGAGGGTAAGGATGTGATCATTTCTCTAGTTGGCTAAGATAGCAACATATTTGATGCCAGTCCACTCAAAAAGGATTCCAGAGTTGTTTTGATTTGCATAATCATTTTCTTGATGGGTGGAGGACTATACTTGCTTGCTTCATGTTGAAATTTTGGGAGATTGCTTAGAAATGGTTGAAAAATTGCATACTTGAGGTAGTTTTCTTCCAATGCCTGTTTGCAATATTGGTGCCTCTTTAGAAAGAACGAGCTTAATGTTTGTGGGTTTCATTTCTGGAAACCCTCACGAGACTTCACTCGTCCACTAGGGGTAACCTAGAGGTTTAAAAGGCTTGTTGCATGTGCTAAGTGTAATTGTGTTCCCTACGAAAGTGGCGTTATCCTTTTATTGCTTTCTAGTTCATACTTGGATAGGTATTTATTTCATTCCTTTACTTTCTAGTTCATTGCTTGGGACTAGCAATATTTAAGTTTGGGGGTGTGATGAGCGCTGAAAAGTGTGTATTTAAACCCCTTAAGTTTAGGCATTTTAGTATCTTTATCTATCTTACTTTACCGTTTTAGATTAATTTCGTATTATTTCCATTTTCAGGCACTTATCCCAAAAATAAGCTAACTTAGCCAAATAAGAACTTAATTGAAGCAATTCTGGGATGAATCAAAGAAAGGAGCCAAGTGAAAGCAAAAGGAAGAAAAAGGTGGAAATCAATATCTTCGATCGATTTCAGATCAAAGTTCGATCGATATAACATGATCGATCTCAGCACTTCAAGATGGATCAGAGCCATGTTAACATTTTCAGAGATCTCAAAAGTTCGATCGATCCAACACCATTCTTCGATCGATCGAACTGCTTTTTCCTTATCCAAATGATTGATCTTATCTAGTTATACCACCCTACCAATCACTTTTGTCCTTTTCCCAAAAATATCTTCAAAATATCTCAGATTTGTCTTTATCCAAAAAGCGCCACCAATGAAGATCGATCCAGCCGAAGTTCGATAGATCTCAGCCAAGTTCAATCTATCCAAGTCCAAGGTTCGATCGATCGAACTTCCTCCAGTGCGAAAAAGTTAAATTTCCAGCTCATTGAAAGTTGTCCTTTATCCAATCATTGGAGAATATTGTGTGCACGACCCCAGCCCATTTTGGGTGTCATTTGACCTACCTATATAAGGATAAGGATTACTTTGTACTAGGGGGAGCCAATATCATATCATATATTCTCTTGGAGAGCAAGCCTAGAAGAGGAGGAGGCTAGAGACACCATTGGAGACTCTTCATCATCCAAGGAGCAAATCTCTACCATGGAGCTAGCCCTTGAGGGTTGGAGGAGCACTACCATGAGTGGTTAGACATCCTCTTGGGGTTAGAGTTAGCTCCAAGCAAGCTTTCTATATCTTGATTTTGTGTATTATTGAGGGATTAGTGTTGTAATACATGTTTTGACACTTATATATATAGATCTTGTTTATTCAATGATTTATGTGGTTTAATGCTTCCAATTGATCATTTCATTCTATCCATATGTCTATGTATGCTAGAATAGATGTTCATGTGTTTGTCCCTATTTCTTGTGTTATTGATGCATGTCTATGTGTATTGATACTATAAATCTAGAGATTATAAACATATTGTGCTTAAAAGAATGCTCTTGTGATTTTCTAGATGGTCCATGCTCATTTCTTGATGGATTGTGCCTCTCCCTTAGCTTAATTAGTTTAATTTCATGCCTTTAGCTTATTTATAGTGTAGGGGTAGCATAGTTGTTAGATGGGAGGACAATCCATGCTTGTTTGATGTTCCATACTTTTGAATGCAAGAAGCATATGTCTCTAACCTTGTGGTGTGTTTGGCTTATGAGCTTAATGAAAGGATTAATGACTTATTAGATATATTGTGCTTTTCACATGCTATTTAGAAAATATATACTTAATTGCTAGATATATTATGTTTTTCACATGTTGATTAGACAATGTATGCTTAATTGGTCACCCTTACTAGTTGAATCAACCAAACACACGCATACATCATTATTGCAACATACATTTCCCTCAATCAGTCACTTGTTAAGGGTATAGAAAATCATTGTTTGGTGGTGACCTCTAAACCCTAAGAACTCTCTCTCTCTTACTTACTCTTTGTTGCATTCAATTATTTAGTTTAATTTGCTCTCTAGTTTAGTCAACCAACCAACCATTTGTTTGATCACTCGACCTACTAACCCTAATAGCGATTACACAACCAAGTACGACTCCAATCCCTTGGGACGATCCCTACTCACCCTAACTATATTCTTAGCGAAGGTAGTAGTGGCTTCTATAAATGTAAAACTTGGCCCTCGCCTTAATGCACACTCTTTAAGCTTATGGTGCTGTGACACATCAGCATTTTTGGGTGGTTCTTTTCTTGATAAGCATGAAAATGATGTGTGGCAATTGTATGAAAGTATGAGTGAAAATTCTATGCATAGATCTTTATCTTTTAAAAATGGTAGAAATCTAGGTGGAACGAAGAATGTTGGCTTGTATTAAGTTGACAACTCCAATGATATAGCCACCAAGATGCAATTCTTATCTCAAAGATTTGATTAATTTTTTATCAACTAAACTTCGGCGAAACAAATGTTTTCCTCCCCTAATTATGTTCATCATCGTGCATCTAATGAATCATGTATGACTTGTTCTAGTGTGTTACATTCTACTTCTAATTGTCCCCATGGATATGTGCAAAATGACAACCATGAGCAAGCAAATGCCATTTTTGCTAACCAAGGGAATAATCCCTATGGCAATCATTATAATCCAAGTTGGAGGAATCATCCAAACTTTTCTTGGAAAAGCCAAGGGGAAGGCTCCAACCCTCCCCAAGGTGGTTTTCAAGGAAAGTATATTCCGCTGCCAGTGCAAAGCCAAGGTTCCCAAGGTTTTAGATCATCGTCATTTCAATCACATGGAAACCAATTCTCTAATTCTCATTTTCCAAATTAATCTTATTCTCAAGGAAACTCTCCCACTTTTGAAGAAAAAGTTTTGACCACTTTAGGCACTTTAGAGGCGAACACTCAATTGCTTCATTCTCATCTCAATCTATTGCTAAGCTAGAAACCCAAGTAGGGCAAATAGCTAGTACTTCAAATGCTAGAGAGAGAAAAAATGCCTTTGAATGCCCCACCAAAGCAACAATGTGATGTGGAGACTCATTCCTCATCGAAAGGTCCCACAATTGAGCATGTCAATGCGGTGACAACCTTAAGAAGTGGAAAGATTGTGGACAACAAGTAGGTATGTCCAATAAAGAGAGTGAACCGGTGCAACCAAAAGTTGACACCGGTCCCGTTTCATATTTTATTCCTTCTTCATTGCATGTGCATGATCATCATGTTGAGAAAACATTGAAAAATGATTTGAAAGATGAATCAAAGCATGATTTGAAAAAGCTTTTGAGCCAAGAGCTCAATTTTCGAATGCCTTGAAAGGATCCATTTATCTTGATAAACAAAAGACCAAGACCAATGAAATCATTGAAATGTTTAGGCAAGTGAAGATTAATCTCCCACTTTTGGATGCTATTAAGCAAATTCTGGTTTATGCCAAGTTCTTAAAAGATCTTTGCACCCAAAAGAGGAAGAACAAAAGCCAAGCACCAAGAAAAGTGGTCTGGACCGAGCAAGTGAGTTCTATTTTGCAACATAACACTCCCCCAAAGTTCAAAGACCCCGATTTACCTACTACTTCTTGCATCACTGGTGACCATGTCATCAATCGGGCTCTCTTAGACTTAGGAGCAAGTGTTAACCTTCTTCCATACTCGGTATATGTTAAATTGGGATTAGGAGACTTGAAACCGACGTCGGTAGTTTTACAACTTGCCGACCGATCAATCAAAAAGCCTAGGGGTATCATTGAGGTTGTTTTGATTAAAATTGATAAGTTCTTCTTCCCGGTCGATTTCGTTGTTATTGACACGGAACCAGTTCCGAATCCCAAAAGCCAAATTCCTGTTATCCTTGACCGTCCTTTCTTGGCAACTTTAAATGCCAACATCAATTGTAGGATAGGGATAATGAAAATCTCATTTGGGCATAAGAAAGTGAAGTTGAACATTTTTAATCCAACCCCGAATTCAATGGACCAACATGAAGAAGTGTGTGTTGTAGAGGAATGTGTAAACCATGAATTTGATGAAGTTAAGTCTTTACTTGAGGTTAAACATTTCCATGGTTTGTCTACCAACTTAAAAGCAAAGAAAGTTGCATTAAAGCCAAGTATTCCAAGGGCATGGAAGCCCAAGGGTTGTTTTGACCAAGGACCGTCAATGTCGTTTGAATCAAATCCAATGAGTTCCTTAGGGAGCAATTTGTTGGGTGGGGTTCAAAAATCCATTCACCCCGTCAATGAGGGGTTGCGTCGTCTAGATATGTTTTGGGGTTTATACACATTGATAGGAACTATGATTGAGAATGCATACATTTTCATTCTGAAAATAGGCATTTTGTTCCTGTTCGATCGATCTCAAAAGAGGTTCGATCGATCGAACATCCCTTCCTGCATTCAATCATCCCTCTGTTCCATCAATCAAAATTTTCCTGCATAAATCAGCCCTCTGTGTATCGATCGAAAATTTCTTGGATCGATCTGAAAGTTCCTAGATTGATCCAACTTTTTCTTGGATCGATCTTTACTCCACGCTTAGATTTTTTGAGATCCATGAAAAAGGCCTCTTTGTGCATCGTACGAATTTGTGTGCAGGTTTTCATTTGTTCGATCGATCGAAGATTCTTCCAGATTGATCTTGCATTGATCAATCTGTACCCCGTTTGTTGACTTTGATTTGATTACTCTTTTGAATTTTGAAATTTAATTTAATAAAAATCCAAAAGATTTTTAGTTTATTTCATTTTATTCTCAAAAATTTCAAAAATATTTTCATTTTATCTTATTTTTATTTTATTTTATTTCTATTTTTATTTTTATTTTGGTTTTTATTTTATTTTTATCTTAAAAATATTTTTAAAAATTCCAAAAGATTTTTATTAGTTTTATTATCCAAAAAAATAAAATAAATAAATAATATTTTCTTTTTAATTCCATTTTATTTAAAATTTTTCTAAAAATCCATAAAATATTTTCAGTTTTTAAAAATCCAAAAAAAATTTCAAAAATACTTTGTCATTTGAAGCATAGATCGATCTGTGTTCCTTCAAGATCGATTTATGTTCGACCGAGCTGAGATTTTTCCAGATCGATCGAACTTTTTAGGACCAGTTTTTAAAATAAAACCCTAGGGTCATTTTGATTGATTTGTAAATCGATCTCAGACCCTCATCTCTCTTGCCGCTACAACCCATCCCTCTCAGCTTCGGCGAACTCTCCGGCAAGCTTCCAAGGCTTCGAATCTTCCATCTTCGCTTCAGATCTACTCATCTCTCTCGACCTCCACTTCTCTCATTCGTATTTGGTAAGTTTAGGTTTTAGTTTCCATTTTCAAGCTTCAATCCATATGATTTTGATGATTCTATGATAGATCTGAGGTTGCCGTATTGATTTGTTTCCATCTTTGATACTTTGGACACATGTGTATATATATGTATATATTATGTATATATTTATGTATATATTTGATTCCAAATGTGATTTTGGGGGTCACGTGCCAAGACAAGTGACTAATATTGTGTTATTGTTATGTGAGAGGGCCCCACAAGCTTGCTTGGGTGCCCCCGTGCCATCCATGTCACAAATCTGTGACTGTTCGCATTTTTTTTGCAGAGTTCGATTGATCTCTATTTTTCTCAGATCGATCTGAGGGAGATCGATCTCACTTAAGTCCAGATCAATCTAACTTGGATCGATCTCATCTTTTCCAGATCGATCGAACCTCACAAATTTGCCTATACACTTCACACACCATCTTTTGTGTTCCATGCTATCTTTTTTATGCCCAATGCCTGTGTTTTCCACATTGGATGCATTCTATACTTATATTGTTTAGCATGTTTCACTTGGTCACTATTTATTTGGCTGCGTCATCACTTGCATAGATTTATGATTATTATTCTGAGTTGTCTATCTTATTTGACATACATGTTTCTATATATTGTGCTTCAATTCTTTATGCCGATACTAACTTATTTTGCAAGTGTTTTTTTTTCTGTTTTGCAGGCCATGGCTAGGGTAAAGGCCGTTGCCCATAGGCAATATCCACGCCGAGTGAGGCAGCGAGTAGAGGAGCAGGCAGGACCACCTCATGTTCAGGACCCATTCCGGAGCCAGCTCTAGAGCAGGTTGATGAGGTTGAGCAGACTAAGCAGCCTGAGCAGTTAAAGGTAGATCTAGCTCAGTCCCCATCAGCCAACTCTAGACTATAGTCTTCAGCTTCTGCATCATCTTCTTTAGCTGAAGCTGCGCATATACCTTCTCCCTCACCACCACCGGCACAGCCAAGCCAGGACCGCGACAGACCTAGCAGGAGATACTCACACCTTAAGGTGGCACATGAGTCAGTATTTGATATTATTTTCTTCTCTCGATATCTCTTGACCCGGTCCGCTTACGATGATATTGAATGGAGGGGCACTTCAGCTATTTTGGCCCCAGTCACATATCCAGTTTACCACCGGTTTGTTCAGTTGTTCTACCAGAACCTCCGGCCGGAGCCGAGTAACCTGTCAAAGCTACACACTACTATTAATGGCCACCCCATCTGGATCACAGTTGATATTCTTGCTAGATCTTCTTGATGCCCGCATGTCTGCCCTTCTGATGTTCATTATCCTCTCTTGGAATGAAGGCTTTCTTATGCAGACATAGCCGTGGCACTGACTGGCCACTATGCAGATGGCGAGACTTTTACCACCTAGACTTATCTGCCCGATGACCTTTGGTTTTACGATTCGGTACTATTCCAAAACGTATTTATGGCGGGCCATAAGATCCAGAGGTGTTCAGACTTTCTGGTTACTTTATTTGCATTCTATACAGGCTACTGGGTATCTATGCCAGCACTTTACTGGACTGTCATGATGAGGTTGTATTCTACTTACATTAGCAAGGCCAAGCCCAGACGAGCCACTTTCCTCCCATTTGGCCATCTTTTCACTCAGCTCCTCTGAGATCAGCACTATCCCTTCCACCCAGATGAGTATCCAGAGACAGAAGCTTGCCATTATGGCAAGAAGGAGTGGAATATGAGTTATAATGCTCTTATCAAGAGTTTGGTGGAGGACGCTGTTCTAGCAGCTGATGAGCTTGAGGAGGAGGAGATAACAGCAGTAGCCGCAGCAACAATAGACGATCCAACAGTCGCACCGACGACTGCTGTACATATGGAGATCGATTTGGAGCAGGAGCCTCGAGCAGGAGCCTCCAGCAGAGGAGTTACCACATCACTCTCCAGCAGGGTCACCATTACATTTCCCAGAGCTGGCTCACGATACACATCATTTTCCTGATCCAGCGGTACTTGAGGCTCCAGCACTGATACCTGACTTTGGAGAGCGTATCCAGTCCTTGGAGGACGGAGTTGTCTCCCTTCGGTCAGATGTGGCATCTTTCTGCTCTGATGTCTTAGTTGCGCTGCAGGGCATATCCAGAGATATCAGGGGATCACGCCCCATTCGCCCTACCTCATCTGCCTGATCTCTATTCCTCTTTTTTCATTATTCCATTATATCTGTGATACATTACTGCTCTTTTGATACTGTTGTGATATTTTTGCGGCCAGTCTGTCGGCCCTATTATTGTGATGTACCATATACTATTTTTATTTTCTTATTTTATGCATGATCTTTTGGATGTCATAGTCTTTTATTGATATATCTGTCTATGATTGACTCCATTATCAGGTGCCTCCTAGTGACTTCAATGAGAGAGTGCTGCCCGAATTTTTCAGGGCCACCCTTTTCCTCTCTCATTGGTTCATTTATTTTCCCATTTACACTTGCATGTCCACTGTGTGCCATTATTATCCCCTTTGTTATCTGATCAGCTTTTCTCCCAGTGCCATCTTTTTAGGACCACAGTTAATCCCAAGTTTGGGGGGGTTATACCACCCACTTTGGATACTTCTGTCCTGGCCACTCTTTACCATACTGGTATACTCTTTTCTTTGTTCTCTTTGCACATTAAGGACACTGTGTCATTTAAGGTTAGGGGTAATGGGTATTGTTTACAGTATTTGCTTTCAATTCAAAATTTTGAACATGACTTGTGTATTTGAGGGATTTCCATGACTGATCCATGACTAACTATGATTTTGATCTTTTGAGAATATATTGGTTAGAATTTAAAATTACTTGACTTAAAAGTCCAATACTCCTTGTATGCCTTGTAGATGCCATTTAGGAGTAAATTTTTTAGAAGATTGATATTTTACTTACACTTGTGGTCTACATCATCCTGATTTTGTGATCGTTTTAAGATTCACTCTAGAATTCTACACTAGAACAGGCATACACTAGCATTCATTTGTAGGGTACATGCTTTGTTGATTATTGAATTGGTTATATCCCAATTGGGCTAGTAGTGCATTGAAAGCTTTCATCTTGATAAAAATGGATAACAAACCCTTTTCATTGAGTAGCCGGGATTCTAGCCTCATCAAGCACTAAATTTCTCGTGCTGAAAGGTCGAGGGCCTAAACTCTAGGTTAATAATTGAACTTTCTGAAAAAAAAAAAAAAAAAAAACAGTTGCAAAAGCAATAAAAAAGTAAGGACTTCTCCAAAAAGGTGAGAAGTGGGAAATGATTAGATAGAGGTTGTTTTGATTTGTAGCCTAGTTGATTTGAGCTTGTAAGTCCTTAGGCGTGTTTGAACACCTAGTGCCCTAAAGCCGTCTGGTTTGGGAGTCATTGACCTAATACTCGACCTCATGGATAGAGGCTTGTTGCATATGCTAAATGCAATTGTGTTCCCTACGGAAATGGCATTATCCATTTATTATTTTCTAGATTCATAGTTGTATAGTTATTCATTTCATTCCTTTACTTTCTAGTTCATTGCTTGGGACTAGCAATATTTAAGTTTGGGGGTGTGATGAGCGCTGAAAAGTGCTCATTTAAACCCCTTAAGCTTGAACATTCTAGGTTCTTTATATATCTTATTTCCCTGTTTTATTCTAATTTCGTATTATTGCCCTTTTCAGGTACTTATCCCAAAAATAAGTTAATTTCAGCCAAATAAGAGCATTAAAGAAGTTAACTCAAGCTGAATGGAAGAAAGGAGCAAAGTGGAAGCTAAATGAAGCAAAGTATGGAAATTCAGCATGTTCGATCGATCTGAGTATTTCTTCGATGGATTGAAAGTTCATTGATCTAAACAATTCAAGATGGATCTAAGCCTTTGTCCTTATCCAAAAGAATCCAGCAAGTTCGATCGATCCAACATTTTCTAGATCTATCGAAATGATTTAATCTTATCCACACCTAGCACCCACCTACCACTTTTGTCTTCTTCCCAAAAATATCTTAGAGATTTGTCTTTATTCAAAAAGGCGTCACCAAGGATGATCGATCTCTACAGCATTCGATGGATCTCAGCCAAGTTCGATCAATCTCAACACAGTTCGATCGATAGAACTTCCTCAAGTCTGAAAAATAATGGATTCCAGCTCATTAAAAGTTAGCTCATGGTGCAATCATTGAAGGGACCTTGGTGTACAAACCAAGTCCATTGGGTGTGACACTTGACCTACCTATATAAGGATTTTAAGCCATTTTTACATCATAACTTGTAACATTCAACATAACTTGTATTTTTCTTATCTTGGAGAGGAGGCTAGAGATTAAAAAGTTTTACACATTTTGGGAGTTCTTCCATTCTTCTAGGGTTTCCATCAACAAAGAGGTCATTCCTCCCATAGAGATAGCCCTTGAGGGTTAGATGACTACTTCAATGAGTGGCTAGACATCTACTTGGGGCTAGAGTAGCCCCTAAGTTTGCTTCCTAGACTTAGTTCTTTGTATATTTTTGGGGATTTATTTGTAACAATGTTTTGATCTTGGATTTATATATATATCTTGTGGTTTCTACTTGATGTGTATGGATTAATGCTTTCAATTGATTATCTACTTCTAACCATATGTCTATGTATGCTATAATGGATGATTCATGTGCTTTTCTAGATTTAGTGGTGTTTATGCATGTCTATGTGTATGGATGAAGTTAATCTAGAGATGGTCAAAACATAGAGTTTAATTGAACACTCTTGCAATTTATTTGATGGTTCACACTTGTTTCTTGATGGATTGTATCATAACTTTAGCTTACTTAGTTAAATTTCATATCTTTAGTGTAGATGTTGTGTAGTTGCTTTAAATTCATAGATAGGTGGACAATCTACTCTTGTTCCTTGGTGTTCCATACTTATGAATGCATATGTTTCTAGATAGTTGTGTGTGCATAAATTGTGGTTTCATTGAATTGATTTTCATCTCATTTGATAGGTTGTGCTTTCCATTTGATTTGGCTTGACAATCTATGCTTATTTGCCATCCATGCCTAGTTTCAATTAATGTCACACACATACACACAAGTTATAAGTCATTCTCCCCATTAATATACAATTGCTAGTGTCTAGAGAAGTCAAGCTTATTATTGAGCTCTAGTACCCCAAGTCCTCCCCTCTATATCTTTCTATTCTTTATTAATCATTGAATTTTGTTTACTTTAATTTCATTTGCATAATAGCTTAATCAATCAATCAATCCAACCAATCTTTGATCACTCAACCTACTAACCCTATATATTATTTCCATTACAACGGTACCCACAATCCCTTGGGACGATCCCTACTCACCCTAGCTATATTTTTAGTTAGAAGTAGTAGTGGCTTTTATAAATTTAAAACTTGGACACATTGCACACTCACACTCTTAATTCATATCTTTTTACAAACTTTTGGTGCATCGGTACGGCATACACCAAGAACCAGGGTCGTCACAGGTGGTATCAGAGCTCTTAGGTTTGAATACCTTGGACGATAGGTTTTGGGTGCATATCACATTTTTGTTGCTTTATTTTACGTGTTTATATACTTTATGATAATATGTTTTGGTTCGATAACATATTTATGTGCTTACATGCTACATGTGGTATGCCGTTTGTTTAGTATGATTGTATTCCATTATAAAGAGCATGACATATGATGTATGCTAGGTTAGATTTATATATGCATAACTATTTTGCATATTTGGCATGACACGGGATTGGTCATTGAGGCATGAGTTGAGATTGATGGTGATTGTAGTCACAATTTTATTGCAGTTTAGGTCGTTATTGATCTTGCATCAGTTTTGAGGTAAGTGGAGAGACACCTTTTGTTCAGGCTCTCATGAGTTGAGTCATTGAGCATAGTCGTAGGAGTGGATTTGTTGGTTTTGGGCTATGTTGAGGTTATGGACCTCTTTGGATCCTTGGTTGTTTTGGAAGGTTCCTCTAAGATTGTAATTTTCGTGGGCAGGTACGTTTGTGGGCAGGTGCATGGTACTGCCATGCTACCGTACTGGCTAGCTACGAGTGCAGTTCGGATGGAATCGGCGTTGGTTTTTGTTCTGATAGGCGTAGTCCTTTTGGTCAGTGATTGATGGTCGTTTTAGGGACGATTCTTGAGATTGATTTGGTTATTGATGGTATGGCTATAGTTGCCATTTTCTTTGAGTTTTCCTTGCATGATGATGCTTTTGTGGTCGAATCAATTGATTGATATTTTGGGTTGGTGAGAGCATTGCATTGTTAGTCACTCATAGTGTCACCTTTAGATTCAGAGATGGATTATCAGAGTCTTACCATTGTGGTGAGGGCTTACGTTTGTTTTGAGACAGGCTGTTATTTGGAGTCAGTTTTTGGCTAGGACTTGCCTTCCTTTTACCTAGACACTCTAGGACACAATGTCCATAGGGTTCATTGTTGTATCATTATATCTTTTGCAGTTTCGTTTTCTACCATGTTAGTAGTATGATTTATGTTATTATGATGCATGAGTAGGTGGAGGTCTATCCACATTTATCTTCTTGTTGTGTGACATTAACATGCCTTACATTTATGCTTAGAGATGTCATGTTGTTACTGTGCTTTAATGACATGCTTTTGTGTTTACGTGGAGAAGTGCCACATGTACCCTTGATTTTATCTATGTGAGTAGATTTACTTATTAGGTAGTTGCATTCCTTGTCAGATGCATGACTTCCATGTTTGGTTTTCCCTTTTTGTTTCCCTTGGTCGTACGTAGTTGTATGCCGGTTTCTGTAATGGTTTCATTGTGAGATTCCTTGTAGAGGAGTTGTTTTGTCTTGAGCTATCTACTTCCCTAAGGTGTGAGGAATACTCCATTTTCGTATTCAATGTGTTTCCACTTGTGGGAGAGTATGGTTTATCTTCTTTCTTTTGGTTCGTGTTTAGGACTTCACAAGGAATGAGTCTCTTTTCTTCATCACCTTGTGCACGATTTTGGGGTTGGTTGGTCTATGAGGATCGCCGTTGTTGTTTTGAGTCCTTGGTGAGGATTTGGTGGATTTTGGTCGACTTACTCCCATGTAGGGGGGAAGTCTTTGAACTTGTTGTCTTTTGTTTTAAAGGTGGAGTCATGGTGTTGTCCTTCTTAGTACTGGTGGTTCCTTTCCTTTATGTCTTCCCTTGGGGAGTTTTTGCCTTGGTTGTTGATGGAGCTGTGGTGCTCAGATTGAGTTGATTTGTGTGAGATCATTTTCCGAGGACTTGTATCCATATCATTGAGGATTTGTTTGATTCGTACGGTGAGCTCGATGCTCTTTTGAGGATGTCTTTTGGAGAATTGATTTGGTTTTTGGAGACCTAGATGTGGTTGACTCTTAGGAGAAGTTTTGGTGGATTGCTGTTAGATATGGCTTGTCTATGGAGTTTTCTCGTTCTAGTTATGGCTAGGCATAGTTTTGAGGAATCGTAGTTCCAGTGACTGTTTATGGACTGAAATTAAGGAATTTTGATTTAGCTTGGTGATACCAAGTACGGTTTTGAGAGACTTATTTTGTGACCTTGGTTGTCAGGATTTTAATGTGTGTGCCACGTGGTGGACTTATTTTTTAAGGATTTAGTTATCCGTGATAGGGATTTTGATCTGATGTTTAATTTCGGTGTGGTTTTGTAGTTGATCTGTTTCGGGAGATATGTGGGACTTTCGATGAAATGTCCTGTAGTGAGGTTCGTTTTGATTCCTAGTGGTGTTGATTTATCTGTCAGGCTTTGGATTCTTGATTGATATTGTTAATAGGAGTGTTTTAAGATGTTAGAGTTGTTGGTTTTGTTGTATTGAGGATTGAGACCTTAAGCCGAAAGGTACCTGTAGCATAGTCGTTAGGGTTTTGAGAGTGGCTGGGTTGTTGACGTCTTTGGACCATGTCTCAACTCTTACGGAATACCGAGTTACCAGATTGCTTTTGGTAATGATGATTCATGACATTGATGTCATTTGTATCGAGGGGTTTCATGGGTAGGCCTAGTGGGGGCTGGTTATGAACTAGTGCCTTATAGTTTCATGCTACCATATAAGTTGTGTGTTGTGGGTGGGTTCTAATTGCCATCGATACTACCTCACTGACGAGTAAGTGTGGGCGGGTGCTAGGTACTGTCATTGCTACCATACATTTGAGTACGTCGTGGGCGGGTTCTGGTCGCTATTCCTACTACCACATTGTCTTTGTTCTGTACCCAGATTTGATACGTGGTTATCTTAGAGTTCTTTTGGTTATTTTTGGATCGGTATGATGGTTCATCAAGTGGAATGCTTACGGTTGTAGCCTTCCATTCCTTTGTCTGACCTTGGGTTCTGTATATGACCTTTGACTTGTCATGAGGCCGTGTGGTCACTTTTCTTTTGAAAGGTTGTCCTGTCGTAAGCACGTGGGTGCGAATGACATTGGTTTGTTCGTTGTCTTTCAGTTTTGGGATTGCTTTCGTAGCATGTTATGTGGGATACTCGAAGATGTACTCTGTAGTTGTCCTGGTTTCGCCTTTTATTTGTTGGGGCTGGATAAGCGCGTGGGTGCGAATGACATTGGTTTGTTCGTTGTCTTTCAGTTTTGGGATTGCTTTCGTAGCATGTTATGTGGGATACTCGGAGATGTACTCTGTAGTTGTCCTGGTTTCGCCTTTTATTTGTTGGGGCTGGATTTCGGGGACGAAATCCCTTTAAGGTGGGAAGGTTGTAATGACCCGGTCATTTTCTTCATTTCTTTTTTCCTCAAATTTTGTTGATAAATTTTTTCGGTTGTCTATCCTATTATGTGTTTGGTTTTTCATCACTTAGTGTCATCTCGAGTACTCAGAAATGGTTTCTGAGACTCTTTCCTTTAGATTGACAACTTCTTTTAAGGACCGAATCATTTCCACATTTTTCGTTTTTCGACACTATTCACTTTTCGTCATTTTCCCTATTTTTTCTCTTCCCCGTTTCTCACTTTTTGGCACAACCTCACCTTTCATGCTCAGAGTTAATTTCCAACTTCACGTACCTTCATCCTAAGTGGTTTCCATGAAATACGTATTTCCAACTAGAAAAGTATTTTAGTTGCTCCCGGTGTCCATAGGGGCATGGATGTATAGTTTTTTAGAATATTTTTCTTTTCTTGGGGTGTTTTCATAAATATCTTTTGAAGATATTTTATTTTAGGGGTTTTTAAGAAAATATTTCTAGAAGATATTTTCATTCTGGGTCATTAGTGCAGTTTTCACTTTTTTGGAGGGGCTATTGTGCAATTAATGAAAGTTATTACAAAAATGCCTCGTTTTTAGCCAGGATCCTCGTATGGGATTCATTTTCACTTTTCATCGAGTCGTGTACTCTTAGAATTGTCTTCTGGTCATTTTTCCCCAGTTTTAGAGTTTCTGTCCCTAATTGCTGCCGAACTTGTTTGGGGCATATCTCTCTGCTTGGGACTCAGTTTTTGACGCCGTTTCTTCCATTATTCATATTTTCTTATTTTGGTTCTTTTTCATTCAAGAATTTTTGCTGTTTGAGCGCGTCTGCTCAAATTTCACTTTTTGGGACCCGGCGGAGCCCTTTCGGGGCACTTTTAGGGTTTTCCTATAAATAGGGGGTTATAAAATTAAAAAGTCATCTTCCCCTCTCTTCATGCATGACTAGAAGCTACCATGGCAGCCCAAGGGGTCTTCCACCCTTCTTCTCTCAATTAAACCTCCTTTCCTTTGTTAAAAAGTCGTAGGGCTTTCGTGTTTTATGCTTGTCTTGACTACACGCATCTTTCCCCCTTATTAGAATCCGTTTTTAGCCATTTTTTGAGTTCGGGTTTGAGGTCAAGTTTGGATTTTAGTATGTCCTCTTTGGAGTTTAATGGTCATAGTGTTGTCCCCGACATAACCTAGGAGTATCGTCGGATTCAGAGCACTTTTCTTTCGGTGGGGATTTTAGATTTTCATCTCAAATGGAGGTAGGGGGTGTTATAGTTTCATATTTTTGTTGTCTTGCATGCTAATGATGCTTATACAACTTGTATGCATGCTTTTGTTCATAATCTAGAATTTAATTTAATTATTTTCTTTGTGTAAGATTTAATTCTTATGATGATATTCAACTTAGAATTAAATTGTGGCATGCTAGAAATTTAACCCTTGGTATGGTGGTTGATATATATTAAATTGAGATTATTTGAATAAGAATTACAACTTTTATTTAATATTTATCTTTTGTGAAAGTTTAATTCATATAGTTGTATCAAGCATGAAATAAACTTGTTATGTGAGATTAAAGTAGGCCTTGGTGAGTTCTTGAACATATGTTAATTTGAGAGCATTTGGAGTTGTTTAAAAATCTAGAGGAAATTAATTTATTAGCTTAATTAATTTTATTTTAAGTGTGTTAACCACTTAATTAGTTATTTGATGTTATGTATGTAATGACCATGATATGTCCTTCAATATATATAAATTTGAGGTTATTTGGAATTAATTTGGAATCTAGAGAATTTAATTATTTTTATTTAATTAAATTCTATCTAATTGCTTCATGGATTTAATTGTGCTTTGGAAGTTGTTTCGATGTTTAAATCATGGACTTGGACTTGTTGTATATTCACTTGGTTACATTTTGAGAATTGGATAACATAGTTATTCTATTTATATTCATGAGAATATGTTTTCCTTATGGAATATATCATTGTCTTGTGTAATGAGTTGCACATTTTGTATTTGACATCTTTCATGCCATAGTAGTTATGGACTTAGAACATGTATTGTATATGTTTCCAATTTTGGTTATGCGTGGTAAATAGTTGATTATTTTGTATATACATGTTGATATATACGTTTTTGCACAACTTGTTGATTTTGGAAACTTAGGGATGTCGTTGTTTGACTAAGGCTAGGACATAGTTCTAGTACGGAGGATTGTCTCTCTACAAGTCTAGTGCGCACATAGGGAGGTTACCCGTGGGCTAGTAACCCTAAAGTAACTATGGTGTCAGTCTGATCCGACATGACGTCCAAGTATCCACTTGGTTTGATTTTGCATTTCATTTCAAGTTAATAACTAGATGATATCATAACTTGTTGTTCCTTATTTGATTTTCCATTTTGAGTTTCAAGATGTTAACTTGAGAAATCATGCTTTATGCGTTGTATTGGAAGTTCCAATGTTGGTTAAATTGCATCGATATCGTGACTTGTGTTTTATTATTCTAATGTAGCTTAGGATGATTTCTTAGACTCATTTGGAACATAGATGCTAGGTGGCATGACCCATTTTAATTGTTTTCGTATCTTAGATTGTAAATTGATACTGCTAAGAACTTATATCTTGTCGCATTGTATAGTAGCTTCTATATGGTTAAATTGCATGAATGATGCGATTTATGCTAGAAATGATCTAAGGTATCTTACAATGCTCCCTAAGTCTCATTTTGACATAGACGTTAGGTGGCATGAGCCCCTTGACATGTTTCACCTTAAGGTGACAATTTTGTAAAATGCTAGGTCGATGCATGCTCATTTCCTACGAGTAGCTTTATGTTACTCACCCCGAAGTTACTTGATGAACGCTAAATATATGCATATTCGAGCCCCTAAATACGTATCTGTTAAGGCCTAGAGTGATTCTTCTATCCATAGTTAGACTAATTAATGATTAATGTGTGTTTGTCGGTACTTTCCTAGAAAGATGGTTAAAACCAGGACTTTATGATGATATCGAAGCTTAAAGAGTCGTTGCCGGTCATTCAGAGCAAGCCGAGAGCTAAACTGGTGAAGTTTGAAGCAATTGAAGCCTTAGAGCCAGAGCCCAAGTGTTGCGGTTCGAGCATTACAACAAAGAGAAGAAGAAAAATCAACAAGGCCTAAATGCTCGAGCATCAGTACCTTAATGCTCAAGCCTTACCACAAGGGTGCTCGAGCCTTGACCCTCAAGCTCGAGCATGAGGCGTCGGAAATTAATGAGTTAATTTTAATAAAGGCTATATTCCCAGGTCTCGTGCATCACATCCATAATCGAGCACTATCCATAGAGGATCGAGCATCATCCATTGATGCTTGAGTATTGAGCCCCTAATGCTTGAGCATAGTACCTAGTGCTCAAACCGATGAAGCTTGGATTGAGCAATGTTAAAGGAGTTTAACCCCAAAAATATTCTAAGTGTTGAAGAAAAAAAAGCTTCGGAAAATAGTTCAAGAAAATTGGCTAAGTGTCAATGTGATGATCGAGCACCATTCACTAATGCTCGAGCATCTATCTAGAGAAGCTCGAGTAATTATTCCTGAAGCTCGAGAATGAGCCCTAAAGCTCGAGCATCCGTTCCTAAATCTCATATTTGTATATATGTTTGTTTCATTTTCATATTGTAGTGCGTTGCTAGGGATTAGCAATATCTAAGTTTGGGGGCGTGATAAATGCTTAAATGTTACACATTTCAGCACCTAAGCTAGGGTATTTCAGTCTTTCCATCTATCTTAATTTCAGATTTTAGTCCTAATTTATGTTTATGTGTATTTCAGGGCAATAAAGTTAAAATGAGCTAAGAACGGTCCATTATAGTATTTTGGAGTCAAGCTAGAGCATCGGGACAAAATTCAGAAAGAAGTAGAAAAATGCAGCAAAGTCTCCAGCACCTTGCGTCCGGACGCCATTCTCCGCATCCGGACGCGAGTCTCCAACACCCTGCATCCGGATGCCAAAAACTGCGTCCAGACGCCAAGCTTCTGACAATAGACCGAGTTACGAGATTGTCTTATTTTAAGGGCTACGAGATTTTAGTTTTGGGGCTTATTTCTATTACCCATTGGCTCTAATAGGGTTTGTTACTTAAGGAAACAAGCCCATTATTTTTAGGTTAGTTTTTCATTATTTTAATAGTTAGTTTTTTATTATTTATTATTAAGTTTTATTCTGTAATCGATATTACGCTCTCTCTGAAAAACACGCAAAAGAGGAAAAACAGAAGAACGGGCTAGGGTTTGGAAGAGGAAGCTCAGAATTGATGAAGCAGATGATGGAGATTGTTCCGTCTTCAAATCCGTCAATCATGAGTGGCTGATTCTTCTACTTAGGGTTGGAAAAACCCTAAGCATGTAACCTAATCTCTCTCTTTTCGCTTTTTGGGGATGAATTTGTGTAATTAGTGTATAGACTTGAATGTTTATGAATAAATTATTCCATTTGATTATCTATGTCAATATCATGTTGTCTTATGTGTGTTTGATTGTTAATCAAGTTCTACACTTGAATTCTTTGTTAATTGATTCTTGTGATGGCTATGCATGGTATTAATTAGTTGTAATCATGTTTAAATTGATGAAAAATTACTTCTATTTGATGGATGGCACTACATGTTTAGGTTAATTTATTGTCTAATTAGTTTTAAATTTATGTTTAATTAGTTTAATTTAAGTTTAATTAATTTAATTGTGATTTAATTATTAGGTAAGTAGACCATCCATACTTATGTTTGAATTCCATACTTTTTGTCACAATTGCATTATCCTCTAGATTAATGTAGGCTAGAATTGTAACTTGAATTGATGGACCATTCTTTGGATTGGTGAATTGCAATACACTTAGTTTATTTGTCATTAGGTAGACAATTCAAGCTTGAAATTGATGCTTCATACTTTTCTTTGCAAGTAGTAGCTACATTAGAATTACATTTAATTATTTCCCCAATTAGTTAAAAGTGAGTGAGTTAGGGAATGTGCTTAGTAGTGAATCCTTCACCCTAAGTCTCTTTCCAATCTTTTAAACTCCATTATTTTATTGCAGTCACTTAAGTTAAATTAGTTCTAATCACAAAACAAAACCCTTTTCAGCAATCACATAACCATTAAAGTAGAATTCAATTCTAAAAACCTATAATTATTTAGATCTCTTGGGACAATCCCTGCTCACTTTATACTCCATAGTATAAGTGTTTAGTGGTTTATAAATTATAAAATATGATGCCCACTTGACATTATTTCTAAACCTAAAGTGTTGTGCATTATTTTGTTCACACGCTCGGTCGCATCAAACATCCCATTTTTACTCGAAACAGCTAAAAACCATAACTCAATTAATATTTCTAACATCATAAAGAGAAGAAGAAATACCCATTTTATGTTATGTTATGTAATTGGAAAGAGGCTTGGAGGAGAGAGAGTGGTTTACCTGAGAACGGGTGACAAGAGAGAGAGTAGAGGTAGCCATGGAGCATAGAGGGTAAGTTTAGAGTTGAGAACGAGAATAAAGATGGAGCCGATTGGGGAGGTTGAAATGATTTGCCCTAAAAATAATTAAATAAAAAGATCATAAAAAATTTCACCAAATAGGATTTAGTTTGCAAAACAAGAATTATAGACCTTGATTAGTTGATTTAGAAAAAAAATTAAAACAAAACCTATACAAATAAGTTAGCAGTTGCACAGAGAGAGAGAGGGGGGGGGGGGGTAAGCTTGAGAGTTGAGAGACAGCAGTTGAAGCTTGAAGCTTGTGAATGGCGAACCCGAACTGGAACAGCGGGCGATGGAAACTGAAAGATATGGGTTTTGATTTTTTAAACAATCTGAAATGATATGCCGATATGGATTTTTATATAGGTAATAGATTTTGAACTTTTGATTCTTGCAGGCAGATAGATAAACTGAAATATATAGGTTTTGAACTTCTGATTCTTGTAGATTTTGTAGTTCGCAGTTGCAGAGAGAGGGGGCAAGAACGAGAAAAGAGATGGAGTATTGATAGAGGGCTATTTTGGTCTTTTCCCATTTTTTTGTTATTTTACTATTATTTTTAAATCATAGATAGAGGGTTATTTTAGTCTTTTTGTAGCTCCCGTACTGGTCAATAGAGGTCAACGCCCAAAAGGCACTAATCCGCACCATTTTTAAAGTATAGGGGAGGTGAACAAATAATGGGGGGTTATACGCACTATATTAATATCATAGGGGTGTAAAGTGCACGCGAGCCTAAATATATAGATGGAGTAAGGTATATAGAAATGAATAAAAGAAATTATCTCCTTCTAAAAGTTCTCTCTCAGTATCAAACTTGTTACCTTAGTTTGAGTCAACAGATCTTTGTTCTTATATGTATAACACGTTATCGGTACGACAATCTAACCAACTAAGACTTGAATAAAAATATTTATCTCCCTCTCTCTATCTCAACTCTATATATATTTATTGTTAAATTAGTTTTGATACATTGCTGGGTTTGCTTGCTTTGTTGAAAATAATGAAGAAAAAAAATTTATTTCTCACTCCAAAGGTTAAAAAATTCTTATATTAATATTGAGTCTGAAGTATCACATATCTTACTTATTTATTATTATTAATTATTTTATATATATATAGGGAAGCAACACAATATTTAAAATGGATAAATCAAAATAGATTAATAAAGAAATAAAAGCTTAAAGTATAAGCATAAATAAAAGAAGTACAATTACTAAAATTAACTTTTGATTATATATGAACTTAAGTACAAAATACACTTACTAAATCACTGAGGAGACTAGATAATGACTATGCTGAATGCAACATATTGTGGTTGGATGCAACAAGAGAGAAAGCAAAGCGAGAAATAACTTCTGAAAGAAAAGCTTAATTTTACAAATGAAAATGAGTTCTATATATAGAAGAACTTCTGACTACTATTGCGGAATCTACGGCAGGAATCCTGGCTTTTTACCTGAAAGTGACTAAAGGTTTGTCTGTTACTGTGGATGAATATTGATCTACTATTTATGTCATTTTGTGCCAACAGTACTGTAGATGAATAGTGTCTTGTCGAGGAACTGTTAAAATAGTGATTTATTGCTGACAAGTACTGTAGCAAATGACCTTTGACTGATTCTTGGGTTAAATTTTGCCTGGATCAAATGGATCTTGACCATCGTGAAATAATTTACTGGAATAAGGACCCATTGCCTGAGTAGCCTGATAGCTGGATCCGGCAGAGGATGCTTCATCATCTTCATTTTGTTCTTTTTCGGATAAATGTTATATCCGACTAATGAGTTTTGCTACAAGCTCCTTGAGTTCTATTAATTTTGACTTGGAAGTTACTCTGGTGCGAGATGTCTCTATTGAAGAAGATTTCTCTGGTTTAACTTGCTTGTGCACCTAATTTTGGACTTGGTAGGCAGAAGTAGGCTGACTTAACTATTTCAGGGGATGAGCATTAGACTGAGATTGGAGCTGTCTTGGGAATTCATCTTCTACGTAACCAATAATCCTGTCAAATTTAAAAGAGTCCCACCATTTGACTGTGTTACTTTGGATGTTATTGCTGAGATTTTATTCGGGATTATACAGATTGTACATCTATAGGATTGAATTATTTATTCCTTGATTTAGGGCTAATTGGTAGGTAATTAGTTTTCCAATTATTGTATAATTAGTTACCTATTTTAGCTAAGTCTTATTCTATAAATTGAATGTAACATCATCAGTGAATATATCGAATATAATTTTAATTCTCATATTCGTTCTCTGAATTGCAAGATGGTATCAGAGCCATCCTTGAATCGTACCTTTGAATCTCTTTAAATTGTATCTTTGAAATTCACTGAACTATACATTCACCACCATAGACTGAACCACAAACCCACAGACCGTCACCTTGCCCGCTGTACAGTCACCTTGCCCGTCGGCGCTGTACCGTATCCATAGCTGTCGCTACTCTCCAAACGATGATGACGTTGCTAAACCAAACTGCTGCTCGTCGGTGACGCACTGCTACCTTCCACCGCTGTCATCACGGATGAAGCCACTGTCAAACCCGCCGTCCACCGTCCACCGTCCACCGCTGTCTGATTCAGCTGAAGCGCTGTCATCATGGCCGAAGTGCTGCCGAATCGACTGCAGAATTAAGTTCTTCTCAACATCGGTTCTTCTTCGCCGTCGCCGGATCTTCTTCGCTGTCATCATCACAAAGTCACACTTTTCATTATTGATGCCACCAACTATTAATAGCATATTCATGATTTTTTTATTTTTTATTTTTTGTATTTTTTATGTTTTTTTTCTCACAGTTTTTATTTGAAGCCAATTTTGTTTTTTATTTTTAGTTTGGTATTTGTCTAATTAAAAAAAAAAAAAAAAAAAAAAGGAAAAAATGAGTGAAAAAAATATTGAATCTTTTGGGACGAAATCAGTTCTTATTTTTGTTCAATCCCAGGGTGTTTTTAATGCAAAGATTAGTCTTACTGACTCAAATTATGCCTCTGAAGCTTCAGTCATGATGACTCGAAACTGGTCTAAGCAAAACTGGCAAGACTATACTAAGCCCACTCAACCTAAAGCCGCCAATGGTGCAGACAAGTTTACCTACAAATGCACCCATTGCAACCAGACTGGTCATACCAAAAGTCGTTGTTTTAAACTTGTGGGATATCTGGAATGGTAAGATCATAGCCGTTGGAAGAAGAATTCGACGAAGACTCCCATTGCAGCAGTTGTTAAGATAGAAGCTGATGGTGCTGCAAAGGCCTTGGGGCTGGTAGTAACTGCAGATAATGGTGGTAAGGTGATGAGCGCTGAAAAGTGCACATTTAAACCCCTTAAGCGAGGGTATTTTAGTCCATTCATCTATCTTTATTTACCCGTTTTAGTACTTATTTGTGTTTTTGTCTATTTTAGGTCAATAATATTAAAATGGGCTAAAAATGGTCTCTTACAAACTTTTAGAGTCAAACTAAGTCTTTATGAGAATTTGGAGCAAAAGGAGGCTGATGCTGAAAAATTGCTAAGTTGGATAGATCTGAGAAAAGTCTGATAGATCTGAGAAAAGTGAGATCGATCAGAGTTGGATCGATCAAACCTAGATCGATCAAAAGTTGGATCGATCGAACAAGCTCTGATCGATCGAAGAAAAGTCTGATCGATTGAAAATGTGTTGGCAGTGAGCTATCTAATTCCCGAGCACGCCGATTTTTACCTACCACATAGTTGCGGGATTAGATATTTTTGGGGCTATATTTTTGACTTAATGAGTAAGAAAAGGACATTCTATTTAAAGGGAATTGACCCATTTTGTAAGAGAGCTTTTTATCATTTTATTTTTACATTGTAATTTTAGTTTCTCTCTCTAGAAAAGTTAAAGATTAGGGTTTGAAAAAAGGAGGGAAGTGGAGGCTCATCTCAAGAGCACATCTCTAGATCCACATACTCTTTCTCTCTAGAGCTTCAAAGAAGAGGAAGAAGAAGATGGAGCCATGTTTGGAGCTTGCCTTTGAGTTTCATGACCACATCCACCTCCTTCATGATTGGCTAGATCTACTCTTAGGGCTTGGATGGGCCCTAAGTCTTGTGTAATCTAAACCCTTGTATTTCTATTTTTGGGGATTTATATATATTGTTGTGATTAGTGTTCTAGCCTTGTGAATTTAATGAATCTTGGTATATTTTTATGATTTCTATGGTTTAATTCTTCTTATTAATTCTCTAGTTTATTTACATGTCTATGTGTGATTAAATTAGGAATTATTTCTTATATGATTCATACGGATTAATTCTTTCTATTGGTTCTCTATTTGATTACATGTTGTCTTATGTGTGATTATTTGGGAATTGATCTCTACACTAGTTTCTCTATGTTGGTTGCATGTCTATGTGTAATTAATTAAGGATCTAATGATGGCTAGACATGGTTTGTCATTAGATGGGTTTGTCAATTAATTTGATAGATTATACTTATGCTTGATAGGTTGTTCTACAATTTAATTCATGCTTGTAGGTAGGTAGACAATCTATACTTTATTTGATATTCCATGACTTATTATTGCAAATTCCATGATTCTCTAGATTGATGTGTGCTACAATTGTGACTAGTTTGATTGATTGTTCTACACTTAGTTTATTTGTTGATTAGGTAGACAATACATTATTGAATTTGATGATCCATTCTTAATATTTCAATTGGTAGTCGCATTTTGTTCATAACAATGTATTCCCCATTAATGGAAAGCAAGTGGTTAATTACATGAGCATAGTGGTGATTCCAACACCCTAAGACCTCTCTTCATATCTCCTAAATCTCTATCTCTCACTAGTTTACTTTAATTACATTTTAATTTTATTGCACTTTAGTGTAATTATTGCACTTTAGTGTAATTAACTAAACCAACCCTCCTTTGTAATCTTTTGATACGCTAGAATCGAAGTTAAATTCTAACACGTATAATCCCTTGGGACGATTCTTACTCACCCTTGCTACATTAGTAGTAGTGGTGGTAGTGGTTTTTATAAATTTAAATTTGACCTAAAAGGCTTTTCTTGATTCGCACATTCACTACATAATTTTGGTATATAGGAACGGCAATCGTCAAAAGGTTTTAAATATTTCTACACATGTTGCTAATAGTGCATGGATAATTGATTCTAGTGCCACTGATTATATGACATTTGATTCTAGACAGGTCTCACATCTTCATTCATCCTCGCAAAAATTTGTTTCTATTGCCAATGGTACTTCGGCCCCAGTTATTGGGGAAGGATCTTTGACACTCACTAATAATCTGTCTTTAGATTTTGTGTTAGTTGTTCCATCTTTAGATTATAATCTTTTGTTAATTTTCCAACTAACCACAGCCTTATCTTGTGTTGTAATTTTTTTGCCTGATTTTTGTGTATTTAAAGACATCCAAACAAAGTAGATGATTGGTTGTGGTATTAGGCGAGGGAAGATGTATTACTTGGACTTGATGTCGAAAAGTTCGGCCAAGCTACGACAAGCATTGACAGTGGATGGTTCTAAGGGGGAGAAAAAGAAATCTGATATCTGGTTATGGCATCGATGTCTAAGGCATGCTTCCTTTGATTATCTTGAAAAATTATTTCCTAGTTTGTTTGCAAAATTTGATGTTTCTAGTTTCTGCTGTGATGTTTGTGAACTAGCAAAGAACCACCGAGCTTCGTTTCCATTATATTTAACTAAAAGTCCACTTCCTTTTATAGTTTTATATTCTGATGTTTGGGGTCCATCCAAAGTCCCTACTTTAGGTGGATATGTTGGTTTCTTACTTTTATTAATGACTGTACCAGGATGACCTGGTTGTGCTTGATGAAGTTCAAAGGTGAGGTGAACTTATTGTTTCAAAAGTTTCATAAGATGGTTGAAACTTAATACAATGCACATGTTTAGATTATCCATAGTGATAATGGTAGAGAATATTAGAGTTTTGACCTTTAGCAGTATTTGGAAGCACATAGAACTATTCATTAAACCACTTGTTCTAATACACCTTAGCAGAACGGGGTTGCAGAGCAAAAAAATTGACACTTGCTGGAGGTTGTTCGTACTTCATTGATAAAAGCTCATATGCCGTTATCGTATTGGGGAGAAACACTTACCTCTACAACATATCTAATCAATTGAGTACCTTCCAGCTCTATTGACTTTCAGACACCATTGCAGGCTTTCACTGACGTAGTCGTTACCCTAACCGTCCCAAATCTACCTCCTCAAGTCTTTTGTTGTGTAACATTTGTACACCTCCATAAGTATCAACGCAACAGGCTAACTCCTTGAGCATTACGATATGTTTTTTTTCAGATATGCTACTCATCAAAGGGGTATCGCTGTTATCACCCTCCAACTCGATGAATGTTTAGCACAATAGATGTTATCTTCTATGAAGACTCAATATATTTTTCCTCTCCGTCTGAACTTCAGGGGGAGTACCCGAAAGAAATTCAGACTCTATATTATAAATATCACACTTTTGAGGATGGCGATTCTAGTGGTGATGACTCATAAGTTGGACCAGCCAATCAGGAATCGGGCGAATTAGATTCAAGTGGTATAAGTTTGGATCAAAGTAGTGATGAACACCCAGAAGTGGAAAGTATGGCACCAACCCCACCGTCGTCCAAGTTTGAGTCCCTCGCAACTCATTTATCAAACCAATCGCCTATTGAGGATGTTGCTGATTTAGTGCCTGAGCCACTCAGAAAATAATTACCACAGCGTCACACTAGAGGTATTCTTAAACCCACATATGAACCCGAACTTTCTAGTAAAGTTAAGTATCCCATGAGTCATTATGTGTTGAACCATTGTTTGTCAGAATCAAATTTGTCATTTATAAATCAATTATCTACTATATCTATTCCTAACAGTGTGCAGGAAGCCTTAGCTGACCCTAGGTGGAAAGTAGCTAAGAACGAAGAGATGAAATCCTTGCAGAAAAATGAAACTTAGGAACACATTGATCCTCTACCAGGAAAGAAACCAGTTGGATGTCGATGGATTTGCACTGTGAAGTATAAAGCCGATGGAACAGTTGAATGCTTTAAAGCAAGATTGGTGGCAAAAGGTTTACCCAAACCTATGGAATCGATTACATAGAGACGTTCGCATTTGTAGCCAAAATCAACACAGTTCGAGTCTTGTTGTCTTTAGCTACGAACTTGGATTGGCCATTGCAACAATTCGATGTGAAGAATGCCTTTCTGCATTATGAATTATCTGAAGAAGTCTATATGGATCTCCCATCAGGATACATAATACCGATGTGTCTCTCGCAATCGTACGATATCGTCTAGGATAGAGCTCTATGCAAAGAGGATGTCGAACACACAAGGAGAAAAGATTTGAAGTTTAGTTTTCAACTTTATTCTATGGTTTACAAGTAACTCAATGGGGAAGTTTGTTGGTTGTCACGATTTAACAAACTTAAACTATAAAATAATCAACTAAAACAAATTAAACTAAATTAAATGAATGATCAGAGAGGAAAAGTCTTAGGGCTTTGACTTCACCACAATCGTTATACTACAGTCAATTGAATCAACTCTAGGATTTTAACCAATTCTATTTTCAAATAAACTGACCTCAATAACATTCGTTCAATTCGGAGTTTAAAGAAAGATGTTTTACAAATTTAGCTAACTATAACCTATCTGTGGTTAGCGTGGACTATTCAGCTACCTACTCTACCTACTCTAACTACTGTGTGAATGAACCACCTTTCCTAAGCATAGATGATGAAAACATTTGTTTGTAAAATTCATTCGAACACCATTATATGACCTCTATCCTTGTGTCTGGCCCTGCCACCGCCAGATATCGTACAACAAGGTAGGTTGAGAATAGAACATAAATTATTATATCTAAGACAAGGTAATAACAATTTATATTCTACTGAAGCATAAAAAACCACTTGAGTTGTCTCAAGTGCTCATAGTCATATAATTAAGAAAACATAATGTATTGAAAAAAACCCAGAGTCAAAACAATCAAACCATAATATAACGTTGGTTACATCAGTGCCCTAAGAAAGGGATTAGCTACTCATGACATGGTTCAATAGCATTTATGTTGAGTTCATCTCCATTGTCACGGATGGCACCTTTCTTCTCAGGATCTGCACTTTCAAGGTTGTGGAAACCCTAAAAGCCACCACACCTTTAGCATTCTGAATAATACGTAAAAGAGATTGGAATTTCAAGCCTCTTCTATCAAGGCTTACGCCTTCTTTTATAGAAGAAAATATGTATTTGGTGGGCTTTTAGATTTTCTGGCCCAACTGGGATGAGATACGGCTAAAAAGATAGCAATCCCACAGCTTTTAATCTGACATGTCATGCAATGCTCAAGCTTTAGGGATCATGCTTGAGCAATAGGAACCAATACTCGAGCAATTCTAGGTGGATGCTCAAGCTTCAGTGAATGGTGCTCGATCATCACATTAACACTTAGCCAATTTTCTTCAACTATTTTCCGAAGCATCTTTTCCTTTTAGCATTGTTCGATCCAAGCTTCTTGGACTCGATCACTAGGTACCATGCTCGAGCATCTGGGGCTCATTGCTCGAGCATCAAGAGATGATGCTCGATCCTCTGTTGATAGTGCTCGATCATGGAAGTGATGCACGAAACGTCGGAGCATAGCCTTCAATTCAAAATCAACTCATTAATTTTTGACGCATCATGCTTGAACTTTAGGGTCAAGGCTCGAGCACCTTTGGTTAAGGCTCGAGCACCCTTGCAGTAAGGCTCGAGCATCAAGGTACTGATGCTCGAGCATTTGGCCTTGTTGACTTTTTTTCTTTTCTTTGTTATAATGCTTGAACCTCAACACTTAGGCTCAAGCTCTAAGGCTTCAATTGCTTCAAACTTCACCAATTCAACTCTCGACTTGCTCTGAATGACCAGCAACGACTTGGTAAGCTTCGATATTAGCATAAAGTCCCGGTTTTAATCATTTATCTGGGAAAGTACCTGAAACACACATTAAGCATAAATTAGTCTAATACTGGATAGAAGTATCACTTTTAGGCCCTAACATATACCTACTTAGGGGCTCAAATATGCATATTTTCAACATTCATCACACCCCCAAACTTACATATTGCTAGTCCTTTAGCAATATAGAACTAAAAAACCGCTTTCGTAGGAATCATGGTTACATTTAGCTTATGCAACAAGCCTTTAAACCCCAAGGTTACTCCTAGTGGATGAGTTATTATCTCGTGAGGGTTTCCAGTGAAGATACCCATAAACTTCTCACATCAGTGCCTTTCATGCACAGTAAGCTTATTCAAGTTAGTTTTCAAATCATTCATCCTGCAATTTATTCATCAGTCAAATACAGTAAGTATACCAATCATGTAATCGGAAGAACTTTCAACTTCTAATCTCAGTTAAGCAACCATAGTCCCCAACATATCAGTTCAATCATTTATTCAACAATTTTAATCTTTAAAGATGCTTTTTGAAAGTAATCTTCCAATTCATCGTGTGGCTTACTGTCCATACTTGCATTTATTTCTTGTCATTCCTCAATTCACAAGCAGACTCTTCAAATTCTTACTCCCAAGGCATTTTTATTGTATTTTTTTTCTTTTTGGTATGCATTTATTTTCAAAAAGGATACTTGTGCAACGTCCAGGTTTATTAAGCTTTCGAAATTACCCTTGTAGCGAACTTTCAGCCAATGACTCCCAGACCAGATGATCTTAGGGCATTAAGTGTTAAAACACCCCTAAGGACTTAATTGTTAACCTAAACCCCTTATGTGACAACCTTTCAGCCAATGACTCCTAGACCAGACGATCTTAGGGCATTAGGTGTCAGAACACACCCCTAAGGACTTAATCACTCAAACAATCTAAGTACAAACCTGAACTTGATCCTTTTCTACCTTTCTTTCCTTTTCTTTCTTTTTTCTTTATTCACATTGGTGAACATTTTTTTCTTTTTGTTGCATACATACCAATTTTTCTTTATTTTTTTTTTTTCTATTTTATGCCTCAGTCATCAAAACTATCAAATCTACCTGATCATTTTAGTCTAACTCAAAACGAAACAAGACTTTCAATTTCTACCCCACAGACTTCATGCAAGTGTAAATATTGTGCAAAGTGTAACATCTTAGAGATCAGCATCATTAAACAATAATTATCCAAACAGAGTGAACCACAAGCTACCAACTGATTTCAAAAAATTTTAAGGACTCCTTTTCATAATAATTTAGCATACAAACCATTTCTAACCAACTTCAGACTGCAAACAGAGTATATAATCATCAATAGGCTCAAACACATGTTTATATCAGCAAAACATATCCTTATGTCAGCAAAAATTTCCAGAATTTTAAAAATTCAAAAATGATAGCCTTACCCCCAAACTTAGACTACACATTGTCTTCAATGTGTGAGAACAAACGAAAGATAGAAAGATATTACCAGAAAAGCAAACCAGCAAATATAGGACAAAATAATTCATAGGTGAGTAAAATTGAATTTCTAGCATCTCCTCCTTCGACATAGTGGTTCCTCAAAACCAGCCAAGGTTGCTTTTATTCAAATCACCCCCAAACTTGATCTGTAGTTTTGGCAAAATCAATAAACTCCAACACACATCAGAGTATTAAGCATATGGAGTAAGTATAGAGTAATATCATAATGCACGAAAATATCAACACAAGGATAATATAATCAAAAAACATGTATATATATCTAAAATCAGTAAAATATCTTGAAATAGAAAGACTTAGGGCAGCTATACATCATATAGAAAATAAATACAGCTAAAAAGAACTGCCCTAGTCAATAAAAATATAGAAAAGTCCTAAGAACTAATCCATAGGTGGTGGTGGTGGTGGAACAGAAGAAGTAGAAGGATCAGACGGAGTGCGGCGCAATAACTCCTCAAGAATGCTCTACTGTACAGCTAGGATCTGCCTCAGCACTGTCTGTCCATCCTACAGCTCCACCACCCTAGCCTGTAAATCTCTAATCTCAGCCTGAAAAGAACTCTCAGGCTAGGTTGCTGGAGCGGGTCTCCTCCTAACTCGAGGCCTAGAATCAGAAAGATATATTTCCTCATCTGTAGCCTTATCATCATCATCGTCGACCTCGTCCTTATCCACCGCTGCCATCACCACGTCAGCAGGGTCGGTAGAAAGAATAGTAGGTGGGGGTAGATAAGGTAGAAAGTGCAGCACATAGGGCACACCCCATCGATCCTCCCTGATCTCATCATCAATACCCCACTCTAGCTTCATCTCCTTGGGCATATGCCTGAAGATGTTGTTCCACTGCGTGAAATGGTATTGGGTGAAGATAGTAACATCAGCCTCATTCGGGGGTATCGGAACCCCCGCAATCTCCATCAGGCGTGTGACCAACCTAGGAAAGTGAAGATGATGAATAAGAGGGTGTCGAACGTCTCTCATCTCATCATATAACCGGTGGAGCTATACTTAAACTAACTGGGGAATAGACACCCAGTAGCCGGCGTGGAATGCATAGGTCACATCCACCATCTCAGCACATCGCACTATCATATGTCCGATAGGGCGAGCATTGGCCACTAAGGCTGTATCTAAAAACTGAAAAAGTCCAAGAAGTTAGGACTTCTGGATTATCTCTAAGGTGGATGCATGCTGCCCCTGGCCCAAAGCACGGACCATCGCCTCCCGGGTCATGCCCGGGGGAACTTGTAGGAATCTAGCCTGAAGAGCGGCTGGGCACCTATGATGGCAACCCATAGGCTGAGCAATAGTGTTATAGCTCACTGTCAGCTGTATGCCCTTAATAGTGGCTATGAAGTGGTCCTCCTCATCCTCCTCCTCATTTTTTGCATGGAATCGCAAGGAGCGATTGAAAGCTCGCACCAACCTGGGATAAAAAATCTGTGCTGGATGCCTCAAAAACCTAAAGAGCCACCGAGCCGGCATGGCCACCACTGCCCAAAAAGTATTACGGTGCCTTTGAAAATCCTTGATAACAAAATCTGTCTCATCACAGATCTTGCTATACCGCTATGAATCATCTAATGCCATAGCCGGCGTCCTAATAACTCTCTGCCTCGGCCGTCGCGGCATCTCTATAGTCCAAGAAGAATATCACAGCTAAACACCCAATTCTGTACTCTAATGCTCGAGCTTGAGGTACTGATGCTCGAGCCTTGGACTAGCTAATGCTTGAGCTTCAAGGTCCTAATGCTCGAGCTTGCTACAAGCAATTGCTCGAGCCTCAATCTTGAGGCTCAAGCTTCTGGGTTTCCAACCGAAGCAAATCCTCCTTAACTCGCCTCCAAAACCACTCCAAATCACAAAACACCACCCCAATACTCCTTTTGTATCACTAAACAATCCCACAATTTCGTATATTTGCTCAATACACCTCTAATCAATCGAACTCGTGTTCGTCGAATTCAAGTGAGATTCGGAATTTCTGCAAGTTTGTGGATGATTATAGGCATTATAAATTGTTCTAGATGATTAAATTAGTCTCCCTAAGTTGATGTAAGAATGGTGCACAAAATGAAATATATATATATAACATATACATGTATATATACATATATATATATATATATATCTATATAAATCGCAAAGAGAGAGCAAATGTATTACCTCTTGAGGATAATTGAAGCCTGAGGTGATATAGATGAAGAAAATGAAAAGATTTGAGAGAATTGGGAGCGTTTGGGGATAAAAGAAGGTAAAGGCACGAGGGTTTCATCTGTGGCTCGAGGGTTTCTTTTATTTTACCATACAAAGGCTCGAGCATCAATTGGGATGCTCGAGCATGGTCGTTAAAAACCCTAGATCTTACGATGATGAAAGGCTCGAGCTTTAGGTATGGATGCTCGAGCATTTTACTGCTGATGCTTGAGCATTAAGCTAATGATGCTTGAGCATGGAGACAAATTTTTGGATTTTTCAATTTTTTATTTTCTTTTCTATTTTAGTCAAACCTAAACTAACTTAGAGTTAAAATAAAGATTAAAATAAACCTAAAACCTAGGAAATAAAATAACAAAATCAAAAACTTAAAATAACGAAATAAAAATCAAAATAAACTAGGGTACAACATACAAATGCTAAGTTTAACGTCGATAGCTCGACGAAAGCTTGACCTCTCTAGTCCAAGTAAATAGGATCATGAAGTGCCACTGCCTCAACTGTGCCTCTCTACACACTACCCTCTATGTAGGGATTAAGTCTCTGTCCATTAACCTTGGATAGTTGTCCAGTCTTGCAATCTTGTATTTCTATTGCACCATAAGGTGTAACAGAAATAACTATGTATGGACCTTCCCAACGTGACTTTAACTTTCCAGGAAAAAGTTTTAGTCGTGTATTAAACATCCAAACCTTCGTCCCAGGCTCAAAAGTCTTACACAAGATATGCTTGTCATGGAATGCCTTAGTCTTTGCTTTGTAAACCTTAGCACTCCCATAAACATCATTACGTAATTCTTTAAGCTTAGTTAATTGAAGCTTCCTGTTAGAACCAGCATATGTTATATCAAAGTTGAGCTTTTTAATAACCCAGAAAGCTCTGTGTTCTAACTCTGCAAGAAGATGGCACCCTTTACCATAGACAAGACGGTAAGGTGCCATACCAATTGGAGTCTTATATGCAGTCCGGTAAGCCCACAAAGTATCGTTCAGTCTATAAGACCAATCTTTACAATCTGGCTTAACCGTTTTCTCAAGAATTCTCTTAATTTCATGATTAGATATTTTTACTTGGCCACTTGTTTAGGGATGATAGGCAGAAACAACTTTATGGGTGACGAAGTATCTTTGCATTAAGGAACGGAAATACCTATTATAGAAATGAGCACCTCCATCACTGATGATAGCTCATGGCATACCAAACTGACTAAAAATGTTCGTTTGAATGAACTTAACCACAACTACGTGATTGGCGGTTTTGGTAGCTACTGCTTCAACCCATTTAGACACATAGTTAACATCCATAAGAATATACTCATTTTTATTAGACAGAACAAAGGACCAATGAAATCAATACCCTAAACATCAAAAACCTCAATAATTAAAATTGAAGTTAAGGGCATCATATTTCTTCTAGAAATTAATCCTAGCTGCTGACATCTAAGGCATGATCTGCAGAATAAATATGCATCCTGAGAGAGTGAAGGCCAAAAGAAACGGCACTGAAGAATTTTAGCTGCCATTTTCTTTACACTGAAATGACTTCCACATGCCAAACTGTGATAGAAGGTCAGAATACTATGAAGCTCACTTTTAGGAACACATCTATGAATTATTTGATCAGCACAGTATTTGAATAACTAAGGGTCTTCCCAATAATACATCCTAATTTGGGAGAAGAATCGATCCTTTTCTTGCTTTAACCAAGATAAAGGAATTTTGCATTTGCGAGGTAATTCATAATATCAGCAAACCAAGGTAAATCTTTATGAGAAACCTCAAATAGTTGTTCATCCAAGAAGGAATCACAAACTGGAAGTGAAGTTGAGGTATCCTCAATTAGAATTCTAGAAAGGTGGTCAGCTACAACATTCTTTGACCCTTTTTTTATCCCGAATTTCGTAATCAAACTCTTGAAGCAAGAGGATCCATCGAATCAAATGGGGTTTGGTTTCCTTTTTTGAAAGAAGATGTTTCAAAGCAGAATGATCAGAATAGACTACAACTTTGGAACCTAATATTTATGATCTGAATTTATCCAAAGCAAAGACAACTGCAAGCAACTCTTTTTCAGTAGTGGTATAATTCAACTATGCATCTGAAAGAGTTTTGCTAGCATAGTAGATAACTTGAGGAAGCTTATCTACTCATTGTCCCAAGACAGCACCCATAGCATAATCAGCTGCGTCACATATAATCTCAAATGGAAGAGCCCAATTAGGAGGATTCATGATATGAGCTAACGAAAGAAGAAAGCGAAGCTTTTGGAAAGCTTCAAGGCATGATTCATTAAAGACAAAAGGAGCATCTTTCACAAGTAGATTACACAAAGGATGGGAAATTTTGCTGAAATCTTTAATGAAGCATTGATAGAACCCGGCGTGCCCAAGAAATGATCGCACTCCCCTCATGGAGGTAAGGGGAGGTAATTTGGAGATCAAATCTACTTTAGCTCTATTAACTTTAATACCTCTCTTTGAAATGATATATCCTAAAACAATACCCTCTTGAACCATAAAATGGCTCTTCTCCCAACTAAAAATAAGATTCGTTTCCTTACAACGGTGAAGCACTAGGGAAAGATTTTGAAGACAGTTTTCGAATGTAGACCCGAAAATAGAGTAGTCATCCATAAAGACCTCGAGAAACTTTTCAACAATGTTCGAAAAGATAGACATCATACACCTCTGGAATGTTGCCAGAGCATTACATAATCCAAAAGGCATCTGCCTATATGCAAATGTACCAAATAGACAAGTGAAGGTAGTTTTCTCTTGATCCTTAGGATCAATGGCTACCTGATAATAGCTGAAATAACTGTCTAAAAAGCAATTATAGCTCTGGCCAGCCAATCGCTCTAGAATCTGATCAATGAATGGAAGTAGAAAATGATCTTTTCTTGTAGCAGAGTTAAGTTTCCGGTAATCAATACACACACGCCATCCAGTGGTGGTGCACTGTGGAACTAATTCACCCTCAGAATTCTCAACTATTATAATACCTGTCTTTTTAGGTACTACTTAAGTAGGACTCACCCACATACTATCTGAGATGGGGTAGATTATTCCCGCATCTAGCAACTTCACAACTTCCTTCAAAACTACCTCCTTCATATTAGGATTCAATCTTCGTTAGAGTTCCTGAGATGTTCGAGAATCCTCCTCTAAATGAATCTGATGCATGCAAATTGTGGAACTAATTCCTTTCAAATTAGCCACACTCCACCCAATAGCCTCTTTATTTTGCTCAAGAATTTTTAAGAGACTACTTTCTTGGGAACTTGTAAGATTGGAAGCAATGATCACCGGGTGGGTGTCATTTAGACCTAAGAAAGCATACTTGAGCTTTTCCGGTAGTCGCTTAAGCTCAAGTTTAGGTGAAAACTCTAAATAACGAATAGGTGAAGTACTAGAAAGTGGTAGAAGTGGCTCTAACCTAGATTTCCATGGAGGAAAATCTGTGATAGGAGTGGAATCTAGCAAAGAATTCACTTCAGCTATTGAAGCATCAATATCAAAATCTTCATAATTGAAGTGATTCAGACACGCTTCTAAAGGATCCTTAGATAAAATAGTTGGGAGTCATTCCTCAACCAGCTCATCAATAACATCAAGGAAGAAGCATACACTATCATCGTGGGGATGGTGAATAGCATTAAAGATGTTTAGCTTAACTTTCATGTTTCCAAAAGATAAATCCATGGCTCCAGTCTTACAGTTAATACAAGCATTTGCTGTGGCTAGAAAAGGTCGCAGAAGAATGACTCGAATATACTTTTTGGAATCGTGGACCGGTTCTGTATCAAGAACTAGAAAATCAACCGGAAAATAGAACTTGTCCACTTTTATGAGTACATCTTCAACAATACCTCGTGGTTGTTTGACTGAATGGTCAGCAAGTTGTAGAACAACTGCTATAGGTTTTAATTATCCCAAACTAACTTCTCTTACACCGAGTAAGGAATAAGATTAACACTTGCTCTAAGGTCAAGAAATACTCGCTCTATCACATTGTTTCCAATGGTGTAAGAAATTATTGGAGCTCCAGGATCTTTAAACTTTAGAGGAGTGTTATACTTAAGAATAACACTAACATGCTTGGTAAGACAAACTTTCTTAGGAACTTGGCTTCTGGATTTTCTCTTTAGAGTGCACAAGTCCTTTAGAAATTTAGAATAGGTAAGAATATGCTTTATAGCATCAAGCAGAGGAAGATTAATTTTGACCTGTTTAAAGACCTCCATCATATCTTGAATTTTCTCCCCTTGTTTACCAAAGTGGGAGGGTTCCTTAAGACATTCAAGATAAGACGCTTTTAGCTCATAAGCTGTCTTAGGGTTAGGAACAGATGAAGAAGTGACTCAATCTTCAACTCCTTTTGTGGAGGATTGTAGAATAGCACTTGAGAAAACATCCTTAGGATGTGGATTTTGGATGATAGGAATAATGGGAATCATAAGCCTTTCTTTTTCCTCTTGTCCTTTCTCAACTTGGTTATCAACCACTCTACCACTCCTCAATGTAGTAATAGCCTGAACTTACTCATGATGATTACTTGAGGAATTGTTTCCATCAATCATGTAAGTCTGCCCTTTTAGGTTGACTATTGGCTGACTAGGCAGCTTTCCATCCTCTCTTCGAGATAGAGTACTCGTTATTTGCCCAACTTGTGCCTCTATCTTTGCTACGGCTTGAGAATGAGAATTAAGAAGTTGGGTGTTGGCTTTAATTTCACCAAGAGCATTAAGTACTTGTTCCTCAAAAGCAGAACTTCTAGGAGAAGGTGGAAGATTAGGAGCTTGAGTAGATTGATTCATAAACTGAGGTGGACGGAAAATACCAGATTGGTTGAAAAAATTATTTTGTGGCATAGGATTGGATGAATTTTGATACTGCCCTTGAGATTAGGAAACAGAATTCCCTTGATTTGGATTACGCCATGACAGATTGGGATGATCTCTCCAGCCAGGATTATATGTAGAAGAATAAGGATTATAAGCTAGCCTAGAGAATGTAGCATTCACTTGCTCCTGTGGGATCTCAGATGATTATCCCAGCATAGGGCAAGCATCAACAAAATGGTTAGAATTAACATAGATGGAACAAACTTCCTTTGGTAAGGCAGTTTACAGATTAGCAACAAGAGCAAAACCAAATGATAGGATTTGATCGAACCTACGGTTCAAGGCTTCTATTTGAGCAGCTAACTCACTAGATTTATCTACCTCATAAATTTTTTCAACCTTATGCATTCCAGGTGAAGACCTAAACCTAGAGAAAGAAGCATGTTGCACTGAGTTTTCACTTAGGGCCTCAAACAGTTCCCAAGCATCAGTCGGACTCTTATGCAGAAAAGTTCCATTGTTGGAAGCATCAACCATGTTTCTATACGAGTTTGTAAGACTATCATAGAAGATCTGTATTAAGTGCCATTGAGCAATATCATGGTATGGACACTTTCTTAGAAGATCATTATATCTCTCCCATGTATCATGAAGCTGTTCTCCCGGGATTTAGGAAAATGCCATGATTTCTCTTCTTATTTGTGTGGTTTTACCCACAATGTAATATTTCTTCAAGAACTCTTGTTGCAACATGTCCCATGAAGATACGGAATTTGTTGGAAGGACTGCGACCAAGTTCTTGCTTGATCTTTGAAAGAGAACTGGAAAAGACGCATTCTGAATGAATCGTTGGATAGAGTGGTCAACTTGGTAGTTGAACACAATTCCAAAAACACATCCAAGTGCTTATAAGGATCCTCTGTTGCATACCCATAGAAGGTAGGAAACATTTGGATCATAGCAGGCTTGATCTCAAAATGGGTTGCATTAGCATCCGGAAAAACAAAGCACAAAGGGGAAGTATATATGGTGGGAATGAAATAATCCCTTAATTATGGTTGTTGAGGAGTAACAGGTGGAGCCCGTTCTCCATTACCATTACCATTATTACCCTGTGCATTATGTTGCTCAGCCATGTTATCAAACGAATTATCAATATTATTCAAATATTTTTTAAGCTTTCTTAATTGACTTAAAGTTCTCTCTATTTTAGGATCATGCACTAAAGGTTTTGACCTAGTTTGGCGAGTTAAGATGCACTGGTTCCACTAATCCTAACAGTAACAAAAACAAAATATTCCAAGTAATAAAAAAATAATAAGAACTCACAAAAGGTTTAATAAACCGAAGCTTTTCCCCCTTAAGTGTCTTTGTCCTCACCGCTAATTTGTACCTAAAAAAGAAAAAGAATTAAGATGAGATATCAGAAAGTCCGAAGACTAGTAAACCAAAATAACTAATTAAAAACTAAAACAAAAACAATCTCCCCAGTAATGGCGCCAAAAATTGATGTGTCTCTTGCAATCGTACGATATCGTGTAGGATATAGCTCTATGCAAAGAGGATGTCAAACCCACAGGGAGAAGAGATTTGTAGTTTAGTTTTCAACTTTGTTCTGTGGTTTACAAGTAACTCAATGGGGAAATTTGTTGGTTGTCACGATTTAACAAACTTAAACTATAAAATAATCAACTAAAACAAATTAAACTAAATTAAATGAATGATTAGAGAGGAAAAGTCTTAGGGCTTTGACTTCACCACAACCATTATACTACGGTCAATTGAATCAACTCTGGGATTTTAACCAATTCTATTTGCAAATGAACTGAACTCAATAACATTCATTCAGTTCCGAGTTTAAAGAAAGACGTTTTACAAATTTAGCTAACTATAACATATCTGCAGTTAGCGTGGACTATTCACCTACCTACTCTACCTACTCTAATTACTGTGTGAATGAACCACCTTTCCTAAGCATAGATTATGTAAACATTTGTTTGTAAAATTCATTGGAACACCATTATATGACCTCTATCCTTGTGCCTGGCAGGGCTCTGCTAGATACCGTATGACAAGATAGGTTAAGAATAGAACATAAATTATTATATCTAAGACAATGTAATAACAATTTATATTCTACGGAAGCATGAAAAACCACTTGAGTTGTCTCAAGTGCTCATAGTCATATAATCAATAAAACATAATATATTGAAATAAACCCAGAGTCAAAACAATCAAACCATAATATAGCGTTGGGTTACATCAGTACCCTAGGAAAGGGATTAGCTACTCATGACAAGGTTGGATAGCATCTGTGTTGAGTTCATCTCCATCGTCACGGACGACACCTCTCTTCTCAAGATCTGCACTTTCAAGATTGTAGAAACCCTAAAAGCCACCACACCTTCAGCCTTCTGAATAATATGTAAAAGAGATTGGAATTTTGGACCTCTTCTATCAAGGCTTACGCCTTCTTTTATAGAAGAAAATACTTATTTAGTGGGCTTTTAGGTCTTCTGGCCTAACTGGGATGAGATACAGCTAAAAAGATAGCAATCCCGCAGCTTTTAATCTGACATGTCATGCAATGCTCGAGCTTCAGGAACGGATGCTCGAGCTTTTGGGATCATGCTCTAGCAACAAGAACCAATGCTCGAGCAATACTAGGCGGATGCTCAAGCTTTAGTGAATGGTGCTCGATCATCACATTAACATTTAGCCAATTTTCTTCAAATATTTTCCGAAGCGTCTTTTCCTTTTAGCATTACTCAATCCAAACTTCTTGGGCTTGATCACTAGGTACCATACTCGAGCATCTGGGGCTCATTGCTCGAGCATCAAGAGATGATGCTCGATCCTCTGTTGATAGTGCTCGATCATGGAAGTGATGCATGAGACCTAGGAGTATAGCCTTCAATTCAAAATCAACTCATTAATTTCTGATGCATCATGCTTGAGCTTCAGGGTCAAGGCTTACGCACCTTTGGGTAAGGCTCGAGCACCCTTGCAGTAAGGCTCGAGCATTTGGCCTTGTTGACTTTCCTTCTTTTCTTTGTTGTAATGCTCGAACCTTAACACTTGGGCTCAAGCTCTAAGGCTTCAGTTGCTTCAAACTTAACCAATTTAACTCTCGTCTTGCTTTGAATGACCGGCAATGACTTGGTAAGCTTTAATATCAGCATAAAGTCCAGGTTTTAATCATTTATCTGGGAAAGTACCTGAAACACACATTAAGCATAAATTAGTCTAATACTGGATAGAAGTATCACTTTTAGGCCCTAACATATATATACTTAGGGGCTCGAATATGCATATATTCGGTGCTCATCAGATACCCGAAAAGTATAGTTGGAAGGTGTGCAGGTTAAAAAAATCATTATATGGTTGAAACAACCTCCGAGAGCATGGTTTGGAAGATTCAGAAAGTCTATGATAGCCTTTGGCTACCGTTAGAGCAATTCTGACCATACGTTATTCCTAAAGAAATAATAGGGTAAGATCACTACACTCATTGTATATGTAGATGACATGGTGGTTAAAGGGAATAATCTTGAAGAAATAAAGGCTCTCAATGTAATAACCTGTTCATTTTTCTTCCTTTTATTTTTCTCAGATTTTCACGGATATTTTTTTTTCCGTTGACCTTTTCTTTTCTGAGTTCGGTTTCTCATCACTTAGTGTTGTCTCGAATAGTTTTCGAGACTCTTTTCCATGGATTGACAACTTCCCTTGAGGACCACGTCAATTCCACATTTTTATTTTTTTCGACACTATTCCCTATTTCGTCTTTTTCCCATTTATCGTTTTTCTTTGCATAACCCCACTTCTTGTGCTCGGATTTAATTTTGGCTTTGCATGCATTCATGATATTTGAATTCCATGACATTGGTATTTTTACTTTTGTAGAAAAGCATGCTAGTTGCTTACTTCTTTCATAAAGGGCATGGATGCATACCTTATTGTAATTATTCTTAACTTTTGGGGTTTTAGTGTGATTATGCAAAGTAATTATTTTTCTTCTTAGGGACCATTTTGTAATTTAGTTTGAAAGATATTTTCAAAAAGGACCTTTTTGTAATTTTTGGAAAATATGACAAGTGTCACATTCTCATAGAGCCACTTGTTGGCATTTGGGAGGAGTGACTTGGATGCATCATCTTGTGACATTTGGAGGGTGGAGATACACCCACTTGTTGGCCTAGGATTGGTGCACTTGTGGGCTTAGATGGTTGACAAGTGTAGGCTTAGGATTAAGCCTAAGAAGGAGCATTGGATTTGTGACAAGTGTATGATCATGATTTAGTCTTGCATTAGTGTGTGTGTGAGAGGTAGTGTAAGATCACATAGTGAGTGGAGGATTTCTATTTCCTCCACTCACACTTAATCTCATTTGTAACATTGTCTTCTTCTCCACAAACCCTAGCCACCATTAGAGAAGCTTGATGCTTAGGCTTTGACCTTGATTTTTAAAGGCCTTCCATTCACCTTAGACTATAAACCTTGGGAGACAAAAGTTTCTTCTTGCTCTCCTCTTCAAAACCCTTATTTTGTTTTCCATTTTTGAGCTTGGTTGCTTGGGATTATAGAGATTCAATTCTCTATTGAGGTAGGGGGTTTTATAATTTATTTTCCAAGTGTTTTACTTGCTTTTGTATGTAATAGAAGTTGTATGCATGTCTTTTATTAATTTGAGAAATTAATTATGTATCTTAGCTTGCATATAACTTATTTTAAACTTGATATATGGCATGGCCATGACTTGATCTTTGTGATATATTAAATTGGAATGATTTGAATGAGTTTTTAAATTTAGAGATTAAATAAATTTAAATTGATTTAAATTCTAGTTAATGGTGTTTTGCTTGTATTCCATTTTAGACTTGATATATGTAATGACCATGATATGTTGCTTAACATATATTAAAATGAGGACATTTGGAATAAGATTGAAATTTAGAGAATTTAATTATTTGGTTAAATTAAATTCTATCTAATGGCTCTATGGATTTATTTGTGTTTTAGAAGTGGTTTCTATATTCAAATCATGGACTTGGACTTAATGTGTATACACTTGGTTATGTTTTGAGCATTTAATAACATTATTGTGATATTCATATTCATGAGAACATGTTTTCTTTATGGAATATATTATTGTCTTGTATAATGAATTGCACACTTTGTAATTGACATTATGTGTGCCATTTTAGAATTTAAACTCTAAGGCATGGATTGTGTGGTTTCAACCTACTTGTGCGTGGAAGGTGGTTTTCTTGCATTGTATAAATTATGTATAAGTTGTGAACTTATTTGGTTATTTTAGAGTCTTGGGACATTGTTGTTACAAGTAACATGGCTAAAGTTTAGCTTTAGTGCGGTAGGTATGAGTTCTCCCTAATTAAGATAGTGCGCACTAGGGTTGTCTTCCCAGCGGGTTAATGCCTGGAATAACCATTTTGTTCTTGGTTTAGTCCGAGACATGATGTCCAAGTCTTCCACTACTTGATTTCGCATTCAATTCCAAGTTGACAATCATGTTTAATTGTGACTTGTGGTTTTGGCTATTGGCGATTTTGATGTTGTTAAGTATATCCATACTAAATTGCTATATTTAGTTGATTTTGCACTTTTAGATTTCAAGTTGATAACTTTGAGAATCTATAACTTGTTGCTTCGTATAGCATGCTTCTATGTTGGTTAAATTACGTAAATATTGTGATTCATGTTTTGTTGTTCAAATGTAGCTTAGGAATAATCATATAGATTCATTTGGAACATAGACGTTAAGTTGCATGACCTATTTTAGTTGTTTTCACTCTTTAGATTTCAAGTTGATAACATTGAGAATCTACATATTGTTGCTTGTATAGCATGCCCTTATGTTGTTTGGGATTGTATGCATAATGTGACTTGTGCTATAAATGTTCTAAGGAAGGATGCTCCCTGAGTCTAACCTTTAACATACACGTTAGGTGACATGACCATTTTTCACTGTTTCATGTTAATGTAAAAATCTATAAGAAATCGAGTCGATGCATGCTCATTCTCTACGAGTAAACTTGTTTAATCACCCCGAAGTTACTGGGGGATTTGTTCAGGTACAGGATTCAAGACTTGGAGAATTGCTCTTGCCTTGGGTGGTTTGGAGAATTGAAGTTCCTTTTAAAGCATTCTTGTTCACATGCAAGTGTTAGCATGTTTAAGTCTCATTATTAATGTTGTAACACTTAGTTGGGTTCAACATACCCTTTTTGCCTTATTGTATGCAAAGTGTACTTGGATACACTATTTGGGACCTATTTGATATGTATGACATGAGGCTAAGGGCCACAAACTTTTAAGTCTAAGTGTATGTATTAAATTCCAAGTTTTACCTTTGAAATGTAATTTTTCTAACTTGGAGGTTTGATATGTCAAATTTTGTAAATGTTATGTAATGAGGCCATGGGCCATTATAACACATCTCAATATGTAAATTTCACTTGTTGGCATGCTTATATAGCTTAAAATCTTGTGTTTTGGACCAATTTCATGTTGGAGTTGAGGCATGGGTGAAGTCTCAACAATTCTTGCTCATAACAGGAGTTTCATCATCATTTCGAGGAGTTTCGGTTGACCGAAACTCCAGTTCGGTGGACCGATGCTTCAATTCAGCCTACCAAATCAAGCAACCCTTAAAAATCACTGTTTATAAAGTATTCTGTCAGTTTAGTCAACTGAAACTCACACCACTTCTATTTCGGTCGACCGAAATAGCCCTCATTTGCACAGTTCTTCAGTTTTGCTTCAGCACTGAAGTTCCAACTTCAAATGGCCATATCTCATTCGTTTCTAATCCAAATGGGGTGATTCTTGAGCCTAAACTCAAAAATTTTGAGTCAGATTTCCAATGGTACCTATGCCATTCTTAGATTCCAAACACAGTGGAAGTCATTTATGTTTTAGTGAAGTAATGTCAGTTTTCACTTCAACCGGAAAAGGGCAATTTGTGGGATTCTTGGCCAATATTCTTAAAACCTCTTAGAATGTCTTGAAATTATTAGATTAGGTTGTATTCACCTTGTTTGACTTGTTTAGTGTCAAGTTTCTCTCTTTAATTATGAATTGACCGTTTTGCCCCTGTGATCTCATGAAAGGTCACATTTGTGTCTTAGAAGTGATTCCTATTGCTTAAGACCTTATTTTATCAGTTGCTTCCAAATTTTGGATCTGTTATCGGATTAACTTTCGGTTCATTACTAACGCACCGGGTTGAAAAACTTGGGCCATCACACTCAAGAAGTACTTATCTAGAGAATTTGAAATGAAAGATCTAGGTCCTTTGAGATATTTTCTTGGGATCGAAGTATCACAATCTAATAAATGAATCTTTCTGTCTCAAAAAAATATGCCTTAGATTTGTTACAAGAGATTGGCATGACAGCATGTCAATCAGCTGAGACACCAGTGGAAGAAGGACTAAAGTTATGTGTTGAGTCCAATAAAGTACCTACTAATAAAGGAAGATACCAAAGACTTGTCGGGAGATTGATGTACTTAACATACACGAGACCGGATCTAGCTTATGCATTGAGTATTATTAGCCAGTTTATGCATGATTCTGGAAAACAACATATGAATGCAGTTATGTGCATTTTGAGGTATCTGAAATCTGCTCCTAAAAAAGGAATTTTGTTCACTAAAAATCATGGTTTCAAAACATAGATGCATATACTGATGCTGACTAGGCTAGAGCTATAGATGATAGGCCATCTACTTCTGGTTACTTTACTTTTGTAGGAGATAATCTTATTACATAGAGAAGCAAGAAACATAATGTTGTTGCTCACTCGAGTGCAGAAGCTGAATTCAGAGGTATAGCGCTTAGACTTTGTGTAGCATTGTGGTTAAGACTTCTCTTGCGGGATTTGGGTTATCTACCTGGGTAACCTATTCGACTATATTGTGACAATAAAGTAGCATGTGATATTGCCTATAATCCAGTTCAACATAGTCGAATGAAGCATGCCAAAATAGACAGATTCTTCATTAAGGAGAAGTTAGATGGAAAAATTGTGGAGTTGCTTAAAATTCGATTTGAGGATCAACTAGTCGACATTCTCACCAAAGTAGTTTCAAATCGAGTGTTTTCACAATTTTTAGGCAAGTTGGGCATGTGTGACATCTATGTACCAACTTAGGGGGAGTGTTGAGATTTTATCCGGGATTATACAGATTATATAGCTATAGGATTGAATTATTTACTCCTTGATTTAGGGCTAATTGGTAGGTAATTAGTTTCCCGATTATTGTATAATTAGTTACCTATTTTAGCTAGGTCTTATTCTATAAATTGAATGTAACACCATCAGTGAATATATTGAATATAATTTTAATTTTCATATTCGTTCTCTGAATTGTAAGAGTTGTATTGCCATTTGAATATCCATGGCACTTTGTATTTACTGGAAAAGAGAAGTAGTGCAGGAAATTGAGAATTGTGTTGGTTGACTTTGTAGATTGTAGAGAAGTATTTCACTTAGTCTATAAGGGCAGAAGGAAAAATCTTAGGGATGGATCCATGTTGGGACCACCATTTCAAGAACCAGGTTGGTAACTAACTTTTAAATTTATTATCAAAGTTGAGGAACCAGGAATGAGAAAATAACTCATTTTGATACAAAAAGATTTTTGTCCTTGACTCTATATAATCATAGTAATTATATTGAATATTATGTTCAGGCATGATTTTGAGTAAGGAGGGAAGAGCACCCCATTCAGACATGGAGATGATCTTTTAGATGTACAATGAATGATAAATGATTTTGGAGGGATCATTATAGTCCATGATTGGTTTAATAATAATTGACTCAGTGTGATAGAGGATGTCTCTATAGAATGTATGGGATTTACTAGGATGGACTGGGCAGAAATTCCAATTTCTTGGAAAATAGGTGTTGACTAAAATGATGGGGTCTTTTAAGTGACTCTAATAGGGTTCAATGTAAAATAGGTTGGAAACAAAAGGCTTATGGACATATTCGGATAATGACTTTTTGGGTAGCTGTTGTTAGTGGTTCCTCAAGGTAGAGGAGGTGACTTGGAATGGATTTAGACGAGGTGAGACTAAGGCAGACTTGAATGTGGGAGCTGGGCCAAGAGCTTGGAACCTGTTGACTACTACAAGAGCAGAGGAAGACTGTTCTTGTTTTACTGGGAGTGGAGCTCCTGGGCATATATCAAAAGGTTGAATTTGTTGTCTCCCTTAGGGAGCCTTCTTGTTGGACTGCCTGTTGGCCATCAACTTTTTATAAGAATTCTCTGGTAAGAAAGTCTGGGATGGAATTGTTACTACCTTTGATGTATTCAATATCAAAATAAAATCTACTTAAAATAGCTTGCCATCTGGCAAAAATTTGTTTAGAAGCAATATTTAAACAACTTTTTCTAAAACATATTTAGCACTTTGACAATCAACTCTGACCAAAACTTTGATTTAAAATATCATCTTGAAATTTACTGATATATAAAAAAATAGATATAATTTCTGTTTTAATAGTACTGTAATTACTTTGCGCTTTGTTCCAAACACCGGAATGGAAACAAACCAGCTGCTCAAGAGAGTTTTAGCTGACTTATTGCTTTAGAATGCCACCATAACCAATGTCAGAGGCATCCGTTTCAATGATTTTGAATGAATTGGCTGTAGGAATACCAAGGCAAGGTAAAGAATTGACATATTGTTTAATTGATTTAACAACATCCGTATGGATAGGAGACCAAGGTGGAGGATTACTCTGAAGGTGATCAAATAAGGGTTTACACTATTTTTGAAGATTTTAATAAAAATCAGCAATGATGGAGGGATCATAAGAATCTTTGGAGTTGGGTTTTATCTAGTATTTCATTAGGAAACTTGTTTGCAAATTGGAGTGACCTATCTATTAGATGTATTTGACCTTGATAAATAAAATAACTAAGAAACTGGACCTTAGTTTGGAATAACTATATCTTAGAGGTAGATACTATGAGGCCTTTTTTCCTATGATTTCCAGAAATGATTTCAAATGTCTCCAGTGTTCATCAATTGACTTAGAAAATATGACTACATCGTTAATATAGACAATTGAGAAATGACTGAAAGGATTAAAGATATCATTTATGATATTTTGCAATTCACTTGGGGCATTTTTTGTCCAAAAGGCATGACTTTCCACTCATAATGGCCAAAGGGTGTGGTAAATGCAGTTTTATACATGTCTTTTTTTTTTTTACCTGGATTTGCCAAAATCCTGACTTCATATCAAACTTAGAGAAGACGACTGCTAGGCTTAACCTACTGATTAGGTCTTTTTTGTTAGGAATGGGATACCTAATCCATTTTAATACTTTATTTAATGGTTTATAATTAATAATTGGCCTGGGAACACCTCTTTATATTTTAGAATTTTTCTGAACGTAAAAAGCTAGGCCTGACCATGGCTCCTTGCTCTTTCGAATGATTTTTTTTTTTAGAAGATCAATGATCTCACTTTTATAGAATTCCATTATTTGAAGTCTCATTTGGATTAGCCTTGCTTTAGTAGGGATATCTGTTTCATTAAACCCCTTGACATATGGTAGTTTAACTGAATGTTTTTTTCTATGCCAAAATGCTGTAGGGATATTAGAACAAACTTTACTTTTGATTTGTTCTTCAAAATTTTTAATTTTTTACTGGAGTACGGGATCTGCTAACTGAGTTTCTATTCTTTTAAAGTTTACTTCTTCTTTTAGAAATTATAATTGTTGTATTTTACTATAGAACAAATTTATGGATTTAGAGACAAATGAATCAATGATAGATTTCAATTCTTTTCGAGAAGGTTGACTTAGAAATTTGAATTGGACTTCTTATCGAAAGCGTCGAGTGACTAAACCCTCTCTATCTGTCATGAAAGGGTATAGGAGATAAATAAATGGTACACCTAGAATAACTTTATCAGTCATTTTTTTTACTAAGACAAATGATGTTTTAAAGCAAACATTATTTTGACAAATATGTGCTTTTGAAAATTTGTATTTTATTTCCATTTTACTTTCATTTGCTGAATTTAATTGTTTAGAAGTTTTCTCATAATATTTGGTTGGCATGAGTCTTTCTTGGATGCAATTAAGATATGCACCTGTATCTATTAAGGCAATGACTTCGAGTTTGAAATCTTTGATAATAAGAGTAATTTAGCATGCCACTTCTGAAAAGATATCTTATTAATGGTATTTATGTATTAGTTAGTAGGTGATCCAGCTGGATTTTCTTCATCTTAAGAGGATGAAGATGAAATATTACTCTTAAAAGAGAATGCTTGATTTGTTTTTAAGTCACTTAGATAATTTTTTATAACCTGATTTTCTAATTTAAGATTTTTTATTTCATTTTTTATTATACTTATTCCTGTTTGAAGATCTTGAAGGGTTACTTCCCTTGGTTGGTTATTGAATCTTTCTAAAGTCTTGTATAGACTAAAGTTTGGTTTACTGAACTTGGGAGTGTCAGGTTCTTTATTGCCTAATAATATCTTAAGTTTTTTAAGACAAGGGGTGTTACTTATGATGTCAATGAGTAAATGCTCTTGTTCTTCAGATTTGGTTGTACGTTAATTGTTTTTGGATGACAACAACTATCTTTGCATCCTATAGTAATATCAAGAGAGATAAGGGTTCCATCAAATGACTAGGAAGAGGAGCTGGCTTCTATATGACTGTGATCACTATCATCTGTATCTTTTAACTTAAAGATTGGTAGATATACTCTTTATTTTCTTCAGAAATCTAAAGCTGATTAATTTTCTTTTTTACATAGCAGTCCTTTGCATAATGACCCATTTTGCTACATTTGAAACACTTGACCTTGTTTATATATTTGGTTTGTTGTTATCTTTATTGTTGTGTTTCTTTTTTTGTTTTGGGTTTCCTTTCGAATAATAATCAATTTTTGGAAACACAGATTTTCTATTTTTATAGTTTTTATGATAACTTTTATAGCCTTTGTATAAGTTTTTATGGGTGTTTGCTTTACTACGAGACGAAGCTATTGGGGAAAACTTTACTGCTCACAGAAAGTTCCCATTTCATAGTTGGCTTTCTTTTTGTCATTATTAAGTTGGTTACTGATTTTCATGTCAGTACACATTCTTAACCCCTCCTTTTGGATTAAGCTAATGATATTTCTATATGTAAGACTATCATAATCTATAACACCTGTAGTTTTACTTAGGGTTTCTCTAATTTTGCGGGCAAGAAGATTGCCAAGCCATTAATGAATTTTTCTTTCAATAATGGTTTATTACTATCATCTCTAATAATAACTTTAGATAGAAATACATCTTAGTACCATCTAAAATCACTCATAATAGGCAGGTGAGATTGGTGAGTTGATAATGTATTCTAGCGGTAATGTGGCTAGGGGTTCCTATGAAATGTTCTATTATTGTAAAGATTAGTGTGTTAACTCCAGCAGGTACTCCTTGATCGATGTTTTCATTGAATATTAGGATTCCTTCATTTTCTTTTTAGACAACATTTTTTATTTGTTCACGAGAGTCTTCAGTGAGATGTTTTTCCCACCAAGATTTTAACATTCCCGTGAAACCTGAGGTCAATAAATCGACTATATCTAGTTGACTAAGATCATGATTAGTTACATAATTATTAGCAACCATGGATATATGATTTAATTTATTTAAAATTTCTTATTCGAATAGACCATTTATGTTCCATTAATAGAGTTTACCAGAAGAAACGAAAAATTGATTTTGGATATTTCTTTCTTCATATTGAATATCAGGGGGAGTTGGTTTGGGATACCAATTCTTCGTTAAACCTGTAGGGTTAACTTTTTTATTTGAAATGCGATTGAGCTCAAAATTGGCAAAATCAATATCTTTATTAAATTCTGATTCTAAAGAATAGGGATTAGAGTCAATTATAGTGTTTGATGAGTGCTGAAAAGTGCGCTCTTAAACCCCCTAAGCTCGAGTATTCTAGGACCTTTATCTATCTTATTTTCCCATTGTAGACTAATTTCGTGTTATTTCCCTTTTTAGGTCAATAATGTTAAAACGTGATAAAAGTGGTTTCTTAAGGCCTTTTTAGAGTCAAACTAAGTCTTTGTGAGAATTTAGAGCAAAAAGAGGCTGATGCTAAAAAACTGCCAAGTTGGACAGATCTGAGAAAAGTCTGATAGATCTGAGAAAAGTGAGATCGATCAGAGTTGGATCGATCGAACCCAGATTGATCAAAAGTTGGATCGATCGAAGAAAAGTCAGATCAATCGAAAATGTGCTGGCAGTGAGCTGCCTAATTCCCGAGCATTTCGATTTCTACCTACCACATAGTTACGGCATTAGATATTTTTGGGGTTATATTTCTAACTTAATGACTAAGAAAAGGACCTTTTATTTAAAGGGAAGTGACCCATTTTGTAAGAGAGCTTTTTCATTATTTTATTTTTACATTGTAATTTTATTTTCTCTCTCTAGAAAAGTTAAAGATTAGGGTTAGAAGAAAAGAGGGAAGTGGAGGCACATCTCAAGGACCCATCTTTAGATCCATATACTCTCTCTCTCTAGAGCTTCAAAGAAGAAGAAGAAGAAGATGGAGCCATATTTGGAACTTACTCTTGAGGGCTTCATGACCACATCTACCTCCTCCATGATTGGCTAGATCTACACTTAGGGCTTGGATGAGCCCTAAGTCTTGTATAATCTAAACCCTTGTATTTCTATTTTTGGGGATTTATATATATATTGTTGTGATTAGTGCTTAGCCTTGTGATTGTTGATTTAATTCTTCCTATTAATTCTCTATTTTAATTACATGTTGTCTTATGTGTGTTTATTTGGGAATTGAACTCTACACTGGATTCTCTATGTTGGTTGCATGTCTATGTATGATTAATTAAGGATTTAGTGATAGTTAAGCATGGATTTTTATTAAATGGGTTTTTCAATTAATTTAATGGATTATTCTTATGCTTGATGGGTTATTCAACAATTTAATTCATGCTTGTAGGTAGGTTGAAAATCTTTACTTTCTTAGATATTCTATGGCTTATTATTGCAAATTTCATGATTCTCTAGATTGATGTGTGCTACAATTGTGATTAGTTTGATGGGTCATGCTTAGAATTGATGGGTTGTGCTACATTTAGTTTAAGTAGACAATTCATACTTTAATTTGATGGTCCGTGCTTAATATTGCAATTGATAGTCGCATTTTGTTCACAACAGTGTATTCCCCATTAATAGAAAGCAAGTGGTTAATTACACGAGCTTAGTGGTGATTCCAACACCCTAAGACCTCTCTTCATATCTCTTAAATCCCTATCTCTCACTAGTTTACTTTTCTTGCTTTTTAATTTCCTTGCATCTTAGTTTAATTAATCAATCTCTATCTTTTGCAATCTTTTGATATGCTAGAGTGGAAATAAAATTCCAACACGTATAATCTCTGTGGACGATCCCTACTCGCTATACTTCATTAGTTGTAGTAGTGGTTTTTATAAATGTAAATTTGACTAGAAAAGCTTCCGAAACCACATTCATATTTTTACTTTGCGAAGCGACCTCTCGCATTAAAAAGTCCATTTTCTAAACACTTGGAAAGGGGCTCGTCAAATTTTGGCGCCGTTGTCGGGGATTAACGGTTTTGTTGGAATTGGACTAGACAATAGTGTTCATTTGATTGCTTCTGATTTTATTTTATTTTCTATTGTATATTCGTTTCTCTTGTTCTTATTATTATTTATCAATTAGGTACTTGACTACAAGGAAGGCAAACATTGGATCTTAAAGTAATCTTAAGTTGCTTAAGGACCGTTGTGAGCAATTCTTGAAACTCTTGTATTTTAATTATTTCACTTCTTTGCATACTTGTGATAGCCCTTGTTGAGGCTAAATTTGTTGCTTAAATATTTGTCCAAGCATCGGCCCGTGTGGAAGCCATTATTTGTTGTATTTGGATTTTGGATTTTGAATGTGGATGGAGCCATTGTTTGATCCAAGTTTGGTGGAAAATTATGTCCCCTCACCTTATGTCCCTCCACCATATTTTGATCCGTATGAGGTTGAGTCCAATTCATTTCAAGCATCATCATCTTATTATGGACTTGACTATTCTCATTATCCTCCTTGTGACTACTACCCTTCTCCACTATTTTATAATGAACCAACTCCACCACCTTCTAGGTATTCACCCGGATTTGAAGAAAAAGTGTTAACTTTACTTGATGTGCATATTTCACAAGCTCCACTTATTAATTCTCATTCTCAAATGTTAGCTAAGTTAGAAGCTCAAGTTGAGCAAATTGCAAGTACTCTTTCTCATCAAGAGGAAGAGGAAGAGTAAATAAAAAAAAATGGTAAGAACTTCAATGTATATAGATGAGGATGATGAGAGTGAAGAGGAGGATGAAACAAATGAGCTAATGCCTAGCACTCTATCTTGTATAGAGGAGGAAGTGGCAAATGAGTTAGTGGCTAATCCAATAGAGCACAATATGATTAATGAGGACTTTCCTTGTTTTTATTATGATTTTATCTCCACCATTGCTACTTTAGAGAGTGAGAAGACGATGACCACACTTGAGGTAGGAGAGGAGGAGGAGGAACTTGTTGAAGAAGACCTTTTTTCTATTATCTCCAAAGACCCTCTTGAGACATGCCTTTTTGAAATGTATACAAATTGTGGTTTTGACCTTGAAATCTCCAAAAATGAAGTGAACTCTCTAATGGACTCCTTAGCTAACTTGGAAGGTGAGGAGATGGTGATTTTTGAGGAAGAAAAGAGGGATGAAGAGAAGGTGTTTCTTAATATTCCAAATGAGTCTTTGAAAGACAATGCCTCACCAATTATCAAAGTGAATGATCCTTTGAATGTGTTTCAAGAGCACAACAAATAGGCAAAACTAACCATGATTGATTTTATTTTCAAGACCGTGGATGAAAGGAACAATATTATCTCTTTTATTTCTTTTCAAGTCAATCTTTTGGAGGATGATTCCATTGTCATAAGTGAGGCATCAAATGAGAAAAGTGAAAAGAGGATCAATAAGGATGTTTCATATCTGGTTTTTGATTCATTCGATTAGTGAGTCGACCCAACATCTTGCTAGAGACGTTAAACACTAGTATTCGTAAAGTTTCACGACTCTATTCCTCTCTTATTTCTTTTTATTTTTTGTTTTTGTGTACATTCGTCCATCCAATTTTCAATTTTTATTCTTGTTACCATCATTGGGGCTTAGCATAGGATTTTCTGCACTTTCATCCCAAAATAAGGCATTTGGTGCCAGTTCGAACGATCACATGAGATATTCGATCGATCGAACATTATCTCTGCATATTCTCATCTCTTTGTTCTATCGTTCGAACTTTCTCTACATATTTCAAGTCTCTGTGTATCGTTCGAACTTTTCACCAGATCGATCCAAGTTTTCTCGATCGATCCAATTTCTCTTTCGATCGATCTAAGTTCTGTGCTTAGAAAAAGTTTTGGAGCTCTACATTTTTCACCTCTCTGTGTATCGATCGAGCTTGTCTACAAGTTTTCACATCTTCGATCAATCGAGTCTAGATCGATCATTCTCAGATTGATCACAGCCTGGCACCTTTGCCCCTTTGACTTTTTGATCTTTTCTTCTATCTTTATTTTATTTTATTTTTTCATTTTCTTTTACTTTTGTTATTTTTTTTATTTTATTTAGTTACTTTTCTCTTTGAAAAAAAATATATATATATTTGCATTTTTTATTTCCTTACATTTTTACTTCTTGCTTTTTTATTTACTTGATTTTTTATTCTTTTTTGTGTACATATTTGTTATGTCTAAAAAATTTAAAAATAAATAAATAAATAAATAAAATTTCAAAGTAATATTTCGTCTTAATAGAGACGTTAAACTTAGCACTCACATGGCACATTGTGTTTTTTATCTCTTACATCATACATATTCATGCTCATTCTTATTTCTTTAACTTTCTTGCATTTTGTTTCATTGTACATACTTTCACACCAAAAAAATAAAAAATAAAAAAATTTTGCATTCCTTATTTCCTTGCATTTCATTTCTTACATGTTTATTTGTTTTATTTTTGTGTGTGTGTACATACTTGTTATGTCCTAAAAAATAGTTGAAAAAAAAAAAGAGTTTTTATTTTTATTTTCATTTTTTTTGGTTCTTACATCCTTTCTTACTTTTTATTTTTCATTTCTTGCAATTTATATATTCTTTTATTGCATTTTGCCTTCTTTATTTTTCTTTTTGCATTTTGTTCATGCATTTTATTCTTTGATTTTCTTACATTTTGTATATACTTGCTTTCATTAAATGAAAAATATAAAAAATTCACCATTGTGCCCTTATGTATAGTCATGCATACTTTATGCTTTAGTTAGGGCTTGATCTCATATCTCTCTTGTATCTTGTGTTATATCGCCTCAGAATGCATGATTTGATTATTCTTATCCCATTTGATATTTGATGTGAGTTTGCTAGTGTAGTTATTCCAGTAGTTGTTGATTCCAAGTTTGGGGGAGACCATTTTCATATTGGATCATTGTCCAGCTTCATGTTTTCGCCACCACAGTATACTCTTTCCATCTTTTCCATTGTTCTCATTACACATTGAGGATAATGCGCGGTTTAATTTTGGGGGTAAGGTGTCTTGTTCCATTCTACTTAAGTTGAGTTTTAAATGCATGATTAAGATTTGAGATTGATGCTAGCTATGATTTTGATCTTTTGAGGACTATATTGCTTAAAATTTAAAATTTGCTTGACTTGAGAGTCCAATACTCCTTGTATGCCTTGTGGATGCCATTTAGGAGTAAATTTTTTGAAAGATTGATATCTTGCTTACATTTGTGGTCCACATCATCCTAATTTTGTGATTGTTTTGATATTCACTCTAGGATTCTACACTAGCGCAGGCGCACACTAGCATTCATTTGTGGGGTACATGCTTTGTTGATTATTGAATTGGTTATATCCCAATTGAGCTAGTAGTGCATTGAAGCTTTCATTTTGACAAAAGTGGATAACAATCCCTTTTCATTGAGTAGCCAGGATTCTAGCCTCATCAAGCACTGAACTTCTCGTACCGAAAGGTGGAGGACCCAAACTCTAGGTTAATAATTGAACTTTAAAAAAAAAAAAAAAAAAAAAAGGTTGCAAAAGTAATAAAAAAGTGAGGACTTCTCCCAAAAGGTGAGAAGTGGGAAATGATTAGATGGAGGTTGTTTTATTTTGTAGCTTAGTTAATTTCAGTTTGTAAGTCCTTTGGGGTGTTTCAACACCTAGTGCCCTAAAATCGTCTGGTTTGGGAGTCATTGACCTGACACTCGACCTCATGGATCGCTAGAAAGCTTAATAGATCAACACATTGCACTATGATTCCATCATTAATCCCTAGGATTAAAAAAAATAAATAAATAAATAAAAATCGAGTGAAAAAAATAAGCGCACCTAGAACAATAAAGCTTTAATAAAAGGTCCACTTTTTATCTTGATGATCGATACTAGATTTGTGTGCTAGTTTAAGGGTAAGGATGTGATCATTTCTTTAGTTAGCTTAGATGGCAACATATTTGATGCTAGTCCACTCAAAAATGATTCTATTGTTGTTTTGATTTGTATGATCATTTTCTTGATGTATGGAGGACCATACTTGCTTGCATGGTGTTGAGATTTTGGGAGATTGCTTGGAAATGTTTGAAGCATTGTATACTGGAGGTAGTTTTCTCCCAATGCTTGTTTACAATATTGGTGCCTCTTTTGAAAGAATGAGCTTAATGTTTGTGGGTATCATTTCTGGAAACCCTCACGAGACTTCACTCGTCCACTAGGGGTAACCTAGGGGTTTAAAAGGCTTGTTGCATGTGCTAAATGTAATCTTGTTCCCTACAAAAGTGGCATAATCCATTTATTGCTTTCTAGATTCATAGTTGTATAGTTATTCATTTCATTCCTTTACCTTGTAGTTCATTGCTAGGGACTAGCAATATTTAAGTTTGGGGGTGTGATGAGCGCTGAAAAGTGCGCTTTTAAACCCCTTAAGCTTGAGTATTCTAGGACCTTTATCTATCTTATTTTTCTATTTTAGACTAATTTCGTGTTATTTCCCTTTTTAGGTCAATAATGTTAAAACATGCTAAAAATGGTTTCTTAAGGCCTTTTTGGAGTCAAACTAAGTCGTTGTGAGAATTTGGAGCAAAAGGAGGCTGATTTGGAGCAAAATGAGGCTGATGTTGAAAAACTGCCAAGTTGGATAGATCTGAGAAAAGTCTGATAGATCTGAGAAAAGTGAGATCGATCAGAGTTGGATCGATCGAACCCTAATCGATCAAAAGTTAGATCGATCGAAAAAACTCTGATCGATCGAAGAAAAGTCTGATCGATCGAAAATGTGCTGGCAGTGAGCTGTCTAATTCCCGAGCGCGCTAATTTCTACCTACCACATAGTTGCGGGATTAGATATTTTTGGGGTTATGTTTCTAACTTAATGACTAAGAAAAGGACCTTCTATTTAAAGGGAAGTGACCCATTTTGTAAGAGAGCTTTTTCATCATTTTATTTTTATATTGTAATTTTATTTTCTCTCTCTAGAAAAGTTAGGGATTAGGGTTAGAAGAAAAAAGGGAAGTGGAGGCACATCTCAAGGACCCATCTTTAGATCCACATACTCTCTCTCTCTAGAGCTTCAAAGAAGAAGAAGAAGAAGATGGAGCCATATTTGGAGCTTACTCTTGAGGGCTTCATGACCACATCTACCTCCTCCATGATTGGCTAGATCTACACTTAGGGCTTGGATGAGCCCTAAGTCTTGTATAATCTAAACCCTTGTATTTCTATTTTTGGGGATTTATATATATATTGTTGTGATTAGTGCTTAACCTTGTGACTGTTGATTTAATTCTTCCTATTGATTCTCTATTTTAATTACATGTTTTCTTATTTGTGATTATCAGTGAATTGATCTCTACACTAGATTCTCTATGTTGGTTGCATGTCTATGTGTGATTCATTAAGGATTTAGTGATGGTTAAGCATGGGTTTTCATTTAATAGGTTTGTCAATTAATTTGATGGATTATTCTTATGCTTGATAGGTTGTTCTACAATTTAATTCATACTTTTAGGTAGGTAGACAATCTTTACTTGCTTTGATATTCTATGGCTTATTATTGCAAATTCCATGATTCTCTAGATTGATGTGTGCTACAATTGTGATTAGTTTGATGGGTCATGCTTATAATTGATGGGTTATGCTACACTTAGTTTAAGTAGACAATTTATACTTTAATTTGATGGTCCATGCTTAATATTGCAATTGGTAGTCGCATTTTATTCACAACAATGTATTCCCCATTAATGGAAAGCAAGTGGTGAATTACACGAGCTTAGTGGTGATTCCAACACCCTAAGACCTCTCTTCATATCTCTTAAATCCCTATCTCTCACTGGTTTACTTTTCTTGCATTTTAATTTCCTTGCATCTTAGTTTAATCAATCAATTTCTATCTTTTGCAATCTTTTGATATGCTAAAGTCGAAGTAAAATTCTAACACGAATAATCTCTGTGGACGTTCCCTACTCGCTATACTTTATTAGTTATAGTAGTGGTTTTTATAAATGTAAATTTGACTAGAAAAGCTTCCAAAACCACATTCATATTTTGACTTTGCGAAGTGACCTCTCGCATTAAAAAGTCCATTTTCTAAACACTTGGAAAGGGGCTCCTCAGTGTTTATTACAGTGACAGATTTTTCATCTTTAACTTTTTCTTTTCCTTTTTCCATGTTTCTTAGAAGTTTTTCAATCTGGACGGTTGTAGATTGGTTTGTTAGGGTTATTGGTAAGCTTTTTCGATGTGTCGGCATAGAGATTAATGGGCGCTCAATTTTTGAAGGGGGGAGACCTTTGGCGACAGCTATAGAGCTAATTGTAGTTTCTATTTTGTCCAATTGACTACCAATGGTATGTAGGTATATGTTGGTTAATAAAATTATTTTGTTCAATTAATTTTTTGAAATCGGGGCCAGTAGAATTGCTTACTTTGATGGGGGATGCTATGACCTCAATTCCAATATGATTGATGGTGATGGATTCTAAAGGGGGATGACTAGAAAAGGTCATTGTTTTATCTTGTAATTACCGGGATTTTTTCGGATAAATTTTTTCCGTTGTCTTTTCCCTTCTGAGTGCTCTGGAGTGATTTCTGAGACTCTTTTTTGTGGATTGACGACTTTCTTTGAGGACCGAGTCATTCCCACATTTTTCGTTTTTCGACACTATTCACTTTTTGTCTTTTTCCCTATTTTGTCTTTTCCTCATTTGTCACTCTGTTTGCGTAACCACATTTCTTATGTTCAGAGTTGGTTTCTGACTTCACGTATCTTCATTCTCAGTGGTTTCCATGAGATACGTATCTTTACTTTCGTGAGAAAGTACTCTAGTTGCTGCTGGTGTCCATATGGGCATGGATGCAAAGTTCTTTGGAAACTTTTTATTTTCTTAGGGTGTGTTTCATAAATATCTTTTGAAGATATTTTATTTCAGGTTATCTAAGAAAATATCTTTTGGAAGATATTTTCATTCTAGGGTAGTTTCGCAGTTTTCACTTTTTGGAGGGGCCATTGTGCAATTAATGAAAGTTATTGCTCAATGCCTTCTTTTGAGCCTGGATCCTCGTATGGAATACATTTTCACATTTCGTCGAGTCGTGGACTCTTAGAATTTCCTCCTGGACAATGTTTTCCAGTTTCAGGGTTTTTGGCCCTAGTTTGCGCTAAACTTATTTTAGGCATAACTCTCTGCTCGAGACTCAATTTTTAACGTCGTTTTTTCCGTTGTTCATATTTTCTTATTTGGAATCTTTTTTGTTCACGGAGTTTTGCTGTTTGAGCGCGTCTGCTCAAATTTCACTTTTTCAGACCCAACGGGGCCCGTTTGGGGCACTTTTTGAGTTTTTCTATAAATAGGGGGCCTTTAAGTGAAAAATCATATTTCACTCTCTCTCTCCCCTCTCTTGGCCGGATCTAATGGCAGCCATGGCTGCCACCTTCTCTCTCCTCTTTTGAGCTTCTTCCCTTCAATGAAATACCTTTGTGCCTTAGTGTTTAATGTTCCCCTCGGCGAGGCCTTCGATTCCAATCGATTGGAATCTCGTTTTGGCCATTTCTTGAGTTTGGGTTTGAAGTCAAATTATGTTTTTGATGGGGCTTCCTTGGGATTCATGTTCGTGGTGTTGTCCCCGACAAAACCTAGGAGTTTCATCGGATTCGGAGCCGATTTATTTTGGTGGGGATTTGAGATTTCATCTCAAATAGAGGAAGGGAATGTTTTAGGCTTTTGTGTGTGTTGTATTGAGTGTTTAGCATGATTATAAAACTTATATATAAGCCTTGTATCAAATCTAGAAAGTTAGTAATTTTTAATTCTTTGTATAAGATTTAAAATTCATGATGATATATAACTTAGATTTGAATTGTGGCATGGTAGAAAATCTTGTTTTAATATGTTGGTTAATGTATATTAAATTTGGATTAATTAAATAAGAATTGCAAGACCATGTGATTGTGAAAGAGGTCTGGAATGAACACCTCTGGAATTTTTTGGCCTTTGAAAATGGATTGCAGGACTGTTATTCGGCTAAAGAGGAATGCACTACTTATGTAATTAAATGATTTAAATATAAAATAATCTAATGTAAAGTAAAGTGCAGGACTTAGGCTAAACATATTGAAAGTGCATTGCAATGAAAAGAGAATTTGTACTAAAATGTTGTATTTGTGTTATGTTTTTAAACAGGCCTTTTAAGTTACAATATCATACCCTATTTATAGAATTTGGTAATGGCAATTGGCATGTCCCAAGACTTTCCACTTGCATGTAACTAATGAGCACTGAAAAGTGCGTATTTAAACCCCTTAAGCTTAGGCATTCTAATACCTTTATCTATCTTACTTTACCATTTTAGATTGATTTCGTATTATTTCCATTTTCAGGCACTTATCCCGAAAATAAGCTAACTCAGCCAAATAAGAGCTTAATTGATGCAATTCTGAGATTACACAAAGAAAGAAGTAAAGTGGAGAAAGAAAGAAGCAAAATAAAGCAAAGCAGCAAGTTCGATCGATCCAAGTCCAAGGTTCGATCGATCGAACATTGATCAATCTTAGCACTTCAAGATAGATCCAAGCCTTGACCCAAAGCACTTAAGTCCAAAATTTTGATCGATCCAACATCATTCTTCGATCGATCGAACACCTTTGTCCTTATCCAAATGATTGATCCTATCTACAGCTATACCACCCACTAATCACTTTTGTCCTTTTCCCATAAATATCTCGGATTTGTCTCTTTCTAAAAAGCTTAACCAGTTGGATCGATCCAGCCTATGTTCGATCGATCTCACTTACTTTCGATCGATCAAACTTCCTCCAGTGCGAAAAAGTTAAAATTCCATCTCATTGAAAGTTGTCCTTTATCCAATCATTAGGGAATATTGTGTGCACGACCCCAGCTCATTTTGGGTGTCATTTTGACCTACCTATATAAGGATAAGGATTGCTTTTTCAAAGGGGGCCAACATTATTTTCATATCATCTCTTGGAGAGGAAGCTTAGAGGAGGAGGAGGCTAGAGACACCATTGGAGACTCTTCATCAACAAGGAGCAGATTTCAACCATGGAGTTAGCCCTTAAGGGTTGGAGCATCCTCAGCATGAGTGGCTAGACATCCTCTTGGGGCTAGAGTTAGCCCCAAGCATGCTTTCTATATCTTAATCTTGTGTATTATTGAGGGATTAGTGTTGTAATTAATGTTTTGACACTTTGATATATATAGATCTTGTTTAAGCAATGATTTATGTGGTTTAATGCTTCCAATTGATCATTTCATTCTATCCATATGTCTATGTATGTTATAATAGATGTTCTTGTTCTTATTTCTAGATTTTGTGTTGTTGATGCATGTTTATGTGTATTGATGCCATAAATTTAGAGTCTGTCAAAACATAGTGCTTAAAGGAATGTTCTTATGATTCTCTAGATGGTTCATGCTCATATCTTGATGGATTGTGTCTCCTTCTTAGCTAAATTAGTTTAATTTCAATGGCTTAATTGTAGTTTAGTGATAGTATACTATTAGATGGGAAGACAATCCATGCTAGTTGTTTGATGCTCCATACTTTTGAATGCAAGTAGCATATGTCTCTAATTTTGTGTCATGCATGGTTGTGAGTTCAATGAAAAGGATCAATGATTTGCTAGGTATGTTGTACTTTTCACATGCTATTTAGACAATATATACTTAATTGCTAGATATGTTGTGCTTTTCACATGCTATTTAGACAATATATACTTAATTGCTAGATATATTGTGCTTTTCACATGTTGGTTAGACAATGTATGCTTAATTAGTCATCATTGCTTGTTGAATCAACCAAATACACACACACCAATATTGTAACACCCTAATTGCCCTCATTAATCACTTGTCAATAATATAGAAATGCATTACTTGGTGGTGATCTCTAAACCCCAAGACTCTTCTCTCTCTCTTACTTACTCTCCATTGCATTCAATTACTTAATCTAATTTAGTTGCTCTCTAATCTAATCAACCAACCAATCAATTGTTTGATCACTCGACCTACTAACCCTAATAGTGATTCCACAATCAACTCCGACTCCAATCCCTACTCGCCCTAGCTATATTTATAGTGAAAGGTAGTAGTGGCTTTTACAAATGTAAAACTTGGCCCTCGCTTAAATTGCACGCTTCTCCAAGCTTGTGGTCACCGCGACCTACAATATAAGGACCAACAAGTTTTTAGCACCGTTGCTGGGGATTAGGCAACATCGTAGTTGTGGAATCAATTAGGAATTAGTACTCTTTTGATCATGTCTTTACTTGTTTCATTTTTCTTTTGGTTACTTATTGTGTTTGTTCATATTTGATAAGGAGCATTGAGCAAGAAGGCAAGCAAAGGAACATCCAAGTAAAGAAGCTAAGCAAAGAAAGGAAAAATGCTAAAAACTTAAAAATTGCCAAGCTAAGCTTTAAATTTGGAGTTGAAGTGCTAAAGGACCTTTGTGAGACTTTCTTTACTCAATCCTTTAGTTAAATCGTCGGCCCGCGTGGAAGCAAGTTTTTAAATTCTTAGATAGATCATGAGCCCGCGTGGAGGCAATTTACTTTTCTTTGCATGTTGTTCAAGCATAGGAGTGTGGGTACAATGTATGTGGAGGAAGTTTGTTGATGGTTGATTTGTTTCAAAGGGGGAGTGCTTGCTTATTTTGTGGTGATTTGTGTGTCATTTGTAGTCTTGTGTAAACCTTTCCATACCATTCATGCTAGGCATTCACATGGAAAATCTAGAGGGTAATTGTGGCTACTTAGACCCACGTTTCATGCAAAACCTACCACTTAATCAACATGGCCCCGGAGTCTAAGCTCTAATTCCTCCAATGGACCTTTATGATCATTATAATCTTCATGCATACCATGCACCTACTTGTATCGTGTTGCCTAATTTTAAGGCTAATCAATATGAAATCAAGCTCAAGACCATTCAAATGTATCCATATGGCTTAGATGAAGAGGAACCATATAGGCATCTTAATGAATTTCTTGAACTATGTTCCACCGTGAGGTACATGAATGTCCCGGAGGAAGTTCTTAAACTACTCCTCTTCCCTTTCACATTGACATCGTTGATGCATGTCGATGCCTTATAAATGTTTTGAGACATTGATTAAACACTGGAACAAGTATTAAAAGAATTATAGAGGCCTTAGGAATCGCCGGAGGCGAGGAAGACGACACATAACCGAGAAACGGCTTCAGGGAGTGAGAGAGCAGGCCCCCAAAAGGAGAAAGCCAGCTCCAAGGGGTGTGGAGCTGGCTCCCAACATCTAAGAGCAAGCTCCCATGTGAATGGAGCAGGCTCTCAAGAGCCTGCTCTTGCCCGAAACGCGCAGTTTTAGTCTTTTTAGGGGCTGTTTGGGCTGTCTGGAGTATTTTTAATCTATTTAAATTGCACTGAAGGATGTAATTAACTGTGATGGACCTATGAAAATATTAGGAAGTATTATCACATTAGTGTATTAAAGAATGAGGCAACATGAAGATAAAGAAAAGTCTACTTGTCGGGTACTATTTTGTTAAATTGTTTGTTTAATGAAACTTAACGAATATTTTGCATATGATTTAATAATATTTAATCATATTTTAACAATGTTATAAGGGTAATGGAATACTGGCAATTAACTAAGCTTGGATTGAATTAAATTGATATTTAATTTGTTATAACTAGTATCAGGCTATGAACTGTTTGGATGATTTAATTTCTTACTATAATTCTAGCAATTTGTGTATGTATGATTAAATAATATTAACCATGTTTAAACGCTGAATTAAGCATAATTGACTAACTAAAACTGTACTGCTTAGTTTATATCAATTGTTGGAGTTATGGATTGTTATGAAGTTTACGATAAATAATTTCACTATAATGTGTTCGGTAACAATTCTAATTATCATTATAATGTTCTGGATTATAATTGATGAACTGCTTGTACTGTGTTGTCAATTACTAGATTGGTTGTGTGTGTATGCACCGGTATGGGATGGTGGCATACTAGGGACGGATTAGTTCAAAACACTAAGTCCTACCTATTTAGGAATAAGTTGGATTAACTATAAAAGTTAAGTCCTACTTACATGTATGTATATGCACCGGTATGGGACGGTGGCATATTAGGGATGGCTTAGTTCAAAACACTAAGACCTACCTATTCTAGGGACAGATTAGTTTAAAACACTAAGTCTTACCTATTCTAAAATAAGTTGGATTAACTACAAAAGTTAAGTCCTACTTATATTTATGTTAGGTCAATAAATATTTGAATGACATATCTTGAAAAGATTATATACATACATATATATATATATATATATATATATATCTTTATGGTGTTGTGATATGAGCTTGAGTCTCAAGATCATGGTTAGGGTTCATATATCACCTAGGATAAATAACTAGACATAGTTGCTATTCCCTGGTAGGTCTAGGTATTCGTGACCACGTTACATGCGATTTGCATATTACCTTCTATTCAGGTTGAGACTACACTATAGTCTAGTGTGCGTCCTATAGTGTGTGTGTGTGTATATATATATATATATCTATATGGACTACTTTAGTTATTATTGAGCTATCTAGGATGTATCTGCGTATCGGGTTTCTGTATAGATCGTAGTAGGATAGGACTTGCATGTGGGCCTGACCCACTCCCTTATTTTTCAGGTGTTCGTCACTTCCAGGGTTAGAGCTTGATCGTGTAGAGCAGATACAATCACTCACTCCTCCGACTACGTAGGACTGCTTTCTATGTTTAGCTTTTGATTTTTATTGCAGTTGTTTCCTTTTCAGTTTGGGATTTGGATAGGGGTCCACTAGATGGATTCCCGAGTTTTAAAAGTTCAGAATTTATCTTAATTTATAAATTTTGAGGATTTTTAAATTTAGAATTCTTTTCAGCTTATTATTTTATTCTTATTTCATATTTGTATTCTGTGCTTATTTATATATTAATTGTTTGGTATTCCTCGGATTTGTTCTCGGACTTGATCACCCGTGGCTTTAGAATCGAGGGGTATCACAGTTGGTATCAGAGCACTCCAGGTTCTAGTGTCCTTAGGAGTGTCTTTCGTTATATGACTTCCACGTTGCGTCTCTTAAAACATAGAGTCATATTAGGATTCGTTTACGGTTTGTTAGGAGGAACAAATGTCAATTATATTCCATAGTTATGGAATGGTTGACATTAGGAGGAATATAGGGTCCAAGGCGAAAGCGATACAGACCCAAAGGAGTAAAGGAGTACGTTATTGAGTTCTTTGTCAGAAGTAGAACTTGGGATCGAAGGTTTAGTTCTGGTTGGTGCTACTTTTAAAAGTATAAGCCAAGAAAGGATTTAAGAGTGTGTTTTAGGTCACTGCATAACAGGACCAACACGACTTCCGTTGTTCTCATAATGGAGACAAACGAGGAATAGGAGTCCGAAGAGGATCCTAATGGAGATGTTGTAATGTATCCGAGAAAAAGGGTACTAAATCTTGAAGATGAAAGATCGCATAAGGGTGATCTTATTCGCTAATAGTATAGTGATTCGTGAATGATACTAGTAGAGTTGGTGTATATCAACCTACATATAGTTAAACTTTCATATTACCTTAAAAAGAGGTAGATAAAAAAAAAATAAAAAAAGAACTCTTCAGGAGTTTAGGAATCGGATGGAGTTCTTATTAGGACGAAGCAATGATTTTATATCATGTTCCGGAGAGTATGGGGATTAGGTTGTGACATTCTAAGTTGCTTTATAAAGCTACGTTAGACGGTTTGCATTCCGCATATAAGGAGGACGAGGGTTAAGCCTTTGGTTATTGCTTAGGCAAATGGATTTTGTTTTTAAGCTATGTTTAAAGGATATGGTTCGAGGTTGGATAAGTACCTATGAAACTATAAAAGGAAATTGTGAACCAATCTAGGGAAGGTTGATTCCAAAAGAGACTTTTTTTCTAGAAAGAGCGATGTTTTAGGTAAAGTTATATTTTTTGTTTATTGTATGTATCTTATGTGTTTCATTTTCATTAATTATTCAGGATTGGGAAAGTGGTTTAGTTGGGGACACAAGTGTGTGATCAGCCAACTACTGTTTTGGAGGAATATCGTTAATTACGTTAGGATTATGAGCATATGGTCATAGGATTTGGTAGATATACATAGATCTAGCCAATCTATTGAATCTAGACATGCGTAATTATGGTATGTTATCAGGATGGGATAATGAAACTAGCAGTTCGAGTCAAATAATCTAGATTTGTTTGATATACTTTAATGCCACGATGATTTATCGGAGGTACTAACTTTGCTGAATATCTTCTTGAAAATTTCAAAAGTTGTTCCAAAGTCGGCAGGAGGATTTTGGTACTGATTTAAGTACTTATTGGAATGACAACGCCTGAGGATAGTGGACGGACTAACTAGTTATCAATTTATTCTTAATCAAGAATCTGATTTGTAAGGGCATGTAATTAGGAGGAGTTGCCGGGGTTGTTTATCGAGGAGGAAGCAAAGTCTTTTCGTTTGCACAAATAATATGGGAATTTTTTTTTTAAGTCACAGTTCGCAACAAATAGTTGTTGCTAGGAAATTTCTGACTAGTTGTAAGATGGAAAGAGTCCATATTCTTTTGAAGTTAGATAGACAGTCTAATAAACAATTATTTATGTTAGAGAAGTAGGATATCAAAGACATAAAGGTGAGAACGACCATCTAAATAAAGTAGAGGTGCACGATGTATGTGGAAAAGTTGTAGTTAGTTGACTTTTGATAAATAGAATTACCGATTGACTTCCTATATCGGTAAGTTTATCATGGTTCAGAATATATGGATTTAGTTGCAGAGTTCGTTTTTGATGATGCTCCAAATTAAACAATGGGTGCTGATGAAAGCTGGTGGTACCAGACTAATGGTACTTTTTATAGACAAATTGGACGGAAGATGTAAGGACTGAGGTTTATAACTCTTATTTCTTTAGTTATTCTGGTGGACACATGATGCTTCACAGAATGAAGTAAATGTTTAGAGGACAGGCAGGAGAAGGGACACAGTGACTTTGTCTCAAAGTCTGATATTTATTGGATATTCCAAATAGACCATTAGAGATCGCTATATCCTTGCAGCCATTTCTCATACTAGAGTGGGAATGACAGAGTAGTTTCCACGGATTTAGTTGAGAGATTGTTGATTATACACAATGATCAGGATTCTGGATGGGATATTGCTTGACTGATAAGATTAAATTAGCTTTATTATGTCTATTTTGGAATTGGTAAGATATCAGTTTATACGAATATCACGGATCACGAGACGACTTAGATGGATAGACGTGGTGATTCACACTTTGCATTAAGTTTCGTCTGGTGGAAGTAATAGGGAGGAAGAGGATTTTATCAACCGTTATGCTAATTAAACCTTGGGTGGTTATTGAGAAATCAGTTGAGTTTTAGCATGTGTCAAAATAACACTTACTATTACCAAAGTAATTGTAGAGGTCAACTTAGAATATTAGAGCTGACCCTAGAGGAGGTAGTACCTTACTCAGATGAGCTTAGGGTACTGAAGGAGGATTAGTCGGTTGTCTTAATGATGCTAGGAAGGTTGGAGTGACTGAGATGTAAAATTCATAAATTTTACAATGCAATCATATGGATTAAAAGAGGGGGATGGAACAAATTCGCTTGTGGACATTAATTCTAGTAGTGTTTATTTTGGAGTTTCATATCAGTTCTACATTGCACTGATAGTGGAGTTATAGAATGAGGTTATTTGTTATAGTAGATAAAAGGTGCTATGTCAAATGAATTTTTTTTGCAGGTGTTGAAGGATATGATTATGACATATATCAGATTTGATCGAGACATTATATTTGATCATGGAGGATATGCTTAGGATATATATCCTAGGTTTGCATAGGTAATTGAAAGTGTTATTTCGCTTTTAAGTTATTATCTATGCTATTGTTGGCACAAGGAGGTTAGTGTAACAACTGTTGAGGTTTTGGATATTACGTAATGCAGATCTCTCACTTGGTAGTCTGAAATGGAAATGAGGGTTATATAATAAGACCTTGACTTTATTTAAGGATACATTGGAGAGAAATCCTCTCTTTTGTAGAGGATTGTGTGCGGTTTGGAGGCGACAGCCAGATTTGGTAAATAGTTGAACTCGTACATTACAGTTTTCTAACAAGAAACGGTTGTTTGGGATGTCTTCCATATAGGAAGCAAGGTGTGTATGGGGGAAGGTCAGTTTTTACGTATTAGATTGACTTTTCACTGATTGTGTGTATTAGTTAAGGCAGTAGCCTACAACTTAGCGTTACCAATTAGTTAGTGCTGGATGCATAGGAATTTTATGCGTATATTCTATGGAACTTGGAGGACTAGGAATCGTTACCCTTAACTAAATATTGGGTAAGATTGGATCATTGTTAGATACAACCTAGGAGTTGTACATTTATGGTGTTTCTTAAATATAGGAACCATGTATATTGTTGGATGCGTTGGAACTTGGTGGAGCCCATATAAAGAGGTTGTGCCACACGAAAACGGAAATGAATTTTAACAGACACTAATTCGAAGTTTCGTGAATTCCGAGGATGGAATTCCTTTTGTTAGGGGGGAAGAATATAATACCCCTAGTTTTCAAAAGGATAAAATTGGAATTTAAATTTGATTTCTTGGGCATTTTTAGTTGTTTACGTGGCTAAATATTTTTATGTTTAATTGATTTAATTATTTAATTGTGTATTTGTTTAATTGGTTAATTGTATATTTGTTTAATTATTTAATTGATGTATGTGTTTAATTTAATTATATGATTATGTGGGTTTGCTTTAATTGTTTAAATTGATTTATTTGTTTAATGATAAAATATGTTTAAATTAAATTAATGTTTTTAAACAACGGAGTTGGGCTTGGATATGGGATTTTATGAGTATAGTTATTACCCATTGATGGATATACATGTATATATATATATGTGTGTGTGTGTAGGATTAAGTTAACAATTAGAATTTATTAATAATTACATTTATACTGGTTTATTAATAATGATTTTAGGGTTTTATATTTTTATGTCATAGCCGACTTAGCTATATGATTAATTATTTTTCTTTATCTCCTAATATAATTAGAATTAGGGTTGTGGTTGTATAAACCTATATAAATACTTGTATAAGTCTGCTAAGAGTTTTTAGAACCCAAATCACGTAGCAGTGGAGGCGACGAAATACAGAGAGTTTTGAGAGGAAAACAGAGAGAGGAAAGTTAAGGTTTGGCTAGGGACAAGGGCCGAACCAAGAAGGGATTGCTTCTGGATTGAACCAAGAGCAACGAAGGTGTGGAACGACAGTATAGAAGGTGGTCGGAAAACTCAGAGACGGAGGGTTAAGGTTTTAAACGGAAACTTAAAGGCAAGTCTCTATTCTATCTCTTTCCCTTAAACCTGTGTTCTGTGCATGCCTAGGTAGACTTCAGGGGTTTAATTAATGCTAAAACAAATCTTTTATGCATGTTTAAACTTTATTTAATCTCGTTGAATTAAATTGGTTTGCAAATTCTTAAGATTTTGTTAATTGGTTCCTGTTATCTTTGCGTTTAAGTTTGGTTTCATTGATATCGTTGATACATGTCGATGCCTTATAAATATTCTGGGACATTGATTAAACACTGGAACAAGTATCAAAAGAATTATAGAGGCCCTGGGAATCGCCGGAGGCGAGAAAGACGAAACATAACCGAGAAACGGCTTCAGGGAGTGAGAGAGCAGGCTCCCAAAAGGAGGGAACCAACTCCCTCATTGATGGAGCCAGCTCCAAGGGGCGTGGAGCCAGCTCCCAATATCTAAGAGCATGCTCCCATGTGAATGGAGCAGGCTCTCGCCCGAAACGCACAGTTTTGGCCTTTTTAGGGGCTGTTTGGGCTGTCCGGAGTATTTTTAATCTGTTTAAATTGCGCTGAAGGATGTAATTAACTGTGATTGACTTATGAAAATATTAGGAAGTATTATCACATTAGTGTATTAAGGAATGAGGCAACATGAAGATAAAGAAAAGTCTACTTGTCGGGTACTGTTTTGTTAAGTTGTTTGTTTAATGAAACTTAGCGAATATTTTGCATATGATTTAATAATATTTAATCATATTTTAACAATGTTATAAGGGTAATGGAATACTGGCAATTAACTAAGCTTGGATTGAATTAAATTGATATTTAATTTGTTATAACTAGTATCAGGCTATGAACTGTTTGGATGATTTAATTTCTTACTATAATTCTAGCAATTTGTGTATGTATGATTAAATAGTATTAACCATGTTTAAACGCTGAATTAAGCATAATTGACTAACTGAAACTGTAGTATGCTTGTATGGAGTTAATTGATGTTTTAACTGCTTAGTTTGTATCAATTGTTGGAGTTATGGATTGTTATGAAGTTTACGTTAAAGAATTTCACTATAATGTGTTCAGTAACAATTCTGATTATTATTATAATGTTTTGGATTATAATTGATGAACTGCTTGTATTGTGTTGTCAATTACTAGATTGGTTGTGTGTGTATGCACCGGTATGGGATGGTGGCATACTAGGGACGGATTAGTTCAAAACACTAAGTCCTACCTATTCTGGAATAAGTTGGATTAACTATAAAAGTTAAGTCCTACTTAAATGTATGTATATGCACCGGTATGGGACGGTGGTATATTAGGGATAGCTTAGTTCAAAACAGTAAGACCTACCTATTCTAAGGACGGATTAGTTCAAAATACTAAGTCCTACCTATTCTAAAATAAGTTGGATTAACTATAAAAGTTAAGTCCTACTTATATTTATGTCAGGTCAATAAATATTTGAATGACATATCTTGAACGGATTATATATATATATATATGTCTTTATGGTGCCGTGGTATGAGCTTGAGTCTTAGGATCATGTTTAGGGTGCGTATATCGCCTAGGATAGATAATTGGACATAGTTGTTATTCCTGGTAGGTCTAGGTATACATGACTACGTTACGTGCGATTTGCATGTTACCTTCTATTTAGGTTGAGACTACATTATAGTCTAATGAGCGTTCTATAGTGTGTATATATATATTTATATGGACTACTTTAGTTATTGTTGAGCTATTTAGGATGTATCTGCGTATCGAGTTTCTGTATGGATCGTAGTAAGATAGGACTTGGATGTGGGCCTGACCCACTCCCTTATTTTTCAGGTGTTCGTCACTTCTAGGGTTAGAGCTTGATTGTGCAGAGCAGATACAATCACTCACTCCTCGATTACGTAGGACTGCTTTCTATGTTTAGCTTTTGATTTTTATTGCAGTTGTTTCCTTTTCAATTTGGGATTTGGATAGGGGTCTACTAGATGGATTTCCGAGTTGTACAGAGATTTGAAAGTTTGGAATTTATATTAATTTATAAATTTTGAGGATTTTTAATTTAGAAATCTTTTCAGCTTATGATTTTATTCTTATTTCATATTTGTATTATGTACTTATTTATATATTAATTGTTTGGTATTCCTTGGATCTATGCTCGAACTTAATCACTCGTGGCTCTAGAATTGAGGGGTATCACACCATGCAAGTCCACTTACCCATTCCTATCATAACACCGTATATGAAAAACTACAGGTAAGATACATCTATTACAACTTTAAAGTCTCAAAGTCTATAAAGACATTTATTACATAACTGGGATGTAACTGAACCAACAATAAATAATATTGTCCCACGAATATACATTGGTTGGTATACAAAAGGAAAACAGTACAACCACATATTCCAACTCTATCTAAGGCTAGGGAGGAACGTCTTCTACGACCTCGTTGCCTTAACTTGAAAAATTGTGTGTAAAATAGGGATGAGCACAACAGCTCAGTAGGAGTTGCCTAAAGCGCACTCCTTAATACCTCCGTAAATCCAAACATAGAATAGATATAAAATAAAAGGATTATACAAGCTCAGAAAAATAATATCATGTGATACAATAAAATGAAGTGCAATGCAATGCTAATGCCAATGCCACTGTAACTTCCTAACTTCCCGAAGCACCAACCAACAACACACCTCAATAATTAACGTATCCGGCCCAGAGTAATCCCAGCACCACGAGAAGAAGACTAGTCATCTATCCCTGAATCAGAGTAATCTCCAGCGCCATTTGGGGCATAGTGACTCAACCATACGCAGGGCATATCCCTACATCTTCTCTAGATCCATTAACGACCTGGACATGAGGTAATCCCCTTCATCTGACTATCACATTATTCACTTCTAATTCTTTTCTCAAAAATCATCTAATAAGACGTCTCCATTTTCCATTCCATCCTAAATACAGCCCTAAACCATACGAGATGAATGTACATTTATAATGATATAATGTACAACATTCTAAAATTAACAATTCAAACCCTGTCCCGTACATAATAAACCTTATCATCTCAGTCCTTTCAAAATACTAGCGCGCTCAATAATAAAATTAACATAACATAATCACCTCATGTTCTTGGTTTCATTGTTAGTACACATAACACATTAAGCATGCTTCATTTTACCCATTTACAGTACAATCACAATAAAAGGATTTAAAATCAATAGAAATGACTCACCAAATTAAGGTAAAGATTGTGACATTTAGAAAATCCTTCCTCAAAAGAAGCTTGAAACCTTGCTAAAACAATTTAAAGTAACCCAAAGGATGAATTAAAGCCACCAAATTTGGAAGAAAATGAAGAACACCTCGTTGAAATACAACCACAACCCTTCCCTTTTAGTCCGCCTTTGGCAATCCAAATAGTAACTCTACAAGAAATGTGGGCTTTTACGACATAGTATTTATGGGGTTTCTTTATTTTGCCTCGTGATTACCACCATTTATGGAGTTTTTAAAAGAATCCTTGTTATAGGACATGCTTTCACGAGGATTTAGTAAAATCCTCGTAGAAAAATATTTTTACGGTGTATTAAAAAGGTCGTGAATATTTTGATATATTTACGGCATATTTGTACACCTTTAACGAGATAAATGTTTCTCGTTGATAAAACACTCATTTAAGGCCTTTTTTTTTTCCCCGTAAATAAGCACTTAATAAAATTAGTTAAAAAATATATATATATATAAATGAACTTAAGTTCTTTTACATTGTATTGAAGGGGCCGTGAATAAATTTCACATTTAAGGAGCCTTTTTTGCCCCGTAGATAAGCCAAAAAAAAATTTAAAGCCAAAAAAAATTTCCCCCCTCCATGCCGTTGGCGGGAAATTTAGCGCCAAATTTTTTTTAAGGTGTATTAAAGAGCCCGTGAATAAATTTCACATTTAAGGCGGCTTTTTTGCACCATAGATAAGTTTCACATTTAAGGGGGCTTTTTTTCCCCGTATATAATCAATACTATTTTACCAAATAAAATTTTCCCCCCTTCGTGCTACTGGCAGGAATTAACTTAGCGCCAAATAAATAATTTTTTTTAATAGAAAACATAATGAAAATTTAGTCTCACCGTATGGAACGATGTAGTTTTTATCAATAGTGCGTTGATAAGCGCAGAATATTACATACTCAAGCGCCCTTACTTACATTAGTTAAGTCCATTAGTGGAGTTTAATGTACAGTTTAACTTGATTTTTGTATTTTTGTCTTCTTTCAGGTCAGTTTCCCCGAATATGGTTATAAAAGCGGTTTTGACAATCTCTAGTTGAAAGAGGTGCACTATTGCTGGGAGCCATCTTTTGGACCGAACCTTTTCAGTCATTGTCTATGTGGAGTTCGGGGCATAATGATCATAATGGAAATCGTGGCAATGGACCGGCTTGGAGTGGCACGAGAAGTTTTGCAGAAGTGTTGTAGCTGCAAGCCCCCGCGGGCGCCCGCGGATCTGCAGATGACATCTTACCTGCTCCAGATTTCAGGCTGATTTTGGTCTCCTATGCAATTTCTGTGGTTCTAATTCATCTAGGGTGGTTGAAGCTCGGGATTGTGTAGATGGAGAGTAGATTTTGGGTGGATAAGAAGGGGAAAATGATAAGCGCTGAATATTGCATATTCAAGCGCCCTTAATTGCATTATTTAAGTCCATTGTTTGTTTAATTATGTAGATTACCTTCATATGCACGTTTTTGCGTATTTTCAGGTTCATTGGCCAAAAAGAAGCAAGAAGGATGCTTTGTGGAGTTTTGAACATCAAAGGTCACAATACTGAATTTCTGGCAGCAGTGGAACTTGGACTTTGCTCGCCCTTTTGACCTTGTAAACTCAAGAACTGGACTTCCCTCATAACATGACATATTTAGAGCTCTGAATCAGCTTTCCAAATCTTCAAGCAGTTCATCATTCGGAGTTCAGAGCAGAGAGTTATGATCTTCTTATCATAGGTACTCAGAACTACCTGGCAGCAATAAATTTCTGCCTTGCTCTTCAATTTCGACCAACCATCCTTGAGAATTGGATCTCCACCAAAACATGAAGTTTTTAGAGCTCTGAATTAGCTTTCCAAATCTTTAAACGGTTCATCATTTTGAGTTCAGAACGCAAAGTTATGGCCATTTTACCAAAGTAGGTCTGGGCAGAGCAAACCAAGCATAAGGCATTCTGGCCAATTTTCGAGTGGTCGAGGCCTTATTTCGAGTGCTCGAAATTAGGGCAGATTGCTTCACGAGATCAGCAATGGAGTCAGGACTTTGCTCGCCATTTTGACCCAGAAATCTTGAGAACTGGACTTCCATCATAACATGAAAGATTTAGAGCTCTGAATTAGCTTTCTAAATCTTCAAACGGTTCATCATTTGGAGCTCGGAGCAGAGAGTTATGGCCTTGTTACCAGAGGTGCGCAGAACTGCCTGGCAGCACTGAAGTACTGCCTTTCTCCCCATTTTCGACCAACCAGACTTGACCAACCAGACTTGAGATTTGGGTCTTCATCAAAACATGAAGTTTTTAAAGCTCTGAACCAGCTCTCCAAATCTTTAAACGGTTCGTCATTCGGAGTTCGGAGCGCAAAGTTAGGGCTTTTTTACCAAAGTAGGTCCGGGCAAATCAAAGCAAGCATGGAGCAATCTGCTCCATTTTCGAGTGCTCGAGGCCTTGCTTAGAGTGCTCGAATTTGGGGCAGAATTGCCTTCGGGAATTCTCATTTTGGCAGCCACTTGTGCATTGATTTCCTCATTTTCTACTTACTTCTTTATGAGGTGGTTAGGGATGTTTTTTGGAGGAGAGAGAGAGCTTTGTTGAAGGAGATAAGGCAAGGAAGGCCACACATATCATTATCATATATTCTAGCAAGATAGAGGAGAGAGAAGAGAGCAAGGAGGAGGGTGTTCTTGAGTGCTACAGTAGGAGCACGAAAATGGAGTCTTGGATGGAGCTTCTTCCTTCTTCTAGCTTAGCAATGGGTAACTAACTCTTTCTCTAGGGAGGTGATGAAGTCCCTCCCTTGTAAGCATGTCCTAGGATAGTCTATTTTGGGGATTTGCCATGTATATTTTATGGTCTTTTCATAACCAAGAGCACCTCATTTGTTGTAATGAATGTTGATACATGTATGGATGATTTCTTTAAGTTGATTATCTTATCTTAGATGATGTCTTAGAGTAATCATATTGCTTGAGTTTTTCATGGTGAGAGTGGAAGCAAGTTTATGAAATGGTTTCATGGCATGTTGATAGGTGACTTTGATAGACCATTGCTTAGGAAATCCTTTGATGGTGTATGCTTAATCTCTAACTCCATGTGCTTTATCATTTTGTCAAGAACTTGATAGTCTCTCATTTAAGTAAATGTGTATAAGCTACACCTTAGTTAGGTAGTCTAAGCATGTTTATCTTTTGATGGATTATACTTGTTTGAGACCTAATGTACCTCTTGATTACTTATATGGCAACCATGTGTTGCTATGTAAGTCTTGACCATCATATGTTGTTGTTCCCCCAATTTAGGTCTAATCTAGCATATGTATAGGGATGGAGGCGGATTCACTTCCCTAGTCTCCTCTTCTTAATCTTTTCATCCTAAATTCCTTGCAAATTAGTGTTTTATGCACTTTGAATTCCTAATTTAAGTGACAACAAACAAAACCTCTATGAACACCCCTTCATCATCCTAAGAATGACTCTAAACACTTAGGTTGCCTTAGACTAGCGCAGTCCCAGTGGTTCGACTTACCCGACCAATAGCCCTATTTTACAATGATTCGTGCTATTGCGAAGGTTGATGTTAATTGACCAACCGATCAGAAAAACATGACTTATGAGATATCTCAAATTTTAGCTAAGTTTTAGAGAGAAAAAGTAGTGTTTTTGGAGGGTTTGGAGTGCTAGCTTGCTTGAGCACGAAAATGGAGGGTGGATTTGCTTCTTCTCCTTCATTCCTTGATCCTATGGGTAACTAAACCTTCATCTAGGGAGGTGATGAAGCCCTCCCTTGTAAGCATGTTCTAGATTAATTTATATTTTGGGGATAATAATGTATATTTTTTATCTTTCCATAATCTAGAGCATATTACTTGTTGTAATGGATTCTAATGTATATTAATGATTGTTTTAAGTTAATTATCTTGTCTTAGATGATTTCTTATCTTAATCATAATGCTTGCATTTTCATGGTGACAATGGAAATAAGGTTGTGAAATGGTTTTAATGGCATGTTGATAGAGAGCCTTGATAGTCCATTGCTTAGGTAATCCCTTTGATGGTTTATGCTTGATTCCTAACTTCATGTGCTTTACCATTTGAATAAGAGCTTGATGATCTTTTGCTGAAGAGAGTATGCTTGATACTACACCTTAGTTTAGGTAGTTCAATTATATGAACATTTGATAGATCATTCTTGTTTTTTATTTAATGAACTTCTTGACGATTATATGGTAACCATTGGTTACTATATAATTCTTAACCATTATATATATTGTTTATCCCCAATTTAGTCTTTTTATAGCATGGATAAAGGGTTGGAGTGGATTCGTTTCCTTAGTCCTCTATTTCTGAATTTCTTCTCTTTAAAGTTCTTGCAAGTCATTGTTTTATACATTTTAAATTCCTAAGTTTAGTGATAAACCAACAAACCTCTATTTACACCCTTCATCAAATTAAAAAGGAATTTAGTGACCTTAGTTGCCTTAAACTGGCAGTCCCAGTGGTTCGACTTACCCAACCAATAGCCCTATTTTACAATGATTTGTGCTATTGCAAAGGTTGATGTATAATTGTCATACCGATCAATTTTTTGAGCCGTTGCCGGGGACTTCAAACGGTTTTGCAACCAACGTTTTAGGATTACCTTTGGTTTGATTGTTAATATTGTGTCTTGTGAATATTTTCTTGCATGGTTTTGATCATTGCGACATTTTAAGTATTTGTGAGATTCTAGGTATTCAAGGCTTGCTAAGGGAAGCTAACAAATTTGTAAGTCTAGATGACTTCAGGTAAGTTTTCAAAGCTTTAGTTTCAAAGTTGTGAATATCTTGCAGGTGTTTAGATTAGATTTAGTTAAGTTGTGAAGCCCTTGTCGAGGCTATTTATTGTTTTTTTCAATTGCAAGCTTCGGTCCTTGTCGTGGCCATTTACATTTCTGTCTTGATAATTGAGGAGAACGGGAACATCGTATGTGGAGGTTATGGTGATGCATTGTTGTTTTGATTGTGTTGTGAATTGTTGATGTTTGGCCATAGATCACTTTCCTTACCGACTCTTAACTCGCCAGTTGACATAAATTCACTTGAAAGGACTCTTAGAAGAAACCTTAGGGAATCTGCTAACATAAGAGGAATTGAACTTGAATTTAATACAATGGCTGAAAATGTAGGAAATATCAGAAATGAGGGAATTAATAATGATAGGGCCGAAATTCCAAATGTAGTTCCCATGACTCTTAGGGACCACTTCATCCCTATAACCTATGCCTCTCCCTCTTACATAGTGATGCCAAACATCGAGGCAGCCCAATATGAGATCAAATCTAGCACTATCCAAATGCTTCCATCTTTTCATGGCTTCGAAAATGAGGACCCTTATAAGCACCTTGATGAATTCCTCGAAATATGTTCTACCATCAAGCTGAGGGGCTTCCCTGAAAATGCTCTCCATTTGCATCTCTTTCCATTCTCCTTAAAAGATAAGGCAAAATATTGGTTGAACTCCTTTGCTGCAAATTCCATCACTACATGGGCTCAATTACAACAAGAATTCTTAAAAAAATATTTACTAGTGAGTAAGACTAATTTAATGAGGCGTTCTATTCTTAGCTTTTCATAAAGCGATGGGGAACAACTCTATGAGACTTGGGAAAGACTGCAAGACCTCCTTAGGAAATGTCTGCACCACCTAATTCCAAAATCGCAATTGGTGCAAGCTTTCTATGCTGGTTTGACCGACACCCATAAATTCATGGTTGACTCATCATGTGGAGGGATGTTCATGTCTAAAAGTGCGGATGAGGCATAGACCGTACTAGAGAATCTAAGTGAGAATTCATTGGAACAAAATTCTCATAGAGCTCTAACCTCAACCAATGCCAAGAACACCAACCCTTGTCAACCGAAGACAATGAGGGAAGAATCATCTTAAGTGGATGCCATAGCTCATAAATTCTATCAATTGATGGCACCACATCTATCTCCTTCCTTGTCTCAAAATTCAGTTAGTGCGGTGTGTGCATTATGCACTAGTCCTTTCCATCTCTCAGAAGATTGTCACACACCGGAATAATTTCCTAATCCCAATCAAGAGCAAGCAAATGCAATGTTCTCAAGGCCCGAAAATAATCCATATTCTAATACTTACAATCCGAGATGGAGAGATCATCCAAATTTCTCGTGGAGGTAACAAGCCCCACAAAATTCGCAAATTCAAAACCAAGGGCATCAAAATTAGCCCTCTTCTCAATTTCAAAATAGGCCATTTCAGGCCTCGTCAAGCTACCGTCCTCCATATAATCCAAATGTCTCTAATCAAGCTCGTGCGTTCCCAACTGATGAGATTTTGGCTGCAAACAAAACAAATGATGGAATCTCTAAATAAGCAAATGATGGAATCCAATAAGCAACTATTGACATCATTGCAGCCCACTCTCCAAAAGGTTCATTCTCATACTCCGTCAATTGCTAAACTTAAGAATCAAGTGGGGTAAATAGCCACTTCAATGAACCAACTCCTTCAAAAAGATAAAAGGAAGCTTCCCGCTTAACCATTTGAGAATCCTAGAGGGATTCATGTGATTGACAAAACCCCTCCTCCTAGTGGGCCAACTCATGAACAAGTTCAAGCAATCACCACTCTTAGGAGTGGTCGAGTTGTGGATAACAAGGTTGATGGAAGTAGCAATGACAAAGTTCTTCCTCCTAAAAATCCAAATCTCCTCTCTTCTAATCCAAAGTTTACTCCTGAAAATCCAAAGTCTAATGTGAAAATTCCAAGCTTGTCAACCCAAATGTGGAGACGTCTTATGAGCCTAAGGCTCCGTTTCCTCAACATCTCCAAGAGTCGACACATTTTGGGAATAAGAATTGCAAAATTCAAGATATGTGGGAAGTTTTCAAGCAAGTAAAAATTAACTTGTTTCTCTTGGATGCTATAAAGCAAATCCCTCCCTATGCAAAATTTCTTAAGGATTTGTGCACTCAAAAGCGTACTTCCAAAAATCATTTGCCAAAGAAAGTAAGATTGACTGAAAATATGAGTGCAATCATTCAACACAGTGCTCCTCCAAAATATAAGGATCCGGGCGCCCTAACTATCTTGTGTGTCACTGGCGACAATAAGATAGAAAGAGACCTCCTTGATTTAGGAGCCAATGTAAATTTGATTCCATTTTCAGTTTACTTATAACTTGGATTGGGAGACCTAAAGCCAACTTCCGTGGTCTTGCAGCTTGCCAACAGATCGGTCAAGCATCCATGGGGCATTCTTGAAGATGTCATCATCAAAGTGGACAAATTCTACTTCCCGCTAGACTTTGTGGTTCTTGACATGGAACCGGTCCATGACCCAAAGAAGCACATTCTCGTGATCCTCGGTAGGCCATTTTTAGCTACGGCTAACGCTTCAATTAATTGCCGAACCGGGGTCATGGACATCGCCTTTGGAAACATGCAAGTCAAACTCCACATTTTCCATGCCACTCAACATCCTTCCGAAGTGGATAAGTGTTTCCTTATTGATGTGGTTGAAGAAGTGGTTGAAGAATCTCTCCCCTTCATTCTAAGCAAAGATCCTTTGGAAACTTGCATGTCTCATTTTGACCTCTCAAACTTTGATATTGATCAAGCCAACCAAGAGGTAAATTCATTGCTTGACATAGGTGCTATCATGGATTTTCCTCATTGGAAGATGCCAAAAGAACCACTTCCTCAACTCTCTACTACTCCTCTGGTCCCTTCCTTGAAATCTCCACCATAACTTGAGTTAACGCTGCTCCTGTCCCACCTCAAGTATGTGTTTCTTGGTGTCAATTAAACTCTTCCGGTCATCATTGCATCAAACCTTTTACAAGACCAAGAAAATAGCCTTTTAGCGGTGCTTCAAGAGCACAAAGAAGCTATTGGCTAGGCGGTGGCTGATTTGAAAGGAATCGACCCTTCTATTTGTATGCATTGCATCCATATGGAGGAAGATGCTAAACCTTCTAGAGAGGTGCAGTGCCGGTTGAATCCCAATATGAAGGAAGTGGTCATGAAAGAAGTGATCAAGCTACTAGATGCGGGAATTATCTACCCCATCTCTGATAGCAAGTGGGTGAGTCCCACTCAAGATGTTCCCAAGAAATCCGACCTCCCTGTCATTGAAAATTCCGCGGGAGAGCTCGTGCCACAACGCACCACCACCGGGTGGCATGTGTGCATTGACTACCAGAAACTTAACTCTACCACTAGGAAGGATCATTTTCCACTCCCATTCATTGATCAAATCCTATAGAGGTTAGCCGGCCAAAGCTTCTATTGTTTCCTTGATGGTTTTTCCGGCTATAACCAAGTGGCAATTGATCTGTAAGATCAAGAGCATTCACATGCCTCTTCGGAACTTTTGCTTATAGACGCATGCCTTTTGGGCTATGCAATGCTCCGGCCACGTTCCAAAGATGCATGATGTCCATATTTTCGGATATGGTTGAAAAATTCTTAGAGGTGTTCATGGACGATTTTTCCGTCTTTGGATCCTCCTTTGACTCATGTCTCCACAATCTATCTCTTGTACTTCAAAGGTGCAAGGAAACCAATCTCATTCTAAGTTAGGAGAAAAGTCACTTTATGGTCTAAAAAGGCATTGTTTTAGGACATGTCATATCAAAAAAGGGGATTGAGGTTGACAAAGCCAAAGTTGAGTTAATCTCTAACCTCCCTCCTCCAAACTCGGTCCATCAGATCCGTTCTTTCCTTAGACATGCCGGTTTCTATCATCGCTTCATCAAAGATTTTAGCAAAATCTCTCGGCCCTTGTGTAATCTTCTTGCCAAGGACGTTCCGTTCAATTTTGATGAAGCTTGTATGGAAGCTTTCGTGAAACTTCGCACTTTTCTCTCATCCGCCCCAATCATGAAACTTCTTAATTGGTCTCTTCCATTTGAGATCATGTGTGATGCATCCGATTATGCATTAGGTGCGATTTTGGGCCAGCGTGTGGACAAACTTCCACGTCATCTATTATGCTAGCAAAACCCTCTCTGATGCCCAACTCAATTACACCACCACTGAAAAAGAATTGCTAGCTGTGGTGTATGCCTTGGATAAATTCTGCTCTTATCTTCTTGGATCCAAGGTCATAGTCTTTTCGGATCATGCCACTCTTAGGCATTTGCTCGCTAAGAAAGAGACCAAACCCCGTCTAATTTGATGGATACTCTTATTTCAAGAGTTTGACATTGAAATCCGGGAGAAAAAAGGGACTGACAATGTTGTCGCAGACCATCTATCTCGCTTACTCATTGAGAAATCCTCTGAAGTTGCTGCAGTCCGTGATTCCTTTCCGGATGAGCAACTTTTTCAGATTTCCCATTCCAGTCTCCCTTGGTTTTTAGATATTGTCAACTATTTTGCGGTAGGCAAAATTCCATCCAATTGGTCAAAACAAGAAAAAGACCGGTTCTTCTCTCAAGTTAAGCATTTCTTTTGGGAAGATCCGGAATTGTTCAAGTATTGCCCGGATCAAATCATCTGGAGATACGTTCCCGACAATGAAACCACAAGTGTCCTAAATTTTTGCCACACTCTTGCTTGTGGGGGACACTTTAGTGCCAAAAAGACCGCTGACAAAGTCCTTCAAAGCGGATTTTATTGGCCATCCTTGTTTCGGGATGCTTACAATTTCTGTTAATCTTGTGAGCATTGCCAAAAGCTCGGATCCATGTCTAGGAGAGACATGATGCCCCTCACTCCCATCCTCATTATTGAAATTTTTGATGTGTGGGGGATTGACTTCATGGGACCATTTCCATCTTCTTATGGCTATAAGTATATCCTTGTAGTGGTGGATTATGTCTCCAAATGGGTTGAAGCCGAGGCTACCTGATAAGCGCCGAATACTGTATATTCAAGCGCCCTAAATTACATTAACAAAGTCCATTAATTGATTATTTTATGTAGATTATCTCCATTTGCATGTTTTTGTACATTTTCAGGTTAAATTGCAAAAAGGAAGCAAAAATGATGCCTTGTGGAATTTTGAACAAAAAGGGTGCCAATTCTGAATTTCTGGCAGTAGTAGAACTTGAATTTTGTCGCCAACCTAGCAAACTCAAGAACTGGACTTCGACCATAGCATCAAAAATTTAGAGCTCTGAATCAGCTTTCCAAATCTTCAAGCGGTTCGTCATTCGGAATTCGGAGCAGAGAGTTATGATCTTCTTAACAGAGGTGCGCAGAAATGCCTGGCAGCACTAAAGTACTGCCTTTCTCCCCATTTTCGACCAACCAGACTTGAGAATTGGGTCTTCATTAAAACATGAAGTTTTTAAAGCACTGAATCAGCTCTCCAAATCTTCAAACAGATTGTCATTCAGAGTTTGGGGCACAAAGTTATAGCCGTTTTACCAAAGTAGGTCAGTGCTAAGCAAGAAGAGCATGTTGCACATTACACTAATTTAGAGTGCTCGAGACCACCCTTCGAGTTCTCGAAATTCTGGTAGATTGTACTCGGAAATGGCTCAATTTCAGCCACTTGCACATTGTTTTCCTCAATGCCATCTTCCTTCTTTATGAAGTGGTTGGAGGTGTTCATTGGAGGAGAGAGAGCCTTAACTTGAGCTTGATAAGAGAGAGGGAGGACCACACAATAGGATTATCCTTCATTCTACAAGATTAGAGGAGAGAGAAGAGAACAAAAAGGGTGTTCTTGAAGCCTAAAGAAGGGAGCTCGAAAATGGCTTGTCCATCCATGCTTCTTCCTTCTTCTAGCTCACTCATGGGTAACTAAACTCCATCTAGGGAGGTGATGAAGCCTCCCCTTTTGTTCATGTTCTAGATTAGGTTCTATTTTGGGGATTATAATGTATAAACTTTGGTCTTTTCATAGTTTAAGAGCTTATTACTTCTTGTAATGAATATTCATGTTTGAATGATTGATGTGAGTTCTTTAGCTTGTCTTGATGATTCTTACATTAGTCTTATTGCTTTTATTTTTATAGTGACAATGAAGATATTAACTATGAATGGTTTTCAAGGCATGCTGATTTTGAAACTTGATATTCCATTGCTTAGGTACCTCCTTTGATGGACTATGCTTGATTCTTACCTTCATGTGCTTCATCAATTGATTGAATGCTTGATGGTCTGTTGCTTAAGTTAATGTATTTGATACTACACCCTAGTCTAGGTAGTCCAAATGTGTTGTCTTTTGATAGACCATTCATATTTTAATCTCATGAACTTTTTATTGGTTATGAAGCAACTATGTGTTGCTACATAATTCTTAATCATTACTTATATAGTGTTTATCCCCAATTTAGTCTTGATTTAGCATGTATTTAGGGCGTAGGTGGATTCACTTCCCTAGTTTCCCCTTTTTTTTTTATCTCTAACTCTCATTTACTAGTATTCTTGTTTTATGCACACTTCAATTACTAGCTTAGTGACAAACCAATCAACAACTCCTTATTACACCTTATCATTCTAAAATGACTCTAGATACTTAGGTTGTCTTAAGACTAGCGCAGTCCCAGTGGTTTGACTTACCCAACCAATAGCCCTATTTTACAATGATTCGTGCTATTGCGAAGGTTGATGTATGATTGACCAACCGATCAATTTTTGGCGCCATTGCCGGGGATTGCAAACAGTTTAGCGACCATAGTTCTAGGGTTAAATTTAGTTTGATTGTGAATACTTGTTTTGTGAATATTTCTTTTGTGGTTTAACCATCTTCGTGTTGTAAGTGAGATTCTAGAAACTCAAGGCTTGCCAAGGAAAAATTGAGAAAATTGTAAGTCTAGAGGACTTCCGGTAAGTTTTTCAAGGTTCTAGTCTTTCAAATTGTGAATATCTTGCATGTGTTTAACTCAGTGTTATTTAGCTTGTGAAGCCCTTATCGAGGCTATTATTTTGTTTTAATTTCGTGTACAAGCATCGGTCCTTGTCATGGCCATTTATTTTTGTCTTGATAATTGAGGAGAAAGGGAACATCGTATTTGGAGTATTGATGATGAATTGTGTTGTTGAATATATGCTTTGTTATTGATGTTTGGCCGTAGGTCACTCTCTCTACCCACACTTGACTCGCCTATTGATATAAATTCACTTGAAAGAACTCTTAGAAGGAACCTTAGGGAATCTACTCTTACAAGGGATCTTGAAACTGAATTTAATACAATGGGAGATAACGTAGGAAATCCGGGGAATGAAAGGGCTGAAATTCCTAATGTAGAACCAATGACTCTTAGAGATCATTTCATCCCTACTACCTATGCTTCTCCTTCTTGCATAGTAATGCCAAACATCGATGCAGCTCAATATGAGATCAAATCAAGCACCATCCAAATGCTTCCATCATTTCATGGCTTTGAAAATGAAGATCCATATAAGCATTTTGATGAGTTCCCTGAAATCTGTTCGACCATCCGGTTGAGAGGTTTTTCGGACAATGCACTCCATCTCCATCTTTTCCTATTCTCCCTAAAGGATAGGGCAAAATACTGGTTGAACTCCCTCGCTCCCAACTCTATTACTTCTTGGGCTCAATTGCAACAAGAATTTCTTAAGAAGTATTATCCGGTGAGTAAAACCAACCAAATAAGGCGTTCCATTCTAAGCTTTTCTCAAGTTGATGGAGAACAACTCCACGAGACTTGGGAAAGGTTACAAGATCTTCTTTAGAAATGTCCTCATCATTTGATCCCAAAATGGCAATTAGTGCAAGCTTTCTATGCCGGCTTGACCGAAACCCATAGATTCATGGTTGATTCTTCTTGTGGTGGGATGTTCATGTCCAAGAATGCAGATGAGGCTTGGACCCTACTTGAGAATTTAAGCGAAAATTCACTTTAACATAATTCTCGTAGGTCTGACCTCAACCATTGCAAAGAACACCAACCCTTGTCAACCAAAATCAATAAGGGGGAATCATCTCAAGTGGATGCCATCGCTCATAAATTCTACCAATTGATGGCACCACATCTTCCTCCTTCGTTTTCTCAAAATTCGGCAACTTCGGTATGTGCCTCATGTACTAGTCCATTCCATCTCTCGGAAGATTGCCCCACACCGGAGCAATTTCCCAATCCCAACCAAGAGCAAGCTAATGCCATGTTCTCAAGGCCCGGGCATAACCCGTATTCCAATACATATAATCCGGGTTGGAGGGACCATCCGAATTTTTCGTGGAGGCAACAAGCCCCACAAAATTCCCAATTTCAAAATCAAGGGCCTCAAAATCATCCCTCTTCTCAATATCAAGGTAGGCCTTTCCAAGCCTCTTCAAGCTACCGTCCTCCTTACAATCCAAATGTTTCCAATCAACCTCTTGTGTGTCTAACTGACGAGATAGTAGCTGCAAACAAGCAAATGATGGAATCATTGAACAAGCAAATCATAGATTCCAATAAGCAACTCTTGACATCTTTGCAGCCTACTCTCCAAATGGTTCACTCCCATACTCAATCCATAGCTAAGCTCGAAAATCAAGTGGGCCAAATAGCTAATTCGGTGAACCAATTGCTCCAAAAGGACAAGGGCAATCTTCCCTCTCAACCTTTTGAAAGTTCTAGAGGAATGCATGTGATTGATGAAACCCCTCCTCCGATTGGCCTGACTCATGAACAAGTTCAAGCTATCACCACCCTTCGGAGTGGTAGAGTGGTTGACAGCAAGGTTGATGGAGACACAAGTGAGAAAAACCCTCCTTTGAAAAATCCAAATCCAAGCTTTTCTAATCGAAATTCTTGTCCAAATACCATTCACGGAAATCCCACACATGTCACCCCAAATGTGGAAACTACTTATGAGCCAAAAGCTCCGTTTCCTCAATATCTTCAAGAGTCGACACATTTTGGGAACAAGAATTGTGAAATTCAAGACATGTGGGAAGTTTTCAAGCAAGTGAAGATTAACTTGCCCCTCTTGGATGCTATCAAGCAAATCCCTCCCTATGCAAAATTTCTCAAAGATTTGTGCACTCAAAAGCGCACTTCTAAAAATCATTTGCCAAAAAAGGTGAGGTTGATTGAAAATGTTAGTGCTATCATTCAGCACAGCACTCCTCTGAAGTATAAGGATCCGGGTGCCCCCACAATCTCTTGCGTCATTGGTGACATAAAAATCGAGAGGGCCCTCCTTGACTTAGGAGCTAGTGTGAATTTAATTCCATATTCAGTCTACCTACAACTTAGTTTGGGAGATCTTAAGCCGACTTCCGTGGTTTTGCAACTTGCCGATAGATCGGTCAAGCATCCACGAGGCATTCTTGAGGATGTTATCATCAAAGTGGACAAATTCTACTTCCCAGTAGATTTTGTGGTTCTTGATACGGAACCGGTCAATGACCCAAAAAAGTACATTCCCGTGATCCTTGGTAGGCTATTTTTAGCCACGGCTAATGCATCAATTAATTGCCGAACTGGGGTGATGGACATTGCTTTTGGAAACATGCAAGTCAAACTCCACATCTTTCATGCAACTCAACATCCCTCCAATGAGGATGATTGTTTTCTTGTGGATGTCATTAATGAAGTGGTCGAAGAATCTCTCCCTTTCATTCTAAGCAAAGATCCTCTTGAAACTTGCATGTCCCATTTTGACTTCTCAAACTTTGATGTTGATCAAGCCATTCAAGAAGTCAATTCCTTGCTTGATATTAATGCTATCATGGATGTACCTCCTTGGAAAATTCCAAAAGAACCACTTCCCCAACTTTCCACTACTCCTCCGGTCCCATCATTGCTATCTCCGCCACAACTTGAGCTTAAGTTGCTCCCGGCCCATCTTAAGTATGTGTTCCTTGGTCCAAAGCAAACCCTTTCGGTCATCATTGCCTCGGACCTTCAAAAAGACCAAGAGACTGACCTTTTAGCGGTGCTCCAAGAGCATAAAGAAGTTATTGGTTGGACAGTGGCAGATTTGAAAGGAATTGACCCCTCCATTTGTATGCACCGTATTCATATGGAGGATGACGCAAAGCCTACTAGAGAGGTCCAGCGCCAGTTAAATCCAAATATGAAGGAAGTGGTCATGAAAGAGGTGATCAAATTGCTAGATGCGGGAATCATCTACCCCATCTCTGATAGCAAGTGGGTGAGCCCTACACAAGTTGTTCCCAAGAAATCCGGTCTCACCGTTGTTAAAAATTTGGCGAGTGAGCTCGTGCCACAACGAACCACCACCGGGTGGCGTGTGTGCATTGACTACCGGAAACTCAATTCATCAACTAGGAAGGATCATTTCCCACTCCCATTTATTGATCAAATCCTAGAAAGGCTAGCCGGCCAAAGCTTCTATTGTTTTCTTGATGGTTTTTCCGGCTATAACCAAGTGGCAATCGCCCCCCAAGATCAAGAGAAAACAACATTCACATGTCCCTTTGGTACTTTTGCCTATCGACGCATGCCTTTTGGGCTTTGCAATGCGCCGGCAACGTTCCAAAGGTGCATGATGTCCATATTCTCTGATATGGTTGAAAAGTTCTTGGAAGTTTTCATGGACGATTTTTCCGTATTTGGCTCCTCCTTTGACTCGTGTCTCAAAAATTTGTCTCTGGTGCTCCAAAGATGCAAAGAGACGAATCTCATTCTAAGTTGGGAGAAAAGCCACTTCATGGTCCAAGAAGGCATTGTTCTAGGACATGTCATTTCTAAACGGGGAATCGAGGTAGACAAGGCAAAAGTTGAGTTAATCTCTAATCTTCCTCCTCCGAATTCCGTCCGTTAAATCCGTTCTTTTCTTGGCCATGCCGGATTCTATCGTCGCTTCATCAAAGATTTTAGCAAAATCTCACGGCCCTTGTGTAATCTTTTAGCCAAGGATGTTCCGTTCAATTTTGATGACGCTTGCATGGAAGCTTTCATTAAACTTCGCACTCTCCTCTCATCCGCCCCAATCATGAGACCCCCTATTGGTCTCTTCCCTTTGAGATCATGTGTGATGCATCCGACTATGCATTAGGGGCGATTTTAGGCCAACGTGTGGATAAACTTCCGCATGTCATTTATTATGCTAGCAAAACTCTCTGCGATGCCCAATTGAACTACACCACCACTGAAAAAGAATTGCTAGCTGTGGTGTACGCCTTGGATAAATTTCGCTCTTATCTTCTTGGCTCCAAGGTCATCGTCTTTTCGGATCATGCCGCTCTTAGGCATTTGTTAGCGAAAAAAGAGACAAAACCCCGTTTAATTCGATGGATCCTCTTACTTCAAGAGTTTGACATTGAAATCCGGGACAAAAAAGGGACCGACAATGTTGTCGCTGATCATCTCTTTTGCTTACTTATTGAGAAATCTTCAGAATTCGCAGCCATTCGTGATTCCTTTCCGGATGAGCAACTTCTTCAAGTTTCACATTCTACTCTTCCATGGTTTGCGGATATTGTCAATTATCTTACGGTTGGCAAAATTCCAGCTCATTGGTCCAAACAAGAGAGGGACCGGTTTTTCTCCCAAGTCAAGCATTTCTTTTGGGAAGATCCGGAACTATTCAAGTATTGCCCGGACCAAATCATCCGGCGATGCATTCCTGAAACCGAGGCCAGAAGCATTCTAAATTTTTGCCATACTCTTGCTTGTGGAGGCCATTTCAGTGCCAAAAAGACCGCTAACAAAGTTCTTTAATGCGGATTCTTTTGGCCTACCTTGTTTCGGAATGCATACAATTTTTGCAAATTGTGTGAACGATGTCAAAAACTTGGATCCATGTCCCGGAAAGACATGATGCCCCTCACTAACATTTTAATTGTTGAAATTTTTTATGTATGGGGGATTGACTTCATGGGACCATTTCCATCTTCTTATGGCTATGAGTACATCCTTATAATGGTGGATTATGTGTCTAAATGGGTTGAAGCCGAGGCTACCAAAACCGATGATCATAAAGTCGTGATCCAATTCATTCAGTCTCATATCTTTAGTCGTTTTGGTACGCCCCGAGCAATCATTAGTGATGGCGGATCTCATTTTCGAAATCGTTATCTCAAATCCGTCCTTGCTAAGTATTCCATCATTCATAAAGTTGCTACACCTTACCACCCTCAAACGAGTGGTCAAGTAGAGATTTCTAACCGGGAAATTAAGCACATTTTGGAAAAAACGGTTAGACCGGACCGCAAAGATTGGTCATTAAGGCTAAACGATGCACTTTGGGCTTACCGGACAGCTTATAAGACACCCATTGGCATGTCACCATATCGACTTGTCTTTGGCAAAGCATGTCATCTCCCGGTAGAATTAGAGCACCATGCTTATTGGGCCATAAAAAAGTTCAATTTTGATCTCAAACAAGCCGGCTCTAATCGTGTGTTGCAATTAAATGAACTTGAGGAATTGCGTAATGACGCGTACGAAAGTGCAAAAATCTACAAAGCAAAGACTAAAGCTTTTCATGACAAACACATCGTCAAGAAGTCTTTTGCCCCGGGACAAAAGGTTTGGCTTTTCAATTCCCGCTTAAAACTCTTTCCCGGTAAACTCCGATCAAGATGGGATGGTCCTTACATTGTCACTACTGTCTTTCATCATGGAGCAATCGAACTTCATGATCCTACAAAAGGATCACTCTTCAAGGTTAATGGCCAACGGCTTAAGCCTTGCATTGATGGCACAATCCCAACCCGAAAAGTTGAGGAAGTCCTCTTGACGGACCCAATTTATGAGGATTAGTGCCAACTCTAACTTCGTCTAGCTATCGACATTAAATTTAGCAAAGCAAGGGAAGAAATTCTTTCGATGTTCAAGCTTCCCTCTGCCAATAAAATTGCCTGAGCCTTGAGTTTTTTAGAAATTCGCTAAGGAAAGCCAAAAATTTGACCTCCTCCGGAAGTGTCTCTAATTGCGTTCCAAACTTCACATTAGGCTTTCCTAGACCTTTTGAAACTTTTTCTCACTCCTGGAAATTTTCAGCTCTATCCGGCAATTTCATTGGCTTTGGAATGCTACTCATCTGCATAAACTCTCATTTTTATTGCATTCTTAAAAAAAAAAAATTTCTCAAAAATTTTCAATGAATCATGTGAGGTTGCAAAAGCTTGAAGTGATGTGGAATGGTTTGAAAATTTTCCCAAATTGTTGCAAAGTTTGAAAATTTTACATGCATTGGAGTGATTGTTGCACAGTTCTTGCAACAAGTTGATAATTTTCTCAAAATTTCCTATACATTGGAATGGAATGAATTTGAAAATTTTTTTAAAAAAATTTTCATGCATTAGAGATGTTGAGAAGAAGGAAGAAGCTCTATCCATGCATTGGATTGAGGTTGACAAGTTTTTTTTTAAAAAAAAAAAAAAAAAAAAAATTCCACGCATTAGAGAAAAGTTGCAAAGTTTAGAAATTTCATTCATCCATGCTCTGTGTGATGTTGTAAAAGTTGGAAATTTTTCCATGCATTTGACATTCATACATGCATCATTAAAGAAAAAAATTTCCATGAAAAAAAATTTTCCATGAAATTTTTTTATTTTCCATGAAAAATTTCAATTTTTCCATCCATGCATATTTCTTAAAATTCAATCCATGCATAGGAAAAATGCATGCATTCCATGCATTTCTATATTGCATGCCTTCTTTCATATCCGAGCCATTGTGGGTTGCATGCATTCCTTCATCTTGCTTGCATGGCCTCACATTGCAACATTCATTTTCCATGTTGCCTTATGTTGAATAATGATGCCCATTGTCAACTAAGCTCTTCTCATAATGTTGCTCACACTGCATAATTCGAGTGCTCGCAGCTGCTCGAAGCTTCATCCAACTCTTGTCACCTCACAGCCGAGCTCTCTGTCAACACTTTGAGTACTCCCATTTCCAGTTTGAGTGCTCGAAAATCCCTCCCATCATTCGGTTGCTTCTGCCTCCAGTTCGAGCAATCACAACTACCCTTTGGAGTGCTCGCGGTCAATGCATTAAACCACCGAACCTACTGCTCTCAATTCGAGCACTCGCAATACCATTTCGAGTGCTCGACATTGCTTACAACAAATACACCACACACCCACACACACCAACCTGCTGCAACACCATGCACCCACATCCAACCAAACAACTCACCAACCCAAACAACCCATCACCCCATCAACCTTCTTCTTCTTCCTCACGACACTTCTCTCTCATCTCTCACCACCTCCCAACCATCCTCCTCATCAACCATGTAACCACCTACAACCCACAGCCACCCTCTCGGCATTCCATGTAGCAAACCTATTCCCTCTCACTCAGCCACCTCTCATCCAACTTCCATGCAACCCCACCATCCTCAACCCCACACCTCCAACCTTCTCTCTCTAGGCAACAGCCAACTACCACACAAACCCAAACCTTCCACTCCTCAACCAAGCAATCCCACCTCACCATCCCGACACCAAACTGCTGCACCCCATGCATGCCAATCAACCTCCCAACCTCCACAGCAGACAACCATCCTCACCACCCTGTATGTCTATGGCAAACCCACTTCCCACAACCAATTTCAAAATCCCACCAACAAACCCACAACCCACCCTCTCGGCTTCTCTCACCACCCAACTCCTCCATCTTCCCAACCGGCAACCTTTCACCACCATCAAGCCCACGGCCTCCATGCATGCATGCATGCCACCCACAACCCACCTAAACTTAACACCAACCCACCACCCCATGCAAACCCACTTCACCACCATACCTCACCAGGCTCCTTCCAACCTAACAGCCCACACAACACCATCCCCCACCCCTCCTCAACCATGCATGCACCCAAACACACCGCAGCCAACCCTACCTCTCACAACCCTATCCAACCATCTTCCCTCATCTCCACCATCCAACACCACCTTGCATGCAACTCATCCACACCAACCCAAACCAAACCATCTCTACCGGTTTCTAGAGCACTCGAAGCCAAGCTTTGAGTGCTCGCCATTGCCCGAGCTCTCTCACCTAAGCCAACCAAGCCCACTGCCCCATTCTAGAGCACTCGAAGTCCAACTTCGAGTGCTCAAACCAAGCCCCCCCCCCCCCCCCTTTTTTAAAAACCAACTCACCCCAACCACCTTCCCCCTCTCGGCTAGAACCAACCTCATCACCTTCCTTCTCTCTCTCTCACAAGCAACCATCCTTAACCCAACACCCACACCACTTCTCACTCACCTCAATACCCCACCACCCCATCATCTCACCTCCCTCTTCCTGCCTTCCTTCTTGCTCTCGGATACCCTACAATTCAGGTCTGTGTCCTCTTCATTTGTTTTTCTTTTCCTTTGTTCATTCATGGTGTTTTACAAGGAGGATGGGCTTGTAATGTTGGAGTTTGGTTCTATTGATGCTTTGTTATTGATTTGTTGATGATAGAACTTGATTTGCTTGTCAAAAATTTTGGGTTTCATCATCCACCCCACTCATTTTCACCTTCTCCTTTTTGTGGTGCACGCCAGGTGTTCGCTAAAATTCCTCAACCAAGTCCACCTCTCTAAATGTCTCGTGCCGGTCCTTCTCAGCCTCCTAGACCCTTTACGGGTGCCTGTGCTGTCAATCGTGAGCGACTACGTGATCCTTGGGATTGCAAATAACTCAACTATGAGCTTTCTTTTCCGCTCACGGATGCCTTTGACATTCTACCCACTACTTCGTGGGCTGTAGCCGAATTGACTAATCGGCGTCTGCAGCACATTTGCGCACCCCTTGCCAAGGTTGCCTACCCCCGTGTAGTGCGCCTCTTCTACTAGAATCTCCAATGCCCTGAAGAGCCACCCATTTCTCTCACTACATCCATTGATGGCACCACCTATGCTTTCACTATGACTGACATCATTCAGGTTTCTGGTTGCCCCATTGAGTGCCCCGATGACATTGTCAATCGTGAGAATCTCCCTTTATATGAGGAGCCGGATACATTAACTGTAAAGCAGATTGTCGCTGCCATTGGCAATGTTGACGATCCTAATAGGCCCCGGTCTTTTATTCGCAAAACCAATCTTCCGGAACGCCTCTGGTTCATTGACACTGTTTTTAAGCACAATGTCTGCCCTTTGGTGCATAGCACAGAACGTAGGGGCCTCTTTTTACAAGCCTTATATGCCATGGACCAAGGCCAATGGTTCTCCATCCCGGAGCTCATTTGGACAACATTTATGAAGTTTTGGCATAACGCTCATAATGCATGGGTTCCACGAGTTGAAAATCGGAAATTGCCTTTGCCGTTTTTCATCACTCGGCTCCTAAAGCACAAGGGTTTCATTATTCCTCCCCATGAACCAAAAGGTGAAAAGATTAAAATTTTTACCAAACGCCAGTGGATTAATGTTCTTAGCCATTCTAGTACCCCTCAGCCTGCTGCCCCCCTGTTCATCCAAGCTCCACCTCCTCCTCCTTCTGAGGATGCTTCCGCAGCAGCAGCCGCTGCAAGGGTAGAGCCTCCGGTCGACTCTCAGCAGGACCAGGCTTTCATCCGGGCTAATATTGCCGGTATTCATGAGCGGATGGATCGTTTTGAGAATTCTTTGTCCGCGTACACTCGGACTATGTGTGAGACTTCTTCACGTGCCGAAAAAGATCGTCGTCTTGCTGCTGAAGACCGCCGTGTCGCAGCTGAGGAACGTTGTTTGGCTTCCGCCGAACGGCGTATGACTCAATCTCTCCTCCATTCCATCCTCGCCTGTTTACCCTCTGGACCGTAGCTTGTTGCGAGTGTTGGACCTTATCTTTTTGTTTCATATGTAAATATTTCTCTTGTATCTTTTGTTTTCCTTTTGAACTGTAAGAATTCGCTATGTATAGGTTGCTCTAGTAGACATGATCCCTGTATAGCTCTTTTTGTAATCATGTAAACTCTTTTTGAAATGCAAATTCTCTCTTTTCTGTTAACTTTATGTACATTTTTTTTTTGTATTTATGCTTGTGCTATTAATGCTTTTTGTGGTTGTTTCTTTTTGTTCTTCGTCATACTATCCAGGTGGCGCAGTTCCTTTCAAGTTTGGGGGTTTTGTTTCACCATGCCGTTTCCTCCCCCTGGGTATTTTTGTTCCTTTTTATACTCTTTGTCATTTTTGTCTTTAACTTACATCCATGTCCCACATTGAGGACATTGTGTCGTTCAAGTTTGGGGGTGCATCAAAGCATTCTTGGCATAGTTTTGGTATCATATTTTTGTAAAGCAATGATAGTGTAACTTAGAACTTGTCGGAGATAAAGCATATGTTTAATACCTTGTGTATAGAAGCAATTGAGAATTTTTGAAAATAAAGAAATTTGAATTTGAAGTAATCATGTAAAATACAATGTAGTTTATATAAATGCCTCAATTTGATTCTTGCTGGATTTACACTCTTATAAGCTTCACAATGCACAGATGCACATTGGAAACTTAACTGTGAGGCATGCAACTTGATTGACCTTGACCTTGGCCTAGTTAATCTGATTTGATGAACCTGATAGATGATTATCCTTGGCATGATATAAGTTTAAAAAAAAAAAAAAAAAAGAAAAAAAAAAGAAAAAAGAAATGAAGATGAGAAAGAAAGAAAATAATGACCAGTTGAAGTTCGTAGCCTTTCCAACTCGAGCTATTAAGCCCTTTGGAGTGTCTCTACACTTAACACCCTAAAGCCGTCTGGTTTGGGAGCTGTTGGCCTAACGCTTGCTACATGGGTTGGTTAGAAAGCTTAAAGGACTTAAACATTGCACGGTCATTCAAAAAAAAATGTGTGTAATAAACATGGTTTGTTGGAATTCGTAGCCTTTCCAACTTGAGCTATTAAGCCCTAGGAGTGTCTTTACATTTAGCACCCTAAAGCCGTCTGGTTTGGGAGTTATTGGCCTAACGCTTGCTACATAGGTTGGTTAGAAAGCTTAAAGGATTTCAACACTGCACAACCATTTTATGTTTCACTTTTGAGTTATAATAAATTCTTAGCAGGCAACAAAAGTTGTCTTGAAAATAAAATCATACCTTAGGGACTTCATGTAAAGGGGAATTCATTGATTTGAAAACTTATGCCTTAGAATTGGAAAAGAAAGTAAAAGCCACATGTTGAGAATTCAATTCACTTTCACTGGAGTTTAAGTTATTTCCATTTAAGAGATGACAATTGAATTATTTATATGGACTATGATGTTGATGCATGATGTTGAAATGTTTTTTTTGCCAATTTTTGTATCAATGCTTCATATATGCAAGGTAGTCTTCCCAATGATCCCGTCTCCAGCTCTTTATCTGTTTCAAGTTGTATTCGAGCTATGTTTATGTTTATTTTTGCCATGGTGGATATTTTTGTTATAGCATTCCCATGTTTTTCATTCCATTGAGCTTTGCATTTTGGTTTTGCTAAGGGACTAGCAAAATGTAAGTTTGAGGGTGTGATAAGCGCCGAATACTGTATATTCAAGCGCCCTAAATTACATTAACAAAGTCCATTAATTGATTATTTTATGTAGATTATCTCCATTTGTATGTTTTTGTACATTTTTAGGTTAAATTGCAAAAAGGAAGCAAAAATGATGCCTTGTGGAATTTTGAACAAAAAGGGTGCCAATTCTGAATTTCTGGCAGCAGCAGAACCTGACTTTTGTCGCCATTTTCGACCTAGTAAACTCAAGAACTGGACTTCCATCATAGCATGAAAAATTTAGAGCTCTGAATCAGCTTTCCAAATCTTCAAGCGGTTCATCATTCGGAGTTCGGAGCAAAGAGTTATGATCTTCTTAACAGAGGTGCGCAGAACTGCCTAGCAGCACTGAAGTACTGCCTTTCTCCCCATTTTCGACCAACCAGACTTGAGAATTGGGTCTTCATCAAAACATGAAGTTTTTAAAGCACTGAATCAGCTCTCCAAATCTTCAAACAGATCATTATTCAGAGTTTGGGGTACAAAGTTATAGCTGTTTTACAAAAGTAGGTCAGTGTTGAGCAAGAAGAGCATGTTGCACATTACACTAATTTAGAGTGCTCGAGACCACCCTTTGAGTGCTCGAAATTCTGGCAGATTGCACTCAGAAATGGCTCAATTTCAGCCACTTGCACATTGGTTTCCTCAATGCCATCTTCCTTCTTTATGAAGTGGTTGGAGGTGTTCCTTGAAGGAGAGAGAGCCTTGACTTGAGCTTGATAACAGAGAGGGAGGGCCACACAATAGGATTATCCTTCATTCTACAAGATTAGAGGAGAGAGAAGAGAGCAAGAAGGGTGTTCTTGAAGCCTAAAGAAGGGAGCTCGAAAATGGCTTGTCCATCCATGCTTCTTCCTTCTTCTAGCTCACTCATGGGTAACTAAACTCCATCTAGGGAGGTGATGAAGCCTCCCCTTTTGTTCATGTTCTAGATTAGGTTCTATTTTGGGGATTATAATGTATAAACTTTGGTCTTTTCATAGTTTAAGAGCTTATTACTTCTTGTAATGAATATTCATGTTTAAATGATTGATGTGAGTTCTTTAGCTTGTCTTGATGATTCTTACATTAGTCTTATTGCTTTTATTTTCATAGTGACAATGAAGATATTAACTATGAATGGTTTTCAAGGCATATTGATTTTGAAACTTGATATTCCATTGCTTAGGTACCTCCTTTGATGGACTATGCTTGATTCTTACCTTCATGTGCTTCATTATTTGATTGAATGCTTGATGGTCTTTTGCTTAAGTTAATGTATTTGATACTACACCCTAGTCTAGGTAGTCCAAATGTGTTGTCTTTGGATAGACCATTCTTGTTTTAATCTCATGAACTTTTTATTGGTTATGAAGCAACTATGTGTTGCTACATAATTCTTGATCATTACTTATATAGTGTTTATCCCCAATTTAGTCTTGATTTAGCATGTATTTAGGGCGTAGGTGGATTCACTTCCCTAGTTTCCCCTTTTTTTATCTTTAACTCTCATTTACTAGCATTCTTGTTTTATGCACACTTCAATTACTAGCTTAGTGACAAACCAATCAACAACTCCTTATTACACCTTATCATTCTAAAATGACTCTAGATACTTAGGTTGTCTTAAGACTAGCGCAGTCCCAGTGGTTCGACTTACCCGACCAATAGCCCTATTTTACAATGATTCGTGCTATTGCAAAGGTTGATGTATGATTGACCAACCGATCACTACCAAAACCGATGATCATAAAGTCGTGATCCAGTTCATTCAATCCAACATTTTTAGTCATTTTGGTACGCCCTGAGCAATCATCAGTGACGGTGGATCTCATTTCCGAAATCGTTACCTTAAATCCGTCCTCTCCAAGTACTCTGTCATTCATAAGGTGGCCACACCTTACCATCCTCAAACGAGTGGTCAAGTGGAAGTATCTAATCGGGAGATTAAGCATATCCTAGAAAAAATGGTTCGACCGGACCGCAAAGATTGGTTATTGAGACTAAATGATGCGCTTTGGGCTTACCGGACAGCTTATAAGACACCAATTGTCATGTCACCATATCGACTTATCTTTGGCAAAGCCTATCATCTTCCAGTCGAACTAGAGCACCGTGCTTATTGGGATATAAAAAGGCTCAACTTTGATCTCAAATAAGCCGGCTCTACTCGCAAATTACAGCTCAATGAGCTTGAGAAACTTCGCAATGATGTGTATGAAAGTGCCAAAACCTATAAGGCGAAGACTAAAGCTTTTCATGACAAACACATTGTCAAAAAGTCTTTTGCCCCTGGACAAAAAGTTTGGCTTTTCAATTCTAGAATGAGACTCTTCCCCGGTAAACTCCGTTCCTGGTGGGATGGTCCATGTGTCATCACCGCCGTCTTTCCTCATGGTGCAGTCGAACTCCAAGATCCTACCAATGGATCTCTTTCCAAGGTAAACGGCAAACGGCTTAAGCCTTACGTCGATGGCATAGTCCCTATCTGAAAAGTTTAGAAAGTCCTATTAACGGACCCAATTTATGAGGACTAATGCGCCATGCAAAGCCTTATTCATGTAGCTATCGACATTAAATTTAGCACTCATACGAAGCAATTCTTCCATTTTTCGAGCTTCCTCCTTCCAAGTGCCTAGTTCCACAAATTTTTCGGAAATTCATTAAGTTTAACCAAAAAATGTGCATTCTTCCGGACTTGACTCATCGAGCATTCCGGCAGTTACATTTGGTTTCCTTCCTCATTTTCAGGTCTTTGTACCATTTCAGAAAAAAAAGAATTTAAGGTCAACTAAGCATTTGTTCCGTCTAATCCAAAGTATAATTGGCATGCGGACTGCGTGTTTTTCTCTTGGGCCATTAAGTGCCAAATCCTGACCCGTCGTCTTTTTGCGATAGCTAGGACCCTCCGTGATTCAAAATTCATTTTTAAATTGCTTATAGTCGAAATTCCAAGCATTGCACCCTGAGCGTAGCTGCCAAGGCAGCATATGCAGAAACACCGCGGGCACCCGTCGCGCCACCGCTGGCTCCCGCGAAAGTATCCAGTAGCATTCCAAGTTCCGTGGGGCCACGCCGTTCTTCGCGGGCCCCAGCCGCTCCTCTCGCGGGCCCCCACCATTCCTGGCGGGGCCCCGCCAAACTATCCAATAGTCTCTGTCGCTCTGCGGGCGCCCGCCGCGCATCTGCGGGTGCCCGTAGCTCCTCTTCGGCCCATTTTAAATGGGTTTTCAAACCCATTTTGCTTCTTTTAAAACCCTCCCTTCTCTCCACTCTCGCTCCCAACTTCTCTCCTCCCCTTTCTCCAATCTTCCATCTCTTTCCATACTTTCAATCTCCCCTCTCATTCATCTATTTCACCCTTTATTTTTCTCTCCTCCATTATCATCTTCCATTATCCAAGAGCACTTGTGGGATTTGTTCAACCAAATTGGGTAAGACTGATCTCTTCTCTTTTCCTATCAATTTTCGCATTAAGGAGGATGGGATTCTAGTTGTGGGGGATTAGTAATTGTTGGTTGTTGCTTGCATGTCCATTAGAGGTTACAATTTTGGGAATTTTGCAAGCCTAACATCATTTTGCCCCTCTTCGCATTCCTCATGCCCTCCAGGTGTTCGTCAAAAGTCCTAAACCAAATTTTCTCCTTCAAATGGCTCCCAAAGCTCGTTCGACCGAGGGCCCTTCTAATGTGCTTCCAACTCCAAATTGGGCGGAATGGCCAATTGTCCCTGAAGCGAAATTCAACATTGCCAATGATTTTGAACAAAATCAGGAAACTGCATGGTCAGTCCACGAATTGTGGGCATGTGGCCTCGCATCGCTTTTCAAACCACGTGCTTATACATACTACCCGTGTGTGGTCCGTCTATTCTATGCAAATCTGTTCCATTCATGTGCGGAACTTGACGTCATCAAAACCACCATTGATGGCGATGTTTATGAATTTGGCTTGGATGACCTTGCTATGGCCATGGATTGTCCATTGGCTTCGCCAGTGGATGCGGCAGGCCTCCCTCTTTATGTTGACCCACTAGCTCAGCTTCCCTTGGTAGACATTGTGGGCGAAATTTGTCAGGGTCAATTTACCGGCAATCGAACCACAAGCACCAATAAATCCTTCTTACCATGCCGGCTGTTGTTTCTTGATTTGGTCCTGGCCAAGAACGTCCTTCCCGTGCCAGGCCACTCCGAGCATAAGGGGGATTTTCTGAAAGCCCTCTATGCCGCTGAAAAGGAGTACTGGTTTTGCATCCCACTGCTTGTCTGGGACCAAATTCTCAAGATTTATAATGAGTTGATCTGCAGTAGTGCCACCACTTGGGCATTTCCATTTCCATACCTTATCACTAGGTTGCTTAAGGATACCGAATTTAAAGCACCTCGTGGTGAGGCAAAAGAAAAGACCGTGGCTGACTTCAACCTCGGGGCTTGGAAGTCTAGCACGGTGCAGCTTCAGATGTCCTGACAGGCCCGAATTGGAGGTGACTTGGATTGGGGTGCTCCAGCCCCTCCTATGGCTTCGGCCCCTGGAGCCCTCGCTGCTTTAGCTGCCCCTATTACTCCGTTGTTAGATGTCATCACCCGTGCTGATTATCTTGCCCTCAATGCTCATCTTGATGCGTTTAACATACGTTTTGGCAACATAAAGGGTGCCATTCAGAAAACTCAGGAGAGCCAGGAGGTTTTGCAGGCTATGTTCCAGACTTTGCTTGACCGAGCACTCGGTGCAGCTGGCTTGTCCTCCTCCACTCCAATGATGGAGTGATTTTTATGCTTCTATCTTTTATTTCCCTTTTTAGTAGTACTTTTTAGACTTATTTTGGGCCACGCTTGACAATTGCTTTCTATCTTATTTTGAACTTACAACTGAATCACTTTTGCTACTTTGCATGGATTATAGTTTTTAGTTGAATAAATTGCAGCTATTTTCATTTATTTGGATTCATATGATTCTTGCTGTGTATAGATGCTTTTGACAGGTTTTTACAACCAAGTTTGGGGGTATGCTCATAGCATTCAAGAAGTGGCCTATTTTTGCACCGCCACTCAATTCCTCTTTAACTTGGTACTATTGTTCTTATTGCACTCTTCTTTATTCATTATTTATCCTTTGTCTTCTCAGATTGAGGACAATGTGATATTTAAGTTTGGGGGTGCATTTTGCATTGTTGCATTTTTTAGATAGGTTTTTTGCTTGCATGACTATAGCTGGATGCATGTAAGTTAATAAAACAATTTTTGTTGGAAGCAATGATAGTGTAATCATGGAACTTTTTGGAGATTGAACATGTGTTTAAGACTTTGTGTATAGAGGAAAATGATACTTTTGAAAATAAAGAAAAATTTGAAATGGCCATGTTGATTCATTTTGGTTTGTATAAATACTTCAATAGAATTTTCGTCAGAATTCATACTCTTTTATGCTTCACATTGCACAGATGCACACCAGGAACCTAATTGTGAGGTATGCAACCCAACTGACCTTAACCATGACATAGTGGATTTGAATTGATGGCCCTAATGAATGGTTACCTTTGGCATGTTTTTTATTTTAAGTTATAAAAAAATAAATAAATAAAAAGTGCAATTATTGATAATGACCAGTTTAAGTTCGTAGTCTTCCCAACTCGAGTCATTAAGCCCTAGGAGTGTCTCTACACTTAACACCCTAAAGCTATCCGGTTTAGGAGTTGTTGGCCTAACATTTGCTACATGGGTTGGTTAGAAAGCTTAAGGGACTTAGACATTGCACGGTCATTTATAAAAAATAAAAAATAAAAAAAGTAGATATGGTTCGTTGGAGTTCGTAGCCTTTCCAACTCGAGTTATTAAGCCCTAGGAGTGTTTCTACACTTAGCACCTTAAAGCCATCTGGTTTGGGAGTTATTGGCCTAACATTTGCTACATGGGTTGGTTAGAAAGCTTAAGGGACTTCGGCATTGCACGACCATATTATGTATATAAAATAATCAATAAAAAGTGTATTGTTAATGAAGTCATGCCTTAGGGATCCCATTTAGAAGGAAATTCAATGATTTGAAAGCTTGTGTTCCTAAGATTGGTAAAAGAGGGTACAAGCCGTATATTGGGGATCCGATTCACTTTCACTGAAGTTAGAGTTCAATTCTATTTTAGAAATGACAATTGAAGTGTTTATATAGACTATGATGATTGATGCATAATAGTTTAAATGTGTTTTACTATGTTGTATATCAAGGCCTCATATATGCAAGGTAGTCTGCCTAATGAGTCTTTCTCTAATTTTCTGTTGTTCCAAGTTACATTTGAGCTTTATAGATATTTTTGCACTTCATGATTGATGCATGTTGTCAGCATTCCATATGTTGTCATTTTCATTTAGGTTCTATACTTTGGTTTTGGTATGGGACTAGCAAAATGTAAGTTTGGGGGTGTGATAAGCGCCGAATATTATATATTCAAGCACCCTTACTTGCATTAGTTAAGTCCATTCGTGGAGTTTAATGTACAGTTTAACTTGATTTTTGTATTTTTGTCTTCTTTTAGGTCAGTTTCCCCGAATATGGTTATAGAAGCGGTTTTGACAATCTCTTGTTGAAAGAGATGCGCTGTTGCTGGGAGCCATCTTTTGGACTGAACCTTTTCAGTCGTTGTCAGTGTGGAGTTCGGAGAATAATGATCATAATGGAAATCGCAGCAATGGACCGGCTCAGAGTGGCACGAGAAGTTTTGCTGAAGTGTTGCAGTTTCAAGCCCCCGCAGGCGCCCGCCAATCCACAACTCACTGCCTTATTTCGCGGGGGCCCGCCGTCTTTCGCAGGCCCCGCCGAGCTCCCGCGGGCCCCCGCCATTTATGCTAGTAGCTTCCCTCGAGCCATGATAGCCCGCGGGTGCCCGCCAAGGCCCCGCGGGTGCCCGCGGATCTGCAGATGACATCTTACCTGCTCCGGATTTCAGGCTGATTTTGGTCTCCTATGCAATTTCTGTGGTTCTAATTCATCTAGGGTGGTTAGAGCTCGGGATTGTGTGGATGGAGAGTAGATTTTGGGTGGATAAGAAGGGGAAGCATGACTTATGAGATATCTCAAATTTTAGCTAAGTTTTAGAGAGAGAAAGTAGTGTTTTTGGAGGGCTTGGAGTGCTAGCTTGCTTGAGCACGAAAATGGAGGGTGGATTTGCTTCTTCTCCTTCATTCCTTGTTGCTATGGGTAACTAAACCTTCATCTAGGGAGGTGATGAAGCTCTCCCTTGTAAGCATGTTCTAGATTAATTTCTATTTTGGGGATAATGATGTATAGTTTTGGTCTTTCCATAATCTAGAGCATATTACTTGTTGTAATGGATTCTAATGTATATTAATGATTGTTTTAAGTTAATTATCTTGTCTTAGATGATTTCTTATCTTAATCATAATGCTTGCATTTTCATGGTGACAATGGAAATAAGGTTGTGAAATGGTTTTAATGGCATGTTGATAGAGAGCCTTGATAGTCCATTGCTTAGGTAATCCCTTTGATGGTTTATGCTTGATTCCTAACTTCATGTGCTTTACCATTTGATTAAAAGCTTGATGATCTTTTGCTTAAGAGAGTATACTTGATACTACACCCTAATTTAGGTAGTTCAATTATATAAACGTTTGATGGATCATTCTTGTTTTTGATTTAATGAACTTTTTGACGATTATATGGTAACCATAGGTTGCTATATAATTCTTGACCATTATATATGTTGTTTATCTCCAATTTAGTCTTTTTCTAGCATGTATAAAGGGTTGGAGTGGATTCATTTCCCTAGTCCTCTATTTCTGAATTTCTTCTCTTTAAAGTTTTTGCAAGTCATTGTTTTATACATTTTAAATTCCTAAGTTTAGTGACAAACCAACAAACCTCTATTTACACCTTCATCAAATTAAAAGGGAATTTAAAGACCTTAGTTGCCATAAACTGGCAGTCCCAGTGGTTCGACTTACCCGACTAATAGCCCTATTTTACAATGATTTGTGCTATTGCGAAGGTTAATGTATAATTATCATACCGATCATGCGTCTAACTCTATACAACTCTGCTCCCTCTCCTCTAAGCCCTATATTTCTCTCTCTGCTCTCTCTCTCACGTCAAAGCCCGCTTTCTCTCTTTGTCTCTCTCTCACGTCTAAGCCATAGCTTTCTCTCTCTGCTCTCTCTCTCTCGTCTAAGCCCTTGCTTTCTCTCTCTGCTTTCTCTCTCGCGTCGAAGCCCTATCTTCCTCTCTCTGCTATCTCTCTTTAGATGAAAAAGATGTGGACAAGATGATGTTGTAGATTCGATATAGTCTCCCTATTCAAGTTGTCTCTCTGGTTCACCTCTCTATTCGAGTTCTCTCTTTGGCTTGGACACGAGAAACAACCATTTGGAGCCACAATTTCTTCGAATTCCAGACGGCTATACACATTAATTCGGAGCAAAAAAATCAAGGTTCACCTATCTCTTTCTATATATGTATCTATTAGTTTTGATTTTTTTGATTAAGAGTGTTTTATTTTATTTATTTTTTTTTTTGTTTTGGATTTTTCTGTAGTTTTTTTTTTTTTTTTTTTTTAATGCAAATACATATTATAGGTAGACCCGTAAATGGATTGGATATGGACCGGATCATGGTCAGTCCAATCGGAATCCGATAAGCATAATAAGCAATCCGATCCAATCCAGCAATCCGACAGATTCTTGCATAGTCGATCCATATCCGAAATTCACTCTATCGGATGTCCGATCTGATAAGTCCGATCCGTTTACAAAAACACAATCAAGCAAATTGATACAAAATTAGGGTAACAAAGAGAGAGATAAATGGGTTTTATATCAAAGAAGGAAAAAGAGGGAGAGATGGAAGAAGAACGTGAAGAAGGAAGAAAATGATGAGGTAACTTTTACTGGAAAATTAGGGCTTTCTAATAAAATCAAAGAATCCACAAAGAAAAATTTCTTACAAACAGATTGTGCTTGAGTGATACAGGGAATGCTATGAATCTATGATTTCAAAATAGAAGACAGGGTGGACATTTGTAAAAAAAAGAAAAAGGAAAAATAGAAGAAAAAAAGAGAGAAAATAACTAACAAGAAATTACTCCGGCAGTTGCTGACTCCCCCTTCTCCCTTCTGGCAGTAGATCAATGACTTGCCCTTCACCAACGTTTATCTGATTGGAAACACAAATGCAATACAGACTTTATAGTGGCCTGAGTTTTTTTTCTTGTGGCTTGAATCAATAGGCAAAAAATTTATTACTATAAGGGTGGAAACACAGTAGTATTGCATATATAACATTGTGATTAATTTAATTTTTTATTATTAAATCTATACAAATCTTATATGATATATGATATATATAGTAATATATATATATAATAAAATATAAATATAATAATATATTATTTTAATCGGATCGGATTATTAACGGATCGGATTAACCCTAATCCAAATCCGATTTGTTAAGTTATTGGGTTATCGGATTCGGATCATTATCGGATTATCGGATTTGATGCTGAATCCATATCCGACTAAACGGATCAGATTTGGATCAGAATCCCATCTATTGACAGGTCTAATTATAGGGTTTCAAAATTGCAAGTGAAATTGTAGATTTATTGCAAGTGAAATTGCAGATTTAGAAGAACTTAGGAACTAATGAAAAGTTCTGCTTATTTGTTGTTCTCTCATTTGCTGATTTTTGGTGTCAGTGTGCAAATGTAATCCGTTTTCCATGGTTGCTTTCACTTTCTTGAATGGTAATTACCAACTGAGGATAGGTTAGTAAGTTCTTCTTTTTCCTCATTCCTTGGGTAAAGTTGTCGTCTTTTGTTGTACCAAGTACCTTATCTATAAGTCATTGTGTTCCTGCTTTATATGTTTATGAGATTCCAGATTTTAATTTTTTTTTCTCTTGGTTATGTATAATGATATATTTACGCACTCTTCTATATCTATATAGCATAATATATGGAATCCTGAACAGGAAGAGGTGATATCACTTGGTTTAAGCCCTTGTTATGAAAATTTGTCCATGGAAGTAAAAACATGTATTATATTTTTGTTTTCCTAAACAAATTATTTAATAAAGCAAGATATTTGAATATTCCATTTAGAGAGTTCTGCCTCTTCCCTTCAGTATTGTCCCTAAGAGGCTTCAGCCCTATCCTTCTCAAGTCAATTTGTGCCAAACCCTTGTTAAGCAAGGATATAAACAATGGAGCTTGAATTAAGCAGCAAACAGCTTATAGCAGACTCAGTTTTGCTGCTTCTGTGATACCTCAAATCAGAGGGTATAAATGACAATTTACAATGTCTCAGGCCTTATACATCCTCTCATAACCTTGTATCTTCTTCACACAGAAGCTTTTAGATGATAAGCAAATCAATAATTAAATTAAATTCAGTTCCAAAATCTGCTCACAACAGGTTTTCTGCATAACCTAAACAAGCTGAGGGTAAAACTATAATTTTGAGGTTAGACTTCCTTGGATATAGATCCCACACCACTAAATTAACATATTACACTTGCTCAAATCATTATATCTCAGTTTATAGCAAGGTAATATCAAATTACAGATCAAAGTGAGATTCACAGGTTGATTTCTAGAGCAGCACTGTTCTTAGGGACTGAAGGGTCATTTCTCAGCTACATTCTTTTGTTTTTGATTTTCTCAGTCATGTAATATCAAATTACCATTACACAGATAAAGAATATAGCAATGAAATAGTTGAATTTCAGTCACAGCACTCACAGCACACACTCAACAGGCTTTTTAAACTTAAAACCTTATTTAGTGAGGTTTATGAGGTCAAAACAAGAACAAGCCAATTTTATGGTTTATAATCAACTTTAATAGCTTTAAATCATCAATACAATCATGCTTAGATAATGTACAAGCATAGTATAGCAAGACTATATCATGATAAACTCAATTCCAACAGTATAAACCAGAAAAACAAGTTAAATTGAGAGGGTTTGAGATATGAGATTCTATACCAGCTTTGATAAGTGTTCCCAAATGACTTCAGCTGATATAAACCACCAAGATACACTTGCTCACCCTTTGTTCTAGTTTAAGAAATAGCCACAACAAATTTTCACCTTCTCAGCCTCATTTTTCACTATAAAATCAGCTTCACATCCCCTTATAGTCTTCATCAGATTAGCACCTTTGTATGTTGATTCCAGAGCTCAAACACAGCACAACTCTTCAAAGAATCACTTTGAAATCATCCTGAACTATTAGCTTTCAAGGACCTTTTCATTTTCAGCTCATGAGGTTCATTTTTGGCTCTCAAAAAGTGCACACTCTCAGCTCTAAAGCTTATTTTCAAGTTCTCTCTTGTACACCCTTCTGCTGATGCTATAACAATATATATATATCAAGAAATTACTGCCCTAGTGTGGATGAGTATTCTCCATCACTGGCCAATTGTAGATACTAATATAATCTGACATTGTATACACTGAATAGACCAAACAACCCTTGCCCTAGCTTGTATCACACAAACCACCTTTTTTGCAGCCTACATTGTCATTGTACAATGCTAATACATATACAGCTAAGAGCTTCATTTTTCTGTCATTATCCTATCACTCTAGGACCACTGTTTACGTGGCTCAATGTAGGGGGTCCTTTATTGCACACTGAAAATACTAGGAAATACCAGAATTGCCCTCAACAAGGATATATATTGCTGCAATGGCTGTGATGTATATATATACATGATAATAACCTCTGTGGTGTATTGCAACATATAGTAAGAGTACAACATATACACACTCATGAGTATAATTACTGAAATGCCCCTGTGACTGAATTACCCTTGTGATACCACTATAGATAGAATAACCATGAACCCTTTTGGTTAACATTTGACATTAAAAAGGCAAACCTCACTTAGAACCAACAAATACAAGACATTTTCCAATCATTCCATCCCGAATTCTCCAAGAAAAAGGGGCTCCAATGCATCCATTGAGAATGATGAACTCAGATTGTTGCTTGAAACCCCATCCGATCGCTCCAGTAGCCTTTGTATCTCCTTCTCTGCCTCAGTGAGCTGTTCCTTGAGCTTTAGTACCTATTTGAATATCAAGTCTTGTGTTAATTAATTACGAGATTAATGAGTTTAAAAACTTAGGAGCTAGGAATTATAATATGGGACTATAAAATGCCATGTGTTACTCCACCCAGCTACCTTAAAGAATTATGTACGGACTCTTGTGAATTGATGAAACATGTAGAACTGTTTTACTTTCCAGTGCCTTGGGAGACACTTGTGTGCTTATCAACTTTCCTTTTCTCTTGTTGATTAGTCTATTTTTATAGCAATATTAGCTACCTTAAATAAATATTACTCCATAAAAAATAAATAAATAAATAAATAATTATGGTAGGGTCTAGGGAGTGGAGTGCAGGAGGTTTCTTTTATGTGCGAATATAAATAATTTTTTTCTAATAATAAATGATATTGCTTTAGTACTAGGAGACCCACTTAATTATTTTTAGTATAATTTTTTATAGGATTATTAAACATTACTATATGGCAGGGTTCCTTTAACTTATAGGCCATGCATGTCTAAACATAGCGTTGTTAATTAATTGTTGTTAATTTATAGTGAATAAAAATCTCTCACAGTTGAACTTATAGTTTTTGAAAAACTGAGAAGTTAATGAAGTATATACCATAAAATTAAGAAATACGAAATTTAAAAATTTCACGAGAAAATGAACCTGTTTTTTTTTTTTTTTAGTGAGTTCAAAAAAATATAAATGAAAAGAAAAGAAACTTAGAATATGACAAAGAAGTACTCCAGACCACAGCCAATCTGGATCCCATTTCCAAATTATCCCCAACAAAAGGAAAATATTGCTTTCTTTTCCCATGGTTTCTCTGCATCCAAACGGGGGTACTAGAGGATAATATTATACAAGTGTTGTAGAGACATAATAAACTTTATCATGAATATAGTTATATATTCTTCTTGCTAGAATTTTGACAATTTTTTTTATCTTTTGTGATAGGTTACTAGACAAAATAATTAAGCAAATGCTGATGGATAAAGAATGGATGCACATGACTTACAGGTTATTATATGTAGTGGAGTGTGCTTATAAAAGTTAATATTGTCTACACTAATTTTATGTTTAATTAAATGTTAAAGCTTTAATTTTATAGAGTTGATCTAAAGTTATTTAGGAGCACAGAGGTTTGTTGATCAGGCGTAAGCAAATGCGGGCCATCCAAAAAAGATTTTATGCCCTTGTAATTGTTGTCTAAATACAAAGCACCAACACTTCGACATGGTGTTTAGGCATTTATTGGAAAATGGAATGGATCAATCATACATGATCTGGTACTTTCAAGGGGAAAATCTAAGTAAATCTCCCCAACATGGAAGTAATGTAAATGACGTTGAAATGCCAGAGACGTATCAAATGTATAGAAATATTTTCTTTAATGGTGGTGATGATGTTTCAGATCCAAACTATAAAATAAGAGAGGCTGAGTTTAAAAATGAGTTGGAATATGCTCAGACCCCTTTATTTCCAGAATGCACAAAGTACACGGTTATATCTGTAATTGTTGCCTTATACAAGCACAAAGCAACAAATAATTTATCCGACACTGGTTTTGATGGACTTCTTCAAATGTTTGGGATATAAATCTAGAAAATAACAAACTTCCTAAGAGCTATTATGAAATGCAAAATTTTTTGAAGACATTTGATTTAGGATATGAGAAAATAGATACTTATAAGAACGACTGTTGTCTGTTTAGAAAAGAAAATAAGCACATGACTAAATGCCCAAAATGTGGTGCTTCGCGGTGGAAAGAGAATGAGCATACTAAAAAGATTCAAAATGGTGTCCCAGCTAAGGTGTTGCAGTACTTTCCAATAGTACCAAGGTTTAGAAGAATGTTTCAATCCCCTGAAATAGCAAAACAACTAATGTGGCATTCAACTCATAGAAGTGGGGATAGAAAGATGCGACATCCGGTTGACACGCTTGCATGGCATACGATAGTTAAAAAATGGCATTCTTTTGCATCAGATTCACAAAATTTAAGACTTGGTGTTTCAACTGATGGGTTTAATCCATTTGGTAACCTTAGTTCAGCATATAGTTGTTGGCCAGTAACATTGGTGGTATATAATCTTTCGCCACTTGAACTCATGTCTAAAGAAAATATGATGTTGACATTACTAATCCTACGGCTGGGGCAACCGAGGAATGATATAGATGTGTATTTGGAGCCATTTATAGATGATTTGAAAAAGCTATGGGAGAAAGGCGTGGAAATTTATGATGCATTTGCAAAGTCCACATTTAATTTGAAGGTAATCTCGATGTGGACAATTAGTGACTTTCCAAATTTTAGTAACCTCTCTGGTCATGTTATAAAGGGTAAAAAAGCTTGTCCAACATGTAGTGATGACACATGTTCAAAGAGGTTGAATTGTAGCACCAAGACCGTTTACTTAGGTCACTATCGATGGCTATCTCTTACTCACCCATTTCAAAAAAAGAATAGTTGGTTTGATGGGAGTGAAGAACATAGGTGGAAGCCTAAAATATTGTTTGGGATTGAAATTCTTCATGCTGTGAAAAATATTAAAAATGATTAGGGTAAAAAAGAGAAGGGAAAATTACATATCAAACCAAAAATTGGAAAAAGGAAACAAAAGACAAAAAAGGATGAAAATGTGGCGTGGAAGGAAAAATCCATATTTTTTGAATTACCATACTGGGAGGTAAGTATTTGTAATAGAAAGTTGTTTATTTTTTTAAAAAAAAATTAAAATATTATTTATTTAAGTTTATAATATGTTTTAAAAAAACTATTATTCCATTATTTGTGTTTTAGGAATTACTCATTCACCATAATTTAGATGTCATGCATATTGAGAAAAATGTTTGTGAGAGTATTATTGGCACCCTATTGAACATAAAAGGAAAATCAAATGATGGACTCAAGTCTCGTATGGATTTGGAATAAATGGGCATCAGGGGGGATTTGCACCCACAAGATTCAAAAGGGAAACATTTCTTGCCACCAGCACCTCATACACTAAAGAAGGAAGAAAAACAGCTTTTTTGTAAGCGATTACAACAATTAAAGCTACTAGACGGCTACAGTTCAAACATTGGGACACATATATCATTGGATGAATGTAAGGTTGTAGGGTTGAAATCTCATGATTATCATGTCCTGGTAGCGTTACTGGGAATTTTACCAAAGGGTGTAAGGAATGCCATATTTCGCCTATGTGCATATTTTAATGAAGTATGCCAAAGGGTGATTGATAGGAACTCAATGGAAAGACAGGAAAATGAAATTGCTGAGACATTATGTATGTTAGAAAGATTTTTTCCTCCATCTTTTTTTGACATTATGATTCACTTGACTAGTCACATCGCACGCGAAGCTCGTATTTGTGGACTAGTACAATTTCGTTGGATGTACCCATTTGAAAGGTACTAATATCAACTTTTCCTTCTTTTATGTAGTTAAATATTTAATATTATAACATATATATAACTTTTTTGTTTTTATATGTTTTAGGATGATGAAGGTTTATAAAGGATATGTTAAAAATAGGGCGAGACCCGAAGGATGCATAGCTGAAGGCTATTTGGCTGATGAGTGTGTGCGATTTTGTAGTGAGCACATCAAACAAGCTTCTAAAATAGGGGTGAGACATTCTCGAAATGAGGATTTTGAAGGTGAGACAACAATAGATGGCCGTCCAATTTCGAAGGGAATTTTGAAAATCATGTCGAATGACATGTTACAGATTGCTCACCGTTATGTCTTGTTCAATAATGCAGAGGTGTAACCGTATACAGGGTAAGTCTGATATCTTCAAGACTTATTAATTTGTTATAGAAATAATAATGAAAACATACCTATAGTGTTTGCCTCACAAAAAACATTTGGAGGAGCTTAAGCAGATGGACAGGTGTCTCATAAGGAATGCAAGTGCATTACAAAAGAAACATATGGAGATTTTTTGTTTGTGGTTTGCAAATGAAATTAGTGCAGCTGGTAGTGATGTGTCCGATACACTTATGTGTCTTGCAAATGGGCCTAGAAGAGAAGTCATTTCACATTCGGGATATATTGTTAATGGACAACGATTTCACACCAAGGATGTGGAGAGAAGCACACAAGATAGTTGTGTTTCGCTTGAAGCGGAAACTATATGTCAATCTAGTGCAAGAGATACAAATCAAGTTCTAAGAAAAGTATCTTACTATGGTGTTTTAAAAGATATACTTTTGTTAGATTACCACACATTTAAAATGCCAATCTTTGATTGTGAGTGGGCAAACATTAGAAATGGCACAAAGTTGAAGATGGATTTGTATTAGTTAACCTCCATGAAAGTCAAAGTCAGTTTCAAAGTGATCCCTTTGTTCTTGCTCCACAGGCTAAGCAAGTTTTTTATTCAAGGGAAGATGAAACATCTAATTGGTATGTTGTACTTAAAGCGCCGCCAAGAGGTTTTAATGACTTGGAGTCTTTTAAAGAAAAAAGTTGTCTCTTTTATGCCATTAGATGTATCAAGATTGGACTCAAATGATGATGATAATGGAAATGAAGAGTATGTACGATTGGATTGTGAGGGCATGACCGTGTAGATGTATCAAGATTTTACTGGAAGTCATTTTATTTTATTTTATTTTGGAACTTTGTTTATGTAATAGCCTTTTACTATCTTATGTTACATAAATTAGTTTTTTTTGCATTCTATTGTAGTGCTTTATGACATGTCTTCTTGTAACTTTACACCTCACTCACTCTTTTTATCTTTTAAATACTACTCCATATAGGCTTTACTTTTGTTTAAATAACTTGTGCACATGTTTTGTAGGTCCATCTAAAGGTGTAGAAGACCCTCAATATCATCTATATTTGCAAGAACATATATGTATTTTTTATATTTAAACATTCTTACGCATCTTGTTTTGTCTGGACCCTGAGTTCTATCACCAATACACTGATATGCAGGGGAAAAATGACATGTAATGTTATGCTTGAAATATCTATGGCTTGAAATACTCTGTTTATTTTTTTTCTGGAACTTTTTGTTTTTAAAAATAGGTCATTCTCATTAGAAGAGCAAAGGAGTAAGAATTGAAGAGGGAAAAAGATAAATAAATTTTAGCATGCGTGGTCCCGTAGAAGTAAGTAATTAATACATCGATTTTAAATTATATTTTTGTTGCCTCATATTAAATTTTAATGGCTTTTCTTAAGAGGACTAAGAGAGAGGAATTGTATTGTGGCTGCATTAAGGACTTCAGGAAATGAGGGAATTACTATATTAGATCGAGATTTAAACTCGACCCATACACAGTTAGTTGGACAATCTAGAGGTTCTAGCAGGGTTCCAATCGATCATGATAGTGGAAGCACCTCGGCAAATGATGCTTCAATAAATCCTTCTACTCATAAGGGTCCTCGTAAGGGTAGAGGTCCATCAATATTAGCAAATGCAGTAGTAAACGATAACGAGTCACCACTTCCGATTGAATTCAATGAAAGAGGGCAACCAATTGGTGATAATAGTATAAAAAAAAATTCTATTGGCATCGGAATAATAGCACGACAAAATGTTCCAATTAGCTCAAAAAAGTGGAAAGAGGCTTCAGCTGAGAAAGAACGACTCATATGGACATCTATAAAGGTATGTTCTTTTCTTTCATTTATGTGATATATTTGTTTCATTATAGGTATTTGTCCTAAGATTCAGTTTTAGAATTATAATTGAAATAAAAGTGTTGACCAAATTTAATAGCATACACCACCATTCATAATTGGACCTAAGTCATTCATGATAGGAAATTTTCCCAAAAACTACTGCTTGTTTGATTTTTACACTAAATGCAACAAAAATTTGAAGTCCATGATTTTCATAAAAATGATGCTTTTAGAAGAATGGGAAAGAGTTGGGGTGATTATAGAACACGCCTTACAATCGACATATATATGTCAAATGGAGATATAGAGGCTATTGATTCATTAAAGCCTGACAGTATACAATCAATCGATGAGTGGCAATAGTTTGTGAGTAATCAACTTTCTGATGACCACAAAGTAAGTAAAATATTGATCAAATTGTTTTCTCTAAAAACTTTCTTCTTTAGAAATTAGTAATTATATTATTTGTTTATAGCGAAAGAGAGAAAAATCTCAAAAATTGTGAAAGAAGCAAAAAATGCCACACACAACAAGTCATAAGGGGTATGCTCGTCTAGAGGACGAAATGGTAAGTAGAACTAATTTTTCCATCTTTCTTTTCTTCTTTCATCCCATGAAGGATCTTGTTGTTTGATTTTGTACATGTGTCAGACATATTTTGTATCAATATGTTGTATTTAATCATGTGCTTTGGAAGCTTAATGGTGCATTATTAGTGGAAATTTGAGGAACATAAGTTATACAACTAGAAAAACAGTAGAGAGAACCCACAATATTTGCAAGGTTTGGCCATAAAGGCCTGTGTCCATGATAGGAAACCAATATTGTTATATTTTAAATCATCACTACCATATAAATATACTTCAACTATGCCACAAGATAAGATAGAATTTTCAGCTCAAAGTATACAACACAGGAAATCTTAGCTTCAAACAATAGGGATACAACTTTCAAACCATAATGCAGCTTCTCTTGATGCTCAAAATAGATTCCCATAGCCTTGTCTTAGCTAAAGAAACTTGCTTGTATGAATTACACAATTAGATAAGCAAGGTAGAACAATGATAGCTCACAAAAGACTTAAACCCTAAAACCAAGGGTAGAAATGTCACTTTATAATTCAGCTTCAATTCAGAACTGTAATGCACTTCCACTGCTATATATATCACCAATGTACACTAGCTCAATAGAAAAGACCAAGTTGAATAGCAAGGTAACACAATGTAACCACACAAAAAGTTTCACCTTGATAAACCTTAACTTATAAGCTTTCAAGGGCAATTCTGTAATGTAGCCTCAAGGACAATCCAACCTTCACTCCCCCAGTCTTCAGTAGATTAATTACACTTACTCAGTTGATAAGAGCAACACAGATAACAAGGTAAAGCATTATACAACTGGATACACTCAAAACCCCAAATAAACCCTAGCTTGGTAGCTTGGCAAAGCAATTCTGCAATGTAGCTTCAGTTTGAGCCCATACTCCACTTTCATAGGCTTTAATAGACAGAATATACTTGCTTAAGAATTAAACACAATGAATCAAGCAAGATATAATAATTTCAAATGCACATCAGTCTTAAGAACTATCACAGTCAAGGTTTCAACCACACAAGGGTTAATCTATAATTTCTCTGGAATCTTGAGCACAAGAGACTTCCCACAGACATAATATAGCGACCCAATCTTGCTTAGATGAATGTTCACAATGAAGTAGCAAGATATCAGTCAACACAACTCACAGCAACAACTTTGAAGATAAAAACCCTTGTATTCAGTTTTGATAAACATAGCCTCTAGAAACTCCAAATACACAACAACCAAGGGATCCCACAGCTTAAAAATTATATTTTAAACTTGGTTAATAGCTGGAACAAACTCTATCAACAGGAATACAATAATGCAGCACAAACAACAGCAAAATAAAGACACATAGCCGGTGTATTTGCTGCTACTGTAATTTTCTCGATTCTCCCATTCATATAATATCAAACTAGATGTGCTCAGATGAAAATTATGTCAACTACACTCAAGTATGACAGTCACAACACTCACAGCAGGCTATTAAATTTAAACAAAACCTAATTTGTTAAGTCTATTAGGCCTGAAACTGTAAAGGTTATTTTTCTGATATGTAACTTAGATTATACAGTTCTGTATCATCATTATAAGCATGATCAAGAAATAATAATGCATGTAACATAAAGATGTATCACTTTTAAGGTCACATACAGCTGCAATGCATTAGAAATTAAATATAGAGCAGGTTTGAGATCTGAGAATTGATACCAGCTCTAGAGTTGTTGTTTTTATGCTTCCTGCAGATGTAAATCACTAACTTATACTTACTCAGCCCTTGTTTCAGCTCCAGAAAAGACCACAGCCAAATTTCACCTTCACGGCTTCTAGATTTACATAAGAAAAATCAGTATACTCTCAGCCCTCTTTGATTATCTTTGAGACCCTCATTTTATATTGAATTTAGGGTTGAATTTCAGCTTAAATGATCATTTAAAATTTCTGTGAACCTCTCTTATTCTTTGGTCTCGAGTCCTCTTTAGCATAGCCTCTCAAATGTAGCTCAAATAGAGTTGAGAATACACATTTTTGTCATTTTCTTCTCCCTCTAGGACCACAGTGCACGTGGCACACTATAGAGAGTCCTTCATAGCACACTGAAATTCCAAAATTGCCCTCACAATGGACTTGTAATTGCTGCAGCACTTATCTATGTGTGTAAGTATTTGAATATAAACTCTGTAATGAATTTCAGCATATAGAAGGATAAAAACACATACACACACAAGAATATAATGACTGAAATACCCCTGTGACACCAATACAGCACTTATCCATGTTTTCTTTTTGGTGATATTTTTTTATTAGCAAAATTTACACAAATATTATACTAACTTGTACAATATAAACATGTTCTATTATCTGTACACAAATATTGTTCCTGTGTAGAGAAAAAAAAGTGATGCACCTGACTCTATAACAAGAGTTGATGTGTGGATCGAAGGTCACATGAGGAAGGGTGGAAAACCTTTGAACGATGCGACAGAAGAAGCAGTGATAACATATCTTTCCTACCTATCTTATATTTTTTAAAATGCCATTTATAAACATGCTTAAATGCATAACAACAAACATGTTTAAAATATGGAATTTCAGAAACAAATGAAAGAGTACACCAAAACCTAACCTAAAGGCACAAGCTCTCTTTGAGATGATGGAGTCACTCATGTACTTGGTCCGGAACGTAAAGGCTAAGTTAGAGGCCTTGGTTTTGGAGCAACAATCTCCAAAATTGAGGCAAATGGTTTTCAAAGGGTGCAAGCAAAAAGAGTAGAAGAAATAATTGAAGAAAGAGTAGAACAAATCAAACATGAAATGAGAAATGAGATTATGAATGAGATGAAATCTGAAATAATGAATGAGATGAAAGCCTTGTTGGTAAGTGTTACAACAATTTATAAACGTATTATTTTCTGCCTATATAGCATTTGAATTTAATGTACTAGTTTTTTTTAATCCATGTTTTTATTAATTGTAGTCCCAAAATGCTAGGGCTAGTTCTCAGTCTAATGCTATGCCAAGTCCTATTATAGAAGATCTACAAGGTTTAAAATGTGAGTTGTTACACTAGAATGGGTCAGGTGTAGTTGTTGCAAAGGCTAAGATTGCAGCAATGGATCCCAATGCGTTAAAAGATCATTTTCCAATTGGTCCAGATTGTTAGAAAGTATGGATTGATGATATCTTGGTTGGCGATTGTCCTTTGTATCGAGCAAGCCTAAATGGAAATTTTTATCTTCGTGATGTTAACACAAGCTCGGTTGTATGGCCTAAGAAATATGTGAAAATTATTCAGATCAATTAGTCATTCATTAACTTATTATTATATTTCTTAAAATAGTCATACGATCTGATTTTTTATGTACTTGTTGGCATTACATTTTTGAAATATTTTTTCCTGACTGGATTGATTATCACCAGTTCATTACGAGCAAAAGAATCAGAATTTCTATGATTCCAATCTACAACAAAGGTCAAATACTAAGCTTCTTTTATGATTGCACAATTTTAATGCTTTTTATACTCATACTTAGGGGGGTTACGTGCCTTTAAGTAACCAATTTTGCGGTGTATCTTGAACTTTATTACCTTATTGGTACATCGGCCCATGTGGAGGCCATTTTTATTTCTTGTTTTAAAATGTTGAAAGCATAGGAGTATGGGATCATCGTATGTGGAGGTTTTGATTGATTGTTGTGGAGGAGAAGTTATTGATATGTTGTTTATACCTTTACTTAAATTGGAGAACAATATTTGTAGGTAAATTGGAGAATGACTTCTCCATATTCTAATTATTTATGACCCTATACTAATGAGCAGACATATACTACAACCAAAATCCTCCGGTCCAACATGGATGGCAAATTGGCAAGGTGGGATAGGCACTGGAAGGTACCAAATGTGGGTAAAAATCATCTATAGTTTATACTATCCACTTGTTATTCAAAAGATTGAAATTGTAAACAACAATTTGTATGAGAGGTTCCTTAGCACTAAGAAAGGAAAATACAATAGAAACTATATATCATTTTTTAATCTGTCAAACAATTTAAAAATTAAGATTAGAATAATGTGAAAACAATTTAAGAGGTTAAGAACTGAAGCAATAACAAACAAGGAATTATCTCTAGGAGGTAATTAATACGTACCCGAAATAACACTTGGGGCTCAATCAACTAACCTTATAAACTGTGTCCAAGATAAGAGATCCAACTGTTTACATACACTGTCATTATAGGTTATGCACACAGCTTATTTCCATTGAAAACATTAAAGTAAATGTCTTTACTTTAATTTATATGTCCATTTACTTTAAGTTTACAATGTAAATAAGGAAGTACCCCCCATTTGGATTCAATAAAAAATACTAAAAAATTGAAATCCAACTAAATCAAAATGTAGAAATTCAGTTTTAGTACAAATTTGGATTTCTGACAGTTTTCGTAAAGATGAATCCTTGTGTAGACCAATGTAGAATTGATGAAAAAATCTCATAAAATCAGTTTAGGCTATTTGAAGTATAAAGAGTTATTACCGGAAAAAATTATTTTGAAATAATTATTATTTCAAAAATTCATTTTTCACACTTACCCATTTTTCATACTTAGCCAAAAAAGTAGTTTTTCATCCGGCAGATGTTGGGTCCTAAAGTCCGTTACCAAGTCATTGAAATGAAGGCTTTATAGATGAGCAAATATGTTCTAAGTCTTAGACTCTACTTTCTATAGACCAAAGTGAACGATGTAATTGATGTGCATGGTCCTAGCATTTTAGCTCAAGTGTTGAGTTCTTTCAAAACTTATACAAGCTTAAACTAACTCACTCTTTAGCAAAGACTCCATATGACAATTATATATGAATGAAGTGCATAGTCTATTGCTAATGGACATAGGAACTTATAAATGATGTAATGACATGCATGGTCCTATAGAGATGAGCTTCAAATGGATTCATAGATACTTTGACATTGAATCCTAAACACTCACCAACCTATCTACTATTTTCTTCAAGCTTTGTCCATGATCTTTAGGCTTTGAGGTAGTCTCGCTTTCTTCCTTCCTTTGAGTTGCTTTCTTGCTCATTGTAGTCCAAACTATATTTCTTTGCAACTTCAACTCTTCTTTGTATCCATTTCTTTCCTTGATGTGATCTTGAATAATGGAATACTTGGAATGGTCACTCAATGTGAACATTAGTCCTTAAACACCATTAATGGTTTGTTATCATCAAAACAACTAGATTATCATTGGATGAAATCCTTAAGGTCAACAAGATGTTCTCTACTTAATTGAAGCACTCATAGCTAAGATTTGGAGTCTTGTTTAGAAACTTGAGAACTTTGCTCAGGGAAAAGAAATAAATAAAAATATATAAACTTTGACTAATTAAACTAATATAAACCAACTAAAACCATGAACAAAGGTTCATTACAATAATTTGGACCAAAATATGACCCATAAATCCTACTGCAGCCCAAAAACGAAAAATCTGAAAAATTATTAACATAGAACATAAAAAGAAAACATATATAAATTAAACTAGCAGCAAACTGCGATAATATATATATAAGACTTGACTTGTATTCAAAGTTTCAGATTTGCTTATAATCGTTGCACCAAAAACCTACAATGTTTCAGATTTGTTTCAGAATGTTTTAGATTTGCTTCAGAATGTTTCAGATTTGCTCATAATCATGAGATAAAGAAACTACATATTATGATATTGTAGTGTTCATGAATATAAAGAGATTATGATATTATCTGTTCTCATACATCCATGCAAAAATCTAGTATTCAATTAAGGAAAATTATCCGCTTGAAATATTTTTGGCAGATTTAAGGAAAAAAATTTTAGCAAAATGTTTGTGTTTGATTCATAAATGATAATCTTGTTATTTTCCTTTTTTATTACCATTCTAAATTTGAGACTTATGTGATGCAGCTACTTTCATGGATTTTGTACCATGGATTTTGCAGCTACTTCCTTGGATTTTGTACAGTGAGGTGGTTTTTTGACAAGTGCAGACTGAAACTCAAGTGCTAGAAGGTTTATCAATTTTTCAACAGAAGTGCTAAGAAATTGATGATTTTCTTGACAAATGGATATACTTCCTATTTTGGAACATTAATAAATGATGAATTGTAAAAATGTTTTAACTCTTTTGATATATTTAATGAGATATGTATGCTTTTTGAATTGAATTATAGCTGAAAGTGATGTGAATTATAGGTAGTGGATGATTAACTGGAATTAATTAAGGGTGCATTATTTATAAATAGATATATATATTATTTACAGGGAGCTTGAAATATCGTAAATAAGTGAAAATCCTCCTTAAATAACTTTTTTACGGCATACATGGCAAGTCATGAGAATGGTTTATATTATTTACGGGTACCTAAAATTTGCCGTAGAAAAGTTTTCTACGGCATGGTTCAATGCCCCGCGAGATTATTTACGGGTAGTTAAAATTCGCCTTAGAAAACTTTTCTACGACATGCTTCTGTACCTTGTTAGATTATTTACGGGTAGTTACAACTTGCCATAGAAAACTTTTCTACGGCATCCATCGGTACCTCGTGAGATTATTTACGGATAGTTACACTTCATCGTAAAAAACTTTTCTACGGCAGGCGATGGTGCCTCGTGAGTCTTCTACAGGTAGTTACAATTCACCGTAGAAAACTTTTCTACGGCATGCCTCGGCACCTCGTAGGTTAATTATTAACAGGAAAATATCCATATTGTAAATAAATTTAATATATATAAACAAAAAAAATTTCTACGGCAAATCTATTATTTTTCTACGAGATAGATTTTTTCCTGTAAAAAAAATTGAGTATTTACGGAACCCTCATACACAAGGGCCTAGAATGCGCCGTGAATAGGTTTCCATGGCATTTTTGGCCCCTCGTAGAAACCCTTTTTTCTTGTAGTGTAAGGAAATGTTGGCAACTTTTATATCAAAAGGAAGCTTATAATTCTAGGAATGTTTTTCATTTACAACGCCCAACCAAATGCCTTACACAAGTACCTCAAATTTACATGTAAAAGAAGTGACTATGTAGAGACAAAAAAAGAGCCAAAGGAAAACAAAATGGTTAATAGTATGACCTCCTACAATGACCACAAGGCCCTCCAACATTTACTAAATTCCCTTCATGCCATTTGCATAATAAAAGTTTACTATGCCCCTTAAGCATTTCCAAATACCAATTATGTCATTTGCATAATAAAACCCAATAATACCCCTCATAAAATAAACAATTGACATTAAGAAAAAAAAAAAAAAAAAAAAAAAAAAAGAGAAGAGGAGCAAATCATTAGAGTCACCCCAACATAAAAGGATTTTGTTCCCGAAATCAAGTCATACCTGGAGAAGAAATCAAACTCAGATACGCGGAACGAACATCCTGCTCTCATTCCCAAGTAGCCTCCTTGACACCGTGTTGTCACCACAAAACCTTCGCAGGATATATCGTCTTACCTCTCAACACTTTCTCCTGAGTGTCAAGAATTTGAACGGGTCCCTCCTTTTAAGAAATGTCCTCATCAATGTCAATATCAACCCAACTCAACACGTGAGATGGATCCGGCTTATACTTCTGTAACATTGAAACATGAAACACATTATGGACTCTATTTATCTGTGGTGGCAATGCTAACCTGTAAATAACCCTGCCTACACGATCCAGAATCTCAAACGGCCTTATAAAACGTAGTGACAACTTATCACTCTTTCTAAACTATAGAAATCCTTTTCCTGGAGAAACCCTAAGAAACATATGGTCTCCCACCTCAAAGGATAATGGCTGTCTCCGCCTATCTACGTAACTTTTCTGTCGGCTCTGATCAGTAAGCAACCGCTGCTGAATCAACTTAATCTTTTCTGTAGTCTCTAAAATAATATCAGGTCCTAAAGCGACTGTCTCCCCCACCTCAGTCCAACAAACTAGAGAATGACAAAGCCTACCATATAATGCCTCAAAAGGAGCCATCTCAATGCTAGACTGATAACTATTGTTATAGGCAAACTCAACAAGAGGTAAATGATCCTCCAAATTACTGCTAAAATCAAGAACATAGGCCCGAAACATATCTTCCAAGATCTGGATAGTACGCTCTGACTGGCTGTCTATTTGAGGATGGAATGTCGTAATAAAATGCAATGGTGAACCAAATGATGCATGAAGTCCTTCCCAGAACTTCGATGTGAACTTGGCATCCCTATCCAAAACAATGGATACTGGAACCATGCAATCTCACTATCTCTCTAATATACAATCTGCCAAGTGTCTATGTGTTATCTATTGCCTTAATATGCAAAAAATGAGCTATCTTGGTCAATCTATCAACAACAACCCATACAACCTCATTACCCCTCTGTGAACTCGGAAGCCCTATCACAAAGTCCATGGTAATACATTCCCACTTCCATTGCACTACAGGTAATGGCTGCAATAGACCTGTGGGTCTCTGATGCTCTGCCTTTACCTGTTGATAGGTAAGACATCTAGCAACAAACTGAGCCATATTCTTCTTCATCCCATTCCACCAATACTATCATCTCAAATTGTGATACATCTTGGTACCACCTGGATGAACTGTAAAATTAAATATGTGAAACTCCCACAATACATCTTCCCAACAAACTTTAGGAACCACAATCAAATCTCTGAACCGTAAACCACCATCTGTGTGTAAGGTCCAGTCCTTGACTGTGTCCCCACCTAAAATCAACTGATGAATAGCAGTTAAATCTAAATCCTATCTTTGTGACTTAATCACCCGTGTGACAAGAGTAGGCTGAGCCACAAGGCTAAACAGAAAAGCTGACTAATTGCCAACGCTATCATCATAACATTGTAATCCCGTCTCTGCCAGATCCTCTAACATCTTCCACTTCCGAATGGCTAACCCAGCTAAAACTCCACGAGATTTCTGGCTTAAGGCATCTGCTACCACATTTGCCTTACTTGGATAATACAATAAATCAAAATCATAGTCCTCCAATTACTCAACCCATCATCTCTGTCTGTTATTCAAGTCCTTCTACGAAAAAAGATACTTGAGACTCTTGTGATTCGAGAACACCTCGAATCTTTCACTATACAAGTAATGCCTCCAGCATTTTAAAGCAAAAACAACTGTTGACAACTCTTAGTCATGAGTGCGATAGTTAAGCTCGTGAATCTTCAACTGTCTAGATCCATAAGCCACTACCTTACCACTCTGCATTAACACGCAACCCAATTCATCCCTAGAAGCATCACAAAAGATAACATAACCCAAGCTATGCTTAGGTATCACCAATACTAGAGCTGTAGTCAATCTTGTCTTGAACTCCTGAAAGATGACTCATAAGTTTCAGTCCAATAAAATCAAATTCCCTTTCGGATCAACTGAGTTATAGAAGTGGCTAAGCGAGAAAAATCTCTCACGAACCTGTGATAATAACCCACTAAGCCAAGAAAACTCCAAATCTCGAACACATTCTTAGGACATTCCTAATTTAGAACCACTTCTATCTTCGAAGGATCAACTGATACACCATTACCTGAAACAATATGTCCCAAAAACTTCACTTCTTGTAGCCAAAATTCACACTTTGAATATTTGGCATACAAATGGTGCTCTCTCAACATCTGTAACACTATCCTTAAATGGATCTCATGATCCTCTCGAGATCGTGAATACACAAGAATTTTATCCAAAAATACTTCCACAAACTGGTCCAGATATTTGTGGAAGACACGGTGTATCAGGTCCATGAATGCTGCTGGTGCATTAGTCAAACCAAAAGGCATCACAATGAACTCATAATGACCATACCATGTACAAAAAGCAGTCTTCGGAATATTTTCATCCCGAACTCGTAACGAGTAGTAACCAGATCTCAGATCAATCTTGAAAAAGCAAATAGCTTCCCTTAAATAATAAAATAAATCATCAATCCGCGGTAAAGGATACTTATTCTTGATGGTTGCATAATTCAATTTCCAATAATCAATGCATAACCTCATAGAACCATCTTTTTTCTTAGCAAATAATACTGGTGCGCCCCACGGTGAAACACTAGGCTAAATAAAACCCTTCAGCCTCAACTAATCAAACTGTTTCTTTAATCCTCCAGCTCTGTTTATGCCAAACGATACGGTGCCATAGAAATCAGTGCAGTACCAGGCATCAAGTCGATCACAGACTCAACCTTTCTTCTAGGAGGTAAATCTGTCAAGTCATCTGGAAACACATCTAAGAAGTCACAAACAACCAATGGATACACTGTCCCCACATTACTATCTTCTTCAGCTAGGATGCTAGCCAAGAAAAAATCACAACTATCCCAACCACGAATACCATAACAAGCTCAAACATGGAAATCACCCTGATCTCCAACAAAGAAGAAACAATCGCCCTTAAGCATATAAAATGAAACTCTACCTCTAAAACGGTCAATCGTGGCATGAAAAGTTGGTAATTAATCAATCCTGAGAATGACGTCAAATCCCGTCATCTCAAAAATGATAAGATAAAAAATAAGAGTCCACCCAACAATCACAATAATGCAATCCCGCACCACACTACTCAAAGACAATAAACCACTAACCAGCATATCAACACATAATGCTCAATCCAGAAAACTAATATCCAATACCGATACAAGTGCAAATGATTATGAAATGAATGATTACGATGCATTAGAATCAAATAAAATACAAGCCTAAGATCCAAAAACTAGAAACATACCCCTTACCACTGAAGGTCCTGAAGATGACTCTAGGACAACTACATACACACGACCCTTGGGTGCTTGGGCCTGTGAACCTCCAGCCTAGATACCAGATTGCTGACCAGTCCTAACAGGAGTATTAATTCTAACATACCTCAATCCCTAAGAAGACATAATTGGTTATGACGGTGGTGGTGGTTTGAACCCAGACTGTGTTGTGGCCGACTAACATAGCCTCTGCTACGAACCACGACCACTACCATAACCCCCAACTCTTCTCGGACAATCTCTCACCTTGTAGCACTACTGACCACATCCAAAATAAATCCCCAAGGCAACAGTCAACTGTGGATACTCAATCCTGAAATGCCCTGGTTGTTAACAATGAAAACATACAACTCCACTCCTACCCGACCCTGATGTCACAGGAGTTATAGGAGCAAGTTGTACTGACTACTGCCCTGCAGACTGAGATGGACCATCTCTCTGTCTTTTACCACACTGACGCTCTGTCACAGAACCATTGGTCCATCTCTGCCTCTATTGATTTCGGGTCTGATTTCTGTTATTCAGTTCGGCTTCAACAATTAATGCCCTCTCAATAGCCTCAATAAACTTTCAGGCACTATGCTGTTACAATAAGCCTGATCTGGCAGTGAAGTCCCTGTACAAACTTGTGGACTTTATCCTCTTCCTTACTCATAATTTCTGGAGTAAAATGAGATAGAGAAGTAAATCTGTTCTCGTATTCTGTCATTGACATACTATTGTGGTATGATACCATTGCTAGCACCAACAAAGTTGCAATGAAAGTGTGGCCAAGTTTAAATTTATAAAGTGTCACTACTACCTCTAACTACTAATATAGCTAGGGTGAGTAGGGATCGTCCCAAGGGATTGGGGGCTATGTTAATATGGAAACAAGGTTGGATTAGTAGGTTGAGTGATCAAAAAATTATTTGTTTGGTTAATTAAACTACAATGTAAATGAATTCAATACTAAGCAATTAAAATAAATAAAGGGTAGAAAACAAGAGAGAAAGGTCTTGGGATCTAGAGGTCACCACTAAACATCACCATTCTATACACTCAATGTGTAATGAATGAGGGGAAACATGTGTTCCAATACAAAGAGGTGTGATTGATTGAATCAGCAAGCATGGATTGACTAATTAAGTATACATTGTCTAAACAACCTAGTGAATAGCACAATATATCAAACTAAGCCATTAATCCTTCTTTTAAGCTCACAATCAACACACTAACAAGTTAGAGAATTATAATATTTGCATTCATAAGTATGGAATATCAAACAACAAGCATGGATTGTCCTCACATCTAAGAAAGTAAGGCAACTACACTACATCTAAGCTAAAAATATAGAAATTAAACTAATTAAACTAAGGAAGAGGCACAATCCATCAAGAAATGAGTATGAACCATCAAACAAATCATAAGAGAAATATTATTTAAGCACTATGCCTTGACAATCTCTAGATTCATAGCATCAATACACATAAACATGCATCAATATCACAAAAACCAAGAGATAAATACATGAACATCTACTCTAGCATACATAGACATATGGATAGAATGAAATGATCAATTGGAAGTATTAATCAACATAAATCATTGTAAGAACAAGATTCATATATAAATCAAGTGTCAAGACAACATCACAACATAAATCCCCTCAAAATACAAAGCATTAAGGTCTAGAAGGCATGCTTAGGGCTAACTCTAACCCTAAGAAGATGTTTAGCCACTCATTGATGTAGTTATCCAATCCTCAAGGGTCATCTCCATGGTAGAAGTGCTCTTCTTCTTAATGGGAACCCTAGAAGAATGGAAGAACTCCCTAAAATAGTGTATGTCTCTCTAGGCTCTAACTTCTTCTCTAAGATAGATGATATATAACATGAAGGTATCTAGATGTATGAAAATATATGTAAAAATGGCTTAAAATCCTTATATAGGAAACTCAAGTGTCATATCCAATGGTCAGGTCTCGTGCACTAGGGTCCCTTCAATGATTGCACCACGAGCCATCTTTTAATGAGCTAGACTCTGTTTTCGATCGATCAAATTCAGATGAGATCGATCGAACTGTGGCCAGATCCATCGAAGTTAGGCCAGATCGATTAATCCTTGGCGACGCCTTTTTGGAATAAGACAAATCTGAGATATTTTTGGGATATTTTGGGAAAAAGACAAAAGTGGTAGGTGTGGATAAGACCAAGGAAGTTCGATCGATCTGAAGGAAGTTCGATAGATCGAAGATGGAAATTCTTTGAGCATAAAGACAAGGGGTCTGATCCATCTTGGTGAGGTGAGATCGATCAAGGTGAGATTGATCGAAAGTATTCCTGATCGATCGAAGTTTGCTTATTTTCACCATTTTGCTTCCATTTTACTCCATTCTTCCATTTAGCTTTAGATTGCATCTTTTATGCTCTAATTTGGCTGAATTGACTTATTTTGGGGATAAGCACCTGAAAAGGGTAATAACATGAAATTAGTCTAAAATGAGAAAGTAAGATAGATAAAGGTCCTAGAATACTCGAGCTTAAGGGGTTTAAATGCGCACTTTTCAGCGCTCATCATATTGTTTTGGAAAAGAGAGTCAAATTCCTTATGCAACTCCTACCTCTTTGTTATTGGAAAGAACTTATCATAAAACAACTCTTTAAAAACATTCCATTGCGGTGTCTCTACATCTACCCTATTAGATACAGACTTCCACCATAATTTGACATCCTTTGTGAAGTTATAAGTAGCCAAAAGAATCTTCAAGTGATCACTGACTACTACCATAGCACAGATATGCTTTTCAACCTAATCAAACCAGTCATTTACAAATAACAGATTTGCACTACCCCTCAAACAGTGTAGGCATAAGCCTAACAAATCTGCACATAAGCTTGAGACGTCTCTCTGTCTCAATTCCCTCTACAGATACCACTGGTTGCAGAGCCACCTGAGGTACCGGCTGTGACCTTAATGTATCCTGAAAGAGAGTAGTTAGCACCCATCTGGCTGTCTCTTCACCCCCTTCTGTAGGTGGTGGTAAACCTTCCTGTCTAATTGGGTGAGATGCGGAACTCTCCCCAACATGTCCAACAATAGGCCTATCTCCCAGGCCTCCAAGTGTTTACTCTTCCGACGAGGTGGCATATTACTACACGATAAAACACTCGTCAAGAAACAGTGATACTAATAATAGTCCCAAACTGACATGTCATAAGTTAAAACCTTTAAACATATAGCATGCTTCATTTTAAACAAAAAAGAAAAACACGTAGTCCCGTAAATACATAAATATACTTACAAAACAAGTAATAAGTAACACATAAGCATGTGAGACAATGCAGGTCACTACACACTTACGGTAGACAGACATCTACCCGTCGTCCCTAGGTTTAAGAAACCATGCTCTGATACCACCTTTGTCACACCCCAAGACTGGAGTCTGGATTGTGAACATAATACTTGGAAAATAAGGTCTCAACAACCTAAACATCCCTGTAACCTATCTCACCATGCAAGTTTACTTACCCATTCCCATCATAATACCGTATATGAAAATATACAGGTAGGATACATATATTACAATTTTAAAGTCTCAAAGTATGTCATAACATTTATTACATAATAGGGATGTAACTGAACCAACAATATACAACATTGTCCCACGAATATACATTGGTTGTTATACAAAAGGAAAACACTACAACCACCAGTTCCAACTCTATCTAAGGCTGGGGAGGAACGTCCTCTACGACCTCATTGCTATGACCTGAAAAGATGTGTATAAAATATGGATAAGCACAATAGTTCAATAGGAGTTGCCTAAAGCGTACTCCTTAATATCCCCGTGAATCCAAACATATAATAGATATAAAATAAAGGGATTATACAAGCTCGAGAAAATAATATCATGTGATACAATAAAATGAAGTGCAATGCAATGCTAATGCCAATGTCACTATCACTTCCTAACTTCCCGAAACACCAACCAACAACACACCTCAACGGTTAATGTATTCGGCCCAGAGTAATCCCCAACACCACGAGAAGAAGACTAGTCATCTATCCTTGACCCAGAGTAATCTCCAGCGCCATTTGGGGCATAGTGACTTAACGATACGCAGGGTATGTCCCTACGTCTTCTCTAGATCCATTAACGACCTAGATATGAGGTAATCCCCGTCATTTGACTTTCACATTATTCGCTTCTAATTCTTTTCTCAACAATCATCTAATGAGATGTCTCCACTTTAATTTCCATCCCAAATTCATCCCTAAACCATGCGAGATGAATGTACATTTATAATGATACAATGTACAACATTCTAAAAATAACAATTCAATCTCTGTTCCATGCAGAATAAACTTTATCAACCCAGTCCTTTCAAATTACTAGTGTGCTCAATAACAAAATTAACACAACATAATCACCTCATGTTCTTGATTTTATTGTTAATACACATAACACATTAAGCATGTTTATAGTACAATCACAATAAAAGGATTTAAAATCAATAGAATTGACTCACCAAAGGTAAGGATTATGCAATTTAGAAAACCCTATATCAAAAGAAGCTTGAAACCTTGCTAAAACAATTTAAATAAACCCAAAGGATGAATTAAAGCCACCAAATTTGGAAGAAAATGAAGAATACCTCTATGAATTACAACCATAGCCCTTCTCTTTAAATCCACCTTTGGTAATCCAAACAGTGAGGAAATGTTGGCAACTTTTATATCAAAAGGAAGTTTATAATTCCAGGAATGTTTTTCATTCACAACGCCCCCACCAAATTCCTTACACAAGTACCTCAAATTTACATGTAAAAGAAATGACTATGGAGGGACAAGAAAAGAGCCGAAAGAAAACAATGAAGAAGAAAATAGAAGTTTGCCGAACTCCTTCAATTTCTATACATGAATATGCCACCTATATGCATAAGTGTCAAGCCACAAAATGGTGAAAAGTATTACCTCCTTGAAAGACCACAAGGCCCTCCAATATTTACCAAATTCCCTCCATGCCATTTGCATAATAAAAGTCTACTATGCCCCTTAAGCATTTCCAAATACCAATTATGTCAATTGCATAATAAAACCCCAATAATTCCCCTCATAAAATAAACAATTGACATTAAAAAAAAAAATTTAAATAAATAAATAAATAATGAAAAGTAGCAAATCATCACAATTCCAGCAAGTGAATTCAGTTTCTTTTGAATTTTCTACTTTATTTTCATTTATTTTCAAACCCCTTGTCAAAATTTCTAGGATTGGCCCCATTGCCATTCCTTCTCCTATGTTGTCTTTTGCAAAAACTGATTAAATTGCCTAGTTATAAAAGGCACATCTTCATCAGAATTTTCATCAACAGAATTATCAACTTGAGTTCACTTTAAAGGAAAATTCTTTTCCTTTTGATTTAGATGAGACAAGAATTTAAATAAAAACTATACTTCAAGATATATAATATCTCAATTTTCACATTTGAGGACTTGCTGAACTAGTTTTCCCAACAGACCATCAAAATGATTCATACGTTATTTGTGGCTGCTCTATGGAGTATTCAGTAAGAGAGAAATCGAAGGCTTCATGGTCATTTATCTAGGTCTCATCAAGAGGTGGCTAGACAAATTTTGCTCGAAGTTTTGGATATCTATAATGCTAATATTCATTATTTTCTTTAGACAGCATACATTTGTTTTTACTTTGTATAGGAAATGGTCCTATTCTTAAAGTCTTTATATTGGACTTTCCAGAACTACTCTGAGGGTATGCCCTCTGTGCACTTGTAATTATCTTTCCATACATATACAAACACCAATTCAAAATAAAATAAAATAAAATAATTTCAATGGTAAACAAGAGTCATCCGAGTAGAACATTTATATATATATATATATATATATATATATATATATATATATATATATATCCATGGGTAATCATCCATACCCATCAAATCTCCTATCCAAATAGTCCATATGACCCTTTGGGTTTGGGTTGGTACATTACTACTATCCAAATCCATCTTCTTTTTGGATTTTTTGTACCGTTAGACGATCACAGCTAGGGATTCTGATTGTTGGCTTTGGATTCCCAACCCTCAAGGTCGCTTTGAAGTGAGGTCCTTTTTCAGGTGTCTTAAAATAGGCACTGGTTTTGACAACGAAAATTGTCAATTACAAATTTATATCTCACATTATTCACCTTTTGCATTATTTGGGTTAAGTTTGAATTATCCCGCAACTCAACCCCAATTTAGTTGGATTTCTAAGTCAATTTTAATTCCAAAAAAATTATATAACTTTGCTACAAAGTTGGTTCCGGCCCAAATTACACCCCAACTTTTCAGTAGTTATTGTAGTCATGATACAAATAATTGAAATAATGAAAGATGAGAAAAGATAAAATTGCTGAAGGGATCCCAAGAAAATTCCTAGTTTTCTGACCAAATTAATGAAAGTAGTAGTATAAGATTAAAAGCGGTCATAGTGGATTGGGTAAACAGATTATTACATGCACTGCATCTGACCAAAGAGATTTAAAGCGGTCATAGTGGACTGCGTCAACGGATTAATTGGTTTCATTTGTTTTATAAGTTAGTCAATTTAAGTATATTATTACTGTCATGTTTCTACAAGCCGCGTTAAGTACAATAATATAAACAGAACACAGTCTTTAGAAATATCAAACCTCATTTCACCTGTGGTTATGTTCAAACTCCATGCATAGGGATCATGCAAGGATTTTTAATTATTATTTTTCAAATCTATTATTATTATTATTATTATTATTAAAATCTTTCACTGAATATATTTTTCTGATAGTCAATAAAATTGACTTGCAATATATTTAACAAAAATATACATATGACTTGGCACATGGCGTTATAACTCCAAGCCGATGACTTGGAACAAAGATTGGTTGGTGCTTGGTCGTACATCTTTCACTCGGTGTTCAATGGTAAACAAGAGTCATCCGAGCCCCCTATATATACTAAGCCTTCCTATCTCCCAAAACCATCACCAACAATTAAAACATCTTGCTCTTGTTCATCTATTATTGTGCGTTACTTCTCATTTCACCCAAAATCATCCTTTGTATCAATCATTTCTCGAAAAAGATCATGGAACTTGAGCAACCCATGTTGAAAGACACTCCTCGTGACCCAACGACGGATCTACTCCATGTCAAGGCCATGACTATGACAAAAGCATGCAGTCTTCAGGTTTCGAAATCGTTTAGGATGCTCGAAAATGATGTGCCGAATGGCCCTCCCCAAGGAAAACTAGCATGGTTGAGGTCTCAAGTCATCGGCAGTGATGTGGAGTTTGACACTCCATTTGGAAAGCGTCGGCTTACCTATGCTGACTACACTGCCTCTGGCCGATGTCTTCAGTTCATTGAGAAGTACATCATTGAGAAGGTTCTTCCATTCTATGGTAAGCTTGCTAAAGTATAATTTTTTATGTCAAATATTAGGTTTATATCTCATATTTTGCAATTGCAATTAATTTTTTCACTTAAACATCAAAATTGAAAACTGTCCATTTGTGTTAATAGGGAATACTCATACAAGTGACAGTTATGTGGGGGATCAAACTACAACAATGGTGCATGCGGCAAGTAAGTATGTCAAGTCTTGCTTAGGGGGCAAAGAAGAAGATGCACTACTGTTTGTTGGCTCAGGCACAACCGCAGCCATTAAACGGCTTCAAGAGGTTATGGGAATTGCTGTTGCATCAACTATGAAGAACAGGGTTTTGAATAGCCTTAGGAGTGAAGAAAGATGGGTTGTTTTTGTTGGGCCATATGAACACCATTCGAACCTCCTCTCGTGGCGCCAAAGCTTAGCAGAAGTTGTAGAGATCGGTCTAGATGAAAATGGCCTAATCGATATTGCAGCTTTAAGACAACACCTCGAGTCATACCAGCACACAAATCGCCCTGTGTTGGGTTCTTTCTCAGCATGTAGTAATGTCACCGGAATTTACACTGACACGCGCTCCCTTGCTTCACTTCTTCATCGATATGGTGCTTTTGCATGTTTTGATTTTGCTGCAAGGTACATAAAAAGTTTTTTTTTTTTTTTTTTTTTGAGTTATGAAGTTTAATTTCTGTAGGACATGGTACAACTTTTATTTTTTTTATTTTTTCTTTCTAAAATACATAGTAAATTGAAAATTGCTTTGCCTTAATTATGTGTAGTGGTCCTTATGTGGAGATTGACATGAGATCCGGTGAGGTAGATGGATATGATGCAATATTCCTTAGTCCACATAAGTTCGTCGGGGGACCAGGTACTCCCGGAATTCTTCTAATGAGCAAAGTCCTTTATCAATTAGGATCTTCACCGCCTTCAACATGTGGTGGAGGAACTGTTAGCTTTGTCAATGGATTCAATGAAGAGGTATGTAGATATGATTCTCTTTAACCTAATCTCGATCTATGTGCTAATATGAGAGTATAGGACGTCATATATAAAGTTAGCCTAGATGATTTTATGGTTTCATTCCAATCCAAGTTTGCTAATATACTGCCTGTGTTTCAGGACACACTGTATTATGACGATGTGGAAGAGAGAGAAGATGCCGGAACTCCTCCAATTATTCAGAAAATAAGAACAGCAATGGCTTTCTCGTTAAAAGAATACATTGGTTATGAAGTGATCCAAAGGCAGGAGCACTATTTCATAGACAGAGCGCTTGACCGGCTTTTTGCAAATCCAAACATTTGGGTATTAGGAAATAATAGTGTAAAAAGGCAAGCTATCTTGTCCTTTCTCGTGTTCTCCACAACAAATTCCTCATTTCATGACTTAAAAAACAAGGCAAGTGATGGAGGAATTTCCATTTGGAGAGAGTCTGGAAACGTGAGAGATAAACCCCTTCATGGCCCTTTTGTTGCAAAGCTACTCAATGACCTTTTTGGCATCCAGGCTCGTGGTGGGTGTGCTTGTGCTGGACCTTACGGTCACCATCTTCTTCATGTCGATGAGCCTCATTCAATTTCCTTCAAATCCGCCATCCAAAAGGTACCCAATTCACCATTTTCTTACTACTAAATTACGGACTTGGTTATTAAATGTATAGACTATCATTTCTGTTTTTTTAGATCTTAATATATGATAAATTTTGACAGGGTTACCACGGAGTGAAGCCCGGATGGACACGAATTAACTTCGCTTATCACATGTCAGTAGAAGAGTTCGAGTTCATTCTTGCTGCATTGGAATTCATAGCCATGTATGGCCAAAGGTTCCTTGTGCTCTATGACTTCGACTGGAAAATAGGCAATTGGACATTGAAGAAGAAGGCATTCAAAGAGATTCAAGCAATCAAGCAATGCAGACAAGAATTCAATAATTTGTTGATCAATCAAGCTTTCCAAACCGCCAATTTTGAAGACAATAATGCAATTGCTGATAACACTACTATTGAGATGATTCACAAATATGTGTCTTACTTGGAAACTGCAAAAAAAGTTGCTCATTCTCTCCCAAAGTTTCCTCCTCCTAGAAAGGTTCCGAAAGAGATTGATCTTGATCTAGTGCAGTTCAGAATTTAGTCTTGTTCATCTCTATTTATATATATTTTTTATTATTTTTTAATCTAATGCAAATTTGTTCTAACAACATATGCTGACATTTAGTTCCAGTTATATATTGTTATGTGGAGCTTTTGCACACTAAAGATAAGTTATTCTTTTTTGTATCAGAAAAATAAATGAATAAAAAAATGGAATACCTTTTTCCTTTTTCTCCCATTGTTTGTGGTGTTCTTTTCTTCATTTCTCTATCTTTGTGTTTTCCTTGTCAGTATTAGTCCGTTCAAGAAGAGGATAAAGGAAGAAACAAATGAAACACAAAAGAAATAAAAATAATAAAGAACATGAACGATTTTCGTGATATAGTAGCCAAGTGTAATTTAAACCAAACCAACCCTCCCCAACTATCCTAGAGCTGCAAGATACTATTTTTTTTTTCCGGCTGCTTTCCGACTCAGTTACGTATATGACCTTTACACCCCTTTGACTGTAAAATTTTTCTTAAAATACAGAAGATACAAGGGCAATATATATATATATATAACAAGTCCAATACCCATAAATGCTCTGTACTACAATATTAGGCATCATCTCTTGCTTCTCAAACCTTTTTGCCTGAAAAAAGAAGTCTAGCTTGCTTCTCAAACAAGAGTTATGGTTGTTATTCCCATCTTTCAAACTTCATGGCCCTTCAATCTATTTTGTTAAGTAAAGAAAGTTAAATATTGTTTTAGCCACACGTATAGAAACAAACTTACCTTTCCTTTACTCTCTCTCCCCCTCTAGAACCCATGTTTCTTTTGAGTCCTACAAAACGGGTCACAGCCTATTTGAAGCCCTGACTGGGTGGTTGGCTCTGTCGAGAAAATCTTGTTGGGATCCCGCGAGAACCCTATTTTTTTCATTGACCTTAGTAATATGTTGTTGTTGGAAGACAATGACAATTATTGATTTAGGACAATTTATTCATATTTAGTTATTTTTATTATTTATGTTTCTTATTTATTTTTATTTTATAATTTTTTGTGAGATTTTAGTTTTAGGTAATTTTCTTATGTTTTTTGTTTTCTCAAGTAATTACTTTTATTTTTGCTATTACTTTTCATTAGAGTTTTAGGGTTTTATTTATTATAAATACAATGTACTATGACAGCAGAAAAACAATTCAATCATTTATTAAAAATTCCTCTCTGAATTCTCTTTTTTCTTATAGATTCAAGGTACCATATCATGTAGATTCAAGGTAACCATAGTTCCTTGTGAACATCTACTCGTTTCCACTACGTCGGTTGCCATCAGAGTCTTGTCGTACCCTGGTCTGATGGTGATTGATTGGTTTGGCAGCAACCACTCTCGCGTTGATGATCGGGGAGTGCATGTCCTTTGAGCAGCCATTGATATATATGTTGGAGAACAACAGTTGGTTCAGATGGAACATATGATGTTACAAATCCGAAAGAGACTCGCTGAACTTGGGATTGATGGCAACTAGGATAATGAACCAATTTGAGTACTTACATATGAAGTTTCTTGTGGCCAACCGAATATGATTAACGTTCCTGTACGTTCACGAGGGGTTCTAGCCTATGTTAAGTATTCTAGTGTCAACAATTACAAGAAGAAGAATAACTATAATTTTGTAGAAGCAAATCGTAATTCTTAGAAGAAAAATTATGTTGCTTCGCCTTTCTTAATTGAAGATAAATCAGCTAAAAAAAAGATTGGATGTGAACAAAATTTTATCTTTGCCCCTGTTATAGCTGAGGACATTTTGAAAGAGAGAGGCATGGAAGACATAACTGATGGTTTGATGGGGTTAGATACAAACCAAGTTGAAGAAGATCAAACCAAGTTAATCATTCAAGACGACATGGAAGAGTTCGAGCATCAAGTTAGTGTGGAAGCATACTGGGAAATTACAAGTCTGAAGATCATAACAATTGTGAGATGTGCAGTGGAAGATTATTTGTGTAAAAAGTTTTAGATTTTAAAAACAGATATGCGGCTTTCTATTTTAAACAACTTTACTTATTTTAGCAATTAATCTCATGTAAGAAAAATAAAGTAAAGTAAATAGAATTAGAGATAACACTAGAATTTTTAGCGAGAAAACTCCAATTGGTAGAATAGACCAACTGTTTGTGGGAAAAATCTCATGGATTGTGCAGTCCAAAGTAAACCGATTCACTATGTTTGAAACAAATTAAGTACAATGGACTTTGACTCAGGCTCAAACCCTATCATTCTATCAAACACCAATCGCTGATAATCTTCTGGCTTTGCGACATCCAGTCCAACAGCTCTTGACTTAAGGCTTACTCTTAATCTTTATAAAATGATTGATGGTAGATCAAACAACACTCCTCGAATGCTTTGACCCTTTCAAAGTGTATTCGCTTCACCTCTGTTCTTCAAGGTCTGAATTTGATGTAGAAGAAGTAAAACTGCTTTCTCTGATCGTTGTAGATGTAATATTTAATAAACTTTGAACACGATCAGGATTTGAACAACACTCTAAAATCACTCATGTTTATGTGTGTGTTCTAGAAAGAAAGACAAAAAAAATTAGATTTGATTTTCTCCAAAAATATCTCCTTATAGGCTTTTAAGAATTTTGAAGATGTAATGCAAAATCTGTATCAACCAAGATGAAATTCAAGGTTTATATAGAATTTTCAAAGACCTAGATATGCATAAGAAAAGGTAATTTTCATGCATAGGACTTTAATTTGGAAGAATTCTATACCTATCAGGAAGAATAATCAGAACAGGAAACAAAGGTTACCAAACCTGTCTCAAAGCCTTGAACCTGTTCAAGGAAAGCTGAACCAGTTCAAGATGGCTAGTGAAATTTCGAAGGAAACTTTTGATTCTTGAACCAGTTCTAAAAAGCTTAAACTGGTTCAAGATGGCCAGTCTTGAATAATAAAGGCCAGACACTTGGAAAAAATACTATTTTGGTAAGTTTGAAAATATACCAAAGTATGAAAAGTGTCCTAACTTCAAAACTCATCTTCCTAAATTATTGTTCATTCCTTTGTCGTAGATCACAGTATACCAAACTTGAACAACTTTCTAATTCTGCAGCCGATCTCGATCTTGAAATTTGAACTTGAAATTACAACTCGATCAGACTTGTTTTGACATCGAAATTAGCCAATTACAAAAATGATATCTCATAACAAAGAGTATTGATGTTAGTTTGCCTTGTGCTTTTCCTAATCTCGTGGTAGTGGCCCCCATGAGCAATTCAAAATCAAGTGATAACAAGTGCCTCACTCCAATTCCAATAATCACGCAAGTCTCCGTGGAAGGGGGAATTGATTACACGTACTTGGCTGGTGGGGTGCATTTTCTTATGTGATAATCTTAATGGGATGTTACCTTTAGGGAATGGATCCTTTCCAAGGAAATTTGTCTCCAAGCATCTACTGGTATTGAATCTCACGGTTGTTAAAGCGTCGCATCAACAACTTAATTAACAAATGAATACGGTACATTGGGACTAAAAACCCACCTTACTATTTTTTGTCATCCAACTCTCAGATTCAAGGAGCAATTAGTTACCTTGCTACAATTGATTTCCTATCAGTCAATACCAATCAATCATTCTCTTTTAAAATACGGTTCTTTCGTCTCTATTGGAAGACACTAGTGGCCGATTGAAGGAGCAATTTCAGACACATGCCTACCATAATTGCTAGCAATTTCAGAAATTTATTATTTTTGGTTTCAGTCAAGTTTACAAAAGCAAGATTCGTGATTCCTACCAAAATTGTTGTTGGCCTGGTTGGAGGGGTTATAATGTATCGACCAATGAACACTATTAATTACTATCCCTCTTAAAATTAGTTCCACATAAAATAGATATTTGGAAATTACAGTTGAAAATAATTTTAAGGATTTCTCTATAAATCTACAAATTTGGGTATAATTTTTTTTTTTAGACTTTGTGAATAAGAATATAGATTTCAATGAATAGGTGATAATTATATATATATATATATATATATATATATATATATATATATATAATGATTCAACTAACCTAGATATTGCAGTGGGATAAAATTCTAGAAGATAGAGGAGATTCAAATGACCTTTGAGTTATTTGATGTACTCAGATCTTAAAATATTTTCTTAACTCAGAAAAATATGTGAAATCTTCCAAAGCTTCAATTTTAGCAGATAAAGATTGATGATAGTAGAGGGAAATTGAAAAAGGAAAGCCTAACGTAATGGTATTTTTAGTCAAACGATACCGTATTCATTAGTTAATTAAATTATTGATGTGGCGCCTTAACATCCCTAGGATTAAATACTTGTAGATTCTTAGAGAAAAATTTCCTTGGAGAGGTTAGTACCTTTGCTGAAGGAAGTGGGTAGGATAAATCTGTTGTGCAACCCTATGACTATGGAATTGGATTGCCTTGCAATTATAATTATTGGCGAGGAAAATTGGGAACCGTCAATGGCATTTTGGATGTGTGGATTTTTCGCTATCATTCTTGAAGTAGCTTATGAAGCATCAAGGTTAAGTGAGTGGTTTAAAATTTTGTTCATACTCATATATGATTCGTAACAAAAACTCGAGGATGAGTTCTTTTGAAGTGCAGGGGACTCATGTAGGACAATTTATTCATATTTATATATTTTAATTATTTAGGTTTTTTATGTATTTTTATTTTATAATTTTTAGAGAGATTTTAGTTTTAGGTAAGTTTCTTATATTTTTGGTTTCCTTAGTAATTAGTTTCTTTTTGCTATTAGTTTCCTAGGGTTTTATTTATAATACATACAATTAATGTACTGCGAGAGCAAAAAATCATTTCAATCATTTATTAATAAAAAATCATATTTCTCCATAAATTCTCTTTTTCCTATTCAAGGTAACCCTTGTTCCTTGTGAACATCTAATCACTTCAGCTACGTCAATTATTAACTGCTCGATTAACTAATTTTACAACTTTCTATTAGGCTACAAAATAAATGAAATTGCTTATAATTTTTATTGATAGATCAACCTAAAAATTTGAACTCTCGTTTCAACAGAATAGGTCAACTTCGAAAACCAAATTCTAGACTAAAAGCACAAAAACAAGAATCAACTCCACTAACATAAATTGAATTTCTTGAATTTCTAATAAACTTATAATGGTGGAAAAAAGTGGCCACTGCTAATAGTAAGTCCATTCTTAAAGGTGAATATATTCTCAAGCCATTCGTAAAGTGGCCACTGCTCATAGTTTGTAACTTAGGCAAGCTTCAACAATATTGCATTTGAATATAATCAATTGAAGAAACTTTAATGAAATTTAATAAACAAAAACAGGCCTTTTCTTAGCAAAAATCATCATCCCGTAATCTACTTTCGAACAGATCACTTGTCCCACACATTGAGCAGTTTTTCTCTGCTTCTAATATTATATATAGTGAAGATCAGGTTGTGTAAGTGTCAAATGATGTTGTGAACAACATACTATGGTCTCCCAAGTATCTATTCAGAATTTTTTATTATTGAGGATGGAAGCTTTGTTGCAGAGAATTGGGATCCTCATGTTTTAATTAGGATTCATGTTCCAACGAAGATTATCAGGAACAGAGCATCCAACCACCTTTAGAGGTTTGATCTGTTAACTTATGCAATGCACAAGTGGAATAGTTTTTTTATGTCTCGACGTAAATGCAAAGGAATTATTCTACACAGATTTTTCTGATATGATTCGAGATCGATTAACTTGCTAATATGATCTGTCAAATATTTGATTGAGCTGTAACTTTGTGATTGATTTGTAATTATGTGTAATTAGGAATAACTTTCGGAAGTTTGCCTTCTTTTCTTCTGTATATAAGCTACTGGACAGATTCAATGAAAGACAGAAAAATGCATTACATTCTTCTTCACTTTCTTTGTACTGCTTTTTACTTATCATGGTGTTAGAGCATGACAATGGCGCTCCGAGCAAAAAAAAAAGGAGAGAAGCTTAATCAATGGATCGATCGAGCGACCCAAAAAGTCCAGCGATCTGCATAAATAGGAGAGATACATATTTATATTAAGATGATTTACGTATTGTGTTATAGCTAGAATCCTACAAGGATTGTGTTGTTGACTATATATATATGTATATATATTTGGGTGTGAGTGATATAGTCAAAAATATATATAAAAGATAGAAGAGATAAGGCAGAGAGAGATCTGTAGAGAGAGAGAGATGCCGAGAGAAGAGAAATATTCGGGAGGAAGAAGAAGAAGGAAAGAGGAAGAGAAGGAAGAAGGGAGGGTGAACCAGAGGGGAGGCCGGACCAGTGGAGAATGGCGGTGAGGAGCCAGAGTTGCAGTTCGGATCTGGAAGCTTACGACGCCGGTTTCGTTTCGAGACATTCAGGCAAGTTCTTTTCTAACTCTCCTCTTAAAATCCATGTGTTTAACACCTTGGGTATCAATATCTGCAGATTAATTTGGTATGCTAATTCACCAAGACATAGGTTTAAACGCATAGAACGAAACGGGTTATATGTATATGTGTATATTTATTTGCATGTTTTCGTAGAGAATGTTTACATTGATTTAAACCATGATATAACTTGATGATAATACACGATTAGATGCGAAATCATGAGTTAGAATGTCCTAGGATTATGTAGGATTACTAGTACACGAATCGAAGGCAAAACGAACAAGCTATGGAGGCTGTATCACTGCGGACGTACAGTGCTCGAGGTTAGCGCTCGAGCACTGTCCGTAGCGCTCAAGCACTGTCGTTAGTGCTCGAGCGCTAAGGGCTGTTGAGTGCATTAAATTTCTTGGAATAACTTCTAATTGATCTCTAAAGGATCCTGAACAAGTCCTTAGGCTTCGGGAACGGTGTATAGGATTTAATTGCATGATATTTATATTATATTTACATGATTAATTAATGAAAAAGATAATAATAACCATGTTAAAACTATGGTATTTTAGTAAGCATGTAATAATCATTTAATAAGTTGTATTATGAGGTGAATCATGCTCTTATACGTGGTGTTGTTAACGAAATCATAATACACTATTTATTTAAATTATTTATATGCTTATAATATGCATGAAAGACCTATGAATGATTTTTCTCATTGTTAATTGTAAAGTTTAGTACATAGTTAAATTGGAGGCATGGATGAGTTGCCAAAGGCATAAGTAAACGGCCTTATTAATTTTATGAACAAAATACGTACATGGGAAATATGGATGAATTGTTAATTAATAGTATGGATAAAAATATATTTTTGGAGGTATAGATAGGTTGTCAAGACATAAATAAATTGTCATTTAGAGGCATGGTTGATTTGCCAAAGTATTAATAAATTACTTGTAAAGGCGTGGTTTATTTGCCAAAGCATAAATGAATTTGTTATGTAAGTTAAAAGGGAATGTTCTTGATGTTTAGATTTAGGTATGTATATGTTTAAATCATTTTTAAATGGTTTTAGAATTCAAGGAACGTATTAAAAGGATGTGACTTTTATATTATATAAAATTATATATATATATATATATACACACACACATATATGTATCATCTTATATTAAATGTTAAAACTTTAATTATGATTATTTTGGTTAGAGATGTTTTATTTATCAGTTTTTAGAGGCTTGGTTGAAGTAGCTTACTCGTGGGTCTAACCCACGCTTCATTTTTCAGGTTATTAGAAGTTCTACTCTTGAAGTTGAGGATCCGCAGCTTGGAGATTTGTCTTTCATCTACTAATCTCATCTACTTTTTAGTAGTATTGGCAATTATTATTAGATGATAATTTAATTATGTATGAACTGACAGATTAGTAGTTTTGGTTTAAGGGTCCTTGATGAGCGCTGAAAGTGCGCATTTAAACCCCTTAAAGTTAGGTATTCTAGAACCTTTATCTATCTTATTTTTTCACTTTAGATTGATTTCATGTTATTTCCATTTTCAGGTACTTATCCCTAAAATAAGCTAACTCAGCCAAATAAGAGCGAAAATGAAGCAATTCTGGGATGAATCAAAGAAAGGAGCAAAGTAGAGCAAAAGGAAACAAAAGGTGGAATTTCAGCAACTTCGATCGATCTCAACAAAAGTTCGATCGATCCAACTTTCATCGATCTCAGCACTTCAAGATGGATTCGAGCCATGTTTGTCCCTATTCAAAGATCTCAAAGTTCGATCGATCCAACTTCATTCTCTGATTGATCGAACCATCTTGTCCTTATCCAAATGATTGATCTTATCCAACTGTACCACCTTACCAACCACTTTTGTCCTTTTCCCAAAAATATCTTCAAAATATCTCAGATTTGTTTTTATCCAAAAAGGCATCACCATAGAGGATCGATCCAGCTTCAATTCGATAGATCTCAGCCATGTTCGATTGATCTCACTACAAGTTCGATCGATCGAACTCCCCAAATCCCGAGAAAATCTAAATTCCAGCTTATTAAAAGTTGTCCCATATCCAATCATTGGAGGAATATTGGGTGTACGAGCCCAGCTCATTTGGGGTGATATTTGACCTACCTATATAAGGAATATGAGCCACTTTTTGGAGGATACTTTTGGAGATACTTAGAGGGGAGATTTGGAGAGAATTTTTAGTGAGGAAGCAAAGGAGAGGAGGAGGCTAGAGACACAATTGGAGGTTCTTCATCAAACAAGGAGCAGATTTCTTCCATGGAGCTTGCCCTTGAGGGTTGGAAGACATCATCCATGAGTGACTAGACATCCTCTTGGGGCTAGAGTTAGCCCTAAGCATGCTTTCTACATCTTGATTTATGTATTTTTTAGGGGATTTGTATTATGATACATGTTTTGACACTTTTATATATGTAGATCTTGTTTATTCAATGATTTGTATGGTTTAATACTTCCAATTGATCATTTCATTCTATCCATATGTCTATGTATGCTAGAATAGATGTTCATGTGTTTGTCTCTATTTCTTGTGTTGTTGATGCATGTCTATGTGTATTAATGCTATAAATCTAAAGATTGTCAAGACATAGCGCTTAATGGAATGTTCTTGTGGTTTATTTGATGGTTCATACTCATTTCTTAATAGATTGTACCTCTCCCTTTGTTTAATTAGTTTAATTTCATGTCATTAGCTTAATCGTAGTGTAGTTGTAGTTTAGATGTTAAATGGGAGGACAATCCATACTTGTTGTTGATGTTCCATACTTATGAAAGCAAGTAACATATATCTCTACCCTTGTGATGTATTTGGATTGTGAGCTTAAAGAAAGTATTAATGGCTTAATTTGATATGTTGTACTATCCATCATATTTCTTAGACAATATATGCTTAATTTGTCATCCATGCTTGTTGAAACAACCTCACACACACACTTTGTTGCAATACATGTTTTTCTCCTCATTAATTATTCATTAAGGGTGTAGAAAAGCTATGCTTAGTGGTGATCTCTAAACCCCAAGATCTCTCTCTCTCTCTTTTATTCTCTTTATTGCATTATTGTTTACTTTAGTTTAAATTGTATCTTAGTGTAATTCAACCACCAACCAATCTTTTGATCACTCGACCTACTAACCCTAATCTTGATTCCTCAACCTAGTACGACTCATTAATCCCTTGGGACGATCCCTACTTGCCCTAGCTATATTTTTAGTGAAAGGTAGTAGTGGCAATTTCTAAATGTAAAACTTGGCCACATTCATCATAGCTCTACACCACTATCTTTTAGTGCAAACTTTGGGTTGGTGTGCGACAAACCACCAAGTTTTTGGCGCCGTTTTCGGGGATTGATTGATTGGCAACATCGTATTTGTGGAATCAATTAGGAATTAGTACTCCTTTGATCATGTCTTTACTTTATTTTCATTTCAATTTTTGTTACTTATTGTATTTGTTCTTGTTTGACTAGGAGCATTGAGCTAAGAAGGTGAGTAAAGGAGCATCAAAGCAAAGAAGCTAAGCAAGTAAGGAAAAATGCTAAAATCATAAATAAAAAAAATTGCTAAGCTAAAAGCTAAAAAAAAATTTGGAGTTGAAGTGCTAAAGGACCTTTGTGAGCTTTTTCTTACTCAATCTCTAGTTAAATCGTCGGCCCGCGTGGAGGCTTGTATTTCAATTCTTAGATAAATCGTGAGCCCGCATGGAGGCAATTTACTTTTCTTGCATATTGTTGAAAGCATGGGAGTATAGGAACATTGTATGTGGAGGAAGTTTATTGATTGTTGATTTGTTGTGAAGGTAAAATGTTTATCATTATTGCTTGCTGTGTTGCATTGTGCATGCATGGTCGTAGATCATTGAGACCCACTCTTATCCCTTTAAATTTTCATCTTGAATCCATTGTTCGAAACCCTAGGGGAAGAGGAAGTTCTAGTCAATCCATTTCACCAATGGAAGGACACAATGAGGACTATGTGGAGGACCTCGGTCACATAGACCAACAAGGCATCCTCCACCCCAACGTGCATCATGATAACATGCAAGTTCTATTAGGCATGCCGAGGCCATTTGTTCATCCACCACAACAACAAGGCCAAGTTCCATTGAGAATGCCAAGGCCAATCTATACTCCACCACCTCCCATCATTCAAGGCAATCATGGTGCCCATGTTGCACCTCCAATCGCTAATCCTCCCCTTGCTTTAAGAGATCACTATGTGCCTAATTAATACAATACACTCACATGCATTCAATTGCCACCATTTAGAGCACACCACTATGAGATCAAGCCACAAACCCTACAAATGCTTCCTAATTATCATGGGCTTCCAAGTGAAGAACCTTACAAGCATTTGGATGAGTTTCTTGAAGTATGTTGCACCGTAAGGTACACGGACATACCGGAAGAGGTCTTAAGGCTTAAACTTTTTCCATTCATCCTCAAAGACAAGGCAAAATATTGGTTTAACAATCTTAGGCCTTTTTCAATAACTTCTTGGGTTGAAATGCAACAAGAGTTCTTGAAGAAGTACTATCCGGTTTCTAAGACCAATGCCATGAGAGCTTCAATTAGGGAATTTTCACATGGGGATGGGGAAACATTTCATGAGGCATGGGAACGCTTTAATGAATTGCTTAGGAAGTGTCCACATCATGATATGCCCAAATGGCAATTAGTTTAATATTTCTTTTAGAGCTTATCGGATAATTACAAGGGCATGGTTGATGCTTCCATAGGTGGCTCTTACATTGATAGGCATGAGGATGACATGTGGCGTCTTTATGAGAGCATGAGTGAGAATTATTTGCATCGAACTTTATCTTCCAAGAATGGTAGGAATTCTAGTGGTAGGAAGAATGTTGACTTACATCAAGTCAACCATTCCAATGAAATTGCTGCCGAGATGAAATCCTTATCTCAAAGGTTTGATCAATTCTTGATCAACCAAAACTCGGCAAATCAAGTATTTTACTTCCCTAACCATTCTCATCATGCATCTAATGAGACATGTATGACTTGTTCAAGTGTTTTACATTCTACTTCCAATTGTCCCCATGGACATGTGCAAAGTGAGCATCATGAACAAGTAAATGCAACATTTGTGAATCAAGGAAACAATCCTTATGGAAATCACTATAATCCTAGTTGGAGAAATCACCCGAACTTCTCTTGGAAAAGCCAAGGGGAGGGCTCAAACCCTTCCCAATGTGGTTTTCAAGGAAAGTACATTCCACCTCTAATTCAAGGCTAAGGTTCCCAAGGTTTTAGATCATCATACCAATCACAAGGAAACCAATTTTCAAATTCTCATTTTCCCAATCAATCATATTCCCAAGGAAATGTTAGAAGTACCGCTTTTGAAGAGAAAGTTTTGACCGCTTTGGGCACTTTAGAGGCAACCACACAATTACTTCATTCTCACTCTCAATCCATTGCAAAGCTAGAAACCCAAGTAGGGCAAATAGCTAGCACTTTGAATGCTAGAGAGAAAAGAAAAATGCCTTTGAATGCCCCACCAAAGCAACAATGTGTTATGAAGACCCATTCCTCATCGGAAGGTCACACAATAGAGCATGTCAATGCAGTGACTACCTTCAGAAGTGGGAAGATTGTGGACAACCAAGTGGGTATATCCAATGAAGAGAGTGAACCGGTGCAACCACAAGTTGACACCCGTCCCAGTTCATATCATATTCCTCTTTCATTGCATATACATGATCTTTCAAATGAGAATGTGTTAAAAAGTGATTTTGAAAAGAATGATTTGCAAAATGATTTCAAAACTTCTTGTGTTGAAGAGACTTCAAAGAAAATTTCTGAAAAGGTTTTTGAACCAAAAGCTCCATTTCTGGATTCCTTAAAAGGATCCATTTCAAATGACAAGCAAAAGGCCAAAGCAAATGAAATCATGGAAGTGTTTAGGCAAGTGAAAGTCAATCTTCCACTTTTGGATGTAATTAAGCAAATTCCGGCTTATGCCAAGTTCTTAAAAGACTTGTGCACCCAAAAGAGGAAGAATAAAAGCCAAGCACCTAGAAAAGTGGTCTTAACTGAGCAAGTAAGCTCAATTTTGCAACATAACACTCTTCCAAAGTTTAAGGACCCCGGTTCACCTACCACTTCATGCATTATTGGTGATCATATCATTAATCGGGCTCTTCTTAACCTAGGAACAAGTGTTAACCTTCTTCCATACTCGGTATATGTCAAATTAAGTTTAGGAAACCTGAAACCGATGTCGATGGTTTTACAACTTGCCGACCGATCCATCAAAAAGCCTAGGGGTATCATTGAGGATGTCTTGATTAAAATTGATAAATTCTTCTTTCCCGTTGATTTCGTTGTCATTGATACGAAACCGATCCCAAATCCTAAGAGCCAAATTCCCGTTATCCTTGGCCGTCCTTTCTTGACAACCGCGAATGCTAACGTTAATTGTAGAACCGGGATAATGAAGATCTCATTTGGCCACATGAAGGTAAAGTTGAATATTTTTAATCCAACCCCCAACTCATTTGACAAGCACGAAGAAATTAATGTTGTAGAAAAATGTCATGACCTTAAAAAGTGAAGGAATTGAGTTTTTGAGTGAAACCAAAGTTCCAAAAAATCCATCTTCAACCCTGCATTCAAAGAAAATTATTTCGAAGTCTTGTTTTGAAAGGGCGTGGAAGCCCAAAGATTATTTTAACTAAGGACCGAAAACGTCTTTTTAGCTTAATCCAACAAGTTCTCTGGGGAACCATTTGTTGGGTGGAGTTCAAAACACTTATCACCCCATCAAGGAGGGGATGCATTATAAGATGTTTAATCCGAGCTAAAAGAGCCCAACGTCTTGCTAGAGACGTTAAAGACTAACAAGACATTTCGTAGGGTGTCAAAATCCTATTCCTCCCTCATTTCTATCTTTAATTTCATTTCTTACGAAGTCTAGATATTGGCTTTGGGTTCATATGCATTGCTAGGAACTATGATTAGGACTGCATGGACTTTCATGTTGAAATTGAGCATTTTGCATAAGTTCGATTGATCTTAAAATGAGTTCGATCGATCGAACTTCCCACCTGCATCCAAATCACTCTTTGTCCAATGGTTTGAACAAAACCTGTATATTTCAGCTCTGTGTCCCATCGTTCGAACTTGTTCCTAGATCGATCTTTAGTTCTTCGATCGATCCAACTTTATCTTGGATCGATCTGCAGTTCCAACACTTAGAAAAATTTTGAACCTGCATCCACCTGCATCCAAAAGCCTCTCTGTCCCATTGATCGAACATTTCTTCAATTCCATGCATTCTCGATCTATCGAAAGTATTCTGAGATCGATCTTGGAGAGATCGATCCTTGTTCTTTATTTTTCAATTTTGACTTTGTTTTAATATCTTAATTTCAAAAATTCCAAAAAAAAAAAATATTTCATTATTTATTTTTATTGTCATTTTATTTTTATTTTCCAAAAATAATAAAATTATAAAATTATAATAAAATTAAAATATATATATATATAAATATTTTTCAAAAAAATCCTAAAAATATTTTTACTTTTTATTTTTATTTTTCAAAAATCCCAAAAATACTTTGTCACTTAAGAGGAGAGATCAATGTCAGTTTGATCGATCTGAGGATTCAATTTGATCGATCGAACTGGCAAGGGAATTTAAAAAAAAAAAAATTGATTTAGGGTCATTCGATCGATTCCACAAGAATCGATCTTAAACCCTCGTCTCACCCTTCGCCGCTGTATCCCAACTCTTCTCCATCTCCAGCGAGACTCCGGTGAGCATCCCATGCGTCGAATCTCTCTCTCTCTCTTCTCGAATCTAAGATCTCATTCGCATCTCCACTTCTCCCTTGATTCCGGTGAGATCCGAATCTTCACCTCTCTAATTCAAGCTTCGATTTCATAAACAAATGCTTTTACTGTTAAATCTAGGTTGTTTTCATGATGCCTATTGCCATGGATGAAGCTTCAACCTCTGTGTATATATATGTATATATATGTATATCTGTTTTATATTTTCTTGATTTTGATTTGATTTTGGGAGATATGGGCCGAATCAAGTGACCCAATAGGTTGATTTGTTGTGTAGATGGGCCCACGACCATGTTCGTGAAGGCTGTAATACCCCTAATTTTCAAAAGGATAGTCTTGGTATTTTGTTTAATTTTTTTCTGTTCATTAATTGTTTTATTTATGTTTTAATTGACTTTTTAATTAGTCCTGGTATTTCATTAATTGTTTAATTGCATTTTTTTTTAATTTATTTAATTGGTTATTTATTTGTGTGTTTGGTTGCATTGATTATGTGATTGTTTAATGGTTATTTAAACTGGATTTTTGTTTTACTTTAATTGATTAATTGGTTAATTATTTTCTTTTAGTTGATTAATTGTTTTGATTTCATTGGTTTGTTTGTAGTTAATTATTTAATTGCTTTAGTTGAGTTGGTTTAATTAAATTTATTTAGTTTTAATGTGACTATATGGTTGGTTGCATATATAGTATACACATAAGTAACCGACATAGTTTTAACCTAGTTTTCTTTATGGGCTGAGTAGGTTATGTTTAGGGTTTAATTGAACCTAAGGTTAGTGGCCTATAAATATTCAAGTAATATTCTGACTAGGGTTTTAGAAAACTATTACAATATAGTAAGGGCTGAGGGACTTGGAGAAGGCTGGGAAGGAGAATAGAGAGCAAACAAAGAGAGTTTCGACGGCAAATTGAGGCGAACGTCGGCGTAAGGCAAGTTCTATCCTTACTCTCTCCCTTAGGTTTCGTGTTCTTTACATTCTTAAATAGTTCTAGGACTAACTAAATCAACTAAACACATGCTCTGTTCGTGCTTAAACTGAAACTTATCAGTATGTGTTGTATGCTTAAAAATTCTGTTAACACGTGATTTTTAATTGCATAATTCTTTGTTTAAATCCATGTTAATGATGTATTAAGGGCTTAAAACTGGGGTTTGGTTTCAACTTCTGGGAACCATAACGGTGAGTTACAGAAGGTGCAGAGTACGTCGGAAGAAGAAAAAATGAGGCAGAGAGGGAGAGAGCCGGCTCTCCCTTGGAGAGAGCCCGCTCCTTTATGATAGGAGGCGGCTCCCAAGGTGTGGAAGCCGGCTCCAAGGGCAAAAGAGCTGGCTCCACAATTTTGGAGCAGGCTCATTGCTCCATTTTTCTTTTATTTTCATTTTCTGTACGTTTTTGCATGCAGTGTATGAATTTTGGAGATTTCAGATGAGGTTTAGGTTTGTATGTGGGAAGTTTTTATAAAGCCTATAGTTGTATTAAGGCTCCAAGAGTCATGTTAAGAAACTAATTACTTATGGTAGCTTGGACAGTATATGGTTTAGACAAATTAATATACAGATTGTTAGAGTTGGAAGATTTAAATTGTTTAATCCTTTTGTTAACAAATTTTCCTGTGACGGATAATATAATTGAGGCTTGTATCACAATACACTATGATCAGGTATTTCAATTATGCTATCTGGGGATGGGTTGATGTTTAATGGAACTATGGTTTAACTTTAACAATTTATTTAATTAAGGAGCAATATGAACTAAGTATGTTTATGTATACAGTTTATCATGCTTATTATAGATTAGTGGATGATTATATGATTATTGTTAGTAGCCACTGTTGGGGGAATGGACTTTGTTGATGTTTACTCTAAATATCTGTAATATCAACTGTTAAGTGTTGGATGATAATTTGAAATAATTTTATCATTATACCTAATTGAATGAAACAACCTAAACTGAGTAGGTTTGTGTATATACAGTGACTATGGTTCTTGATGCTTACATTATGCCTGTTAGTATCAGTGTTGGATATAAAAACTGAATCTGTTTATATATATAGCTGATTCTGTTTATTGATGCTTACACTATGCTTGTTAGTATCAGTAATGGGAATATGGATTTAGCTGATGTTTGCTCTAATTGTTGATATTATCAATTGCTGGATGATTGGATAGTATACACCGGTATGGGATGGTGGTATACTAGGGACGGTTTGGTTTCAAAATACCAAAACCTACCTACTCTGGATTAAGACTTAGATTAACTAAAAGTTAAGTCCTATTGATTATAGTGTCATGGCAACAACTAGTTGAGCGGCACTACTAGGATTCAGGATGGATTTTAAATATATTGTTATGGTACCTCGAAATGAGCTTGAGTCTCAGGATCGACGGTTAGGGAGCGTATATGCATTGGGATGCATAGCTGGATACGATGGTTAGAGGTGTACCCTGTTTAGGTACAGGTACATATGCCTACTTCGTGTGTGTTTTAGCATGTTACCTCTATTCAGGTTGAGACTGGCCTGTAGTCCAGTGAGAGTCCTTTAGTGTGACTATATATATATTTACGGACTATTAGCTATTGTTGAATTGTTTAGGATGTACATGCGTATCGGGCCTTTGTTTGGATTGTAGTAGTATAGAACTTGCGCGTGGGCCTGACCCACTTCTATTTTTCAGGTACATGACAGTTCCAGACTTAGACGTGTTCATGCTGAGCAGAGGTCTCTATTCACTTTTCTGACAACGTAGGATTCTCTCCATAGCTTTATTTCCGGATGTTTATTACAGTTGTTTTATCTTCCGTTTGAATGTTTAATAGGGGTCCACTAGAGATGGATTCCCAAGTTGTAAACTGAAGGAGTTTTGGAGTTTGGGTTATCAGATTCTAAGTATTTAATTATAAAGGATTTTACTTTTAGTTTCTTCCAGCTTAAACTTTATTTTTTTTTTTTTTCTTTCTTAAATTCATTTTTGTCATCTGTGTTCGTATTACATATTAATTGTTTGATATTCCCTCGGGTTTGGGCCTGGGCCTGATCAACCCGTGTCTCAGATCCGAGGGGTATCACAAAGGCCCCGTGCCATCCACGTCACAAATCTATGACTTTTCGAGTTTCACTTCACAGTTCGATCAATCGAACATTTTATTCAATCGATATGTAACAGATCGATCTCACTTATTCTTGATCGATCGAACTTCACAGATTTGTTTCACACATTTCACACACCATCTCTTGTGTTTCATGCTATCTCATACATGCCCAATGCCTGTGTTTTTCACATTGGATGGATTCCATACTTATACTGTTTAGCATGCTTCACATCAGGTCACTCATTTCTTGTCACTTGCATAGATTCATGTTCCTTATCTATTTTGTCTATCCTATTTGGTATACATGATTCTATCAACTATGCTTTAATTCTTTATACTGGCACTGACTCCCATTTTACAAGTTTTTCTTTTATTTTTCCAGGCCATGGCTAGGGTCAAGACTGTAGCTCGCGGACACTATCACTGTAGGGGCAGGCAGAGTTTGGACGATGAGGCAGGTCCATCTCATACCCAGGACCCTATTCAGGAGGAGCCAGCAGAGCCCACTCTACCTCAGTCTCCCTTATCTGATAGCAGACTACAGTCTTCCGCCGAGGCATCTTCTTCACAGGCTGACGCTGAGGCTGAGCACATACCATCTCCATCATCACCGCCAGCCCAGCAGTTAGACCGGCCATTACATAGATACTCATGCCTTTGAGTGGCGCACGAGTCGGTCTTCAACGCAGACTTCTTTTCCCAATTGGTACTTACCCGACCAGTATATGAAGATATATTCCGGAGGGGCATCTCAGCCATACTAGCCCCTGTCTCATACCCAGTGTACCCGAGGTTGGTTCGGATGTTCTTCCAGAACCTCCAGCCTACCCCGAGTAACCTGGCGGAGCTGAGGACCACCATTGACAGCTACCCGATCCATATCATTCTGGACACCTTGTCCAGATCATGCCACTGTCTACATATCTGCCCTTTAGAGCTACAGGACACATATCCCACTCTCTACAGGCCATCATATGCAGACAAGGCCGTTTTACTCACAGGTCACTATGCCGGTGGTGAGACCTTCGCCACCCGGGCCTATCTTCTAGATGACCTGTGGTTTTTCGACTCTGTTTTGTTCCGTAACATCTTCATGGCCGGCCACAAGACACAAAGGTGCGGCGACTATCTGACAGCTCTGTACGTATTCTATACAAGGCATTGGCTATCTATCCCAGCACTCATCTGGAGCGTCATGATGAAGCTGTATGTCGACCACATCAGCAAAGCCAAGCCCAAAAGGGCTAAGTATCTCCCATTCGGCCATCTCATTACACGGATTCTTAGAGACCAGCACTATCCCTTCCAGCCACGGGAGCAGATTGAGTCTGGGCCTGTTCTTTAAAGAGGAAGGACTGGGATAAGAGCTACAATGCTCTTATCAAGAGTCTCCAGGACGATGCTGCCGAGGCAACTGAGGAGTTAGAGAGAGAGAAGATGGAATAGGCGGCAGCAGCAACGCAGGCGGCGGACGATGTACCAGTCGATCCGCCTACCATGCACATGAATATTGATTTGGAGCAGCCTGCAGAGGACCCAGAGCAACACTCTCTAGTTGGGTTACCCATTCACGATGAGAAACAGGCTCAGGATCATCATTCTCCCGATCCAGCCACACCTAAGGCTCTTGCTCACATACCCGACTTTAGAGAGCGACTTCAGACTCTGGAGGACGCTATGGTATCTATCCGCGCAGAGACTGTCTCCATTAGAGCTGACATTGCTTCCCTCCGCACGGATGTCATAACCACATTCAGAGATCTATCCAGAGACATCCGCGGAGCACGACCTACCCGTCCTACCTCCTCCACTTGATCTTTCCATTCTTCTTACTCCTCTTATATATATCTGTGATATCCGCATATTTTTTATACTGTTATATTATTTTTGCAGCAGTGTCCGTCGGCTGTGATACTAGATGTACTATACTTTATTTTTAGTTTATATATATTTTCTTTATGGATGTGCAATTCTCATATTCTTATATCTATCTGTTTGACTCCATCAAGTGCATCCCAATGACTTCAGTGAGAGAAAGTACTTCCCGATTTTCAGGACCACCCTTATACCTCTCTCTATTTTCAATTGATATCCCATTTACACTTGCATGTCCACTGTGCACTGTTATTATCCCTTTTATTATCTGATGAGTTTTATCCAAGTGCTAAAATTTCAGGACCACAGTTAATCCCAAGTTTGAGGGGGCTATACCACCCACTTTGGATACTTCTGTCCCAGCCATTCTTTGCTTTAGTTGCACTGGTATACTTTTTCCTTTTGTTCTCTTTGCGCATTGAGGACACTGTGCCATTTAAGTTTGGGGGTAATGGTGCTTTGCAGTGTTTGTTTTTAAATTCAAAATTTTGAGCATGACTTATGTATTTGAGGGATTTTCTATGATTGGTCCATGATTAGCTATGATTTTGATCTTTTGAAAACTATATTGCTTAAAATTTAAAAATTGCTTGACTTGAGAGTCCAATACTCCTTGTATGCCTTGTGGATACCATTTAGGAATAAATTTTTCGAAAGATTGATATCATGCTTACACTTGTGGTCCACATCATCCTGATTCTGTGATTGTTTTGAGATTCACTCTAGTCTTCTACACTAGCACAGGCGCACACTAGCATTCATTTATGGGGTACATGCTTTGTTGATTATTGAATTGGTTATATCCCAATTGGGCTAGTAGTGCATTGAAAGCTTTCATTCTTGATAAAGGTGGATAACAACCCCTTTTCACTAAGTAGTCGGGATTCTAGCCTCATCAGCACTGAACTTCTCGTGCCGAAAGGTGGAGGGCCCAAACTCTAGGTTAATAATTGAACTTATTTATACAAAAAAAATAATAATAATAAATAATTAATAATAATAATAATAATAAAAGTTACAAAAGTAATAAAAAAGTAAGGACTTCTCCCAAAAGGTGAGAAGTGGGAAATGATTAGATGGAGGTTGTCATGATTTGTAACCTAGTTAATTTGAGCTTGTAAGTCCATAGGGGTGTTTGAACACCTAATGCCCTAAAGTCGTCTGGTTTGGGAGTCATTGACCTAACACTCCACCTCATGGATCGCTAGAAAGCTTAATAGATTAACACATTGCACCATGCTTCCATCTTTGATCCTAAAAAAAAAAAACGAGTGAAAAGAATAAGCGCACCTAGAATAATAGCTTTAATAAAAGGTTCACTTTTTATCTTAATGATCTGTACTAGATTTGTGTGCTAGTTTGAGGGTAAGGATGTAATTAATTCTTTAGTTAGCTAAGATAGCAACATATTTGATGCTGGTCCACTCAAAAAGGATTCTAGAGTTGTTTTGATTTGCATGATCATTTTCTTGATGTGTGGAGGACTATACTTACTTGCTTGATGTTGAGATTTTAGGAGATTGCTTGGAAATGTTTGAAAAATTGCATACTTGAGGTAGTTTTCTCCCAATGCTTGTTTGTAATATTGGTGCCTCTTTTGAAAGAATGAACTTAATGTTTGTGGGTATCATTTCTGGAAACCCTCATGAGACTTCACTCGTCCACTAGGGGTAACCTAAAGGTTTAAAAGGCCTGCTGCATATACTAAATGCAATTGTGTTCCCTACGAAAATGGCGTTATCCATTTATTGTTTTCTAGTTCATAGTTGTATAGTTGTTCATTTCATTCCTTTACTTTCTAGTTCATTATTAGGGACTAGCAATATTTAAGTTTGGGGATGTGATGAGCACTAAAAAGTACGCATTTAAACCCCTTAAGCTTAGGTATTCTAGAACCTTTATCTATCTTATTTTCCCACTTTAGATTGATTTCGTATTATTTCCATGTTCAGGTACTTATCCCTAAAATAAGCTTACTCAGCCAAATAAGAGCAGAATTGAAGCAATTCTGGGATGAATCAAAGAAATGAGCAAAGTAGAGCAAAAGGAAGTAAAAGGTGAAATTTCAGCAACTTCGATCGATCTCAAGAAAAGTTCGATCGATCCAACTTTCATCGATCTCAGTACTTCAAGATCGATCTGAGCCATGTTTGTCCCTATTCAAAGATCTCAAAGTTCGATCGATCCAACTTTATTCTCTGATCAATCGAACCATCTTGTCCTTATCCAAATAATTGATCTTATCCAGCTGTACCACCCTACCAACCACTTTTGTCTTTTTCCCAAAAATATCTTCAAAATATCTCAGATTTGTTTTTATCCAAAAAGGCACCGCCATAGAGGATCAATCCAGCTTCAATTCGATAGATCTCAGCCATATTCGATCGATCTCACCACAAGTTCGATCGATCGAACTTCCTAAATCCCGAGAAAATCCAAATTCCAGCTCATTAAAAGTTGTCTCACATCCAATCATTGGAGGAATATTGGGTGTACGAGCCCAGCTCATTTGGGGTGATATTTGACCTACCTATATAAGGAATATGAGCCACTTTTTGGAGGATACTTTTGGAGATACTTAGAGGGGAGATTTGGAGAGAATTCTTAGTGAGGAAGCAAAGGAGATGAGGAGGCTAAAGACACCATTGGAGGTTCTTCATCAAACAAGGAGTAGATTTCTTCCATGGAGCTTGCCCTTGAGGGTTGGAAGACATCATCCATGAGTGGCTAGACATCCTCTTGGGGCTAGAGTTAGCCCTAAGCATGCTTTCTACATCTTGATTTAAGTATTTTTTAGGGGATTTCTATTGTGATACATGTTTCGACACTTTTATATATATAGATCTTGTTTATTCAATGATTTGTATGGTTTAATGCTTCCAATTGATTATTTCATTCTATCCATATGTCTATATATGCTAGAATAGATGTCCATGTGTTTGTCTCTATTTCTTGTGTTGTTGATGCATGTCTATGTGTATTAATGCTATAGATCTAGAGATTGTCAAGACATAGTGCTTAATGGAATGTTCTTGTAGTTTATTTGATGGTTCATACTCATTTCTTGATGGATTGTACCTCTCCCTTAGTTTAATTAATTTAATTTCATGTCATTAGTTTAATTGTAGTGTAGTTGTAGTTTAGATGTTAAATGGGAGGACAATCTATACTTGTTATTGATGTTTTATACTTACGAAAACAAGTAACATATATCTCTAACCTTGTGCTGTGTTTGGATTGTGAGCTTAAAGAAATGGTTAATGGCTTAATTTGATATGTTATGCTATCCACCGTGTTGCTTAGACAATATATGCTTAATTTGTCATCCATGCTTATTGAAACAACCTCATACACACACTTTGTTGCAATACATGGTTTTCCCCTCATTAATCATTCATTAAGGGTGTAGAAAAGCTATGCTTAGTGATGATCTCTAAACCCCAAGATCTCTCTCTCTCTCTCTCTTTCATTCTCTTTATTGCATTATTGTTTACTTTAGTTTAAATTGCATCTTAGTGTAATTTAACCACCAACCAATCTTTTGATCACTCAACCTAATCTTTATTCCTCAACTTAGTACCACTCATTAATCCCTTGGGACGATCCTACTTGCCCTAGCTATATTTGTAGTAAAAGGTAGTAATGGCAATTTCTAAATGTAAAACTTGGCCACATTCATCATAGCTCTACACCACTATCTTTTAGTGCAAACTTTGGGTTGGTGTGCGACAAACCACCAGTCCTTGACTTACAAGATTCCCAAGTTATATTTTAGAGATCCACATTTATGGATTTTATTTTGTGAAGAAGGTTTTATTTTATCATATGAATATTTTTTAGCAAATTAATTATTCTTCTTGTATTTTGTGTTCGTTTATTGCAAAATTATTTTTTGATATCCTCGGGTCTTCCGGTGTGGGCCTAGCCAACCTACACATGAAAATTCGGGGTATCACAGTTGGTATCAGAGCACTCCACGTTCAAGTATCGCTAGGGTGTCTTTCGTTATGTGATTTCCGCATTGCATCTCTTGATACTTAGAGCCCATAATAGGATTCGTTGCATTCTATCTACAGTCCATTAGGACGAGTTGATGTCAATTATATTATGTAATTTCATAATTGTAATGTTTCCAATTTTTACCATTTTTTCATTTTTTGGAATTTTTTTGAATTTTTTAGGGTATTTTCGTCTTTTCTTGTTTTGTGTGCCGGACACCGTGGGATATGAGAGTTGGTTGGGGCATTCCATTGAGTTCAAGACTATTGGAAATACAATGGTTGCCATTTCGACATTTTTTTTATTTTTCGGGCCAGGAAGTCCCAGGTAGGACCCACTACCGAGGTTGTTGTGCACGGGGATTATGTCACGAGTCCATTGCATTCATGCATAATTAATTTGTGGGTAAATTAATTGGTTAAGATTTTATATGTGGTTGTGATTTAATGTAGGTAAATATATATACATATATATATATACACATATTAAGTAAAGATATTTTTGGGACCCATCACTTATGCATAAGCCATCAAAATGGCCTTAAGGCCATTATATAGTCTCAATTTCTCTCTCTCAACCAGAGTCCCTCCCTCTTTCTCCCTTCACTTTTCTTTTTCCTTTTTCTTTTTCTTTTCTTCATCATTCTAAGCATGATATCTCTCTCATCTTTGAGAATTTGATTTTGCCGCTTAAGGCAAAGTTGGAGAGCTCATCGAGGCTGTCGTTTTAATCAGAGCAAATCTCTGTTTGGTGACCATTGGGGATTTCGAATTCTAGGGTTCTTGGGTTGAAATTTAAAGGAAGGGAAGTGTTTTTTTTTAAAAAAAAAAATTGAATCGGATTTCGCGAGTCCAAAGCTAGCTCGACCTAGAGGGAGTGCGGCTCGGTGTAGGGCGTGGAAAAGTTGATATTAGGCCCTTTAACAGTTGCCAGACTTTGCCAGAATTGGAACCAGGGATAGTTATCAATCTTGCCTCGGTAAAGTCAGTTAGCGGGTTTTTGAAAAGTGAAGGATGGGTCAGTATAGACCAGGTTTGGGATGGGTGCATCATATTCTTATCATGCACATCATTTTGTAGAATTGTGTTATGTGCTGAATTGTCGCCTTTAAGTCGTAAATGTTGTGTGGACTCCCATTGCACGACCCCGATTCCTTATCATTCCTTACATGGCTCAAGCGAATCCAAAACTAACGCTTTAGGCGATTTCTACTTAGCTTTATACTCACCCCTTATCTTTAACATTTTCAAGACATGGAAAAAAAATAGCGGATGACAATCCATTACTAGCTTAGTCGGGTTGCAAGGAACTAGAATATTTGTTTCAGATCAATGTGTATATTATCTGTTGTTGTAAATTATGTTCAGTGTCATTTTGTATCTTATTCATAGGTGGAAATGGTCCTGAGACCATCCTCTTGTATTTGTGGTCTCATTATGATTTCGATATCCATGTAAGGCTTTAACGCCATATTTTGATATAAAACGAACTTATTTAACATTAAATGATGTAACGGACTCCTTTACGATTTTATTTGATTAAAAGGATACCTGATTTTGTTATTTTCATTATCAAATATATCATTTGGGACAGGTTTGAACTTCGAATAAGGTCACCAAGGGACCACATGGGTTGCCCATGTGTATGTTCATAGTTTTAGGCCTTTTCTGGGTAAAATTTTAGGTTTTGGTCATCTGGAACCGGTTCAGCCCCATTGAACTGGTTTAAGAGGTGCATTTGGTTTACTGTTGGACACACTGCCTATGTTGAACCGGTTTAAGTCCCCCAGTGTACCCATTTTGCCTTGTCAACTTTGATCACTTGACTTCATGTAGCCATAACTTCTTCGTTCTGAACCCAAATATAGTCATTCTTAAGTCCATTTTCAAGGATTTTGAGTTAACTTTCCAATGAGACCAACTTCATTTTTAAATTTCATTTATATTGAAAGATATGGTTATTTTAGTGAGACAGCGTCGGAATTTTCCTTGAATCAAATAAGGGCACTTTTGGGAAATCATAACTAATGACCGTAGAACCTCTTCGAATGTCATGGAATGATTAGAATGATTTTTTAAACTTCATTTGACTAATTTAAGGACATATTATTCTCTCATATTGTAAAATGACCATTTTACCCTTAGTGTGTCCTTGGGTTTGGTTAAGGACCCAGTTGGCTATTCGGACCCCCAGTTCAAGTTATTATAAATTTGGTATTAGAGGAATAGTTCGAATACCATTTGGATGAAGGGTAAAGGCCTACCTAGGATTGCATGGGAAGTTGAATTGCATGTTTATATGCTTATGCGTTAAGTGTTTAAATTTTTAAGAAGCATGCCTAATTTCTTACTTGCTTACCTGCTTATGTATTAATTACTTGTTGAGTTAAATTATGCTTGATTATTTCATGATAAGTGATAATATTTATTAGATTAATGCCATGGTTAAAATTTTTAAAGCATACTGAAATGACAAGGTGTTTATTAATTGAGTTGTTTACCATGTATATGGGTATACTTACTACATTTTATGCTTATTTGCTAAGTTGTTTACTGTTGTACAAGCATGTTATATGTGTTAAGATGAAAATTAATTGAGAATGTGTATCATCCACTATGTGTTAAGGTTATGAAATATGTTATACGACGAGTATGACTATGTGCTAAGTTCTACGCATGCGTATGTGTTATATGTGTGTCGTACTGACTTAAATGATCTATGTTTAGGTGCTATGTTTTCAGTATGTAAATGTATAGCAGGCGTATTTCTATGTTGTATTAGTTCTGTGAGTTATCACCTATGATTAGGAAAGGTATTAGCATTGTGAGTAGAGGTGATGTGAATAGTACTATCTTTTGAGTTTGGTTTGTTTTGGACGCGTTGTTCTATTAGGAGTCTTTTCCCCTGGAGACTAGTGACAATGATAGGGTATGATCTTAGGTGTCTTCCGGGACGGAAGTCCTCATTTTCTTGCCAGGGCGAGAATTTATGTTGTGTTTCCTCGATATAGTGAGTGGACTCCTAGGATAATGGACTAGTAGGGTATGGTGTGTGAGTCATGGGTTCCTTTCATGTGAACAAAGTTGATTAAATGTCACGAGACGTGAGGTGATATATGCGGTGTATAACTTGTGAGGTACAGGTGTTGTGCCAATTAAGTATGATTAGTGTATGAATTTTCATTAGTGGGTCACTGGTGATAGAGGTCATGAGTTTGTCTATTAGATTAATGTTTTGAGAGTAAGAGTTGAGGTTGACCTTGAGTTGGCAACGAGATTAGTAAGTTATACTTTTTGTTTTGATTTCTGGTGAGAAAGGCAGAAGTTAAATGTGATGTTGTTTGGTGACCATAGAGTGTTGGTCACAGATTATGTTGAGCCAGGATGAGGAGTGACTTCTTGAGCCTGGTTACCCTTTCTATTTTATTTCTTTATTTTGTGGCCCTGTGGGCGGGTGTACGTGAGCATATACAGGTGGCACCAGAAGGCTACCACACTGGGCGAGCTGCGAGCACACAACTCAGATGAAATCAATGTGGACATTCCATTGTGTTAGATGGTAGTCATGGTGACTGGTTGGGAAATGATAGTGATAGGGGCGTAGGAGTTGTATGACCTTTTGTTTGGTCGGATAGGTCAGTTAGAGGTATGACTCGAGTGTCTAACTAGATAATTGTTTTGTGGTTACCGTGGAGTGCAGTTTATGTGGTTGACCGTTTGGGTGTGGTGTTTGTTTCCCTCTTAGGGACAGTTTCTGTAGCGTGCCACATATGATTCTTATTCTTGTAGCGGGTTGTTGACTATAGTGTCAGGTGTCATAAGTGATATGTGTGTTTTTATGTCGAGTTTGTGTTACTTTAGAGGGAGAGGTTGGTTAGTGGATGCTCGTTGTTTCCAGGGGATTGGAATTTGCGCAGTTATTTTCGAAAAAACGATCATGGAGGTGTTGGAACTTGAGGTTCTTGTATTGAAGAGTAAGTTGGTTTAAAGGTGACCCTAGTAATTTGGGTAGGAAGTAGTGATTGGTTATTGTCCATGGTAGGTTTGTGACGTGGTTTAGCATTGTGCTGACATTTGTAGCTTATCATTTTTGGTTGGACTTGGTTAGGATAGTGCTGCCACATAGGCGCACCACTCCTTATGTGGAGTCGGTAGGTTGTGGTGACGAATGTCATGATGTTTATGCACTGTGTAGGTGTTGATGTTACCTTGGGGAGCTATAGTGGATGGATTAACGGTAAATTATCGTTCTCACGTGATAGAGGTTGAAAGGGATTTCTCCTTAGATTGAGTAGGATGCGATATCCTGGGTAGTATTAGTTACTTTCTAGCATTATTACATTGTGTATGTTGATGTCGTGGGAGTATTTATTTTATTTCTCTCTTTACTGTATTATTTTCTTTTATTCTAATTATGCATGGCATTATTGGCACTCGGTGCGCATGTATTGTATGTTGGGTTTGGTTCTTTTTGCATTAGTATTTTAGCATTTCATATGCGAGGCTCCAGTGTTGATAGTGTATGACGGTTTGTTAGTGGTGAGATCACCTAGATTGGAGTTCGTAGTTTTATACAGGTATCCGGTTGGTTCATCTCAAGTGAGATTGGGTGTCCACGGTTGGACAATTGATGAGTAGCGTGTGATATGATGTCGGATGCATTCAGGTACGAGTTGTTAGTCTCTGGTGAGTGTGGGGTTCATTACCCTTCCATTTGTTATGGTTTTGATAAGGACGTTGTTTGTCGTATGTCTTGTCCTCCATCTAGGAGTTGTGCGCGTCCGCGGATGGGCTGACCCATATGTGGTTTGTTATGCTATTAAAGTTCACCGATAAAGGTTTGGTTGAATAGGTCGACTCACTCCCACTGAGGGATGTGGTGTCTTTGGTTTTTGTAGTGCTGTTCTGAGAGTGGTCTTGACCAGTGGTATGCGAGGCACGAGTTTCTGAATAGAGATTGTATGTTTACGGTGTCTAGTACTAGCGGTGATGGCTAGAGGATGCGTCATGAATTGGGGGTTCAAGGATGATTAAGTGATGTGACGTGAGTCATGCAATCGGATGTTTTATAGGCATTTGATTTAAGCAGTGTCTTGAGAATAAGTATCGATGTTGCCTTAGAATTTTGTGATTAAAGAAAGTGAATGTGTGATTCTATCGAGGAATAATAGGAATGATTGACTTTGGTTTTGAGATCTCGAGTATGAGATAATCGCATTATGTGTTTTAACAAGGTAAGAATTGAATCGAGTGATTTTAGGGAGTTGTTTACATGGTATGGGTGATTTGAAGAGATCAGAGATCTTATGCTCTAGTAAATGATTATGGTACTTGGTGTCGTATTGCTTTTAGCTTGTTATAGGTTGTGTGATTGAGGTATGATCGAATTTTAAAGTTGGGTGACTGAATAATTGTTGAGGTTATATAGAGCGATAGATTGATTAGAGAGTGGATCTCGTGGTTGTTTTGTGGACTATGTGGGGTTGTGTTTTAGGTTTAGACCCGAGGACAGAAATGACATCTATGTTAAGACTAGATCGATGATGAGAATGGCCTGGCCAACTATTTCTCCTTAATCAATCCCTCTTTAGCGTAATGTCAGGTTAAGGTTACTGATTGTTTCGAATTTTTAGGGATAGTGAGAGTCCGGTATTGCACGATGTGTCGGTGTGACAGTGTGGATTCAGATGGTTTGACTCAGGTGACGAGGTCTGCTAGGTAGGACCAAGCATCCGATAAAGGTTGTGGTTCGATTATTTGAACGTTAAAGATCTTGTTTTGAGAATTTATGTCCTAGGTACAGGATAGTGCGTTTCATTATTCTGGTGGTTCGTGATTATGTAGCTGTTAGGGAAAGCTGTTGATTAGTCATCTTGAAGTTACTTAGTATGATGATTGTCGTATAGTGCGATTAATAGTTGTTGGAGCGGCTATGCGATGGTATAGCTATGCGGTGGATAGTAAGTGTTTGGTTTGACAAGAACGTGTAGATTTGAGTTTGAGCTTGATTGTGTGATGGACGGGATTCCTCGTTTAGGGTCTTGTGTGTCCTTTAAAGGATAAGCTGAGATTAGATGTTGACATATTCAGTGGTCTGATAACCTTTCTTCTTTCGAGCTCCAAAGCCTTGTGTAGCGGTGTAGAGGGGACCAGTGTTGGTTTTGAGTCGAGTGTAGAATCCAGCGGATTTTGTGTAAGATGTTATGAGTGATGAGTACCCTCATAGGGTGATGAGTATTGGGTTTTTATGGCAATGGTGAGTGATTTTCTATTAACGTCAGGTGTCAAGGCAATAAGGTTGGTGACCTCATAGTCTTGGGATTTTGTGAGGTGTTCTCGGGAAGGTGTGTGGCTGTGGGCCTACTTCTTTAAGGAGGGTAGATTTTGAGGACGAAATCTTTTAAGGAGGGTAGAATGTAATGTTTCCAATTTTTACCATTTTCTATTTTTTGGAATTTTTTTTATTTTTTGAGGGTATTTTATCTTTTCTCGTTTTGCGTGCTAGATACCGTGGGGTATGCCGGGTGTGTCTGAGAGTTGGTTGGGTCATTCCATTGAGTTCAGGACTCTTGAAAATGTAATGGTTGCCATTTCAGTATTTTTCTATTTTTCGGGCCGGAAGGTCCCAGGTAGGACCTGCTACCAAGGTTGTTGTGCACGGGGATTATGTCACGGATCCATTGCATTCATGCATAATAAATGTGTGTATAAATTGATTGGCTAAGTTTTTATGTGTGGTTGTGATTTAATGTGGGTAACTATATATATATATATATATTAACGAAAGATATTTTTGGGACCCACCACTTATGCATAAGCCATCAAAATAGCCTTAAGGCCATTATATAGCCTCAATTTCTCTCTCTCGGCCAGAGTCTCTATCTCTCTCCCTTCACTTTTCTTTTTCTTTTTTCTTTTTCTTTTCTTCATCATTTTAAGCTTGATATCTCTCTCACCTCTGAGAATTTGATTTTGTCACTTAAGGCAAAGTTGGAGAGCTCGTTAAGGTCGTCGTTTTGATAAGAGCAAATCTCTGTTTGGTTACCATTGGGGATTTCAAATTCTAGGGTTATTGGGCTGAAATTTGGGGCTTCTTGTGGGTTTGCTCTCTAATTGAGGTAGGGGTTTTCTTAATGTCTAAGTTTTGATTCAATTTAAGCAAATTTCTATTTCTTTTGATATATGTTGTAAATCATGAAATTTGATATAAACTTGTTGAGTTGTGAATGTCTCTATATGTGTAAATCATGAATTGTTGAAATCTTGAGTTGATGGCTTACTTAATTTTGTTATGTGAAAATATTAAAAATTCTTGAACATGCCTTATTTGGGAAAAAGATGTCCTTGTTGTGTTGATCTTTTAAGTATGCCATAAATTTTAGACTTTTATAAGATGAATTAATGATATTGTTGGTGCAATAGTGATGAACTTATGATTTGAGGTTGAAAATCATTACATTGCATACCATAGCATAAAAAGGGGATTTAGAGGTAATTCGAAAGGAAAATTTGTTTTATTTAAAAAGCAAAGTTTCCTTAAGGAAATGAAGTGTTTTTTTTTTTAAATGAACCGGATTTTGTGAGTCCGGGGCTAGTTTGACCTAGAGGGAGTGCGGCGCGATGTAGGGCGTGAAAAGTTGATATTAGTCCCTTTAACGGTTGCCAAGCTTTGCCAGAATTGGAATCGGGGATAGTTATCAATCTCGCCTCAGTAAAGTCAGTTAGTGGGTTTTCGAAAAGTGAAGGATAAGTCGGTATAGATCAGGTTTGGGATGGGTGCATCATATTCCATATCATGCACATCATTTTATAGAATGTGTTATGTGCTGAATTGTTGCCTTTAAGTTGTAAATGTTGTGTGGACTCCCATTGCATAACCTCGATTTCTTATCATTCCTTTATCTGTTACGTGGCTCAAGGGAGTCCAAAACTAACGCCTTAGCCGACTTTTACTGAGCTTTATGCTAACCCCTTATCTTTAACATTTTCAGGACATGGAAAAGAAATAGTGGACGACAATCCATCCCTAGCTTAGTCGGGGTGCAAGGAACTAGAATATTTGTTTCAAATCAATGTGTATATTATCTTTTGCTGTAAATTATATTAAGTGTTATTTGTATCTTATTCATGGATGGAAATGATCCTAAGACCATCCTCTTGTATTTTGTAGTCTCATTATGATTTCGATATCCATGTAAGGCCTTAAGGCCATATTTTGATGTAAAACGAACTTGTTTAACTTCAAATGATGTAATGGACTCCTTTACGGTTTTAGTTGATTATAAAGATACCCGGTTGTGTATTTTTCATTATCAAATATATGATTTGGGACAGGTTTGAACTTTGAATAAGGTCACCAAGGGACCAAATGGGTTGCCCATGTGCATGTCAACAGTTTTAGGCCTTTTCTGGGTAAAATTTTTGGTTTTGGTCATCTGGAACTGGTTCAGCCCCATTGAACTGGTTCAAGAGGTTCATTTGGTTTATAGTTGGGCACACTGCCCATGTTGAAACTGTTCAGCCTCATTGAACCTGTTCAAGTCCCCTAATGTACCCATTTTGCCTTGTCAGATTTGATTACCTGATTTCGTGTAGCCATAACTTCTTCGATCTGAACCCAAATTAGGTCATTCTTTAGTCCATTTTCAAGGATTTTGAGTTCGATTTTCAATGAGACCAACCTTATCTTTAAATATCATTCATGTTGAAAGATATGGTCATTTTAGTGAGACAGTGTCAGAATTTCCCTTGAACCGAATAAGGTCACTTTTGGGAAATCATAACCAATGACCGTAGAACCTCTTCGAATGTCATAGAATGATTAGAATAATTGTTTTAAACTTCATTCGACTAATTTAAGGACATATTATCCTCTCATATTGTAAAATGACCATTTTACCCCTAATACCCCTAGTGTGTCCTCGAGTTTGGTTAAGGACCCGGTTAGCAATTCGGACCCCCGGTTCGGGTCGTTACAAGAATGGTTGACACTAGGAAAAGGAGGAGGACCCGATGAAGTAAGAGAATACATGCATATTCAATTTCTCTACTAAAGAAGAACTCATAATTTAGAATTAGATATCAAAGATCCTAATGAAGAAGATTTCGGAGTATCCAAGAAAGAGGGTACCAAGTCTAAAAGATGAGTGGTAACGTGAAAGAAATATTATTTGCCAGAAGTATAGTGAATAATATTTGAAGAATGGAAGCTGATCAACTTACATATAGTTAGCTTTATGTATAACTCCAAAAGAGATACATGAGGACTGTTACCTGGAAGTTTGAGGATTCGATGAAGTTCTTACTAGAACGAACCATTGGATTATATGGATATGTATTGTACTCATGAGAACATTGGTATTATAATGTGTTGTTTTCATTTTTGGCTTTATAGAGTAATGTTGGATAATTTACAGTGCGAGTATAAAGAGGTTTAGGGTTGAGCCCTTGGTATTTGGTTAGGCAAACAAATTTTGCCTTTATTTATGTTTAAAGGTTATAATTTGAGATTGGATGATTACCTATGAATCTAAGAAAGAAAATTTTGTGAATCAATTTTTATAAGCTTGATTTCCAAGAAAGATTTTATTCAAGAAAATGCTACCTTAGAATTATGTAGACTTGAGAGTATCTTTGTTTAAAACCGTTGTTGTGTATGCATTTTTGCTATACCACGACCTTAGAGTGGTATTAGCACTGACTACGAATTGTATAATAGTACTCCAGTACAATATTGTTTATATGGATCTATGGTGGTGGATTCTCATCCCTCGAGACTTTTCCCATTGTTTGAAAAAAAAAAATTATTTATTCTTTTTTTATTTTTTTTATTTTATTTTCATTATTCAAACGTTCAAAATTTGTTTTAAAAACTTTTTTGTCCATCCATTGTAATTAGTGTTTTGAATTTATGTTCGAAATCTAACTTGAGAGTGGTTCAACCCTACTTATTATTATATCATTTTTATTAAGTATTTGTAGGTTTTCATTATTTTTTTGCACAAGTTGTAGAAGAACAACGATACATATTCATAAATTTACATTCGTCAAGGTCAGTGGTTCAAGGCTCAACAGAGACGTGTGTGTGAGTACTAAATAAATAAATAAATAAATAAACTTAGGGGAAAACCAATCCCCACAATTAATTTAATTACAATAAAATCCATCTATTTCGGGATTGTTGGTAGGTTGACAAAGAGTTCACAGTTAGATACAAACAGGTTGATCCAAATAGTGCATTTATGTATAGTGAAATTCTATCCCATTCCTGCAATTCTACTACATTTAAAGCACAGCTCGCTCTGATGGAGTCTGAATTCGTTTACATCACACTTCCAGGTACCAAGTCAAAGAAATCAATTTTTCTTAATATTCGGACTGCAATGTAATCCCAATTTTGGAAATGCGTCATATTTTTATGACCATTTTTCTTGATTGGTAAATCCATTAATCCTTGACATTATTTTGCTACTCTCAAGTTTCAAATTAACATTGAGAATGATTTTGTCACACTTAACAAAACTTTTACGATTGCACCAAACCAAAGCAAAGCTAGCCAAATGGGAAAATATTAAAGAATGCAAAAACTAAGAAGAAAGTCCAACCATTATTCAGTAGACCAAGCACATATCATACAAACACCTAATAATTTCAAAAAATAAAGGTTTTTATGTTAATCAAAACTCGCTTGACATATATGCCCCATTATATATTTTAATTTTTTTTTAATGTTTTAGTGTTTGAATATCGTAAAATATTTACAAAGGAAAAAAAATATTAAACTTAACAAAAATAACTTACTTGTCAATTTTTTTTCGGTAAGTTATTTTAGACGCCATACCTAATGGATTCAATCTTTTCTTTAACTTAGATCATATCCTAATACATTTTGTCTCTTACTGGATGAACAGAGTCACAGTCATCACATCCTTCCTTAAATCATCAGCAGTGCACAAGCTTTTTTGGGACTGATGATTCCATGTGTCAAGTGTACAGTGAAACGTTGTCTAAAAGAAACTGTCGCGGTAAAGAAGATGCTTTGCCAAATATCGAAAAATAAAAATAAAAAAATTATTTTACGAAAAAAAATTAAATAAATAAAAATAAAAAATAAAAAAAAAATTCGAAAAAGATGCTTTATAACCAAACAAATAGAGCCATAGATGCAAATGGATGCTAAACATATTCTATCTAGTCCCACTTCATTCAAAAGTAGTCACATAACAACCAAAAATCCAAAACCCTCTCGCCCACTCTATTAGATAGTCAAAGTCACAAAAATGTAAACTTGATGGAAGGTATTATCGGTATTTTACACTTCTGATATTTATAATTTTTACAATAAATTAATAAGTGAGAGTAAATAAGTAATTGTGCTCCTGTGACAGTTGGAAAGTGTATTACAATGACTAGAATGGGGCAATATGCAATATTTATATAGCTGAGGTGCTCACATATTAGTTGCTCCAAAAATTAGTTGAAGGGAATATGTTGCAATCTTTCAATAGTTAGCAGAATTTTTTTGCACTTTTACCAAGGTTAACACATACGCTTAAAAAACAAATAATTAAGCAAAATATCAAATATTTATAACTTATCAATTTGAATTCATTCAATATAAAACTGGTATCCTTAAAATGCTATTTGACTCCCTAACCAAGTCAAGCCAAATAGGTAAAGAAAGGGACCCATTGTAAATGGGAGTTTTTTTTTTTTTTGGCAATGAACACTTTTTCAAAATATTTAGGCTCTACTCTCACGAAGGTTTTACTTGTTTGGATGTAAAATATTTTTTAAAAAATATATTTTTTTTATTTTCTAGTGTTTGTTTGTCATAAAATATTTAAGAAGGAAAAAAAATATTAAAATAAATTTTACAAAAATAATATATCCATCAATTTTTGGTAAGTTATTTTACACATTTCGTTCAAAGGACTCGATCTCAATCTTACCCTAGACCTTTGCCAAATACCGAAAAGTACAAATAAAAATAAATAAATAAACAAACATTTTACCTAAAAAATGAAAAGTACAAATGAAAAAAATATTTTACGTTAAAACAAACTAAACCTAAATGAAAATTTCATCAACTAGGAAGACTATTGATTTATTTTCTTCCTTTTATATTTTTTGTTTTAACTCTTCTTTGGTGAGATATAGGCAACTAGGAAGACTACTGATTTGTTTTCTTCCTTTTATATTTTTTGTTTTAACTCTTCTTCGGTGAAATAAGCACAGAATTAAATACGAGATGCAGATGCGGTACAAACGCGGTGACACGACAAATCTCAAAAAAAACAAGATAACAAGAGTATCAAATGCTTCTCATATAACTTCCTAATACATTTTTAACAAATTATTTTCTTTACGCATATCCGCGAGTATTCGAAGAGCATCGATATCCAACACGTATTCAATACAATTACATCACTCTTGTAAAAATATTTGTACTTCTTAGGGTGAGATTAAGTGTGATACTCCATAATTTCGAAACACGGGTTGATCAAGTCCGCGCACAAAATCAGGGGATATCAAAATAATTAAAGTATTTCAAACAAGTACAAAGTACAAAAAGAAATAAAATAAATAAATAACTCGCTGAAGGAAAATCTATTAAATAAAAATTTTCATTAATAATTCTCCAAAAGTTTTCATTAATAATTCTCCAAAAGTTACAACTCTGAAATTCCGTAAATCAAGGACCCCTGAACATAATCCAATAATCCAGTGAACTCTAAATTAAGTCTATCATCTAACAATAATAAAATATCCTACATTGAAATAAGAAGAAAGAATGGATAAGTCCTCCACCTGCGGATCCTTAACCTTGAGACTTGAACTTCTAATAACCTGAAAAACAAATCGCGGGTTAAACCCTACAAGCAAGCTCTCTCTACCAGGCCTCTAAAAACCAATAAAAAGATCATTTCTAACCAAAGCCAATCCTACTAAAGCTTTTATCTTTAGTACACCATGATACGTATATATATATATATAATTATATATACTACATTAGTCACATCTATTATTAGGTTCATTGAATTCAAAACTATTAAACAATGATTAAATTAACGATCATTCCTAGGCCAATCCACAATTCATATTTCATTTAAAAAGAAACTCCCTTGACCATAATTCCATTATAGACAATTGTTTAATCATTTAAACAATTAATTATAATAAAAGGAAAATTATATTAAATTCCAAATCCCGATAATGATTTTTATTCACTAAATCACACAGCCAATATTTAGGCTTTGACAAATCATCCATGTTTCTCCCAATATTATTTTATTAATATATATAAAACAATATACTAACCTTTAAATACTAGAATATTCTAATGCAATCTTAATCCAACTGATACACATAATAACCTTAGCTGAAATTTTAATCATCTAGTACATAGCAATTTAATTACGCTTTGGCAAATCAACCATACCCTTATAAATATATTTATTTATATATTGACAACTCAACCATGCCTCCTTAAGTATATTTATTTATACTTTGGCAATTCAACCATGCCTCCATAGGTATATTTATTCATACACTTAATTAGCAACTCATCTATGCTTCCCATGTATGTATTTTATTCATACAAATATTTAGGTAATATATTTAATCTTTTGACAATCCATCCATGCCTACACTTTAACCATGAACCAACTTTAAACTTACAATACGCTAAATCATACATAGCCATCCCATGCATATTATATGCATATCATAAATTTAACAATCAACCTATCAAGATATATCAAATAAGAATGATAATATTAATCATCTTAAATGATATATATCTACATACACATATATTATACAATATATATATATATATATATATATATATATATATATATCTACACTTCCTTCCATAACTAATATATTAATTAATTATAATTAAGTTAATTAAACGCAACTAATTATCGTAGCAGCATTTTACAACCCTCAAACACCTAAAATATATCATTTAATAATTAATTTCAACATTTATAAACTTGTAATCAATTTTGGAACATCACCAGACTCCACAATAACTTTCCGGAACCCCAAACACGTCTACACGCGTCCCCACGCGCTGCCAAATGTTCCTACACTTGCTGCACGCACTTCCACGCGTAACCACAAACAGCCACGTGGCTTCACGTGCCCACACGCGCTGCCCACACGCCTGATTATTCCTTTGGCTAACGTGGCATCTTCTAACTGGCTGTCCTTTTGTGTTCTGCTGCACTCACCAACAGCGGATCCTTTCTCCTCCATCAAAGCTCCAGATTTGTGGGCGCAACAATTCTCCATGGTCTGCGCTACACTAGATTGAAAAACCTTTGACCAGACTTCATCCATGGTCATGATGCTTGCGTGCACCAAACTTCTACGTGCTGCGATGCACTGGATCCGTCCACTTATGGTTAAATACATCTAATGGCCCATAACAGGTGCACATTATTATAGTTTGATCCGCACCGCACCACACCGGATTACTCGCCCGTTGATGCGCCGATTCACAGACCCATATATATGTATAAACAGTATATATTTATATATAAATTTCCAATAAATACAAAAGAATAAATTATAATAAATTCTCTAAAATACCAGATAATTCCAGAAAATTTCAGAAAAATACCAGAAAATAAAGAAACCCTAATTAATCATCTTGGGTCACAAACTCATCTATACATTGATTTTAAAATATATATACAACACCTAATATATAACAATTTAAAATCCAAAATTCTAAAAGATTAATTATAATTATTTATACTTTTAATTAATCCGATCTAACAATAATTTTTAAACAAATAAATTTAAATCTTAACATTGATACTCAAGGTGATAAATTTATAGGTCCTAAGAGGAGAGTTAGAAAAGAACTTGTCTGAAGGTTTCGAAATGAAACCGACGCTTCAATCTTTAATTGTCTTTTCAAATTCCGGCATCCACTTTCTCAGATCCGATATACTCCTTGTCAGCTTTCTCTTCTTCTTCTCTCTCTATCTCTCTTATTTTTCTAACGTATAAACTTTTTAACCCTAAACCTTATATGTATATTTATACACATTAAAACCTAAATCCTATTCCAACTAGGACTACCTAATAAGATAATAATCTTTAAATAATATAATATATATAACATATATTATATTACACACACATATATATATTTATCTTCAATAATTAACATTTGGTTAATTAAATCATATAGACCTATATATATCCATAAATATACATCTCTTTATATATATTTTCATAACAATTATTAATTAATTATATTTATATATAATTTTATATATTTATAATTAATACAAAAATGATCATTTAAATAATTAAATAACCATGGACCTTTATTAATTAACCCAATAAGACTTCATACAAGTCCAAGACCACGTCTTTTAGTCCAACTTCCCTTAAGCCCAAATCCAATTAATTTAAATAAATCAAATAATTAAATAAACACTTAAATAATAATAATAAAAAAACTAATTACACTAAGCACATAAACAAAACAATAAATTACAACCAAATCACACCACACCAATAAAATCAACACACCAACAATTCAATCAATAATTAAGCACACACACAACAATCATCATATCAATAATTCACGAAATATAAATAAAATAAAACAATTAATCTACGCACTCAATAAAAAAAATCAATTAAAAATTAAAATAAACGCAATTAATTAAAATTAAATCAAATAAATCATTCAAAAATAAAATAAAATAAATTAATCACAATTAATAAATCATTTAAAATATTGGGGTATTACATTAAGTATGCAAACAATGGCCAATTTGTAGCAGACAAATTTTTTTTTTGAAAGGTTTGTAGCAGACAAATTGTGGTCTAAACAAATGGCAATTTTTAGGGAGGGATGGGCTGGGCTCCAAGGGAGGGATGGCTGGGCTGTAGCCCACCCCCCAAAAAATTATTTTTTATAAGTTTGGGTAAATTGGACTAATCCAAACATGCCCTAATACATGACTTAGATAGATATTTTGAGCCCGTGTATATTTTGTAATATTTGAATTCAAATATTTATCGGCCTGAATATTTTGGCTTAGAAGGCTTACATATCTTTTGCTGTCTAATCTATTTTTTTTTTATAATGGGACAAGCACTCTTATAAAAATGGGAAAGAGTAAAAAGGTCAAATTGCACTAGATTCTTTGTGGTTTTAAAAGTGATAAAAAAAAATTTCTACCAAATAACTCTTCCATACTTTCATAAGTTACAAAGTGTCCCTAAACAAATTTCTTATTTTTATTTTTTATCCTAGTAAATTAGGAAAAATGGAACTCATGGAGGTGAACGCTCTGCCAAATAGGTCACTTTAGTGTTTTTTTGGGGCAAAAATTACCTCTTGCATGACCATTTTACCCTTTCTAATTAATTTTAAAACCATGACCCTAAAGAAAGTAAATAATAATAATAAATTATTTTTTTCTTTGTTTTTAAAATAGAAATAATAATAAGATAACGACAATCTTGTTATGACACATAATTTTCTATTGTCAATTAAAAAAAAAAAAATTTGTTAGATAGGCCAATTTCATTTTTAATTGATCATGATAGTATGTCATAATAAGGTATGGTGAGAGAGAGAGAAGTATAAATTCTCACCATACCTAATGTCACGGGAACTCAATCGTACCTTTCAGAAACAGAGTTAAAATATTCACGAACACAGAATATTTGGAAGAATGGAGTAAAGCCCATTCTTTAAACAAATCAAATCCAAGCGACATACTGATTTTACTGGATTCATTGCTAAACGTTACTACGTATCTGTTAGTAGTTTAAATGCTGTAGGCAGAAAAAAAAAAAAATATATATATATATATATATATTATATTGCCATAATTTCTATTGGTTAGACCACACTTGGGTGCTACATTATTGCCATTTGTTTAGACCACAACTTGTCTGCTACTGTATTAAAGTATTTTGGAAACAGTAAGTGATGCATGATGATTGATGACACATTATTACAAAGAGGGGAAAACAAATTGAAGAAAAAAGTAAAGTGATATTATATCTTCAAGAAGGAACATATATTGAATTGAACCGTTGGATAGAACTTTTTTTTAAAAAAAATAATCGGGATTTTTGAGGCTTTGTCCTAATTAATTAATGGGATCAGTGCAAAGCGACTCTTTCACATGAATCAAATAAAATTTAAACTATATCCACAGTCGTGTCTCCTAAAAAATTAATCGCGCTCTAGTGAAGTCAGACATTGATAGTTTACCACTTTACCTACTAAATAGACTGTAATTTTTTGAGAGAATATGAACTTGAAGACTAGATATCACAAATAACAATAATAAGATCATTTCTGGAAAGGATATGAACTCCAAGTGTACATAACACAAACGATAATAAGATTATGCATAATATTTATATAAGGGGCGACATTTTTTTTTTTTTTTACAATTGCAGTCAAGTTTTAAAAGAAATGATAATTTTATTCTTTAACTTTATAAGTAAATAATTATTATTTTATAATTAAGAAAACTACCCTTTCAAATATAGAACCGTCCCTTTCTTATAGATTCTCCTGAATTGGAGAGTACAAGTCACTATACACACTTCGAAAAATATACTGGTTGCATGGGAAACGTAGAAAGTTGTACAAATTACTTCCAAGTTCCAACTATGACGAAAGTTACACAAATTAGTTCAAAGTTATGATATTCACACATAATTATCATCTTTTAAGGCAACCAAACAGAGACTGGAGACCCTTCAAGTGTCGTTTTGCATCTTACTCGATCCCTGGAGGCGTCAAACAATCAAACCTGGTGATAGAGATTTCTTGTTGGATGAAATAAAGAAAGGTGCGTAGCAACACGCAATAAATGAATAATTTATGTTGTCTGACTTTTTTTTTTTGGGAAAGTCATACCACGTCAGATTTAGATTCTCGAATTACTGTAATACTCCTCTTTCCCATATTAGTTATCCACCTCAAAAAATTTGACTTACAATTTTTATTAGTTAAAGTTATCTAAATAGATCTCTAATATGAGATATAGATAATATATAAGTATATAAAAGGAAGGGTAAAGTGCAAATAACCCCCCTGAACTATGGGGAAATTTGCAACTAACCCTATGAACTATAAAAAATGCAAAAAACCCCTTAAACTATACAAAAAAGTTGCAGATCACCCCATCCGGTGACCGGCCGTCCAAAAATGAGCGCGTGATTCACACGCGACAGACAAACTAAGTTTTTTGGACAATAATGCCCTTCTATATATGAAAATACCAAATTATCCTATAACCACCACCACCGTCGTCTACGACCACCACCACCTTCTGCAACCACCAACATAACCACCACCACCGTCCGCAACCACCAACATAACCACCACGAAACCCTCCTGAACTCATGCCAAAACACACTGTTAAACGAAATCAAACCCACCACCATCACTACCACCTCCATCGGCATCTCAACGGCACACCACCAAACCCAATCGAACCAGTACACAAACCCACAGCCACCACCCCAATCCCGCCACCACCATCACCCGTCATCACCAACCACAGCCCAACCTTCTCTCCATCAAACCCATCACACACCGTGAAACCAAACCCCCACTAACCCACTGCCATCACCCCCTTCAAACACAATCTCTGGTTCTCCCTCGGGAACGAAGGCGGCATGGAACTGCTACTCGGTGGCGTCAGATTCCGGTCTGATAGCGGAGCACTAGTATGGGCGGCGATGGATCCGTACGCGAGCAACGAAGCTTTCAATTGCAGCAACGGCGATCTGTTCAAGTGGAAGCACTTGTGGAGAATGATTGCGAAGTAATTTGGGGTCGATAAAAACGAGAAGTGGGTGACCGTACCGATCGGAACAGGGAGGTTGGCGGATGAGGCGAAGCTCGGCCGCTGTGTAGCTAAGCCGCAACCAGCCCATCGCCGCGAGTTAACCATGGCCGAACCAGCCCATCGCCGTTTAGCCCACCTTGCTCGCCGGTCCTCTCCACCATCCGAGCTCGTTCCAACTGTCACCGCAAGAGATGGTGGCGAGGCAGGCGCAGGAGATGACGGCAGCGAGATCCCAGCGGCGACGAGGATGATTTGGGTTTTGACGCGTCGACTCCGCATCGTCACCATAATCGCCGACTTACCTCCTCTTCCGTCACCATAATCGCCGCCGCCGCCACCATCTTTTTCCTTCATTTTCTTCACGATTCAATCTCCAGCCTGATGCTTCTCTCTCTCTTCAATCTCCAATGTTATATATATATATAAACACATATATATAAATTCAGTTTAAAACCAGAAATATATATATATATATATATATATATATATATATATATATATATATATATATATAAACGCATATATATTTATATACCTTATACAGTAGTGAATAATCATAAGGGCAATTCAGACTTTTTATTTTTCCGATTAAGTCAGTCACCGGAATGGACTGAAATGCAACAAATTCATAGTTTAGGGGGTTTTTTTTAGTTTAGGGGGGTTAGTTGCAATTTGTCAATAGTACAGGGGGGTTATTTGCACTTTACCCTAAAAGGAATATGATTAAAAATAATATCAAATGATTCAAAAATAAAAAAGTTAATGAGTCAAAATTTTCGAAATGGACAACTATTATGAGACGGAGGTAGTATGCAAGAAAATATTAAGTGGACCAGAGAAAACAAGAGAGTTAGAGAAGATGGCTAAAGGATGGGACGGCTCAATCGTAAATTCTGCAATGCAAATGAGCGGCTGCCTACGTTCCCAGATGGGAGGGGAGGGCCGTTGGATTTTATTATCCTATTATTTAAATATTTTTTTTGGTGCAAAATTAAATCAATATCTATTATTTCATATTAAGGATTGTTTGTTTGACTATGTCCATTCCTACTAAATATTTTTTTGGGTGCAAAATTAAGTCAATGTCAATTCTTTACTTTAATTGGTTATTGAAACCTTTCTTTGTTTGAACACATGTAACATAAAATTCATTGAAGGTTTATCATAATTCTCCTTTGTTGCTTCTTTGTAATAATCTTCATCATTAATGTTAACTCAATTATTTTTGACCTAATGGAAAGGCGACATGTGGAGAGTTCCAATGAGCTTGCCACATTGGATTGGTCTTTTAATGTCCAAAATGCGGAACATGTAATGTGGAATTGTTGAAGATAGACCAGACGCAATCTACCAATAAAGAAAACGTATGCGGCGAGTTCCGATGGAACTTGCCACGCCGGATCACAACTCTAGAAGAATTCTATTCAGAGTATTAAAATTGCGTGATCTCATATGAAAGTAAGGAATAGGTGGACAAATTATATCCCACCACGTGGAGTCTTCTATTTTAAGAGGAAAGAGGCGAGTCCAACTAGGACTTGCCATCTTTAAATCAAGGATCCACGTTTTTCCTATTTTGAATTATGACATGATGAATGCAACCTCAGGCAAATTCTCAAGATGAAGTTAACCATTGGCTCCCGACACATGATGAGTTCTATGGAACTTACCACATTATATTAATTCTTTAGGGAATTATGGTATTCAAAATTGTGTTGTCAAAGAATTCTAAGTAAATGGATACTTTCTATTTTGACAAGTTGACTAAGCAAGTCTTGGGGGCTGAATTCTCTAATTTTTTTTAGGGGATTACGGCAAGATATCCAAGTTAAGTCATTTTCTGTTGCTAAAGTTTAGCAAGACGTGGGGGGTGTTTTATCTATTTATCTATATATATATATTCGTATGTCAGATTAAACCCACGATAGAAAACCGCTGAAATGGAGGAGTTCATAGCGCCATGGATTCTAAATCTAGATAAGGAAGGTTGGAAAGAAAGTTGCTAAAATTAAGGAAGCTAGTTGGCAGACGTAGAGGTTGAATTATATTTACAAATATATATATATGTGTGTGTGTGTGTGTGTGTGTGTGTGTGTGTGTGTGTGTGTGTGTGTGTGTGTCAGAAACAACCCACGATGAAAGGAAGTTACCAAAAAGTTAAGGAAAATGTGGATGTAAGGTCTCTATAAGTAGAAAGACTTCAAATATAATGGGACACTTGGGTCAATGCAAATAGATCAGTTAAAAGTGGTGGTATCCTATAAGGTAATTACTACTAACTAAAGAGAGTTGTTAGAAATCGTGGGTGACAAGAGAAGGAAGAAGATAGATGAAGGAGGTTACAATTGCCAATAGAACATGGGACACTTGGCAGTTCGAAGTCAAGCCAGATGGAAGCTGCCGAAGCTGCCACACCAAGCTACTACATGCATAGAAGAGCTCTATAAATAGAGCACTTAGAGCTAGTTTACAAATCCTGTTCAACACACACAACAAACAAAACCTTATCTTTCAATTACATTTTATGTATCTTTACATTTATGTAATGCACCTTCAATATGTTTAATTCAAGTCCTGCACTTATTATTCCTACTTTTCAGCACTTTACTTTGAAGTCCTGCACTTTCAATACCACACTTCTTTCCACTAGCCATAGAGTAGTCTAGAAGTCCTTTTTCAAAGCAAAAAGAACCTCCGAAGGTGGTAATTCTAGTCCTTTGTATAATCGACCGATCACTGTAATCTCCTACTGGATAATTGTTCAAATATCTACTTTGGAATGACAGCAGTTCTTGGCACACCCGACATCCTTTTCCACCCGAGTGGAAGGCAGAAGACTCTAGCTTTTTCCCGAGCCGAACATACTGGCACGCCTGGTGGGATAACTTAACAGATTGTTCAATGGCCGATGGAATTCCAAGACCCTGCCTAACTAGAAGAGATTCAAGCCAGTGAACTTCCAGCTGAAAGTTCATGATTTGCACCTGATGAAAGAGATATGGTGAAAAAATTTGCTCAAACAATAGTAAATGAACCCATCATGGACAACATCAGCATGATAGCTATGCAACAAGATAGGCATGCTCAAGACCTAGCAAAAGTTGCTTAAGAGCAAGCCAAGGCCAAGTAAGAACAAGCAAGAACCGGTTGTTCTCAAGAGCGGAAGTTAGAAGAAATGGTGGACTGAATCTCTCAAAGGTTCGAGTCTATGTTGGAATAGACCTTTGGAAGCTTGAATCAAGGTATGGCCCCTCAGCCAAACAATTCTGAAGGGTCTCAACAGTCTGCCTTTTAACAACATGCATGTTCATTCCTTCCAACTCAGTAGCAGATGCAGTCTATTCTAGTGGCACAGACTTACATTCCAGTTACACCTGTGACCACTCCAATGGTATAGATAACCATTCTATAATTAGTGCCCATGTTAGTCACTCAGTAAGTTCAGAATCCTCCACCTTTGGCATTCCCACAGCAGACTTAGCATGATCAGCCTGGCCAACCATGGCCATACCACATTCCTCAATTACAGCAAAATGTTCCACCTGTGAACATTCAACCAGCCACATATGCTCCTCCAAGGCCACCCATGGTCATTTCTATGGCGGTTGGGGGGCAACCTTTTCTAAGGGAGCCACTTCTTGACCAAGGAGGAAGGAACTGCAACAGGAACAATTATGCAGATGCCAACCCACTGTTAATGGCAGGTGAAGAGCATCAAAGGGATAACAAACTTCAAGGTTGGCTAAAAATAACCCTCCACAACCTATGGCACTTGATAGAGGCCAATTTGCGTAATTCCTCCAATAAGAATTTGGCCAAACTCGGAGGGGTGGAAGGACAACCTATAGAAAGCCCTATCCAGAGTTCATTGATGAAGTTGAGTTTCTAAGGAATTTCAGAATTCCAGAGTTTGCAATGTTCAATGGAGAGGGCGAACAGTCCACGTTGGAATATATCCGCCGTTTTACTATTAAGTGTGGGAAGCAGTAGCCAATCTATGGTTGAAGGTGCGCTTATTTCCAAATACACTGACTGGATATACTTTCAGGTGGTATTCCAACTTGCCAGCCAACTCTATCCAAAGTTGGCAGTAATTCGAGGATTCATTTCATACTCAGTTTTACAGAGCTAAGCTTGAAGTGTCCATGGCAGACCTTTCCAGACTTTACCAACTACCTGGAGAGTCGGTGATGAGTTTCCTTTCCAGATTCAGGAGGGTCAAGTACAAATGCAATTTGTTTTTGCCGCCAGAAGAATATGTGAAAATGACTGTTAACGGTCTAGAATTTGAACTTCGTAGGAAGTTTGAAGGAGTACAATTCCATGACTTGTTCGACTTGGCCGACAGAGTGGTAAAGTACGAAGAGCTCCTTCATGAGGAGCAAAACCGGAAAAGCTCATCCAAGGGCGCCTATTATCGTGATCCCAACTATGAGGTGTATACAATTGAAGTTAAAGGAGAGTTTGAGGTGAATGTGGCTGAGCTCAACATAAAGAAGGCCTATACTTGTGAGGTTTTGGCAAAACCAAAATCAGCCATAGCCAACTTGCAGGCTGCCTCTGGTTCAAAGTAGAAGCGATAGACCCTTCCAGGAGTTACTCTTTTGACATCTCTAAGGCCGAGAAATTTTTTGATTTGCTCATGACTGACAAGTAACTAATCTTTACAGCAAGCCATAAGATGCCAATAGCCTCTGAAATGGCCGAGAAATAGTATTGCAAATTTCACAATTCGTGGAAGCATTCCACTAACAATTATGTAATTTTTTGCAATATTGTGCAGAAGGCAATTGAAGATGGCAGGTTGAAGTTTCTAGAAAAGACAACAGTCATGGGTGTTGAAGGAAATCTTTTCCCCAAGGTCGTTACAACAGATGTTACTTCTCTGGCCCAGAACACCCTAAGAAAAAGTTGGACTTGGCATATCTAGAGGCCAGTGGAAAACTAGAAATTCCTGAAGCCACAACATTTATAGAGAAAACAGTGGCCGAGTTGGAAAGGTAACTACAAGAAGCTCAGATTGTTTTAATCCAGCAAGGTTGTTGCCCCAAGTGTAAAATTCAGAATGAAGGTTGCCATAGAGACTTTCCAAAAGAGAAGCAGAAAGAGAGGATTCCCAATAGTGACTGAGGTAAAAAATAAAAGGTCCATGATCGGCTAACTTTCCAAAAGGTGAAAAATACAGTTACTGTGACCATTCCAGAGAAGGAAAACTGGATCCATACAAAAAGAAGGTCAGCAGTAAGGAAACCAGAATTCCTTCCAAGAAGTGTGGAAAGGAGTAGGGTTCCTTATGAGGCGAGTTTCCGTTTTAGCAAAAAGTATGAAAGCAGCAGTTAGCATAGCAGAAGTTCTAAGATGATAGACATTCCAGGCCAAAATTGGCGTCAGAAGTATGGGTCAGAAAGGGGAATGAACATCTCCGTCCAAGAATGGTTAAGCTAACCACCTCGCAAAGTGAGAGGTGGAAGAGGGTTGATCATCCCAAGTTTCCTGGTTACAATAATTCCTTCTTAACCCGTTGATGAGCACTGAAAAGTGCGCATTTAAACCCGTTAAGCTTAAGCATTCTAGTACCTTTATCTATCTTACTTTGCCATTTTAGACTTATTACGTGTTATTTATATTTTCAGGCACTAATCCCAAAATTGAGCTAACTCAGCCAAATAAGAGCTTAATTGAAGCAATCCTGAGATAAACCAAAGGAGGGAGCAAAGTGGAGAAAGAAAGGAGCAAAAAGGAATTAAGTTGTGCAGCTGAAAAGTTCGATCGATCCAACTTAGAGTTTGATCGATCGAACATCTATGATCGATCACAGTACTTCTCGATAGATCCAACCTTGGCCTTTGCTGAAATTCCAAGTTCGATCGATCCAACATCACCTTCGATCGATCGAACCCTATTTTGTCCTATTCAAATGATTGATCTTATCCACAGCTGTACGCCTACCAGCCACTTTTGTCCTTTTCCCCATAAATATCTTCGAAATATCTCAGCCTTGTCCTTATCCGGAGGAGTCAGACCACTTCGATTGATCCAAGATGCAGTTCGATCGATCGAACCCATCTTCGATCGATCCAAGTTAAGGTTCGATCGATCAAACTTCCTCCAGCGAGAAAAAGTTAAAGTCCAGCTCATTTATTCCGTCCTTCATCCAATCATTGGAGAATATGCCTTGCACGACCACAGCTCATCATAGGGTGTATTTGACCTACCTATATAAGGAATATGATACACTTTTTGAAAAAGGGTTCTAGAGTTTCTTGTCACACATTGAAAATCATCTTGGAGGCTATTCTTGGAGAGAAAGAAGGGAGGAAGCTAGAACACCATTGTAGGAGATCTTCACCAACAAGGAGCAGCCATGGAGTTAGCCCTTGAGGGTTGGATCATCACTACCATGAGTGGCTAGACATCTTCTTGGGGCTAGAGTTAGCCCCAAGCATGCTTTCTATACTCTAATCTTGTGTATTATTGAGGGATTAGTGTTGTATGATACATCTTGATATTCATGTATATATAAATCTTGATTATTTCATGGTTTGTATGGTTTAATGCTTCCAATTGACTATTCTATTATACCCATATGTCTATGTATGCTAGAGTAGGATATTCATGTGCTTATCTCTAGATTTTATGTTTTTGATGCATGTCTATGTGAATTGATGCTATAGATCTAGAGATTATCAAGATGATATGCTTAATGAATGCTATTTTGGTTCATTTGATGGTTTATACCTATTCTTGATGGTTTGTGCCTCTCCCCTAGTCTAGATAGCTTTATTTTCATGCTAGTAGTGTAGATTTAGTGTAGTGGTAGTATAATGTTAGATGGGAGGACAATCTACTCTTGATGTTTGATGTTCCATGCTTGTGAGTCCAAATGGCATATTCCTTTAATATTGTGTTGCATGTGGATTGTGAGCTTAACGAAGGATTAATGACTTGTTTTGATATATTGTGCTATCCCCATGTTGTCTAGACAATATATGCTCTATTGTTTAGATATTGGGCTCTTCACATGATGTTTAGACAATACTTGCTTGATTTGTCATCCTTGCCAATTGAATCAACCTAATGCACACACACCCTTATCATATTGCAACACATCCATTACCCTCAATTGATCACTTGTTAGTAGTATAGAAAAGTATTGCTTGGTGGTGATCTCTACACCCCAAGACCTCTCTCTCTCTTGTTTACCTCATATTATTTTATTTAGTTGAATTCAATTTAGCTTAATCAACCAACCAACCAATTGTGTGATCACTCGACCTACTAACCCTAATTACCATAGTTTCACAATTCGATACACCATCAAATCCCTTGGGACGATCCCTACTCACCCTATCTATATTTTAGATAGAGAAAGGTAGTAGTGGCTTTCTATAAATGTAAAACTTGGCCACCTCCTAAATTCTCACACAACTCTTCAAGCTTGACTTGGTATCGCGACCCTTGTAAAAGAGGACCGGTCAGTTTTTGGCGCCGTTGCCGGGGATTTTAAATTGGCAACGTCGAATTGTGAAATTCAATTAGGATTAGTACTCTTTTGATCGTGTCTTTACTTTCCTTTTATTTTCTGTTTTTGATTACTTATTAAGTTTGTTCTTCATTAACAAGGTGCATTGAGCAAGGAGCTAGCAAAGAACTTCAAAGCTAAGGAGCAAAGCAAGCAAAAAGAAAAAAAAAATGATAAAAATGAAGAGTTTTTGCTAAGCTAAGCTTTTAAATTTGGAGTTGAAGTGCTAAAGGACTATTGTGAGACCTTCTTACTCAATCTCCTTAGTTAAATCAGGGGCCCACGTGGAGGCATTTATTTGACATACATTGCATTTGAAAATTGTGGTTGTGAAGTTTAATTGCATTGTTAAAAAAGTTGCTTATTCGTGTTGCATTGTGCATGCATGGTCGTCGTTCATTGAGACCTACTCTTGTCCCTCTTGATTTGCATTTAGAATCCACTATTAGGAATCCAAGGGGAAGAAGAAGTTCACATAGAACCAATCTACCAATGGACGCTCTCAATGATGATCATGTTGAAGACCTTGGTCACATAGACCAACAAGGCATCCTTCACCCTAATGTGCAAAATGATAATATGCAAGTTCCATTAGGCATGCCTAGGCCATACATTCATCAACCTCCTCAACAACAAGGCCAAATTCCAATGGGAATTCCAAGGCCAATGTATGCACCACAACCCCCCATCATTAATCAAGCTTAATATAACCAAGGTGTCCATGTTGCACCTCAAGTTGCTAATCCACCACTCGCATTGAGAGATCACTATGTGCCTAATGAGTATAATGCACCCACATGCATTCAATTGCCACCATTTAGAGCACACCATTATGAGATTAAAGCATAAACTATCCAAATGCTACCTAACTTTCATGGACTTCCTTGTGAAGAACCTTACAAGCATTTAGATGAGTTTCTTGAAGTTTGTTCTACCGTTCGATACACGGACATGCCGGAAGAAGTTTTAAGGCTGAAACTTTTTCCATTCACCCTTAAAGATAAGGCGAAGTATTGGTTTAACAACCTTAGGCCTTTTTCTATAACTTCTTGGGCAGAAATGCAACAAGAATTTTTGAAAAAGTACTATCCGGTTTCGAAGACCAATGCTATGAGAACCGCCATTAGAGAATTCACACATGGGGAGGGAGAAACTTTCCACGAGGCATGGGAACACTTCAATGAATTGCTTAGGAAGTGTCCTCACCATGACATGCCTAAATGGCAATTGGTCCAATTCTTCTTTGAAAGCTTATCGGACAATTATAAAGGCATGGTTGATGCTTCAATGGGAGGTTCTTATATAGACCGGCAAGAGGAAGACGTGTGGCGTCTTTATGAGAGCATGAGTGAAAACTCTTTGTATAGAACATTGTCATCTAGGAATGGTAGAAATTCTCAAGGTAGGAAGAGTGTTGACTTGCATCAAGTTGACCACTCAAATGATATAACCGCCGAGATGAAGTCTTTATCTCAAAAGTTTGATCAATTGATCAATCAAAACTTGGCGAATCAAGTGTCTTCCTTTCCTAACCATTCTCCTACAGCTCAAAATGAATCATGTATGATTTGTTCTAGTGTTCTTCATTCTACTTCTAACTGTCCTCATGGACAAATTCAAAATGAACCCATTGAGCAAGTTAATGCAACATTTGTGAACCAAGGGAACAATCCTTTTGGTAACCATTACAATCCCGATTGGAGGAATCATCCTAATTTTTCTTGGAAAAACCAAGGGGAGGGCTCGAACTCTTCCCAAGGCGGTTTTCAAGGGAAATACATTCCACCTCCACTTCAAAACCAAGGATCCCAAGGTTCAAGACCATATAATTCATAAGGAAATCAATTTGCTAATTCTCATTTTCCTAACCAATCATATTCTCAAGGAAATTCTAGAGGTTCCGCTTTTGAGGAAAAGGTTTTAAATGCTTTGGGCACTCTAGAAGCAAATACTCAATTATTGCATTCTCATTCTCAATCAATTGCCAAGCTAGAAACCCAAGTAGGGCAAATAGCTAAAACACTTAATGCTAGAGAGAAGGGAAAGATGCACATGAATGCCCTAATCAAACAACAATGTGTTGTAGAAACCAAATCCTCATTGGAAGGGCATAATGTTGAGCATGTCAATGCGGTAACAACCTTGAGAAGTGGTAGGGTAGTAGACAATCAAGTTAGAATGCCTAATGAAGAGAGTGAACCGGTACAACCTCAAGTTGTCACCCATCCCGTTCCACACACTATTCCTCCTTCATTGCATATGCATGATCTTGAGAATGAGACGCCCTCAAATTGTGAGTTGAAAGATGATTTCCAAAGAGATTCATTGAAAACAGTGTTGAAAAATGTGTTTGAGAAAAATTCTTTGAAAAATGTTATTCATGATTCTTCTTTGAAAAGTGATTTGAAATCCAATGAATCGAACAAGTCCAATGCTAAAAATTCTTTGAAAGAAAATGCTGAAAGAGTTTTTGAAAAAGCTCCATTTCCGGACGCCTTGAAAGGGTCCATTTCAAAAGAAAGGCAAAAGACCAAGAACAATGAGATAATGGATATGTTTAGGCAAGTCACAATTAATCTTCCACTTTTGGATGCAATTAAGCAAATTCAGGCTTATGCCAAATTCTTAAAGGACTTATGCACCCAAAAGCGGAAGAACAAGAGCCAAACATAAAAAAAAAAGTGGTCTTAATCGAACAAGTGAGTTCCATTCTACAACACAACACTTTGCCAAAGTTTAAGGACCCCGGTGCACCTACAACATCTTGTGTCATTGGTGAACATGTCATCAACCGGGCACTTCTTGACTTAGGGGCTAGTGTTAACCTTTTTCCCTATTCGGTTTATGTCAAATTGGGCCTAAGTGAATTGAAACCGACGTCGGTGGTTTTACAACTTGCCGACTGATCCATTAAGAAGCCTAGGGGGATAATTGAGGATGTGTTGATTAAGATTGATAAGTTTTTCTTTCCGGTTGACTTTGTCGTCATTGACATGGAACCGGTGCCTAATCCAAAGAACCAAATTTCGGTTATCCTTGGCTGTCCTTTCTTGGCAACCTCAAATGCCAACATAAATTGTAGGACAGGGATAATGAAGATTTCTTTTGGGCACATGAGAGTGAAGTTGAACATCTTTAACCCCACACCCAATCCATTTGACAAATATGAGGAAGAGGTTAATGTGGTAGAGGAATATCATGATCTTACTTGTGAAAGGAATGAGCTTTTGTGCATGAACAATGTTTCAAAGCCTTCATCTTCATCTTCAGCATTGCATGCAAGAAAAGTGATTTTAAACTCTTGTTGTGAAAGGGCGTGGAAGCCCAAGAAAAGTTTTGACAAGGAACTCAAGACGACTTTTGAGTTTACCCCAACAAGTTCTTCTAAGAACCATTTGTTGGGAGTGACTCGAAACATCTCTCATCCCAAAAAGGAGGGGATGCATTACAAGATCTTTGATCCGGGTTAAAAGAACCCTAGGTCTTGCTAGAGACGTTAAAGACTAGCACCGAAATTCGTAGGATGTCAAAACCCTATTCCTCCCTCATTTCTATCTTGCATTTTGATTCTTGCGAAGTCTAGATACTGTTTTTGTGGTTCACATACATTGGAAGGAACTGAGTAAGGGATTGCATGAGCATTCAAGTCATTTTGAGCATTTAGGCATAATTCCGATCGATCCAAGTTTTGGTTCGATCGATCGAACATTGGTTCGATCGATCCAACTATGGACTCGATCGATCCAGCTCTCATTTTGCACCCAACACTTAGAAAAATTTTGGACCTACATCCAAATTCTAAAATGCATGCTCTCAGGATCTCCAAATTTTCAAAAGTTCGATCGATCGTAAACCATTTCGATCGATCGAACTACCTTTCGATCGATCCAACATGTGGTTCGATCGATCATGAGTCCCAACACTTAGAAAAATTTTGGACCTGCATCCAAATTCCAAAATGCATGCTCTCGGGATCTCCAAATTTTCAAAAGTTCGATCGATCGTAAACCATTTCGATCGATCAAACTACCTTTCGATCGATCCAACATGTGGTTCGATCGATCATGAGTCCCAACACTTAGAAAAATTTTGAACCTGCATCCAAATTCCAAAATGTATGCTCTCGGGACTTTTCAAAATTTTTCATGTTCGATCGATCGAATTCCAAGTTCGATCGATCCAAGGTTCCAACACGTATCAACTCTTAAACCCTTAAACTTGTACATTCTTTATCCTCTTCGATCGATCGAAATCTTTCCTCGATCGATCAAAATTTGCATCTTATTAATTTAATTTCCTTTGATTTTTCAAAATTATGCCAAAAAAAAAAAAAAAATCCAAAATTTCAAAAAATGCCATTAAGAGTGGAGACCTAAGTTCGATCGATCGAACTCCATCTTCGATCGATCGAACTCTGCATATCGTGTTTTTAAAATATAACCGAGTTGGATCGATCACTTTGGATCGATCCAACTTCAAAAGGAAACCGAACCCTAGTCTCCCTCTTCTCTCAATCTCATCCTAATCCGGTAAAAACCCAATTCCCAATCATCTTCCCCATCTCCGGCGAGCAAATTCCAGCCAACTCAAGCCTTATTTTCACCGCGGCTTCGCCCCCTCTCTCTCATCTCATCCCTCTCGGTTTTGAGGTAAACCGCGAGCCATTTCTTGATTTAAAAGTTTAATCGATGCATGATTCATGATTTTCTATATTGATTTATGTTGTATGTGTATTAATCATCCATTTTGAAGCATCAATTTCATGATTATGATGTACATATACACACATGCATTCGGCCGAACCAAAATTGGGGATTTTTTATTTGATTTGGCATTTGGGGAGTGTTTGGGTGTTGAGGATTGGATGTTTGGTGTGTAGATGGGCCCACAAACACGTTTGTGTGGGCCCCGTGCTCTAGATCTCACAGATCTGTAACTTTTCAGATTCGGCATTCGCACAGTTCGATCGATCGAACTTGTGCTTCGATCGATCGAAGTAGTGAACTTCATTTCACTACCTTCGATCGATCCAATCTTGTGCACTTTCATGTTTCGATCGATCCAAGTGTTGGATTGATCCAATTCACTTCGATCGATCCAACTTTTGAACATTTTTCACTTCGATCGATCGAAAATTTCTGTGATCGATCGAACTTAAAGTTCGATCGATCGAACTTTCAAAGATCACATATACACACTCCATTCATCTTGTGTCGTCTTCATGCTTTCTTTATATGCACAATGCTTGTGATATTCCACATTGGATGCATTTTATACCTACATTGCTTAGCATGACTCACATTTCATCATTATCATAGATTCATGTCATCCATATTTTGTCTATCTTATTTGACATACATGTTTCTATTATGCACTTAAATTCTTATATATCTGGCATTGACTTATATATTGAAATTTTCTTGTCTTTTTACAGATCATGCCTCCGCGGTACAAGAGTACAGCTAGGAGATCTTCGGGGCCACAGCGACCCCGCAGACATATACGGCCCAGGATAGAGATGGTTGCAGAGCCATCTCATGCTCAGGAGGAGCCCGCACAGGCTACTCCACCTCAGTCCCCATCCCACGAGGCTGAGGAGGGAGCTGACCACGTGCCATCTACATCCCAGGCTCCTCCAGCCTTCACACCATCACCTTCTCCTGTGCGCCATCAGGCAAATGCAGCCGCCATGCCATCACCGCAGCCACCTCTACCGGCTCAGCGCCGTGACCAGTTGCTGCCAAGATATGCAGCCATGACCGTGGCTTAGGAGTCGTACTTCGATACTGAGTACTTCTCCTAGTCTATACTGACCCGGTCTGGCTATCAGGATATCATGCAGCGGGGTCTCTCAGCCATCTTTGCCTCAGTCACCGGCCTTGTATACCCGTGACTGGTGCGGCTATTCTTTCAGCATCTCCGGCCCTCGCCACGATCTACCGTGGAGATGATCACTACACTGGACGGCCACGAGATTGTCATCACAGTTGACACTCTGGCCCGTGCTTGCCAGTGCTCGCACCGGTGTCCACCTGAGCTTGCAGAGACATACCTGAGGCTGCATAGGCCTTCATTTTCTGACATGGCTGTCTCCTTGATAGGCCATCATGCTGGTGGTCAGACATTCGCCACTAGGACCTTCTTGCCTGACGACCTCTGGTTCATCGACACAATTCTCTTCCAGAACATTTACATGGCGGGCCATAAGATCCAGAGGCGTCATGACTATTTGACAGCTCTTTACGCTTTTTACACGGGCTGCTGGGTATCTATCCCAGTCCTCATCTGGAGCATGATGAGGTTGCTGTATGATTCTTTTATTTCCAGGAAGGACCCTAAGTGGTCTAAGGTCCTGCCCTTCGGACACCTTATCACGCAGATCCTTCTTGACCAGCGCTACAGAGTGCCCCCAGATGAGGAGCCCCTTGCACGGTCCAGCTTCTATAGGAGGAACGACTGGAATAAGAGCTACAATGCTCTTATTCGGAGTCTTCAGGAGCCAGCTGTAGAGGCAGTAGCTGAACTAGAGGAAGAGGAGGCAGCCTAGGCACAGCCGGCACCTCCAGCAGCAGCAGATATCGCAGCGGACGACGCACCAATCGGTCCGGCTACCGATCGCATGGACATTGACCTGGAGCGACCTGCGGAGGAGTATGCCGATGCTGCAGATGATGCTGATGCCGATGATACCAGTGATCGAGCCGCTGCTCAGGAGCGAGTTTGGGAGTCGTCTTCAGAGGCATCTCTGCCTGAGTCTCCAGTTCCCACTCCCGAATTCGGAGCACGCTTGCAGACACTGGAGGAGGACGTAGCAGCTATGCGAGCCGACATCACTGCCCACCGAGCTGAGTTCACCTCTTTCAGGGCGGATGTCATGGCTTACTTTGCCGATCTCTCCAGCCGACTCCCTGCACCTGCACCCACACCTACACCTCCAGCCACTGCAGATCTTCACGATCAGGCCTCCTGAGACTCCACTTCCAGTTGTTCTATGCTTTCATTTCTTTTATTCTGGATCTCTATTATACTGTCACTGTTACTGTATTATACTTTGCGGCCGGTCTGTCGGCTTTATTATTTTATTGATGTACCTGAACTTTATATTCTCTATATATTGCTTTTTGATTATGGATGTCTCTTAGTATCTCATATTTGTATGTTTGACTCCATCAGGTACACCACAGTAACTTCAGTGAGAGAGTGCTGCCCAATTTTTCAGGACCACTCTTACACCTCTCTCTCTATTCTCTATTTATCCCATTTTACACTTGCATGTCCACTGTGCACTGATCATCCTATCTTGTTATCTAATGAGTTTATCCGAGTGTAAACTTTTCAGGACCACAGTTTATCCCAAGTTTGGGGGGGCCATGCCACCCACTTTGGATATTTCTATCCCGATCATTCATGTCTAAAGCACTGGTATACTCTTTCCTTTGTTCTCTTCACACATTGAGGACAATGTGCAGTTTAAGTTTGGGGGTATTGGTGTATGTTTCAGTGTTACTTTAAAATTCAAATTTTGAGCATGTCTTGTGTATTTGAGGGATATTTCTATACTTGGTCCATTTCTAGCTATGATTTTGATCTTTTAAGGACTATATTGCTTAAAATTTAAAAATTGCTTGACTTGAGAGTCCAATACTCCTTGTATGCCTTGAGGATGCCATTTAGGAGTAAATTTTTCAAAAGATTGATATCTTGCCTGCATTTGTGGTCCACATCATCCTGAATTTGTGATTGTTTTGAGATTCATTCTAGGATTCTACACTAGCACCGGTGCACATTAGCATTAATTTGTGGGGTATATGCTTTGTTGATTATTGAATTGGTTATATCCCAATTGGGCTAGTAGTAGCTTTCATTCTTGATAAAGGTGGATAACCCTTTTCATTGAGTAGCCGGGATTCTTGCCTCATTAAGCAGTGAACTTCTCGCGCCGAAAGGTGGAGGGCCCAAACTCTAGGTTAATAATTGATTATTTCAAAAAAAAAAAAAAAAAAAAAGTAAAAAAGTTGCAAAAGCAATAAAAGTGAGGACTTCTCCCAAAAGGTGAGAAGTGGGAAATGATTAGATGGTTATTGTCTTGATTTGTAGCCTAGTTGATTTGAGTTTGTAAGTCCGTTGGGGTGTCTTAACACCTAATGCCCTAAAGCCATCTGGTTTGGGAGTCATTGACCTAAAGCTCGCTATATGAATCTTCTAGAAAGCTTAAGAGATCAACACATTGCATAATATTTCCATCTTTGATCCTCAAGGAAAAAAAAAAAAAAAAAAAAAAAAGAAGAAAAAAGAAAAAAAAAATAGAGTGAAAAGAATAAGTGCACCTAGAAGAATAAAGCTTTAATAAAAGGTCCACTCTCTTATCTTGATGATTGGTACTAGATTTGTGTGCTAGTTTGATGGTAAGGATATGATTACTTCTCTAGTTGGCTAAGATAGCAACACACTTTATGCCGGACCTCTCACATGGATTCTAGACTTGTGTCGATTTTCATGATCATTTTCTTGATGTGTGGAGGACCATGCTTGCTTGTTTGATGTTGAGATTTTGGGAGATTGCTTGGAAACGGTTGAAAAATTGCATACTTGAGGTAGTCTTCTCCCAATACTTGTTTGCAATATTGGTGCCTCTTTTGAAAGAATGAGCTTAATGTTTGTGGGTACCATTTTTGGAAACCCTCACGAGACTTCACTCGTCCACTAGGGGTAACCTAGGGGTTTAAAAGGCTTGTTGCATATGCTAAATGCAATCGTGTTCCCTACGAAAATGGTGTTATCATTTTACTTGCTTTCCAGTTTATACTTGTTTAGTTGTTCATTTCATTCCTTTACTTCTTAGTTCATTGCTAGGGACTAGCAATATTTAAGTTTGGGGGTGTGATGAGCACTGAAAAGTGCGCATTTAAACCCGTTAAGCTTAAGCATTCTAGTACCTTTATCTATCTTACTTTGCCGTCTTAGACTTATTACGTGTTATTTATATTTTCAGGCACTAATCCCAAAATTGAGCTAACTCAGCCAAATAAGAGCTTAATTGAAGTAATCCTGAGATAAACCAAAGGAGGGAGCAAAGTGGAGAAAGAAAGGAGCAAAAAGGAATTAAGTTGTGCAGCTGAAAAGTTCGATCGATCCAACTTAGAGTTCGATCGATCGAACATCTATGATCGATCACAGTACTTCTCGATAGATCCAACCTTGGCCTTTGCTGAAATTCCAAGTTCGATCGATCCAACATCACCTTCGATCGATCGAACCCTATTTTGTCCTATTCAAATGATTGATCTTATCCACAGCTGTACGCCTACCAACCACTTTTGTCCTTTTCCCCACAAATATCTTCGAAATATCTCAGCCTTGTCCTTATCCGGAAGAGTCAGACCACTTCGATCGATCTAAGATGCAGTTCGATCGATCGAACCCATCTTCGATCGATCCAAGTTAAGGTTCGATCGATCGAACTTCCTCCAGCGAGAAAAAGTTAAAGTCTAGCTCATTTATTCCGTCCTTCATCCAATCATTGGAGAATATGCCTTGCACGACCACAGCTCATCATAGGGTGTATTTGACCTACCTATATAAGGAATATGATACACTTTTTGAAAAAGGGTTCTAGAGTTTCTTGTCACACATTGAAAATCATCTTGGAGGCTATTCTTGGAGAGAAAGAAGGGAGGAAGCTAGAGCACCATTGGAGGAGATCTTCACCAACAAGGAGCAGCCATAGAGTTAGCCCTTGAGGGTTGGATCATCACTACCACGAGTGGCTAGACATCTTCTTGGGGCTAGAGTTAGCCCCAAGCATGCTTTCTATACTCTAATCTTGTGTATTATTGAGGAATTAGTGTTGTATGATACATCTTGATATTAATGTATATATAAATCGTGATTATTTCATGGTTTGTATGGTTTAATGCTTCCAATTGACTATTCTATTCTACCCATATGTCTATGTATGCTAGAGTAGGATATTCATGTGCTTATCTCTAGATTTAGTGTTTTTGATGCATGTCTATGTGAATTGATGCTATAGATCTAGAGATTATCAAGATGATATGCTTAATGAATGCTATTTTGGTTCATTTGATGGTTTATGCCTATTCTTGATGGTTTGTGCCTCTCCCCTAGTCTAGATAGCTTTATTTTCATGCTAGTAGTGTAGATTTAGTGTAGTGGTAGTATAATGTTAGATGGGAGGACAATCTACTCTTGATGTTTGATGTTCCATGCTTGTGATTCCAAATGGCATATTCCTCTAATATTGTGTTGCATGTGGATTGTGAGCTTAACGAAGGATTAATGACTTGTTTTGATCTATTGTGCTATCCCCATGTTGTCTAGACAATATATGCTCTATTGTTTAGATATATTGTGCTCTTCACATGATGTTTAGACAATACTTGCTTGATTTGTCATCCTTGCCAATTGAATCAACCTAATGCACACACACCCTTATCATATTGTAACACATCCATTACCCTCAATTGATCACTTGTTAGTAGTATAGAAAAGTATTGCTTGGTGGTGATCTCTACACCCCAAGACCTCTCTCTCTCTTGTTTACCTCATATTATTTTATTTAGTTGAATTCAATTTAGCTTAATCAACCAACCAACCAATTGTGTGATCACTCGACCTACTAACCCTAATTACCATAGTTTCACAATTCGATACACCATCAAATCCCTTGGGACGATCCCTACTCACCCTATCTATATTTTAGATAGAGAAAGGTAGTAGTGGCTTTCTATAAATGTAAAACTTGGCCACCTCCTAAATTCTCACACAACTCTTCAAGCTTGACTTGGTATCGCGACCCTTGTAAAAGAGGACCGGTCACCCGTACATAAAAGAGGAGGCAACAAAGGAAGATGGCATGATATGGCAGGTCATTTCCAAGCTGACAAGCCAGATAGAACTAGGCCAACCAAGAAGACATGGAAGATTTTCAATGTTGATATAGATGGATTAGACTTGGATCATTGAAGAACACCAACTATTCATTTCTCGCAGGATCCTAGTGCCAATGTGGACAAGAGAGTTTAACTTTTGGCACCACATTACATTTTGATTGATGGAGATCTCTACAAAAAGAATAAAGAAGATGGACTCTTGCTAAGATGTCTTGGTAGGAACGAGTCCATGAGAGTAATGACAGAATCGCACCTTGGAATATGCGGAGCACATCAAGCCGGGATCAAAATGAGATGGCTTTTTAGAAGGTATGATTATTATTGGAAAGGCATATTGAAAGATTGCATAGAGTTTACAAAGACTTGTATTGCATGTTAAGAACATAGCCTGGTCCAAAAAGTTCTAGCTATAAACATGCAGCCAATACTAAAAATATGGCCATTCAGAGGGTGGACTTTAGACTTTATTGGAAAGTTAAGGCCACCATCTGTAGATGGCCATACTAATATTGTGGTGGCAACAGATTACTTGACAAAGTGGGTGGAGGCTATTCCACTAAAGACCAGTGAACAGTCCACAGTGATTGATTTTATTAAGAAGCACGTTATACATAGGTTTGAAATTCTAGAGACTCTCACCATTGACAGAGGCCTTTCCTTTGTTGAAAACAAAGTTCTTAATTATTGTGTTGAATGTGGTGTCTAAATGATCAATTCTACTCCATATTTTGCCCAAGCAAATGGACAAGCTGAGGCTTTCAACAAAGTAATTCTCAACATCCTTGAAAAGATGATTGAGAATTATCCAAAGGAATGGCATCACCTACTTTATGAGGCCCTTTGGGCTTACAGGATTTCAAAAAGATCAAGTACGAGTGTCACACCATATATACTTACATATGGACATGATGTCGTTCTTCCAATGGAGATGACCATTAGGTCTGCAAGGATGGCTCTCCAAAATAAGCTAACTCTAGCAGATTACAACCATGCTATGTTGGTAGAATTGGAAGACCTTGATGAAGTCTATCTCAATGCATTAGACCATGCTATTGCTCAAAAGAAGAAAGTCATGTGGGTATACAACAAGAAAGTAAACGCAAAATCATTTGTGGAAGGAGATTTGGTATGGCAAGTCGAATTTCCACCAGAAGTCCAAGACAAGGAATATAAAAAGTAGACCCCTAATTAGGAAGGTCCTTACTTGGTAGAACTAGTCCTTGGAAAAGGGGCTTATAGATTGATGGACATAAATGGAAGATCCCACATGCATCCTGTGAATGGTGTATACTTGAAAGAGTATCACCCTTCCATCTATGAAAACTGGAAAGCCACAATCATTCAACTGGCCACATAACATGGCTAGTAGCCTTATTTCCAAGTAAACCAGAAAGCTGGAAAGGAAGCATAATGGCCATACTGTGGCCATTCTTATAGTTAAGTCAAAACATATGAACTTATTTCAAGGAGAAAAGGCTAAGTACTTGAAAAGGTACACTGGCCAGAGCCATGAAGAAGACTTAGCTGAATTTCTAATATCAACTAAATTTCCTAAGTATAGAACATTTCATTGAGAAGAGGCTATACTATATGGTCCAGGTTCTATTCATGTTAGAAATTACTTATCTTGCTTGTATGTACATGCATTTCCATGTTAGCAAGTTTTTTTATTTTTCTGAATTCCTTTGTTATAAAAAATGTTTTATGGCTAGGCCTTATTGATAATACATGTGAAGGAATTTTCCAGTTTCAATGACTTAGAAATTTTTCATATAATTATGCAAGAGGCACATACAAAAGAATTGAGAAACGAACATCACTTCCATTATATACTTGATTTCATTATATGTTCCAAGAATGGCCGCTAACCCAAAAAGCTGGCCATGCAAAAGATTTCAAAAGTAACCTACTTATTTCATACAATAACTACAAGTTTTTCCAAAAATAACCACATAAATACCATAAAAGAACCACATCAAATGGAGGCAAGGATCACTTCCAAGTTCTATTCAGATTTTCCTTGCTTCCTCAAGAGTAGCCAATGCCTTGGTCTTTGCTTCTTCAAGCTTAGGAAATTCATTTACTAGACTCTCTTATTCTTTCCCGTGAGGCTCAGACTCATTGAGGATGGCACTAGCTGTCTGGTCTAACTCAAACTCATCACGTTCCACCTGTTTCAGCTCCTTTTGAATTTTGTTTAGCTCCTCAGTCAACATGTTTTTCTTGGTTGTAAGCTCCTCAACTCGTACCTTAATTTTTGTGTAAGGTTCTAAGGCAAGATGAAAACTTTCAAAGGCTTTGTCCCTAAGTTTAGTCTTTTTTTTATATTCTGAGAGAGATGAAAAACTAAAACTAACATGAGTAACAAAAAATTGGAGTTGATGTTGCAATTTGGTAAGAGAAGCTTGGACACTTTCAGGAAATCCAGGGTGTTTCTTGAGAGTAGCTATAGTGCCAGCTAGGTTTTGATGGAAAGTTCCAACATTTTCTACATCATGCACAAGATAAGATAACAATTTTCCTTTGGCCACTGTGATTGGATCCACTGAAAAATCTGGAAGCATGAGTACATTGGCACTTGATTTTGAAGTGCTTGAAGATTGAGTGTCCTTGATCACCTTGTATAGATTGGCCAATGCTGGAAGAGCTCTTCTATGCATCATAAAAGATGTTGATGTGGACAAAGAAGGGGTAGCCTGAAGAAAAGGAAAGCTTTGTTTATTAGACAGAAAGTAAGAAGGGAGGCGAAATTCAAGAGCATTAAGACTTGCCTCTAGGATGGAAGGAGCAGGGCCTGTAGAAGTTCCACTAGGGCTAGAAGGAATAATTGTTCCAATCGTGGGAGTTGAAATGAGCAAAATTTTTCCACTTTGACCAGCTAGACTTTCCAGAATGGAGGATTGAAGGGCTATGTCCTCCCCCTGGGCAACTTGTAAATCCGATTGAATATTGAGAAGATTGTGTCCCATAGAGGAGCCCTATTAATCAAGTTTATAATGAAATTATGAATACTTTAAGAAATGAAAAGGTGGAAAGAGTTAGTAATTGACACTTACCAAAATAATCCCCTTGGATGGTTTTAACTTCTTCACTTTTGGAGAGTCTCTAGGTTATTTGAACTTGAACTATTCAGCCTTTTCCAAATCGATTTTCCTTTTTGCTTTCCCAGTGATCTTTCTAGATGGGCGATGCTTTATGATTGTCTTGCTAGAATGTTGAGTGGGGGGTTGTCCTTTGGAAATACCATCATCATCGGAAGAATCTTCTTCAAAGGAGGAAAACTGGGTGAAATTATTTTTTCACAATAGCCAGTCCCTGCAAAAGGAAGTATTAGGAGAATCCAGAATTTGGAAAAATTAAGTCCAGCCTTATTGGAAATACCTGAGAGATATATATATTTTTTTTCCCTTTGCCTTATACAAAGCATCATCTTCTTCCTCAACTTCCTCTTCTTCTTCATCACTGGAAGAAAGACTTTCATGACTCACATTACCACTTTCAGCCACACCCTCAACCTTGGTGGGAAAAACAGTGGTTTTCTTTTCACTTTCATCTTCATCACTTTCCTGAGAAATTTATTTTTCTCCATCTGAGAAGTGTCAGGCCAAATTTTCAATATGTGGAAAGGCAATAGATTTCAATATAAAGAAAGATGGAAGGAAAATTTTAATGAAAGTACATGTTACCTGGAGATAAGGGTTTAAAGGAGGCTAATATGGTGTCACAAACGGCTTTATAATTCTTTGTTTGAGTGGAAGAGATGTAATATGTCCACCATACGTTAAACTCATTGGTTAACTGAGGCTGGCTAGTGTGGCCTTGAAAGTTGAAAGCCGATCTCTCTATTTCATAAGCCTTCTTAATTGTTGCAAATTTTGTAACATCTGTGATCTGCACCCGTTGATTAAAGAATCTATTTTAAGATTTATAGGGTGGCAAGGGAATGAGCTGGGTGAACCCCATTTGCCTAGCCAATTGGGCTGGATTGTAGAACTCCACGCCACAAAAGCTATTCCTTAGAGTGGGATTGGCAGTTCTATAATGAAGGTTTCAAGCCAGTAAAAAGCTTGCCCAAATATTTTTTCACTCTCCAGAATGCTTTTTGGTGGAAACCTCTGGGAAAGGGACTAGCCATGATGGCATGCGACCAAGGAAAGTAAATGGATCAAGAACTTGTCGTCTCCAGTCACACATTGATTGTAAAAATACTCAAATTTTTCAGCAAAACTGAAAAAAGAAGGGGTTGTTGTTGCCAAGGGATAGCACAGAAGGGTTCTTCCAGTCTGCATGGCAAATGGTGAAGTTCTTTCTTGGAAATATACCTTAAGCCACATCTGGAATAACCAGAAAGGGCCTTAAAATCTTGAGAATTTGGAAGCAAGGAGGTCATTCAGACTCTGTACAGATGAGAAAGAACAAGAGGAGGCAACGCCAAATCTCCAATCCTGGCTAAAGAGACGACAACCTGAACAAAGTCCTTGGTAACCTGACCGGATGGAACATATAGTAAATAGCCAGAAAACCAACAGATCAGGAAAGCTATGTGCTTATCTTTTTTGACTGGTCCAGTTTTCTTGTAATGCCTGATAAAAGGAATGTGGGAGGACATGAATTTCTTACTGCCAGTGGGTTTGGTAGGAAAAGGGAACTGGTCGACGAAGAGAATGGCACTAACATCATCTCCATGGGGTTTAAGGTGGGTAATGCAACAAACATCTCTTAAAGTAAGAGACATCATTCCACATTTTAGGAGGGGAGCATTCGTTGTTGTAGACCAGAATAAAAGGGCTGGAAAGAGGAGATTTGGGTTAAGTGTGATGGAGGCCTTGCTAATTTGAATAATATCAAACATACCTTATCTTCTCCATTGCGAGGAAATCTTTTCGTCTTTGGAAAGACGACTTACCTAAGAAGTCAAAGAGGAGCAGTATGGTGGCCAATTCTTTATTCTGAAGGAAGGTTTTACTTTCTTTCCTTTATTTGAAATAAGAGGGAACTCTAAACCAAAAGGAAGGGGAGACATACCAGAAGGATAAAACTTCGTGATAAGCGCCGAATATTATATATTCAAGCGCCCTAAATTGCATTAGTAAAGTCCGTTGTATGTTAATTTATGTAGATTATCTTCATTTCTATGTTTTAATGCATTTTCAGGTTCATTGGCCAAAATGGAACAAGAATAAGGCCTTGTGGAATCTTGAGCAACAAAAGGTGCCAATGCTGAATTCTGGCAGCAGTAGAACCTGGGCTTTACTCGCCATTTTGACCTTCCAAACTCAAGAACTGGACTTCCCTCATAACATGAAAGATTTATAGCTCTGAATCAGCTTTCCAAATCTTTAAACAGTTTGTCATTCGGAGCTCGGAGCAGAGAGTTATGGCCTTGTTACCAGAGGCGCGCAGAACTGCCTGGCAGCAATGAAATTCTGCCTTGATCTTCATTTTCGACCAACCATCCTTGATAATTGGATCTCCACCAAAACATGAAATATTTAGAGCTCTGAATTATCTTTCTAAATCTTCAAACAGTTCATCATTCGGAGTTCGGAGTGCAAAGTTATGGCTGTTTAACCAAAGCAGGTCTGGGCGGAGCAAGTGAAGCATGGGCATTTTTACACTAAATTCGAGTGCTCGAGGCCTTGCTTAGAGTGCTCGAATTTTGGGCAGAATGCCCTTCGGAAATGGCTCATTTCAGCCCACTTGCACCTTGGTTTCTTCACTTTTCTTTCCTCTTTAATGAAGTGGTTGGAGATGTTGGTTGGTGACCTTTTGGTGGTAGATAAGGCAAGGAAGGCCACACATATCATGATCCCATAATTCTACAAGATTAGAAGAGAGAGAAGAGAGCAAAGGGATAGAGTTCTTCAAGCTTGAAGAAGGGAGCACGAAAATGGAGGAGGTCTTCAAGCTTCTTCCTTCTTCCATTGCTCCTATGGGTAACTAAATCTTCTCTAGGGAGGTGATGAAGCCCCTCCCTTGTAAGCATGTTCTAGTGTAGATTTTACTTTTGGGATTTCAATGTATTATTGTTGGTGATTTTATGATCTAGAGCATCATATGTGTTGTAATGAATTCTAATGTCTATACATGATTATTTTGAGCCATTCATCTTGTCTTAGATGGTTTCTCTTCCTAATCATATTGCTTGCATTTCCATAGTGACAATGGAAGTTAGATCATAGAATGGTTTTAATGGCATGGAGTTTGAGAACTTTGATAAATCATTGCTTAGGATGCCCTTTGATGGTTTATACTTGATTATTAACTTTGTGTGCTCTCATCATTTAATTAAGGGCTTGATAATCTTTGGCTTAGGGAGCATGTTGAAGACTACACCCTAGTTTAGGTAGTTCAAGCATGTGAATCTTTGATGGATTATTCTTGTTTTTGATTTAATGAACCTCTTGAGGATAGTATAGCAACCAAGGGTTGTTATGTGTCATGACCATCATTTATGTTGATTTTCCCAATTTAATCTCAATCTAGAATTTGTATAGGGTTGGAGCGGATTCATTTCCCTAGTTTTTCTCTACTTGTATTTCATTTCTTTTTAATTCTTGCAAGTTTCTAATTTATGCAATTTCAATATTCTTAGCTTAAGTGACAAACAACAAAACCTTTATAAACCCTTCATCATTCTAGAAAGATTCTAGACACTAAGGTTGCCGTAAGACTAGCGCAGTCCCTGTGGTTCGACTTACCCGACCAATAGCCCTATTTTACAATGATTCGTGCTATTGCGAAGGTTGATGTATAGTTGATCAACCGATCAATTTTTGGCGCCGTTGCCGGGGACTGCAAACGGTTTAGCGACCAAGGTTCTAGGGTTAATTTTAGTTTGATTGTGAATACTGTGTTTTGTGAATATTTCTTGTGTGGTTTAACCATTTTTGTGTTGTAAGTGAGATTCTAGGAACTCGAAGCTCGCCGTGGGGAATGCTAGCAAATTGTAAGTCTAGAGGACCCCGGGTAAGTCTCTTGACCTTCTAGTTTCGAATTGTGAATATCGTGCATGTGTTAAGCTTAGAAGTAGATAAATTGCAAGCCCTTGTCGAGGCTATTGCAATTGTGTATTTTCAATTCCAAGCATCGGTCCTTGTCGTGGCCATTTTAATTTTTGTCTTGATAATTGAGGAGAAAGGGAATATCATTGTATGTGGAGTTGATGATAAAGAATTGTTGTGTTGATTATGTTATGTGTTGTTGATGTTTAACTCTTAGATGGAGAATAATTATCTCCCAACTCAATTCTACACACCACATGCGTTTTGTGCTTTTTGCTCTAGTAATTCACATCATACAAGAGATTGTCTTCCAACGAGACAATTCTCGGATTTTTATCTAGAGCAACCAAATGAAAATTTCTTTGAACCGGGTAGTGATCCATACTTCAATGGTTACAACTCGGGTTGGGGAGACCAACAAAACTTCTTGTGGCATGACATAGGAAATTCAACCCCACAATCTCATATGCAACCTTTTCAACCCAATGATCATTCTTTCCCGCCCTCTTTTCCTTTTCCACCGTCTCCATTGGATGAGCTAATTGTTGCTAACAAACAAATGATGGAGTCTATGCACATGCAAATGATGGACTCCAACAATCAACTATTGGCCTCCCTTGCTAGCATGCAATCCACAGTAGAGTCTATCAATCAAGTGGTACCATATCACCAGTCCCAAGTTAGTGCAATGATAGATGACCAAATATCTCAAATTCAACAAAGGATTAATGCTAAAAATCATGAAGAGGAGGAAACATTTTCATTTGAATTTATGGCCAATCCAAAAGAAAATTCTATGAATGATGAGATTACTCCTAGTAACTTTCATCATGAGAATGATCAAGTGGTCATCACATATGAAAATGATGAAACAGTGGTTGAAGATCAAATTGTTGCCACTCATAAAATGGAAGAATTTGTGGTTAAAAATGAGGAAAAAGATGATGAGATTGCATCCTTTAAAACTCTAGAACAACCCCTAAATAATCCTTTGCTTGATGCACCTCCTTCAATGGAGGATCCTCTAAAAGCTTGTTTGGCTCATTTCAATTGTGAGGATTTTAATGTTGACAATTCCATTTAAGAGGTGAATTCTTTGCTTAATATTCATCCACCTATTCATTATCTTCCTTGGTCAACATCAAATGTATCTCTTTCTTGGGAGCTTGCATCTCATCTCATTCCTTCTCTTGAGTTGTCTCAAGTTGTTGAGCCCGAACCGCCGGATAAGTGTGAGGAGGATGTTGAAATTTTGAAGGATAAGTTGTCGAGCATTCCCGTGCTCAATATGACCCTTCAAAAGCCTTTGCTAGGTGCACTCTCACCTACTCCATCTTCCTATAATCCAAATAAGCCCCATAATCCAAAGTTCTTCATTGAGGATGAAGAGTGGGTTGAGGTCTTTCCGCTACCTCTTTTCCACTTTTGTCTTCAAGCTCTTCCTCCTTCGCTTTTAAAAGAATTATCCTATTTGGGGAAGCTTGAATCTCTTGAGAGACATGGTATAGGGTAAGGAGGACTAACCTGATCTCGGTGTGTCTAGCTATCGAGATTTTTGAGGATTAGTACCTGCTCTAACTTCGTCTAGCTATCGACATTAAATTTAGCAAAGCAAGGGAATAAATTCTTTCGATGTTCCAAGCTTCCCTACCTTCTCAAATTGCTCGTGCCTTGAAATTTTCTGGGAAATGGTTTCGAAAAGCCAAAAATTTGATTTTTCTGAAATGGTCTTCAGTTGTGTTCCGCAATTTTAGACCGGCTTCTTAGACCTTCTCAGCCCTAATTTTCATTCCCGAAAATTTCCATCGCTTCCTAGCAATTTCATCGGATCTTGAGAATGCTTCTCATGTGCATATTTTCTCATTTTTAATGCACAAGTTGGAAATTTTCTCAAAATTCTCCATGCATTAGAGAGAAGCTGCAAGGTTTGAAAATTTTCTCAAAATTTTCCATGCATTGGAGATGAAATGCAAAGTTTGAAAATTTTTCATCTAGGCATTAGAAATGTTGAGCAATTTGATAATTTTTCCAAAAATTTTCCATCCATGCAGTGGAATGGACTGAATTTGCAAATTTTAAAATTTTTTCCATGCTTTAGAGATAAAGTGCTAAGTTTCAAAAATTTTCCATCCATGCATTGGATTGGAATTCTCTTGCAAGGCTTCAAAAAATTTTCCCTACATTAAAATTGGAATGATGTTGCGATGCAAAAGTTCAAAAATTTCTTCTATGCATGGGAACGCCATGCAAAGCTTCAAAATTTTTCTATGCATAGCTTGAATTTAGGTTGCCGCATGCAAAGTTTAAAACTTTCCCCATGCATTCCATGGGAATGACATGCAAAATTTTTTTTTTCCAAGTCGCCAACTTGCAAAATTCTTGGAATGATGTTGCAAATGCATCAAAATGCATGAAAATGCATGCAATAGTGCTCACTGTCTTCCATAGAATGAGATTGCAAATGCAAATGCATGGAATGATGTTGCACATGAATCAAATTCCATCCAATGCATGCAACAGTAACCACTGATAATGTATTTAGATTGCATGCATCCTTTCATCTCTAAGCCACTGACTTTCCATGCATGGACTCCATTTTGAACAGCTTCCATTTCCATGTTGCTCACATTACACATTCCATTGCAATGAATTCATTTTCAAGCCTACTGATCCAATTTCGAGCATTCAAAATCCAAGTTGGAGTGCTCGCTGATGCCCTCCAATTTCAGCCCTTCATTTGCAGCCACTGCCTCATTTTCGAGCCCTCTCAAGTTCCTTTGGAGTGCTCGCAGCCACATCCCAGCAAACCCGAACTCTCTGGCTTCATTTCGAGCAATCTAAACTCCAATTTGGAGTGCTCGTCCTTGCTTGAATTTTAAACCCCAAAGCTGCTGAGGCAGCTGGTCCCAATTTGAGCACTCTACTTCCATGCTTAGAGTGCTCGACCACTTCTCTCAACCAAGAAACCCAACTCCAACAACCAACATCCCAGCAATCACCTTCTCTCACCTCATGCATCACTCTATCTCGGCTCCAACCAAACAACCCACTCCATTTCCTTCCACTCCCCATGCATGCTTACCCACCCATCTATCAATCTCTCATCCATATCTTCCATTAACCACAAAATAATGGGCCTTGTGTTCTCCATTGTTGGGTAAGTGTCTACCCTCTTTTTCTTTTACTTTTTGATCCATGGAGGATGGGATTGCTTGTGTGAAGGATTTGTGATTGTTTGGGAGTTGTGTATTGCAATTGCAGGGCCAAATTTTTGGATTTTCTCATCTCTAATCAACCTTTGGCCCTCTTCCTTTCTGTCTTGCACACCACGTGTTTGACGAATTGCCTAAGCCAACTTTATCTCTCTAAATGCACGGCTTTTGGCATTATTTTTTTTTTCCATTTTACACTTATGACTCATGTGTGCCAATTTGTATTTTGTATGGATTTTTACCTTTCAATCACATTCAGGTTAGTATTTTTCTTTCTGTTTTGATTTTTCTTACGAGACCTATGCTTTCACCTGTGTACATTAGTTCTGTTTTGATAGGTCTTCATGTCTAAGTTTGGGGGACGCCGTTGCGCACTCACATGGCTGAACATCCACGTCGTCGTCACTCCACTTGGTATTATTGTTCTTTTACCCTCTTTGCGCTTATTTTGATTTACTTGTCTTCTCACATTGAGGACAATGTGACATTCAAGTTTGGGGGTGCATTTATGTATTTTTGGTTTTACATTTTTGCTAAGCAATGATAATGGAATTTGAAACCTGTTGGAGATGAAAGCATATGTTTAAAACTTTGTGTATAGAAGCAGCTGATATTTTTGAAAATAAAAAAAATTTGAGTTGAAATGATCATGTAGATTCAAATTAGTCTGTATAAATGTCTCAATTAAATTCTCGCTGGATTTGACACTCTTTTAAGCTTCACAATGCACAGATGCACATTGGAAACTTAACTGTGAGGCATGCAACTTGATTGACCTTGACCTTGCCCTAGTTAATCTGATTTGATGAACCTAATGGATGAATATCTTTGTCATGATTTAAGTTGTCTAAAAAAAAAAAAAAAAAAAAAAAAAAACTGAAAAGGAAAGAAAATAATGACCAGTTGACGTTCGTAGCCTTTCCAACTCGAGCTATTAAGCCCTAGGAGTGTCTCTACACTTAACACCCTAAAGCCATCTGGTTTGGGAGTTGTTGGCCTAACGCTTGCTACAAGGGTTGGTTAGAAAGCTTAAGGGACTTAAACATTGCACGGTCATTCAAAAAATAAACTGGTAATAAACATGGTTCGTTGGAGTTCGTAGCCTTTCCAACTTGAGCTATTAAGCCCTAGGAGTGTCTCTACACTTAACACCCTAAAGCCATCTGGTTTGGGAGTTGTTGGCCTAACGCTTGCTACATAGGTTGGTTAGAAAGCTTAAGGGACTTCAGCATTGCACAACCATTCTATGTTTCACTTATGAGTTACAATAAATTGTCAATAAGCAACAAAAGTTGTCTTGTAAATAAAATCATGCCTTAGGGACCTCATTTAAAGGGGAATTTAATGATTTGAAAACTTGTGCTTTGGAATTGGAAAAGAAAGTAAAAGCCGCATGTTGAGAATCCAACTCACTTTCACTGAAGCTAGAGTTGATTTCCATTCAAGAGATGATAATTGAGTTATTTATATAGACTTTGATGTTGATGCATGTATGTGGAAATGTATTTAGCCAATTTTTGTATCAATGCTTCATATATGCAAGGTAGTCTTCCCAATGACCCCATCTCCAGCTCTTTTTCTATTTCAAGTTATTTTTGAGCAATGTATATATCTTATTTTACCATGGATGATATTTTTGCAGTAGCAAGCCCATGGTTGTCTTTTCATTAAATTTTTCATTGTAGTTTTGCTAAGGGACTAGCAAAATGTAAGTTTGGGGGTGTGATAAGCGCCGAATATTATATATTCAAGCGCCCTAAATTGCATTAGTAAAGTCCGTTGTATGTTAATTTATGTAGATTATCTTCATTTCTATGTTTTTATGCATTTTCAGGTTCATTGGCCAAAATGGAACAAGAATAAGGCCTTGTGGAATCTTGAGCAACAAAAGGTGCCAATGCTGAATTCTGGCAGCAGTAGAACCTGGGCTTTACTCGCCATTTTGACCTTCCAAACTCAAGAACTGGACTTCCCTCATAACATGAAAGATTTATAGCTCTGAATCAGCTTTCCAAATCTTTAAACGGTTTGTCATTCGGAGCTCGGAGCAGAGAGTTATGGCCTTGTTACCAGAGGCGCGCAGAACTGCCTGGCAGCAATGAAATTCTGCCTTGATCTTCATTTTCGACCAACCATCCTTGAGAATTGGATCTCCACCAAAACATGAAATATTTAGAGCTCTGAATTATCTTTCTAAATCTTCAAACAGTTCATCATTCGGAGTTCGGAGTGCAAAGTTATGGCTGTTTAACCAAAGTAGGTCTGGGCGGAGCAAGTGAAGCATGGGCATTTTTACACTAAATTCGAGTGCTCGAGGCCTTGCTTAGAGTGCTCGAATTTTGGGCAGAATGCCCTTCGGAAATGGCTCATTTCAGCCCACTTGCACCTTGGTTTCTTCACTTTTCTTTCCTCTTTAATGAAGTGGTTGGAGATGTTGGTTGGTGACCTTTTGGTGGTAGATAAGGCAAGGAAGGCCACACATATCATGATCCCATAATTCTACAAGATTAGAAGAGAGAGAAGAGAGCAAAGGGATAGAGTTCTTCAAGCTTGAAGAAGGGAGCACGAAAATGGAGGAGGTCTTCAAGCTTCTTCCTTCTTCCATTGCTCCTATGGGTAACTAAATCTTCTCTAGGGAGGTGATGAAGCCCCTCCCTTGTAAGCATGTTCTAGTGTAGATTTTACTTTTGGGATTTCAATGTATTATTGTTGGTGATTTTATGATCTAGAGCATCATATGTGTTGTAATGAATTCTAATGTCTATACATGATTATTTTGAGCCATTCATCTTGTCTTAGATGGTTTCTCTTCCTAATCATATTGCTTGCATTTCCATAGTGACAATGGAAGTTAGATCATAGAATGGTTTTAATGGCATGGAGTTTGAGAACTTTGATAAATCATTGCTTAGGATGCCCTTTGATGGTTTATACTTGATTCTTAACTTTGTGTGCTCTCATCATTTAATTAAGGGCTTGATAATCTTTGGCTTAGGGAGCATGTTGAAGACTACACCCTAGTTTAGGTAGTTTAAGCATGTGAATCTTTGATGGATTATTCTTGTTTTTGATTTAATGAACCTCTTGAGGATAGTATAGCAACCAAGGGTTGTTATGTGTCATGACCATCATTTATGTTGATTTTCCCAATTTAATCTCAATCTAGAATTTGTATAGGGTTGGAGCGGATTCATTTCCCTAGTTTTTCTCTACTTGTATTTCATTTCTTTTTAATTCTTGCAAGTTTCTAATTTATGCAATTTCAATATTCTTAGCTTAAGTGACAAACAACAAAACCTTTATAAACCCTTCATCATTCTAGAAAGATTCTAGACACTAAGGTTGCCGTAAGACTAGCGCAGTCCCTGTGGTTCGACTTACCCGACCAATGGCCCTATTTTACAATGATTCGTGCTATTGCGAAGGTTGATGTATAGTTGATCAACCGATCACTTCGCCAACTCAGAAAGGGCCACACTTGCAACGGCTGGTCCAAGCCTAACTGAAGAATCTTCAAAAGAAACTAGGGGTTCGAGGTTAAGCCTAGTAGGATTTAAGGATTTTAGAAGTAATTGGACTTGATGGCTAGGGCTTCGGGTTTTGGTCTTGGGTTAAGCTGAAGGGGCTGGAAGAGAGGAACTAGTGGCTTGTTTGGAAGGTTTCTTGACTTTGGCAGGAGCCATGGCTCGTGACTTCCATAAAATTAGGGTTATTACTTTAAGGTTTGGTTTTAGGAGAAGAAAAAGGCTTTGTGCATAAGATGATAAGGATAGAAGTATATGCACATATATAGAGAGAGGCAATGAAGGAATAAGAAGAGAGGAACGGTTTTTAAGGTTGGTGGTTGAAAAGTTTAAAATTTAAAAGGGAAGTAATGAGGATTAAGAAGTTTGATAGTTTTTGCCATAAATGACTCATATTGGGATACGGAATGCCTTTTGAAATTGGCGGCAAGTGAGATTGACATGGAGGAAATCAAGGAACCAGCCACGTGTTATGTAGACATGTTGTCCCTAATGATTACTTCGGGTGTCCAATCTAAGGGCGACTTGTGAGGGGTTTTTTTGGAAAGTTCAAAATTCAAAAGAAAGAAGTAATGAGGTTTTAAAAGATGATTGGTTATGAACCATAAATAAATGAGATTCTTTTGGGATACGCGACACTTTTGAAATTAACGGTAGAAGAGATTGATATGGAAAAAACCAAGGAGTCAGCCGCATGAAGTGATGGAAGTTGAATAGCTATAATGATTGCCTTAAAATTTAAATGGGTCATGATGGCGAAATTCAAATCCCATGCCTTGTCATCAAATTGTTCCCACAACATGGAATTTGGGGGCCATGTGTTTACTCCAATATTTTTGGCCCAATGGAAAGACGACTTATGGCGAGTTCCAATGAGCTTGCCACATTAGATTGGTGCTTGAAATGTTCAAAAGTGGAACATGTAATGTGGAATTATTGAAGATATATTGGACGTAATCTACCAATAAAGAAGAAGTATGAAGTATGCAATGAGTTCCAATGGAACTTGCCACGCTGGATCACAACTCTGGAAGAATTTTATTCAGAGTATTAAAATTACGTGATCTCATATGAAATTAAGGAATAGGTGGACTAATTATATATCACCACGTGGAGTCTTCTATTTTAAGAGGAAAGAGGTGAGTCCAACTAGGACTTGCCATTTTTAAATCAAGGGTCCACGTTTTCCTATTTTGGAAAAGGAATTATGACTTGGAAAATTACCATGAATGTAACCTCAGGCAAATTCTTAAGATGAAGTCAACCAATTGGCTCTCGACACATGGCGAGTTCTATGGAACTTACCACATTATATTAATTCTTTAGGGAATTATGGTTGGATATATACAAATCATGCGGTCAAAGAATCCTAAGTAAATGGATAATTTCTATTTTGACAAGTTGACTAAGCAAGACGTAGGGGTTGAATTATCTCCTTCTTTGTAGGGGATTTCGGCAAGCTATCCAAGTCAAGTTAATTTTTGTTGCTAAAGTTTAGCAAGAACTGGGGGGCATTTTATCTATTTATCTAAATATACACACACACACACACACACACACACACATACACACATATATATATATATTTATATTCGTATGTCAGATTAAACCCACGATGGAAAATCACTGAAATGGAGGAGTTTATGGTGCCATGGATTCTAAATTCATATAAGGAAGGTCGGAAAAAAAGTTGCTAAAATTAAGGAAGCTGGTTGGCAGACGTGGAGGTTGATTCCTAGCAACTAAGCTATTTTTAGAACTTGGACAAATTGTTGATATATGACTTATACCACTATATTTTCAACATTTAATTTCAGTTTCTTTAACCTCTTTGTCTCTCCTTTTATCTTGTCTCTCACTTCTCTTAGATGAAGACTTTCTATTGCTAAGCCTTGACTCTCCTCTTTTCTTAAGTACATTCATCTTCTAAGGTTGATTAAATTTTTGAACCTCCTACTGATGAGAGCAGTCTCTTTATCAGACTCGCTATCATACTTAACTTCAGACTTTGAAGTTTTTAAGACTAAGTATTTATGTTTTTCAGAATTTTCATAGTACTTCATCTCATAATTCTTAATATGACCTACAACCTCATCAACTTACATGGTACTAATGTTTTGAGTTGATTGCAGTGTTTTGACTTTGATTCTGAACCTTTCAAGCAAAAATGTGTTAGTTTTCTTATCCGTCACTTTCTTTCCTGCACAATATAGTTGAGTTTCATGTAAAATACAGAAAATGTTTCATTCTTTGAAGATTTGAATTCATTTGTACCCTCATGGGTAAGTTAAAATATGTCCCATGCTTCCTTTGCAAATTTACAATAACCAATATAAGCTAACTCAGATTAGACAACAGCTTTGAATAAAGAAAACAAGGCTTTAGTGTTTCCCTCTTGAGCATTATTCTCAGCTTGAGTCCATTCGAACTCTTCTTTTTCCATTTGTTTGAGCGAAAAATATTTCCATGTAAAATATTTTTTATACAACACTTTTTCATGAAAAATGTTTTCTTTCTTTTTTTTTTTTTTTTTTTTTTTTGGTGTTCGGCAAAGGTTTTGAAAATATTTTTGGTATCTAGCTTCTAAAAGTATTTTTGAATTAAATTAAAATTCTTATTTGAGTTATTGATTATTCAATTTTTCTCTTACTATCAATCGGTTCAATCATTTTTATACCAACAATAATAATTATTTGACAAGAAATATAAAAAATAATCAATTAATTTTAAAAAAATGATAAGGAAACCGAAACGAGTCTCTCTATCATCGAATGTAACAAGTGAGCCTTTTTTTTATTTTTTTATCTCTACTTTACATATCTCTTTGTAAGGTTTTAGAAAGTAATACTACAGGTTAATCACTAAGTCATGACAAAAAAAAAAAAAAAACTATAATAATAAAAGCAAATTGAAGAAACCAAAAATGAAAAATTGTATGATTGTTGTTAAAGAAGAGATTGGCCTCGTGCAATAGGAATTGGCTTATTGGCTCTTTCCTAACAGTTGTTTTATTTCTAGTCACTATAGGCTCCTCTCTTTCTCTCTCTAAAAACTTTCTTTATTAAAGGGCTTATTTCTTTCTCTCTCTAAACTTTTTCTCTATAGTTCTTTTTGGCCAATGTGTAACTCTTCTATGTACTTGATTCACGTTTTCGATACCGTATGTTTTTGTTGAGGACATTGAGAGTGAAATTGATAAGCTCAGAAAATGACTTTCAGATGATTAATTGTTAAGTTGTTTTGAAAAATTATTTTCCTCCCTAAAAGATTCTATTTGAATTTGGGACTACCAAACACCGGAGAACACAAAAAATATTTAAAAAAAAAATATTTTACGCTCAAACAAACGGAGTCTACGTGTTTTTATATTTTATTAAAGTTATCTAATTTAGTAATTTTGCTTTAGGTCTCAAACAAAATCAAACTCACCGTGTTAGCAAGTTGGATGGTCGGTTCAATTCACAACCTATGTCCAAGTGATACCCATCACTTTAAGAGGACTGGATCAAATCCATAGCCCGAGGGACTTGGATTGAGCTCGGGTTAGATTTCAATCTTTAAATTTTGGCCTTTAAGTTTATTTATTTATTTTTGCATACTTAGTTAAGCTGGACTTTAATCTTAATCAATCTTAAAGATATAATCTATATTCAAGCAATATAATATATGAAATCTAGATTATCCAATTCGTACAAAGAAAAATTCAACTTAGTTCCAATTCGGGGGTAAAGAAGATCCCTTATATTCACACTTAATATTCATTTAGATGCAATCTAGATATTTAGACTAATCTTTTGAAAGAATAAAATATATCCAACTCATCTTAAATTTCAAAGTCAATTATAATTTCAAATCGATGGAAAATGAATTTCAAATCGAATCTTCACATTTGATGAATGCCTAAGTGATACAATGTACAAATATTGGAGAGAGCGGGTGGCTCGATACAATTAGAGGCAGGCACAGACCCAATACAGGCTTAGTGGGGGCAATTGCCCCACTGAAATTTTTCTCTTTTTTATTATATACCTACTAGTTTAAATTTTTTAATTTATATACGAATAAAATTTAAAATTTGACCCCCTAAAATTATTGAAAATTTTTACTATTGCCCCCATAGTATTTTCACTATTGTCCCCACATACTTCTATTGGTCCATCCCTGATTAGAGGCTTGTGGCGAAGACTTTAAACAATACTTCCAACAGCACAACCTTCTTTATTTCCTTCACAATCGCATTTGTTATCTTTGAATAAGTTCACCATTACTACCACATTATCGAGTTTTTTTTATTCCAAAGAATTCACACTCCAATTATTTACACACGCATGGTACACACATTGGATACACTATAGTTACACTAAGGTACACTTTTCATCACTCATTCGACACATTTGCACACACTTAACAAAATAGCTCACTCTCGCCTAGTCAAACACCACATAAATTAAAATATAATTATATACAGTAATGCATAACAACTACATTGACATACAAAAAAAAAAAAAAAAAAAATTGTTGAAGATTTACTAGAGGAATCAATGGAGGAAAATCTTCCAGTATTGATGCTCTTTCTTATTATTGAAGATTTACTATTATATTTGTTTTTGAATGAATCAATGGAGAAAAATCCTCCATTAATTATTGATATTTCATTTTATTGAAGATACTGGAGGAATTTGTGGAGAAAAATCTTTCAGTATTGATGTTGTTTCATATATATATCTCTTTCCAATCTCATTATTTCTTCTCCTATATAAAGGAGTCTTCACCATTGTATTGAACATGAAAAGAGAGATTATTATAATATCATATTAGCCCTTTGGGCTTTGTATGCCATAGATGTAAGCCCTAGTGGTTGAGCCACGTATATCGTTGCCTTGTGTTCTTCATACTTTGTTTCTCTATTCAATTTTAACATGGTATCAGAGCATGCAACTTTCTTTGTTCATTTCTCTTTTTTTATCATAGTCATTTTTGGTTCTTTTCTCGGATCTGCAGATCCATTTTTATTGAGGTGGTCTTCTTACACCTCTTCATCAATCAAGTTTACTGCTACTCGTTTCGGATCTTCGGATTCATTTTTTAATGAGGTTGTCTTCTTACACCTCTTCATTAATCGAGGCTACTGCTACTCGTCTTGGGATCTTGGATCCATTTTTATTGAGGTCATCTTACTACACCTCTTCATCTTGCTGCTACTCGTTATCTCAATGGCAAGTTAGACATTCATGCCATTCATGCTCCAACTTGAGGGGGAGTATTGAAGATTTACTACAGGCATCAATAGAGGAAAATCTTCTAGTATTGATGCTCTTTCTTATTGGTGAAGATTTACTGTTATATTTGTTATTGTAGGAATCAATGGAGGAAAATCCCCATTATTGATGTTTCATTTTATTGAAGATACTAGAGGAATTTGTGGAGAAAAATCTTTCCGTATTGAAGTTGTTTCATATATCTATCTCTTTCCATTCTCATTATTTCTTCTCCTATATAAAGAAGTCTTCACCATTCTATTGAACATGAAAAGAGAGATTATTATAATATCATATTAGCCCTTTGGCCTTTGTGTGCCGTGGATGTAAGCCCTAGTGGCTAAACCACGTATATTCTTGCCTTGTGTTCTTCATACTTTGTTTCTCTATTCAATTTTAACAAACGCAAATCACATGTACATCATACACATTTAAAAACCCATGTCTATCATGTACTTTTTTTCTTTGAAGTTGATAATATGAAGTATTTGAAATATAAAAGTAAGGTTTAGGAGAATGATAACTAATTATTTTTTGAATATATCGATCAACTTAAGTTTGGTGAACGTAATGTTTTTCTTTTTTAATCTTTTTTCATGTCTCAAAGCATGGCTAAATCCAGAATTCAGATTATCAAATCAAAATCAAATAAGTTGGTAGATTCATAACTCTAGTTATTAACTAAGAAGATCTTATATGAAATACGAAAGAAAGAAAGAGGGGGGGTATTATTACAAATGTAGTTCAATATATCATTCCGTTAGGTTGTTGTGGTTTTTTTTTTTTTTTTTTTTGAAAAGTCAAGCAATATATATATATATATATATATGAAGGAATTGTATTGTAATGTTTCCATTTTTCACCATTTTCCATTTTCTGGAATTTTTGTCGTTGCAAAGGCATTTTCGTCCTTTCATGTTTTGCGTGCCAGACACCATGGAGTATGTCGGGTGTGTCGGAGAGTTGGTTGGAGCATTCCACTGAGTTCAGGACTCTTGGGAATGCAAGGTTTGTCATTTTTACATTTTTCTATTTTTCGGGCCGGATGGTCCCGTGTGGGACTCGCTACTAGGATTGTTGTGTATGGGGATTTTAGTTGGGTCCATTTGCATGTCATGCATATTATTTAATGTGTTTATGTGGGTTTTATATGGTTGTGTATATATATTTTTTATGGTGCAAAAGAAAAGTCAAAATGGGATTTTTATTTTTTTTGGGTGGACCCACTCCCCACTAATTTGATTTTAATGGCCAAGAGGCCATTGTGGCCTCATTCTCTCTCTATCTCCCGGCCCTCTCTCTTTCCTTCTTTTTTCTTTTTTCTTTTCCTTCGCAAAATTCAAGCTTCAATTACTTCCTCATCTCTTAGAATTTTTGGGTGTCGTTTGCGGCAAATCGAAGAGTTCGGTGAGATCTTCAAGTCTTTATAAGCAATTTCAACTTTGGGCCTCCCCTAGAATTTTGAAAATTTGGACCCATTTGGGGGTTTATCTACAAAATTGAGGTAGGGGTTCCTAATGCATAATTTCTTGTTCTTTTGTGAATTTCTTTCTTTATACTGTTATCTTCCATGATTAAATTGTATAGAATCTTGAAAGAAAAATTGCTTGGATGTTGTATATGAAATGTGTAACTATGTATATTAGTTGATTTAGATGAAGACCATGCCTAAGTGTTAATTTTCTATGCTTATTGTGTTATTAACTTGCTGGAATTGCTATATGAAGACATGTTGTAATTTCCTTGGAATTTCTTGTAAAGTATGTTATGTGTTTAAGTTTTGAATTAGTCGTAGAAGAATGATCATTGACATGGCATGATGCATTCATGCATAAACATTGGGAAGGAAATGGGAATAAATTTGATTTGAAACGAAAAAGGGGCTTTGGGAAAAAGTTTTGACAAAAGGTTTTTGAGAAAACTCGGATGCCGAGGAGGTACTGAGGGTCTGTGGTGTTAATGTAACCTAGAGAGAATTATGGAAATCACCCTAGCGTGGTTGAGCTATCTGGGCCCAAATGACACCACGGAGGTACCAAGGGTTAGGGACAGTAACCAATCTTTCTCTCGTGTCGCCGAGGAGTCACCGAGGGACTGGTTATGTTAACGGTTTGAAAAGTGGAGAATGGATGTGATTTTGAAAATGGGGAGCGACATATCAAAACATTCCATTTCATAGCACCACATTGTTCATTTGGACTTGAAATTGATGTTGTATTTCTCCTGGCATAACATGATCCCGTTCCCTATTGTTTTTTTCATTGTTTGGATTCACGGGGTCACAAGAGGTGTGTCTTAAGCACCACCTACTGAGTAATTTGCTCACCCCTTTATATTTAACATTTTTTAGGTCATCGGAAAGAGGTGGCGGATGATAATCCACCACATACTTGATGGGTGTTAGAAGTCCATTTTTGTTATCTTTTGTATCTTTGAGCCATCTTTTTGTGGAAGCTTCAATTTCAAATGTATTTAAGCTAGCTAGTATGGCCTTGTAATTCAACTATGTACCTTAGCACCATTTTGATGCAAATTGAATTAATTGTATAGACTAAGCATTACTTCTTATATGAATGGATTTGTGGATGTTGTATCATATTAAAATGTTGATTGTCATAACCATATTATGTAGTTTTGCCATTTAAAGAGTTTTTAGAACAAGTTTGAAGCAGATTGCAAGGTTTCCTATGAGTTTCCATTCATTTTCAGGTTTACAGCATTTTCCAGTAGCGGAACCAGCTTGCAGAGCCATTTCGGACGGCTAAAATGCTTATTTCGGCCGACCGGTTCATCCAGAGACTTTAGCCACTGTTGAAGTCACAACCGGCCGACCGAAATGCTTGTTTCAATCGACGGTACAGGGGAGATTTCTTCGGCCAACCGGAGCCCCATTTCAGTCGACCGAAGTGCATCTACTTTGCTCACTTTGTTCTTTTCTCCGATGTAATCTACCCTAAGCCTTGGGAATTTGCATTGAGTCATGGTGACGCATAATTATGATCTAAGAATGATGTTTTGACATTAGAACGGACGAAAATGACCTAGGTAACCTCGGGTTCGAGTAAGAACCTGATTAACAGTTCGGACCCATGGGTCCGGGTCGTTACAGAAATGGTATCAGAGCGCCATGGTTCGAAAACCATGAGGACGACGGGTAGAGGCCTACATAGAGTTGTATGGGAAGTCATTTGCATTGTTATGTGGCTATTTGTTGAAATGTTTAATTATTTGAAAAGCATGCTTAACTGACTACTTGCTTACGTGTTTATGTGCTTATATGCTTTTGTTAATATATTTGTGTTATCGTTCGTATGCTAAGCGTTAGTATTGCATCATTTTATTGAGTCATCTATGGCTGGACTTTAGTGTCATCATTATTGAATCGTTTTCTCATTTTATAGTATGATGCCACCACGAAAGGAACCAATGGATGTTGGCCCTAGGCTGACAAGGGATGATGTTGGTGAGAGCTCTAGCTTCAATCCAGCAGAGCAAGTTGAGGAGGATACACTTCTTAGGGACTTGGTTCCCCCGAGAGGTGCTTCCACTAAGAGGGATAATGTTGAGGCACCCGTTGAAGAGGGTAAAGGTTCGGCAAAACTGGTATTGAACCGTTTGCTACAAAGTGCCTTGAGGGCTACAATTGCTACTCTCCCACAACCGGTACCACAACCAGTAGTTCCAGTAGAGGAGATGGCAACACAGAAGCATTTCAAGTTGATTACGGGATTTTCTAAGTTGATGCCAGTGATGTTTGAGGGCGGTGTCATTGGAAGCTGATGACTACATGGACCAAGTAGAAACCCACTTGACTTCTATAGATGTGACGGATGATCACGTAAAAATCATCTTGGCTACCTATAAGTTTTCCAAGGACGCCAAGTTTTGGTGGAAGTCGGTCACTAATCAACATAAGGTTAAAGAGATGAGTTGGGACATGTTTAAGGAGCTATTTTATGAGAAGTATTTTTTGGTTCCCAAGAGATGGGAGCTAAGGGAACAGTATAATAGCCTTATCCAAGGTACTATGTCAGTGACGGAATACGAGAACAAGTTCACTTCTCTTTCCCGCTTTGCTCAAGAGATAGTGAGGAATGAAGCTGACAAGACTCGAAAGTTTATTTCCGGTCTTCATTACCAAATGAAGTCGTTGATCACGGCTCAATACTTCAAGGTTTATTCAGAGGCAATGGAAAGAGCATTGATGCTGGAAGCAAAAGTTAAAGATAGAAATGCAGGAAGGGAACAGTAGAAGAAGAAGAGAAATGCAGGACCATCTTTAGAAGGGCAGTCGTGGAAGAGGAATAGGGGTAGTTCATCTCAGTTTCAGGGACAATAGTCTACACAATCCGCTCTTACTACTCCCATGCCAACTGGGTCAGACAAGAGTGGAGTCGTTTATTTTCAATGTCAGCAGCCTAGACATTATAAGTCCAATTGTCCTATGAAATCATCTTCAATTTTTGTAGCACCAAGAGCTTGTTATGGGTGTGGCCAGTAAGGCCATATAATTTGGGATTGTCCTAATCAGGGAGCAGGCACCGGTAGTGGGAGGGTCACAACAGAGGCCATCACAGTCAGCTACAGCTCAGTCAGGTTTCAGACCGCCGCCACCACCATAACCTGCTATGTCTTCATAAGGTTTACGACCAGCTAGGAGGGATACTCCTGTTATGTCAGCATAGCAGTCAGGTGTTCAAGTTAGCAATTCTCAGGCACAGGCACCGCAGGGACGTGTCTTTGCACTTGTACAGGCTGATGCATATTCTGGACCATCATTTCTCCGAGGTATCTTTCCAGTGTTTAGTTCTTGGGCTCATGTTTTGTTTGATTCTGATGCATCTCATTCCTTTATGTCATTATCATTTGCACTTATATCGGGGTTAGAGGTCAGTTTCATGGATTAGGCATTGTGTGTTGAAACGCCAGTTGGGGTTTCAGTGTCTTTGAATAGAACTGTGAAGGATTGTTCCATTATGATAGCTGGACGGACTTTTGTGTTTGAATTCATCCTCATAGAGATGACTGGTTTTGATGTTATTCTCGAGATGGATTGGTTAGCTTTATTTTGGGCTACGATTAATTATTTCAAAGGTAGAATCACAGTTTGCACTCCCGAGGGAGACTGTTTCTTTTTTATGGGAGATCAAAGTGATTCCCATGCTTCTTCATTTTATAGGATTCATGGAAGAAGTCATAGTGATTACTTCTTGGCTAGTCTTTTAGCCGAAGAAGATGATGTTGTGGAAAGCGTTTATCTAGTAGTTTTTTGTGACTTCTTGGATGTCTTTCTGGAAGACTTGACAGAGTTGCCTCCATATCAAGAGGTGGAGTTTACTATTGATTTGATGCCCAGTCCCTCACCAATTTTTATGGCACCAATAGAATTGGAGGAATTGAAGAAGCAGCTTAATGAATTAAGGATGAAAGGTTTCATTCGATCGAGTGTGTCACTGTGGGGCGCACCAATCTTGTTTGCTAAGAAGAAAGATGGTTCTTTTAGGTTACGAATTGATTACCAGAAGTTAAATCATGCCACCATCAAGAACAAATATTTTTTGCCAAGGATAAATAATTTGTTTGATTAGTTGAGAGGAGCCAGTTATTTTTTGAAGATTGACTTGAGGTCAAGCTATTATCAGTTACGGGTTAGGGATGAGGATGTCCCGAAGATAGCATTCTGTACTTGTTATGGACATTATGAGTTCCTTGTTATGCCCTTTGGCTTGATTAATGCGCCAGCGGCATTCCTGGACTTGATGAACCTCATCTTTCACGATTACTTGGACCAGTTTGTGGTAGTTTTCATGGATGACATTCTTGTGTATTCACGATCTCAGGAGGAACTTGAGATCCATTTGAGCATTGTGTTGCAAATTTTGCGAGAGCACCGATTGTATGCCAAACATGAAAAGTATGAATTTTAGCTATAAAAGGTGAAATTTTTGGGACATGTTGTTTCAGAAGGTGGAGTATCGGTTGATCTGTCAAATATAAAGGCAATTTTAAAGTGGGAGAAACTCAAGAAATATTTTTGAGATCCAAAGTTTGCTTGGCGTAGCGGGTTACTATCGTAGATTTGTGAAGGATTTTTCCCGTTTGGCAGCTCCTATGACCAAATTGACCCAAAAAGGGATCAAGTTTACATGGAATGAAGCCTGTGAGTTATCTTTTCAAGAGTTAAAGACAAGGTTGACTCCGGCTCCACTGTTGGTAATACCTGAGCTTGGCTTGGATTATGTGATTTATTGTGACGCTTCATGTGATGGTTTATGATTTGTGCTAATGTAGAGCAGTAGAGTAATATCTTATGGATCTGGACAGATGAAGACTCACAAGTACAATTACCCTACTCATGACTAGGAGTTGGCAGCAGTTGTGTTTGCCTTGAAATATTAGAGACATTATGTATATGGTGAGAGATTCGAGGTGTTCTCGGATCGCAAGAGTCTCAAGTACCTTTTCTCCTAAAAGGACTTGAACAACAGACAGAGGCGATGGGTTGAGTTCTTGGAAGATTACAATTTTGACTTGCAGTATCATCCGGGCAAGGCAAATGTGGTAGCTGACGCCTTAAGCCAAAAATCTTGTGGAACTTTGGTTGGGTTAGCTATTTAGAAGTGGAAAATGCTTGAGGATTTGGTAAAGATAGGATTGTTTTGCTTTGATGATGATAATGGCAGTGAGTTGGCATTCTTGTTTAGTCTTGTGGCTCAGCCTAATCTTGTTGTACGAGTAATTGAGTCACAGAGACAGGATCCGAATTTAGATGCCATTCACGCTTTGATCTCTAGTGGTGAGACAGTGAAAGATTGGTCCTTATATGCAGATAGGAGTCTACCGTTCAAGGGTTTGTTGGTGGTTCCCATAGTTTGTCATGAGAACATCTTACGGGAGTTTTATACTTCCCGTTTTGTAGTATATCCAGGTGGTACTAAGATCTATCATAATTTGAGACGTCAGTATTGGTGGAATGGAATGAAGAAAGATGTTGTATAGTTTGTGGCTAAGTGCCTTACCTATTAGCAGGTGAAGGCCGAGCATTAGAGACCAACCGGTTTGTTGCAGCCATTGCCTATAGCGCAATGGAAATTGGAGCAAATCGCTATGGATTTTGTGACAAGTCTTCCTAAGTCCCGGAGGGGCAATGAGGCCATATGGGTTATCATTGACAGATTGACCAAGACGGCTCACTTTTTGCCTATTAAGGCCATAGATGAGGTAGAGGTACTCAGTGTGCTATATGTGAATGAGATTATCAGGTTGCATGGAGTTCTAGTGGCCATTGTTTCAGATAGGGATGCCAAGTTCACTTCGAAGTTCTAGGAAGGACTTCAAGCAACGTTTGGCTTAGCATTACACCTTAGTATGGCATTCCATCCACAGACAGACGGCCAGTCGGAACGTGCCATCCAGATCTTAGAGGATATGCTTCGGGCATGTGTACTTGATTTGGGAGGTAGTTGGGAGGATCACCTTCCACTTATTGAGTTTGCCTACAACAATAGTTATCAAGAAAGCATTGAGATGGCTCAATTTGAGGCATTGTATGGCAGACCATGTAGGTCTCTAATCTGTTGGACTGAGGTAGGTGAAACAACCGCCTTATGACCCAATGTTGTACTCAAGACTACCGAGAAAATTAAGCTAATAAGACAGAGGTTGCTCACAGCTCAAAGCCGACAGAAGAGCTATGCGGATAAGCGGAGACGACCATTATCCTTTAAGGTGGGAGATCATGTTCTTCTACGGGTTTCTCCACGGAAGGGTTTGATGAGGTTCGGGAAGAGTGGCAAGTTATCGCCATGATTCATTGGACTGTTTGAGATTTTGGACCGCGTAAGAGAGGTTGCCTACAGACTTGTATTGCCACCACAGTTGGATTGGGTCCACAATGTTTTTTATGTGTCGATGTTATGGAAGTATGAACTGGATCCGTCTCACATTTTGAGTTAGGTTGATGTGGATATTGATGAGGATATCTCCTATGAAGAAGGACCAGTTCAGATCGTTGACACATGACAAAAGGGGTTAAGGGGCAAGACGATACCGTTAGTGAAGGTTTTTGGAGACACTACGGAGTTGAGGAGGCTACTTGAGAGCTTGAACAGGAAGTTTGCTCTAAGTATCCAACATTGTTTTCTCCCATAGGTATGATTTCGAGGATGAATCCTTTTAAGTTAGGGAGATTGTAATGTTTCCATTTTTTTACCATTTTTCATTTTTAAAAATTTTTGTCGTTGCAAGGGCATTTTCGTCCTTTCACGTTTTATTTGCCGAACACTGTGGGGTGTGCCGAGTGTGTCAGAGAGTTGGTTGGACCATTCCATTGAGTTTAGGACTCTTGGGAATACAAGGTTTGTCATTTTTGAATTTTTTTGTTTTTCGGGCTGGGCGGTCCCGTGTGGGACCCGCCACCGGGATTATTGTGTACGAGGATTTTAGTTGGGTCTATTTGCATCTCATGCATATTATTTAATGTGTTTATCTGGGTTTTATATGGTTGTGTATATATATATTTTTTGGTGCAAAAGAAAAGTCAAAATAGGATTTTTATTTTTTTGGGTAGGACCCACTCCCCACTAGGTTGATTTTAGTGGCCAAGAGGCCATTGTGTCCTCATTCTCTCTCTATCTCCTAGCCCTCTCTCTTTCCTTTTCTTTTCTTTTTTCTTTTTCTTTGCAAAATTCAAGCTTCAATTACTTCCTCATCTCTTGGAATTTTTGGGTGCCGTTTGCGGCAAATCGAAGAGCTCGGTGAGATCTTCATGTCTATATAAGCAATTTCAACTTTGTGCCTCCCCTAGAATTTCAAAATTTTGGACCCATTTGGAGGTTTTTTCTACAAAATTAAGGTAGGGGTTCCTAATGCATGATTTCTTATTCTTTTGTGAATTTCTTTCCTTATATTATTATCTAGCATGATTAAATTGTATAGAATCTTGAAAGAAAAATTGGTTGGATATTGTATATGAAATGTGTAACTATGTGTATTAGTTAATTTAGATGAAGACCATGCCTAATTGTTAATTTTCTATGCCTATAGTGTTATAAACTTGCTAGAATTGCTATATGAAGACATGTTGTAATTTCCTTGGAATTTCTTGTAAAGTATGTTATGTGTTTAAGTTTTGAATTAGTCATAGAAGGATGATCATTGACATAACATGATGCATTCATGCATAAGCATTGGGAAGGAAATGGCAATAAATTTGATTTAAAATGAAAAAGGAGCTTTGGGAAAAAGTTTTGACAAAGGGTTTTTGAGAAAACACGGACGCCGAGGAGGTACCGAGGGTCCGTGGTGTTAATATAACTTAGAGGGAACTAGGGAAATCATCCTACCGTGGTTGAGCTATCTGGGCCCCAAATGACGCCACGGAGATACCAAGGGTCAGGATAATAGCCAATCTTTCTCTCGTGTCACCGAGGAGTCACCGAGGGACGGATTATGTTAACGGTTTGAAAAGTGGAGAATGGATGTGATTTTGAAAATGGGAAGTGACATAAAAGGTGGTAGTGAGTCAAAGTTTTTCAAATTGATAACTATTATTGAACAGAGGTAGTACTATCACATGTATAATTTGTGAAGTTGATTCATGACTATTACGATTTACAATTATAAAGCATGATATTCATGTACTATGTGATACAATGTGTTGAATTACACACTTATGTGAACTATTTTGAGGTTATGTGTTTGATTCATATTGCTAAATGATTTTCATTCTAAAATGCCTTGGTTGTGAAGTTGTTTGTGTGTGAATTATTATATCAATTGTTTCCAAAGCATACAAACATGATTATAGTTTAATGCATGGATTTTCATGTTAGCGTGATGATGATCATTCATACATTGGCATTGTGGGAGTAATGAGAAAGTTGATTTTGAATTGAGGGGTTTGATTTTTAAAAATGGGATTTTAATAAAATTTGCGAAAACCGGACGACAAGGAGTCGCCTTGTGTCCATGGGGTTAATGGAACCTAGAGGGTGTGAGTTGTACGCAGTGGAATATTTAGAAAGTTTGGTAATTTTTAAAAACAGATCTTGTGTTTTTCTAACTTTCCTTATTTTAGTAATTAAATACTTAATCATATGCAGATAAAATAAGTAAAGTAAAAAGTTAGAGATGACATAAGGATTTTTAGCGAAGAAACCCCAGTTAATAAAATAGGTCAATTGTTTGCGCGGAAAAACCTTGTGAACTATGCAGTCTAAAGTAAACCGATCCACTATGTTTGAAACAAAATACACTAAACTTTGACTCTGGCTTAGACCTTATCGTTCTACTAAACACCAATTGCTGACAATCCTCTGAACTTGCGACATCCCATCCAACAGCAACTTGACCTCAGGCTTATACTTGATATCTGTAGAAGAGTAACAGGTAGATCAAATAATACTCCACGAATGCTCCAACCCTTTCAAAGTGTAATCGCTTTTACTTCTTTTTTTCAACATCTGAATTCGATATAGAAGTAGATATGCTTTTCTTTGATCGATGTAGATTTAACTGCATGATCACGATTAGGATTTGAACAATACAACTCTAAACTCACTATGTGTGTATGTGTATATATTCTAGAAAGATGACAGAGAAATTTCTTGGATTTTTTGCAAAAATAATCTTCCTTAGGCTTTTATCAATAATGACTTGATAGTGCGAAAGTCGTTTTTCAACCTAGATGAATAACAAAGTTTATATAGAGTTTAGAATGTTTTAATCTCTAAAAATATGAAAAATTTCGTGCATAGGACTTGGTACAATTCTGAAACAAGTAGGAAAGAATTCTGGAAAAGGAAACTAAAAGTGGACTGCTGTCAAGACACTTTGAATCGGTTCAGAGGGGCTAAACCGGTTCAAGTTTGGCAATTTGGAATTTCGAACCAAACTTGAAGCCTTGAACCGGTTCAATGGTGTTGAATCAATTCAAGTTAGCCAGAACTTGAAACTATGGTCCATTCAAGTTGAAGCACTGTATTTGGTAAGTTTGAAATAAATACCAAGTGTAGAATGTGTCTTAACCTTTTTAGAATCCTTCCTAATGTGTTATTCTTACCTTTTTCGAAAGATCTCAGTTATGGTAACTTTGAACAACCTTCCCATTCCGCAATCGCTTTAGATCTTGATATGGTAACTTAAATTACAACTCGACAAGGACTTGTTTTGTTTCCAATAATTTCCAATTACAAAATAATATCTCACAGAAGGAACATAGGGAGACTACTCTATGTGTGGTTAAGTTACCTAAGCCCCAAATGATGCTAAGGAGTCACCTTAGGTCAGGGATAGTTAGCTAATCCTTCTTTCGTGGCAGCAGGGAGTCGCCTGATGCAAGGTTACATTAACGGTTTGACGGTTGTTTTGTTGTGTAAAGGTTTAGAAATGGGTTCAACATTAGCATTGCATATCATTCCATTGATTATATTTGGGTTTGTGTGATAATGATCATTTTATTCATTTTCCCCAAATTAAGTATGACTCATTTCCTATGTTCCATTCTTTGTGTGTGAGTCACAAAATTATTAAGGATTAGGCACCACCTGCTGAGCCATTATGCTCGCCCTTTTATTATCATTTTTCAGGAAATGGGAAATAAGTTATGGACGACCCACAATCTTATATGTGATGACATTGAGGACCTCCTTTTGTCAACTAGATTTTTACTCTCGTTTGAGGTATGTAATATTTGATGTTTTGAGAATTGTAATGATACATGTATTTATTTTGCCTTAAACTTGTAATTAATGGCTACTTGTATGTATTTTGCGGACGAAAATGGTTTTGAGACCATCATTTTGCCTTTTGTGGTCTCATTAGGATTTCTAATCTGATGTAAGGCCTTATGGCCATTCTTAGATGTAATTGAACCTATTTTGGACTTCAAATGATGTATGGATTCCATTTTGTTGTCACTTATAACCTTATATATCATGTGTTAGGCAGGATGGAAATCACCATAACGATCTTCTATGAGACCTAAGTGGTGTCTATAACCCTTTGCACTCAATTTAGGTTTTTCTGGGCTATTTTTATCATTCTAACTTTGTTGAACTGGTTCAAGAGTGAAATTTGGTTCCCAATGTGGGCACACTGCCCATGTTGAACCGGTTTAAGTACTTTGGACAGGTTCAAGTTCCCTAGAACCATTTTGCCTTAGCAAGCTCCACCTTTGGACTCCTAACTTGAAGCTGTTACGGCCCAAGTTTTGTAAACCCAGTACATCAGTGATGACCAAAAGATGACCCGATAACGGATCCGAAATGCGGAAGCGAAAGGTGAAACAACAGTCTCTAGAGATGCAATGCGTCTCTAAGACACCAATGTGACCCTCAATGAGGTCACGGAACCCAAAGGTGAAACAACGGTCTCTAGAGATACAATGCGTCTCTAAGACACCAATGTGACCCTCAATGAGGTCACGGAACCCAAAGGAAACAAATGCAGAAGTGTCGTTTCAAAAACTGACAAAAAGAACCTAGGGGCAAAATGGTCATTTTTAAAAAAGTGGATTCAAGTGCTATCGAGCACACCGCTGGAAATACAATGACAAATTAGTCAAGTTCAACCAAAATTTTACTCAATTTGGAGTCCGGACGGGGGAGAAGATCAAAAACAAAAATGATGTCGTGGCGGCCCGATGAGGACAACCCACCACTGCTGCAACTGAGAGTAAAAACGGGCATCTAAACGGACTTTTTTGGAAAAACTCAAAGAAGAAACCCCCCCTAAAATCAAGTTTCCTACCTTATTTGATGACGGAAACAAAAAAAATGCATTGTAAAATACCCAGAATGCCCCCAAGAAAATCAGGTCAAGAGGAAAAAAACTAATCCGAGCTACTGCCCAAGTTTTGGAAATAGGGCTTCGGGAGCTTTTTAAATTGCCTAAATTGAAAATGTAATCTTAAAATGCACCCACAAAACCTCCGGAAGTTTTGGATCGGTCGTGATGATTTTCAAAAAAAAGTCGATGAATAATACCAACTACATTTGTACTAAAAATTTGCAAAACCTGGCAGCAAGGATTTTTTGGAAAAATATTGATTTTTGAGGGCCAAGATGATGTTTTATAGAAAAACACAAAGAAGAAACCCCCCTCAAAATTGAGATTTCTACATGACTTATGGAAAAAAAATGAAAAAAATACATTGTGAAATACCCGAAATGCCCCTGGAATAGAATAGTGTAAAACTCCCTAAAAATACTACTTAGAGTTTTTGTTTCATCAAGGAAGGTATTGTTTGCCAAAGTGAGCATGTAAGTGTATGTAATATGATAAAATAGATGTGCTACAATGGCCTATGGCCTCATTACAATACATTTACAACATTTGACATGTCAAACCTCCAAGTTAGGAAAATTACATTTCATAGACAAATCATGAACATGCTAACACTTGCATGTGAACAAGAATGCTTCTAAAGAAGCTCAACTCAGCAAATCACCTAAGCAATTGTAATCTCCAATCTTGTATCCTGTACCTGAAATATGCCCCAGTATCGTAGGGGTGAGTAACATAAAGCTACTCGTAGGAAATGAGCACGCATCGACCTAAAGTTTTACAAGTTGCATGATTTAATTATTGTGATTCATTCCACCTAACGTCTATGTCAAGGTGAGACTCAGGGAGCATCCTAGCTACCTAAGATCATTTCTAGCATCAATCACCTCATTCATGCAATTTTAACAACATAGAGTCATGCTTACACAAAGCAACAACATAGGAGCATGCTTACACAAAGCAACAACATAGTGGTTCTCAAGGTTATCAACTTGAAGTCTAAAATGCAACATCGACTAAATATAACAATTTAGCATAATTAGAATATCTAATACCACACATCAAGACATAGATTCTCTAGGTTATCAACTAGCAATCTAAAAGTGTGAAATCAACTAAATATATCAATTTAGTATGGATGTATTTAACAACATCAAATCGCCAATTACCAAAACCGTAAGTCACAATTAAACATTGGTTGTCAACTTGAAATTGAATGCGAAATCAAATAGTGGAAGACTTGGACATCACAGCTCGGATTTCCACCGAGACAAGGCAAATTTGGAGCTACTAACCCCCGGGCAGCCTACCTAATGCGCGAACTTTATAGGGCTAATTTGGAGCTACTAACCCCCAGGCAGCCTACCCAATGCGCGAACTTTTGACTTAGAGGACTCTTGTCCCCGTACTAGAGCCAAACCCTAGCCATCACAGCTTAACAATGTCCCAAGCAACTCTAAAATAAATAAGTTAACAACTTATATACGTATTAAACAGTACATGAAACTAACTTCATGCACAAGTAGGTTGTAACCACACAACACATGCTCTAAATCCACAACTACTATAGGATGACAATGTCGAATCTTCAGAGCGCGATTCGTTACGCGCTCTGAAACAACATTTAGATAATCATGATAATCAAATCCCTAATTTCTAAAACAACATCAAATGGTTCCAAATTAACATATGCTAGAATATAAGTCATAGTTATCACAAATATCAAGTTAAACACTTAATTAGGCCAATGGAACCCTTAATTAGATTTTAATTAATCATTTTAATTAAAATCTCTAGATTTTCATACTTGTCCAAATGCTCTCAAATTAAAGTATGTTAAACAACATGCCAAGACATAATTTAAAAGCATATCATAAGTCAATTTCATGCAAGGTACGGCCATGGGATTTAATCTTTCACAAAAGATAAATATTAAATAAAATATGCAATTTTTATTTAATCAATACCAATTTAATATATGTTAACAAACAAATTAAAACATGATTTTCTAGCGTGTCACAATTCAAATCAAAGTTATATATCATCATGAATTTTAAATCTTATACAAAGAAATAAAAATTACAAACTTTCTAAATTTGATACAAGGCATACATATAAGTTGTATAATCATGAGAAACGCTCAATACAATACATATAAAATCCTAAAACATTTCCTACCTCAATTTGAGATGAAAATCTCAAAAGCCATCAAAATGGAACGGCTTCGAATCCGACGAAACTACTAGGTTTTGTCGGGGACAACGCCGTGAATATAACCCCCATGAAAGCCCCATCAAAATCATAACTTGACCTCAAAACCAAACTCAAGAAATGGTCAAAACTGAATTCTAATAAGGGGGAAAGATAGAGCACGGCGAGGGAAACAACAAACGTTAAGGCTGAAGACTTTCCATCAAGGAAAAGTGAACCAAAAGAGGAGAAAGAAGATGGTAGCACCCCTTGGGCTGCCATGGGAGCTCCAGGTCGTGCATGAAGAGGGGAGAAGATGAAAAATGAAATATCTCACCCCCCTTTTATAGAAATCTCAAAAAGTGCCCCGAACGGGCCTCGTCGGGTCTGAAAAAGTAAAATTTGAGTAGACACGCACAAATGGCAAAACTTTGTGAACAAAAAAGATTCAAAATAATAAAATATGAACAACGGAAGAAACGGTATTGAAAACTGAGTCCCGAGCAGAGAGTTATGCCCAAAATAAGTTTGGCGCTAATTGGGGCCAGAAACCCTGAAACTGGAAAACAATGACCAGAAGGAATTTCTAAGAGTACATGACTCGACGAAAAGTGAAAATGAATCCCGTACGAGGATCTAGGCTCAAAACAAGACATTTTGCAATAACTTTCATTAATTGCACAATGGCCCCTCTAAAAAGTGAAAACTGCACTTATGGCCCAGAATGAAAATATCTTCTAAAAATATTTTCTTAAAAACCCCTAAAATAAAATATCTTCAAAAGATATTTATGAAAAAGACCCCAAGAAAATAAAATAATTTCAAAGAACTTTACATCCATGCCTTTATGGACACCGGGAGCAACCAGAGTACTTTTTGCAAAAGTAAAGATACGTATTTCGTGGAAACCACTCAAGATGGAGATACATGAAGTCAAAAACCAACTTCCAACAAAGTGTCAAACAGGGAAAAGACAAAATAGGGAAAAGGACTAAATAGGAAAAAGGACGAAAAGTGAATATTGTCGAAAACCGAAAAATGTGGAAACGACTTGGTCCTCAAAGGAAGTTGTCAATCCACAGAAAAGAGTCACGGAAATAAGTCCAGAGCACTCGAGACGACACTAACTGAAGAGGAACTGAACTCAGAAAGGAAAGATAACGAAAAAATATATATATATCCGTAAAAATCTGGGTCATTACAACATTCCCACCTTAAAAGGATTTAGTCCCCGAAATCTAGCCCTAACCAAAATAAAAAGGCGAGACCAGGATAACTACGGAGTACATCTCCGAGTATCCCACACAACGCGATACAAAAGCAATCCCAAAGCTGAAAGACAACGCATAAACTAATGTCATTCGCACCCACGTGCTAATGACAGGACAACCTCTCAAAAGGAAAGTGACTAAATGGCCACCCAACAAGTCGGAACTCACACACAGAACCCAAGGTGAGACAAAGGAACGGAAGACAACAACCGTAAACATCCTTCTAGATGAACCATCATACCGATCCAACAACGACCACCAAAAGATCTCCAAGATAACCACGTATCATATCAAGGTACCGAACAAGACGATGCGGCAGTACGAATAGTGACCAGAACCCGCCCACGACGTACTCAAATGTGTGGTAGCAATGACAGTGCCTAGTGCCCGCCCACACTTACTCGTCAGTAAGGTAGCATCGACGGCAACTAGTACTCGCCCACAACACACAACTTTGTACGATAGCATGGCAGTATAAGGCACTAATTCAAAACCTGCCCCCCACTAGGTCTACCTAAGAAACCTCTCAAATGACATCAATGTCAAAAATGATCATTGCCAAAAGCACTACGGAGACCAACATTTTATGAGAGTTGAGATATGGTCCAAAGATGTCTGGCCAGACCATCCTAGCCAATCCCAAAACTCTGACAACAATGCCATAGGTACCGCTATGCTTAAGGCCTTAAATCCTCAATACAACAAAACCAACATCTCCAATGTCTTAAAATACCCCTATTAACAACATTAATCAGGAATTCAAAACTTGACAAGCAAATCAACTCCTACAGAAATCAAAACGAACCTCATAATAAGACATTTCATCGAAAGTCCTTCACATCTCCCTGAAACAGATCAACTACAAGACTACACTGTAATCAAACATCAGATCCACATCCCTATCACGGATAACTAGATCCTCAAAATACAAATCCACCAGGTGGCATACACATCAAAATGCCAACAACTAAGGTCACAAGATGAATCTCTCAAAACCATGCTTGGCAACACCAAGCTAAATCAAAATTCCTTAATTTCTATCGATCCATAAATAACCACTGGAACTACGATTCCTCAAAACCATGCCTAGTTATAACTAGGATGAGAAACTCCACAACAAGCCATATCCAACAGCGATCCTCCAAAACTCCTCCTAAGAGTCAACCACATCCGGGCCTCTAAAACTTGAAAAAGTCTCCAAAAGACATTCTCAAAAGAGCATCGAGCTCACCTCACGAATCAAACAATCCTCAAAGATATAGACATAAGTCTTCGTAAAATGATCTCACACCAATCAATTCACTTTGAGCACCACAACCATCAACAACCACAACAAAAACTCCCCAAGGAAGACACGAAAGAAAGGGAACCACCAGTCCTAAAAAGGACAATACCACAACCCCATCTCTGAAATGAAAGACAACAAGGTTAAAGACTTCACCCCCTACATGGAAGTAAGTCGACCAAAATTCATCAAATCCTCACCAAGGACTCAAAACAACAATGGTGATCCTCACGGACCAACCAACCAAGAACTGTGCACAACGCAATGAAAAGAAGAGATTCACTCCTTATAAAGTCCTTAACACGAACCAAGAAAAGAGAAAAAACCCTATCCTCCTACAAGTGTTGATATAACAACACGAAAATGGAGCATCCTTCCCACCTTAGGGAAGTGGACAGCTCAAGATGGAACAAATGTGACAACTCCTCTATAAGGAATCTCACAACGAAACTCTTATGAAAACCCACATACACACTATGTGCAACTGAGGAGAAATATAAGGGAACCCAAACCTGGAAGTCATGCATGTGACAAGGAATGCAACTACCAGAAAGAAATCTACTCACATAGATAAAAATTAAAGGTAAATGCAACACGTCTCCACGTAAGCACAAAAGCATGTCATTAAATCGTAATAACAGTATGGCATCTCTAAGCATATAAGGAAGGCATGCTAATGCCACACAACAAGAAGGCAAATGTGGATACACCTCCATCTACTCATGCATCACAACATCATAAATCATACTACTAACATGGTAGTAAATGAAACTGCAGAAAACAAAAGTGATGCAACAATGAACCCTATGGACATTGTGTCCTAGAGTGCCTAGGTAAAGAGGAAAGACCAGTCCTAGCCATACACTGACTCCAAAAACCAATGCAACAACAACCTGTCTCAAAACAAACGTAAGCCCTTACCACAATGGTAAGACTCTTACAATCCATCTCTGAATCTAAGGGTGACACTACAAGTGACACTAACAGTGCAATGCTCTCTCTACTCGAAACATCAATCAATCGACTTAATCCCAAAAGCGTCATCACGCAAGGGGAACTTCAAAGGAAATGGCAACTATGGCCATACCAGCAACAACCAAATCAATCACCACGACTGATCCCCAAAACAAACACCATCATCATCGATAAAAAGGACAATGCTTATCAAAACAAAATCGACACTGATTCCATCCGAACTGCACATGTAGCATGCCAGTACGGTAGCATGATAGTGCCATGCACCAGCCCACAACGTACTCGCCCACAAAAAATGTAAGTTCCAGAGGAATCATCCTGAACAATCAAGGATCCTAAGAGGTCCATAACCTCATAATGGCCCCAAACCAACAAATCCAACACTATGGTAACACCAAACAACTCATCTCACAAGAGCCTAAACAAAAGGTGACCATCCACCTACCTTAAAAAGGTCGACAACAGCTTATACTACCACGAAACTGTGACTACAATCACCATCAACCTCAACACTCGTGCCTCAATGACCAATCCCATGTCATGCCAAATATGCAACACAATTATGCCTATACAATTCTAATCTAGCATACGTCACATGTCATGCTCTTTACATTAGAATAAAATAATGCTAAACGAACGGCATACAACATGTAGCACGTAAGCACATAAACATGTTATCAACCAAAATATGTTATCATAAAGCATATAAACATATAGAGCATGGCAACAAAAACATGATACGCACCCAAAACCCGTCGCCCTAAGGTTTTCGAACCTAGGAGCTCTGATACCACTTGTGACGGCCCAAGTTTTGTAAACCCGATGCGTCAGTGATGACCAAAAGATGACCCGATAATGGATCCGAAATGCGGAAGCAAAAGGTGAAACAACGGTCTCTAGAGATACAATGCGTCTCTAAGACACCAATGTGACCCTTTAATGAGGTCACGGAACCCAAAGGAAACAAATGCAGAAGTGTCGTTTCAAAAACGGACAAAAAGAACCTAGGGGCAAACTGATCATTTTACAAAAAGTGTATTCAGGTGCTATCAAGCACACCGCTGGAAAGACAATGACAAATTAGTCAAGTTTAACAAAAAGCTTACTCAATTTGGAGTCTGGACGGGGGAGAAGGTCAAAAACAAAAATGATGTCGTGGCGGCCCGATGAGGACAACCCACCACTACTGCAACTGAGAGTAAAAACGGGCATCTAAATGGACTTTTTTGGAAAAACTCAAAGAAGAAACCCCCCCTAAAATCAAATTTCCTACCCTGAACTCGAACAGAAACAAAAAATATGCATTGTAAAATACCCAGAATGCCCCCAAGAAAATCAGGTCAAGAGGAAAAAAACTAATCCAAGCTACTGCCCAAGTTTTGGAAATAGGGCTTCGGGAGGTTTTTAAATTGCCGAAATTGAAAATGCAATCTTAAAATGCACCCACAATACCTCCGGAAGTTTCGGATCGGTCGTGACGATTTTCAAAAAAAAGTCGAAGAATAGTACCAACTACATTTGTACTAAAAATTTGCAAAACCTGGCAGCAAGGATTTTTCGGAAAAATATTGATTTTTGAGGGCCAAGATGATGTTTTATAGAAAAACACAAAGAAGAAACCCCTTCAAAATTGAGATTTTTACGTGACACAAAAGAAAAAAATGAAAAAAATGCACTGTGAAATACCCGAAATGCCCCTGGAATAGAATAGGGTAAAACTCCCTAAAAATGCTACTTAGAGTTTTTGTTTCATCAAGGAAGGTATTGTTTGCCAAAGTGAGCATGCAAGTATATGTAATATGATAAAATAGATATGCTACAATGGCCTATGGCCTCATTATAATACATTTACAACATTTGACATGTCAAACCTCCAAGTTAGAAAAATTACATTTCATAGACAAATCATGAACATGCTAACACTTGCATGTGAACAAGAATGCTTCTAAAGAAGCTCAACTCAGCAAATCACCCAAGTAATTGCAATCTCCAATCTTGTATCCTGTACCTGAAATATGCCCCAGTATCGTAGGGGTGAGTAACATAAAGCTACTCATAGGAAATGAGCATGCATCGACCTAAAGTTTTACAAGTTGCATGATTTAATTATTGTGGTTCATTCCACCTAATGTCTATGTCAAGGTGAGACTTAGGGAGCATCCTAGCTACCTAAGATCATTTCTAGCATCAATCACCTCATTCATGCAATTTTAACAACATAGGGTCATGCTTACACAAAGCAACAACATAGGAGCATGCTTACACAAAGCAACAACATAGGAGCATGCTTACACAAAGCAACAACATAGGAGTATGCTTACACAAAGCAACAACATAGTGGTTCTCAAAGTTATCAACTTGAAGTCTAAAATTGTGACGGCCCAAGTTTTTCAACCCGGTGCGTTTGTGATGAACCTAAAGTTGACCCGATAACGGATCCAAAATGCGGAAGCAAAAACTAGAATGAAAGGTCAAATGATACCCTATGGCACCGATGACAACCAAAGGAAACCAAATTTAGTTCAAACTAGACTAAGTGCACCATCAAATGGCTTAAACAAGATTAACAAAAGCTTGTAGGAACAAATGAAACAATAAAGGCCCGAAAAATCAACCAACCAAACAAAACCTACAAGGCAGCTCCATTTCGGTCGAACGAAATGGAGCATCGGTCTACCGAAATGAACCAAAAAGAAGAAGGAAATGAACCCTCAGTTCGGTCGACCGAAATAGAGAACCGATCGACCGCAATAACCTCAAATAGTGAAAATAGCTACTGGAATTGGAATTTTTATTGTTCAAATGAAATTCGAGGAGGTTCGGTTGACCGAAACAACCCACCGGTCGACCGAAATAGGTTGAAATGCTGAGAATGAACCTGCTATGCACCAAAAATGGGAAAAACTTCCAAGTCTCAAATGAATCCCCATTGCATGACCAAAATGAATTATATGGTATTAAATGAAGAGGTGAACATACACGCAAGTGTAAAATAACATTTTAAACATGCTACAATGGCCCAAGGCCTTATTACAATTCATTTACAACATTTGACATGTTAAATCTCTAAGTTAGAAAAATTACATTTCATAGACAAATCATGAACATGCTAACACTTGCATGGGAATAAGAATGCCTCTAAAGAAGCTCAACTTAGCAAATCACCAAAGCAATTGCAATCTCCAAGATGATCATGCCACCTAACGTCTATGTCAAGATGAGACCCCGGGAGCATCCTAAGCTACCCTAGATCATTTCTAGCATAATCACATCATTCATGTAATTCCAATAACATAGTAGCATGCTTACACAAAGCAACAAGATGTAGATTCCCAAGGTTATCAACTTGAAATCTAAAATGATAAAACAACCAAAGTGGGTCATGCCACCTAACGTCTATGTTCCAAACGAATCTGTAGAATCATTCCTAAGTCACATTTGAACAATAAATCACAAATTACAACATCTATGTAATTTAACCAACATAGAAACATGCTATACAAGCAACTAGATATAGATTCTCAAAGTTACCAACTTGAAATCTACAATTACGAAAACAACTAAATATAACAATTTAGTACAATTAGAATTTCTAATACCACATGTCAAGACATAGATTCTCAAGGTAATCAACTTGAAATCTAAAAGTATGAAAACAACTAAATATAACAATTTAGTATAGATGTACTTAACAACATCAAATCGCCAATATCCAAAACCACAAGTCACAATTTAATATGATTGTCAACTTGGAATTGAATGCGAAAACAAATAGTGGAAGACTTGAACATCAAAGCCAAACTCTAGCCATCCCATAAAACAATGCTCCAAGACTCCAAAATAATCCAAGTAAGTTCACAACTTATACATAATTTATATAATGCACGAAATCATATTCCATGCACATGTAGATTGTATCCACACAATACATGCCCTAAATCCATAACTACTATAGGATGACTGATAAGCGCCGAATATTATATATTCAAGCGCCCTAAATTGCATTAGTTAAGTCCATCTTTTGATTATTTATGTAGATTATCTCCATTTCCATGTTTTTATGCATTTTCAGGTTCATTGGCCAAAAAGAAGCAAGGTTGAAGTTTTGTTGTAATTTTGGATAAGAAAGGCACAATGCTGAAGCTTGGCAGCAGTGGAACCTGACTTTTATCGCCATTTTCGACCTAGCAAACTCAAGAACTGGACTTCCATTATAACATGAAAGATTTAGAGCTCTAAATCAAATTTCCAAATCTTCAAGCAGTTCATCATTCGGAGTTTGGAGCAGAGAGTTATGATCTTCTTATTAGAGGTGCTCAGAACTGCCTGGCAGCAATGAAAGTCTGCCTTGTTCTTCAATTTCGACTAACCAGACTTGAGAATTGGATCTCTACCAAAACATAAAGTTTTTAGATCTCTGAATTAGCTTTCCAAATCTTCAAACGGTTCATCATTTGGAGTTCGGAGGGCAAAGTTATGGCTGTTTTACCAAAGTAGGTCCGGGCGGAGCAAACCAAGCATAGGGCATTCTGGCCAATTTTCGAGTGCTCGAGGCCTTATTTCGAGTGCTCGAAATTAGGGTAGATTGCTTCACGAGATCAGCCACTTGTGCTCAGAAATTTGCTAACTTTGTATGCTCTCTTTATGAGTTGGTTGGGGATGTTTCTTGGAGGAGAGAGAGGGCTTTTTGGGTGGAGTAACATGTCTACAAAAGAGGGGAGCCACACATTACTTAGGATTATCCTTCATTTTGACAAGAGGGAGGAGAGAGAATAGAGCAAAAAGAAAGGTGTGTTCTTCAAGCTCCAAAGAGGGTGCACGAAAATGGAGATGAGGATGATGCTTCTTCCTTCTTCTAGCTCACCAATGGGCAACTAAACCTCATCTAGGGAGGTGATGAAACCCCTCCCTTGTAAGCATGTGTTAGTATAGTTTATTTTTGGGGATTACAATGTATTTTTGATAGTCTTTCCATGATCAAGAGCCTCATTTTTGTTATAATGAATGTTGAATGTTTATAAATGATTATTGTGAGTTATTCATCTTGTCTTGGATGGTTACTTTTCTTAATCATATTGCTTGCACTTCCATGGTGACAATGGAAGTTAGATCATGGAATGGTTTTAATGGCATGGAGTTGGAGAACCTAGATAGTTCATGGCTTAGGGTTTCCCTTTGATGGTGTATACTTGATTCTTAGCTTTATGTGCATTCACCATTTAAATTAGGGCTTGATAATCCTTGACTTAGTAAGCATGTTCTAAGCTACATTTTAGTTTAGGTAGTTGATCATGTGAACCTTTGATGGTTTATTCTTGCCTTTCTATTTAAATGAACTTCTTGAGGATATTATAGCAACCTAGTATTGTTATGTATCATGACTATCATATATGTTGTTTTTCCCTTAAATTAATCTTAACCTAGCATGTGTATAGGGATGGAGGTGGATTCATTTCCCTAGCCTTCTTTACTTGTACTTCACTCCCTTAAATTCTTGCAATTTATTGTTTTATGCACTTTTAATTTCCTAGCTTAAGTGACATCCAACAAAACCTCTATAAACCCTTCATCATTCTAAGAATGATTCTAGACATTTAGGTTGTATTAGACTAGCGCAGTCCCAGTGGTTCGACTTACCCGACCAATAGCCCTATTTTACAATGATTCATGCTATTGCGAAGGTTGATGTATAGTTGATCAACCGATCAATGACAATGTCGAATCTTCAAAGTGCGATTCGCTACACGCTATGACAATATAATCCAATATTGAAAACATAAACTCATAAATTCATTATAAGTCAAAAGTCATGCTTTAAACATACTATCAATGTCAAATACATGAGTTAATCAATAATACAATAGAAACGGAATTTAATCAATAAACTAATTAAATTCCCTAGGTTTCAAATCTCAATTAAATGGCCTCCATTTAATACATTATAAACAATATAGCATAGTCATTACATACACCACATCAAAACTCGATTAGGCCATAAGCACAATAAAGTGGAATTTAATTAAATTATGATAATCAAATCCTTAACTTCTAAAACAACATCAAATGATTCCAAATTAACATATACTATAACATAAGTCATAGTTATCACAAATATCAAGTTAAACACTTAATTAGGCCAATGGAACCATTAATTAGATTTTAATTAATCATTTTAATTAAAATTTCTAGATTTTCATACTTGTCCAAATGCTCTCAATTTAAAGTATGTTAAACAACATACCAAGACATAATTTAAAAGCATATCACAAGTCAATTTCATGCAAGGTACGGCCATGGGATTCAATCTTTCACAAAAGATAAATAATAAATAAAAAGTGCAACTCTTATTCAATTAATCCCAATTTAATATATGTTAACAAACATATTAAAACTAAACCTTCTAGCATGCCACAATTCAAATCAAAGTTATATAACATCATGAATCTTAAATCTTATACAAAGAAATAAAAATTACTAACTTTCTAGATTTAATACAAGGCATACATATATGTTGTATAATCATGGCAAATATATAATACAACACACAAATAATCCTAAAACATTCCCTACCTCAATTTGAGATGAAAATCTCAAAAGCCATCAAAATGGAACGGCTCTGAATTCGACGAAACTACTAGGTTTTGTCGGGGACAACGCCATAAACGATAAACTCCAAAGAGGACCCATGAAAATCACTCCTTGACTTCAAAACCCAACTCAAAATTTGGTTAGAAATGGGTTCTAATAAAGGTGAAAGAAGCGCGTAATCAACTCGAACACAAAACGCAAAGGCCTTACTATGTTCTGACAAAGGAATGAAGCTCAAAAGAGGACAGAGAAGGTGGCAGCCTCCCTTGGGCTGCCATGGAAGCTTCAGGTTGTGCAAGAGAGTGGAGAAGATGAAAAAATAAAATATCTCACCCCCCACCCCCCCCTTTTATAGAAATCTCAAAAAGTGCCCCGAACGGGCCCCGCCGGGTCCGTAAAAGTGAAATTTGAGCAGATGAGCTCAAATGGCAAAACTATGTGAACAAAAAAGATTCAAAATGAGAAAATATGAATAACGGAAGAAACGACGTCTAAAACCAAGTCCCGAGCATAAAGTTATGCCCAAAACAAGTTTAGCGTAAATTGGAGCCAGAAACCCTGAAACTGGAAAACATCGACCAGGAGGAAATTCCAAGAGTACACAACTCGACAAAATGTGAAAATGAATCTCGTACGAGGATCCAGGCTCAAAAAAAGACATTTTGCAATAACTTTCATTAATTGCACAATGGCCCCTCCAAAAAGTGAAAACTGCACTTATGGCCCAAAATGAAAATATCTTCCAAAAATATTTTCTTAAAAACCCCTGAAATAAAATATCTTCAAAATATATTTACGAAAAGCACCCCAAGAAAAGAAAAAGATTCCAAAGAACTTTGCATCTATGCCCCTACGGACACCGGGAGCAACCAGAGTACTTTCTTGCAAAAGTAAAGATACGTATTTCATAGAAACCACTCAAGATGAAGATACGTGAAGTCAAAAACTAACTCCGAACACAAGAAGTGTGGTTATGCAAACAAAGTCACGAACAGGGAAAAGACAAAACAGGGAAAAAGACAAAATAAGGAAAAGGACAAAAAAAGTGAATAATGTCGAAAAACGAAAAATGTGGAAATGACTCGGTCCTCGAAGGAAGTTGTCAATCCATACGAACGAGTCTCGGAAATCATTCCTGAGTACTCGAGACGACACTAATCAACGAGAAACCAAACTCAGAAAGGAAAGACAATGGAAAAAAAATATCCTTAAAAATCTGAGAAGAAGGAAAGGAAGGAAAAAGACCGAGTCATTACAACCTTCCCACCTTAAAGGGATTTCGTCCCCGAAATCCAGCCCCAACCACAAAAGGCAAAACCAGGATAACTATGGAGTACATCTCCGAGTACCCCACACAACACGTCACACCAGCAACCTCCAAGCTGAAAGGAACACACAAACCAGTGTCATTCGCACCCACGTGCTCATAACAAGATAACCTCTTGAAGGAAAAGTGACCACATGGCCACACGACAAGTCTGAACTCACACACATAACCCAAGGTCAGACAAAAGAATGGAAAACAACAACCGTGGCCATCCTTCCTACTGAACCATCAAACTGATCCAAAAACAACCACCAAAAGAACTCCAAGATAACCACATATCGAATCAAGGTACCGAACAAGGACAACGTGGCAGTACGAATAGCGACCAGAACCCGCCCACGGCATACTCAAATGTGTGGTACCAATGACAGTACCTAGTGCCCGCCCACACTTACTCGTCAGTAAGGTAGCATTGACGGCAACTAGCACTCGCCCACAACACACAACTTTGTACCGTTGCATGACAGTATAAGGCACTAATTCATAACCTGCCCCCCACTAGGTCTACCCATGAAACCTCTCAATACCAATGACATCAATGTTGTAAATCATCATTACTAAAAGCAATCCAGTAACCCGGCATTCCGCAAGAGTTGAGACATGGTCCAAAGACGTCGACATCCCGACCATTCTCAAAATCTTGACGGCAATGTTACAGGTACCTTCCACCTTAAGGTCTCAATCCTCAATACAACAAAACCAACATCTCCAATGTCTTAAAATACTCCCATTAACAACATCAATCAAAAATCCAAAACCTGACAAGCAGATCAGCAAGACATTTCATCGAAGATCCCACGTATCTCCCTAAAACAGGTCAACTACAAGACCAATCACCATGATCAAACATCAGATCCACATCCCTATCACGGATAACTAAATCCTCAAAATACAAGTCCACCAAATGGCACACACATCAAAATGCCAACAACCAAGGTCACAAAATGTATCTCTCGAAACCATGCTTGGCAACACTAAGTTAAATCAAAATTCCTCAATTTCGATCCACAACCAATCACTGGAACTACGATTCCTCAAAACTACGCCTAGCCATAGCTAGGATGAGAAAACTCCACAAACAAGCCACATCCAACAACAATCCTCCAAAACTCCTCCTAAGAGTCAACCACATCAAGGTCTCCAAAACTAAAACAAGTCTCCAAAAGACATTCTCAAAAGAACATCGAGCTCACCTCACGAATCAAATAAATCCTCAATGATGTGGACATAAGTCCCCGTAAAATGATCTCACACCAATCAACTCACTCTGAGCACCTCCACTCCGTCAACAACCACGGCAGAAACTCCCCAAGGGAAGACATGAGAGAAAGGAAACCACCAGTCCTAAAAAGGACAACACCACGACTCTATCTCTGAAATGAAAGACAATAAGGTCAAAGACTTCACCCCTTACATGGAAGCAAGTCAACCAAAACCCACCAAATCCTTACCAAGGACTCAAGTCAATGATAGTGACCCTCACAGATCAGCCAACCCCAAAACAGCGCACAACACAACGAAGAAAAGAGACTCACTCCTTGTGAGGTCCCTAACACAAACTAGAAAAGGGAAGAAACCCTATCCTCCCACAAGTGTCGATATGACAACCTCAAAAATGGAGCATCCTTCCCACCTTAGGGAAGTGGACAGCTCAAAACAAAACAAATGTGACAACTCCTCTACAAGGAATTTCACAACGAACCCTTACAGAAACCCACATACACACTACGTGCAATCGAGGGAAGAACGAAAGGGAAACCAAACCTGGAAGTCATGCATATGACAAGGAAATGCAACTACCAAGAAGTAAATCTACTCACATAGATAAAAATCAAAAAGTACATGCAACACGTCTCCAAGTAAGCACAAAAGCATGTCACAAAAGTACAGTAACAGTATGGCATCTCTAAGCATATAAAGAAGGCATGCTAATGCCACACAACAAGAAGGCAAATATAGATACACCTCCACCTACTCAAGCGTCACAATATCACAAATCAAACTACTAACATGGTAGTAAACGAAACTGCATAAGATAAAAATGATGCAACAATGAACCTTATAGACATCGTGTCCTAGAGTGTCTAGGTAGAAGGAAAGACCAATCCTAGCTATAAACTGACTCCAAAAACTAATGCAACAACAACCTATCTCCAAACAAACGTGAGCCCTTACCACAACGGTAAGACTCTAACAATCTAACTCCGAATCCAGAGGTAACACTACAAGTGACACTAACAGTGCAGTGCTCTCACTACCTAAAACATCAATCAATCGACTTGATCCCAAAAGCGTCATCACGCAAGGACTCCTCAAAGAAAATGGCAACTACCGCCATACTAACAACAACCAAATCAATCACTACGACTGATCCTCAAAACAACCATTATCATCATCGATCAAAAGGACAACACCTATCAAAATGAAAACCAACCCTTATTCCATCCTAACTGTACTTGTAGCTAGCCAGTACGGTAGCATGACATTGCCATGCACCCGCCCACAATGTACCCGCCCATGAAAAATGCCAGTTCCAGAGGAATCATCCTGAACAATCAAGGATCCTAAGAGGTCCATAACCTCATCACGGCTCAAAACCAACAAATCCATCACTACGGTAATGCCAAATGACTCATCTCACGAGAGCCTAAACAAAAGGTGACTCACCACCTACCTCGAACCAATGCTAGGTCGACAACGACCTACACTACCACGAAACTGTGACTACAATCACCATCAACCTCAACTCGTGCCTCAATGACCAATCTCGTGTCATGCCAAATATACAACACAGTTATGCATATGCAACTCTAATCTAGCACACATCATACGTCATGCTTCTTACATTAGAATTAAAAAAAGCTAAATAAATAGCATACCACACACAGCACGTAAGCACATAAACATGTTATCAAACCAAAACATGTTATCATAAAGCATATAAACACATAGAGCATGGCAACAAAAGCATGATATGCACCCAAATCCCGTCGTCCAAGGTATTCAAACCAAGAAGCTCTGATACCACTTGTGACGGCCCAAGTTTTTCAACCCGGTGCATTAGTGATGAACCAAAAGTTGACCCGATAACGGATCCGAAATACGGAAGCAAAAACTAGAATGAAAGGTCAAATGATACCCCGTGGCACCGATGACAACCAAAGGAAACAAAATCTAGTTCAAACTAGACTAAGTGCACCATTAAATGGCTTAAACAAGATTAACAAAAGCTTGTAGGAACAAATGAAACGATAAAGGCCCAAAGAATCAACCAACCAAACAAAACCTACAAGGCAGCTCCATTTCGGTCGACTGAAATGGAGCATCGGTCTACCGAAATGAACCAAAAAGAAGAAGGAAATGAACACTTAGTTCGGTCGACCGAAATAGAGAACCGATCGACCAAAATAACCTCAAATAGTGAAAATGGCTACTGGAATTGGAATTTTTCCTGTTCAAATGAAATTCGAGGAGGTTTGGTCGACCGAAACAACCCACCGGTCGATTGAAATAGGTTGAAATGCTGAGAATGAACATGCTATGCACCAAAAATGGAGAAAAACTTCCAAGTCTCAAATGAATCCCCCATTGCATGACCAAAATGAATTATATGGTATTAAATGATGAGGTGAACATATACGCAAGTGTAAAATAACATTTTAAACATGCTACAATGTCCCAAGGCCTTATTACAATTCATTTACAACATTTGACATGTTAAATCTCTAAGTTAGAAAAATTACATTTCATAGACAAATCATGAACATGCTAACACTTGCATGTGAACAAGAATTCATCTAAAGAAGCTTAACTCAGCAAATCACCAAAGCAATTGCAATCTCCAATCTTGTATCCTGTACCTGAAATATGCCCAAGTATCATAGGGGTGAGTAACATAAAGCTACTCGTAGGAAATGAGCAAGCATCGATCTACATTTTTACAATTTCATCACCTTAAGGTGAAACATGTTAAAGGGGCTCATGCCACCTAACATATATGTCAAGATGAGACCCCGAGAGCATCCTAAGCTACCCTAGATCATTTCTAGAAGAATCACATCATTCATGTAATTCCAACAATATAGTAGCATGCTTACACAAAGCAACAAGATGTAGATTCCCAAGGTTATCAACTTGAAATCTAAAATGCTAGAACAATCAAAGTGGGTCATGCCACCTAACGTTTATGTTCCAAACAAATCTGTAGGATCATTCCTAAGTCACATTTGAACAATAAATCACAAATCACAACATCTATGCAATTTAACCGACATAGAAACATGCTATACAAGCAACTAGATATAGATTTTCAAAGTTACCAACTTGAAATCTACAATTACGAAAACAACTAAATATAACAATTTAGTACAATTCGAATTTCTAATACCACATGTCAAGACATAGATTCTAAAGGTAATAAATTTAAAATCTAAAAGTGTGAAAACAACTAAATATAACAATTTAGTATAGATGTACTTAACAACATCAAATCGCCAATAGCCAACCACAAGTCACAATAAAACATAATTGTCAACTTGGAATTGAATACGAAAACAAATAGTGGAAGACTTGAACATCAAAGCTCGGATTTCCGCTGAGACAAGGCAAATTTGGAGCTACTAACCCCCAGGCAGCCTACCCAACACGCAAACTCCTTAGGGCTAATTTAGAGCTACTAACCCCCAGGCAGCCTACCCAACACGCGAACTTTTAACTTAGAGGACTCACGTCCCCGTACTAGAGCCAAACTCTAACCATCTCACAAAATAATGTTCCAAGACTCTAAAATAATCCAAGTAAGTTCATAACTTATACATAATTTATATAATGCACGAAATCATATTCCATGCACATGTAGATTGTATCCACACAATACATGCCCTAAATCCATAACAACTATAGGATGACAGTGTCGAATCTTCAAAGTGCAATTCGCTACACGCTATGACAATATAATCCAATATTGAAAACATAAACTCATAAATTCATTATAAGTCAAAAGTCATGCTTTAAACATACTATCAATGTCAAATACATGAGTTAATTAATAATACAATAGAAATGGAATTTAATCAATAAACTAATTAAATTCCCTAGGTTTCAAATCTCAATCAAATGGCCTCCATTTAATACATGATAAACAATATTGCATGGTCATTACATACATTACATCAAAACTCGATTAGGCCATAAAAACAATAAAGTGGAATTTAATTAAATCATGATAATCAAATCCCTAACTTCTAAAACAACATCAAATGGTTCCAAATTAACATATGCTAGAACATAAGTCATAGTTATCACAAAAATCAAGTTAAACACTTAATTAGGCCAATGGAACCCTTAATTAGATTTTAATTAATCATTTTAATTAAAATCTCTAGATTTTCATACTTGTCCAAATGCTCTCAATTTAAAGTATGTTAAACAACATGCCAAGACATAATTTAAAAGCATATCACAAGTCAATTTCATGCAAGGTACGGCCATGGGATTCAATCTTTCACAAAAGATAAATATTAAATAAAAAGTGCAACCTTTATTCAATTAATCCCAATTTAATATATGTTAACAAACATATTAAAACTAAACCTTCTAGCATACCACAATTCAAATCAAAGTTATATAACATCATGAATCTTAAATCTTATACAAAGAAATAAAAATTACTAACTTTCTAGATTTGATACAAGGCATACATATATGTTGTATAATCATGGAAAATACATAATACAATACACAAATAATCCTAAAACATTCCCTACCTTAATTTGAGATGAAAATCTCAAAAGCCATAAAAATGGAACGGCTCCGAATCCGACGAAACTCTTAGGTTTTGTCGGGGACAACGCTATAAACGATAAACTCCAAAGAGGACCCATGAAAATAACTACTTACTTCAAAACCCAACTCAAAATTTGGTTAGAAATGGGTTCTAATAAGGGTTAAAGAAGCGCATAATCAACTCGAACACAAAACGCAAAGGCCTTAATATGTTCTGACAAAGGAATGAAGCTCAAAAGAGGAGAGAGAATGTGGCAGCCACCTTTGGGCTGCCATGGAAGCTTCAGGTCGTGCAAGAGAGTGGGGAAGATGAAAAAATAAAATATCTCACCCCCCCTTTTATAGAAATCTCAAAAAGTGCCCCGAACGGGCCCCGCCGGTCCGAAAAATTGAAATTTGAGCAGATCCGCTCAAATGGCAAAACTCTATGAACAAAAAAGATTCAAAATGAGAAAATATGAACAACAGAAGAAACGACGTCTAAAACTGAGTCCCGATCAGAAAGTTATGCTCAAAACAAGTTTGGCGCAAACCGGGGCCAAAAACCCTAAAACTGGAAAACATCGACCAGGAGGAAATTCCAAGAGTACACAACTCAATGAAATGTGAAAATGAATCCCGTACAAGGATCCAGGCTCAAAACAAGACATTTTGCAATAACTTTCATTAATTGCACAATGTCCCCTCCAAAAAGTGAAAACTGCACTTATGGCCCAGAATGAAAATATCTTCCAAAAATATTTTCTTAAAAACCCTTAAAATAAAATATCTTCAAAAGATATTTACGAAAAGCACCCCAATAAAAGAAAAAGAATCCAAAGAACTTTGCATCTATGCCCCTACGGACACCGGGAGCAACCAGAGTACTTTCTTGTAAAAGTAAAGATACGTATTTCATAGAAACCACTCAAAGATGAAGATACATGAAGTCAAAAACCAACTCCAAATACAAGAAGTGTGGTTATGCAAACAAAGTCACAAACGGGGAAAAGACAAAACAGGGAAAAAGACGAAATAGGGAAAAGGACAAAAAAAAGTGAATAGTGTCAAAAAACGAAAAATGTGGAAATGACTCGGTCCTCGAAGGAAGTTGTTAATCCACATGAACGAGTCTCGGAAATCATTCCAGAGTACTCGAGACGACACTAATCAACGAGAAACCAAACTCAGAAAGGAAAGACAACGGAAAAAAAAAATATCCTTAAAAATCTGAGAAAAGGAAAAGAAGGAAAAAAACCGGGTCATTACAAAAATGCAACATCGACTAAATATAACAATTTAGAATAATTAGAATATCTAATACAACACATCAAGATATAAATTCTCTAGGTTATCAACTAGCAATCTAAAAGTGTGAAATCAACTAAATATATCAATTTAGTATGTATATACTTAACAACATCAAATTGCCAATTACCAAAACCACAAGTCACAATTAAACATTGGTTGTTAACTTGGAATTGAATGCAAAATCAAATAGTGGAAGACTTAGACATCACAGCTCGGATTTCCGCCGAGACAAGGCAAATTTGGAGCTACTAACCCCCAAGCAGCCTACCCAACGCGCGAACTTTTGACTTAGATGACTCTTGTCCCCGTACTAGAGCCAAACCCTAACCATCACAGCTTAACAATGTCCCAAGCAACTTCAAAATAAATAAGTTAACAACTTATATATGTATTAAACAGTACATGAAACTACCTTCATGCACAAGTAGGTTGTAACCACATAACACATGCTCTAAATCCACAACTACTATAGGATGACAATGTCGAATCTTTAGAGCGTGATTTATTACGCGCTATAATAACATCACATATCGAATCTTCAGAGCGCGATTCGTTACGCGCTATAACAATATAATCCAATATTGAAACATAACTCATAAATCCATTATAAGTCAAAAGTCATGCTTTAAACATACTATCAATGTCAAATACATGAGTTAACCTAGGTTTCAAATCTCAATCAAATGGCCTCCAATTAATACATGATAAACAATATAGCATGATCATTACATACACCACATCAAAACTCGATTAAGCCATAAGAACAATAAAGTGGAATTTAATTAAATCATGATAATCAAATCCCTAACTTCTAAAACAACATCAAATGGTTCCAAATTAACATATGCTAGAACATAAGTCATAGTTATCACAAATATCAAGTCAAACACTTAATTAGGCCAATGGAACCCTTAATTAGATTTTAATTAATCATTTTAATTAAAATCTCTAGATTTTCATACTTGTCCAAATGCTCTCAAATTAAAGTATGTTAAACAACATGCCAAGACATAATTTAAAAGCATATCACAACTCAATTTCATGCAAGGTACGTCCATGGGATTTAATCTTTCACAAAAGATAAATATTAAATAAAATATGCAATTTTTATTCAATCAATACCAATTTAATATATGTTAACAAACATTTTAAAACATGATTTTCTAGCATACCACAATTCAAATCAAAGTTATATATCATCATGAATTTTAAATCTTAAAAAAAGAAATAAAAATTACTAACTTTCTAAATTTGATACAATGCATACATATAAGTTGTATAATCATGAGAAACACTCAATACAACACATATAAAATCCTAAAACATTCCTACCTCAATTTGAGATGAAAATCTCAAAAGCCATCAAAATGGAACGGCTCCGAATTCGATGAAACTACTAGGTTTTGTCAGGGACAAGGCTGTGACCATAACCCCCATGAAAGCCCCATAAAAATCATAACTTGACCTCAAAACCAAACTCAAGAAATGGTCAAAACTGAATTCTAATAAGGGGGAAAGGTAAAACACGGTGAGGGGAACAACAAACGTTAAGGGCGAAGACTTTCCATCAAGGAAAAGTGAACCAAAAGAGGAGATAGAAGATGGCAGCACCCCTTGGGCTGCCATGGGAGCTCCAGGTCGTGCATGGAGAGGGGAGAAAATGAAAAATGAAATATCTCACCCCCCTTTTATAGAAATCTCAAAAAGTGCCCCGAACGGGCCCCACTAGGTCCAAAAAAGTAAAATTTGAGCAGACGTGCTCAAATGGCAAAACTTTGTGAACAAAAAAGATTCAAAATGATAAAATATGAATAACGGAAGAAACAGCGTCAAAAACCGAGTCCTGAATAGAAAGTTGTGCCCAAAACAAGTTTAGCACTAATTGGGGCCAGAAACCCTGAAACTGGAAAACAATGACTAGAAGGAATTTCTAAGAGTACACGACTCGATGAAAAGTGAAAATGAATCCCGTATGAGGATTCAGGCTCAAAACAAGACATTTTGCAATAACTTTCATTAATTGCACAATGGCCCCTCCAAAAAGTGAAAACTGCACTTATGGCCAGAATGAAAATATCTTCCAAAAATATTTTCTTAAAAAACCCTGAAATAAAATATATTCAAAATATATTTATGAAAAACACCCCAAGAAAAGAAAATAATTTCAAAGAACTTTGCATTCATGCCCCTATGGACACCAGGAGCAACCAGAGTACTTTCTTGCAAAAGTAAAGATACGTATTTCGTGGAAACCACTTAAGATGGAGATACATGAAGTCAAAAACCAACTTCGAAAACAAGAAGTGTGGTTACGCCAACAATGTGTCAAACAGGGAAAAGACAAAATAGGGAAAAGGACGAAATAGGGAAAAGGATGAAAAGTGAATAGTGTCAAAAAACGAAAAATGTGGAAACGACTCGGTTCTCAAAGGAAGTTGTCAATTCACAGAAAAGAGTCTCGAAAATCACTCTAGAGCACTCGAGATGACACTAAGCGAAGAGGAACTGAGCTCAGAAAGAAAAGACAACGAAAAAATATATATATATATTCGTGAAAATCTGGGTCATTACACAAGCAATCATAACTTCTTCATTTCAAATCCAAATGGGTCATTCTTGAGTCTAATTTCAAGGTTTTTGAGACAGGTTTCCAATGATGCCAACCTAATATTCAGATTCTAATCATACTAAGATTTATGTGTATTTTAATAAGTTAGTGTCGGGATTTCTCTTGAACCGAGAAGGGGCACTTTTGGACAAACCTTGACTAATGCCTGTAGAACCTCTTAAAATGTTATGGAATGACTAGGATGGATTTTATAAACATTGTTTGACTAGCTTAGGTTCAAATTATCCCTAATTAATGTAAAATGACCATTTTACCCCTAGTGTGTCCTCGGGTTCGGGTAAGGACCCGATTAGCGATTCGAACCCCCGGGTTCAAGTCTTTACACCATTAACTTAAATGAACCCACAACCGATCCAAATGATAGACCTAAATATATAAGCCCCATTTGTATGTTTTATTCAGTAGAATAAGCCTTTGATTTAGGCAACGTAGAGTTACGTGTTGGGTTTGTGGCTTAAATTCATGTGCAGGGTTGTTATTTTTGAGAAGTTGGACCGGTCCAACCTCTCTAGACCGATTCAACATGCCTAGGAAAAATTTGGACAAATCCAAATTTTATGGATTTGTCTAACATGACTTATATGTGCAGAAATAAGTTTTTTAATCTATTTTATAAGTCTGGAGACTTGTGGAAAGTCGTTGAAGATTTGGGAAAGAAGTTATGGCATAATTAGCCACTATGTTAATAGTTGACATGATAACTCCTTATAGGTAAGTTGAATTATTATTTAACAAAGAATTGAATTTTGGGATGGATGTGAGAGATTAGGGTAAGAGAGAAATAAAAAAATAATTGTAGGGACAAAAAGTGAGTTGAGTTTGTGAGAAGAGAAAGTGTGCAATTAAGTTTTGAAGTAAAAATAGTCGTTCTTCGCCTATAGACGTAGACAATTTGTCAAACAATATAAATCTCATTTGGCTTATATGTATGCTTTTATTTATTCTATTGGCCCACTATGTGTGTGCAACACTAACACTATGAAGCTTAGTTCACTATATCTGGAAGGCATGGAGGTGGCCTAATGAAGGACAAAAAAAGGTTCCAGATACTACAATCGCGTTGGGTAGCCACATCATCCTTCTTGGACATCAGAAGTAGCCTTTCTCGAATGCAATTTGTAATTTTCAATAAGACTGCATTTTGTGAGGTATAAAATCCTTTGAAGATCCTAGAGTTCCTTTTCCATTTAGATCTAGTAAACGACCACGGAAAGAGCCAATGTGTTGATAGAGTTAAAGATATTCTTTGTTGCTCAATGATGAGAGGCCCATTGAATGAATTCATTCCATGAGGAGGGGCGAGTATAGAACCCATAGAGGTCTTGGATGTGAGATTAAAGTGGAGCTAAAAAGGGGCAAGATAAGAAAAGATGGTTCCCCTGATTTGCCTTATTAAAGACGGAGAGAGCAGTGATCTAGAATACGATTGTAAAACTTATCAAGTATTGGTAATCTATTCAAAATTGTCATCCATATAATAAATTTATGCCTTGGAATCGACATTGAGCTCCATACCAGGTGAAACCATGGGACCTATAGGATATGATGTGATACCCCTCGATTCTAGAGCCACGGGTGTTCAAGTCCGAGCACAGATCCGAGGGATACCAACCAATCAATATATAAACAAGTAGGAATACAAATTGAAATAAGAATAAAATAATAATACGCTGAAAGAAATCTAAAATAAAAATCCTCAAACTTTAAATAATAAATTAATATCATTTAAATCCTTCAAATTCGAACAACTCCGGAATCCATCTAGTGGACCCCTAATAATTCCAACTGATAAATAAATTTACAGAAAAATCCAAAACTAAAACAAGAAAGAAAATCCTATGTAGTCGGAAGAATGAGAGTTTGTATCTGCATCAACACGTTCAAGCTCTAAGCCTGATACTGACGAACACCTGAAAAATAAGAGTGGGTCAAGCCCATATGCAAGTTCCATCCTACTACAATCCGTACATAAACCCGATACGCAGATGCATCCTAGATAGCTTGACAATATCTAAAATAGCCCATATACATATAGATACACAGTATAGGATATTCACTAACCTATAGTCATCACACCTGAGTAGAAGGTAACACGCAAAACGCCGTAGCGTAGTCATGCACACCTAGATCTACCAGGGAACGTCATTAGGTCCAGTTATCCATCCAAGCGATATACGCACCCTAACCGTAATCAAGAGACTCAAGCTCATATTACGGTACCATAAAGTATATATATAAATTCCTTCCAAAACCAATGTTGTGCCGGTCAACTGTTCGTCGCCAAGACACGACATATAATTAGGATTTAAATATTATAATTAAATCCCTATCCTTCCTAATGCATAATATAAAACAACCATCCGTTATGTCGTTCAACTGTTTTAGTTGACAAGACATGCTTCCATGTAGGATTTAACTGTTTTAGTTAATCCATTCCGTATGTATGAATAGGTAAGGATTAGTGTTTTGATCTAATTCCTTCCTTATATGCCACCGTCCCATACTGGTGCATATAATGCATATGATCCGTAAATGATGCAACACTCATTTGAACATCAAGTACATCCAGAAACAATTATAATAAAAACCAGATATATGTATGATCCTATTATACATCCAGTATATGTTTATAACCGTATATCCTCCGTTTAAATTGAGAGAGTAATGAAAAACAATTTAAACTATCCATATCCACATAATTGATAGAACTGAGAGTATAACAGTTCATCAATTAATATTCATAGCACGATATAATGATAAGCAAAAGTATTAACTGAGCACATTATACCAACATCCCAAAAATCCTTTATGTTCTTTAAAATATGCATCAATATAGATTAACACATATACAATGATATTAGGCAGTTACTACAGTACCTAAAAATCATAACCCAGCTATTTAAATTGCTAAAATAAATCATAGCATTTAAATTCTCCAAATCGTCCATAAATTGACACAGTTAAGAGCAAGTTAAATCTCAATTTAATCTAACCCAAGCATAGTTAATTTCCAAGTAAATTCACTGCCCCTATACTCTGTTTAACCATGATTAAATAGTATTAAATCATATTTACAAGAATCCCCAAGTTCCAACAGATAAGTTGCTTAACAACCAAAGAGCAACCTGTAGGACTTTTTCCTAAATCCACCCTGTCCATTCCTTAATCCATTTCTGGATTATTGTTTCTATATAATTTTACAAGTCCATAACAATTATTTACACCATTTAATACAATTTAAACGGAGTAGAAAATACCCTGTATAGTCCAAACGCAGCATAGAAATAAAATAAATACAAAATAAAATAAATAAAATAAAATAAAAACGAACTTCTGGGTGAGAGCAGGCTCCAACAATTGAGAGCCTGCTCTTTTAAAGTGAGAGCTGGCTCCCTAAACTTAGGGAGCCTGCTTTAGCAGCACAGAGCCGACTCCATGCTCCCTTGGAGCCGGCTCCTTTGATGAGGGAGCTGGCTCCCTCTATTGGGAGCCTGCTCTCTCCCTCTTTGAAGCATTCTGCATTGTTCTGCTTCGTCTTCCTTGCTTCCGGCAACACCCAAGCCTCTGTAATTATTTTAAATACTTGTTCTAATGTTCAATTAATGTCCCAAATTAATTACAATTCATCTTTATGCATATACAACCTCAATTTCAAAAGCTTACAAATATGCACAAAAAGATACAGTTTTAACAAAGCTTAAGGAATTATTTCAACGAAGTCAATTACGTTTAAACATACACCAAAGATATATTTTAGGAATAACTAAACCCCTGGAGTCTTCAATTAATGTTCCAGATTAATTACAAGTCATCTTTATGCATATAGAACCTTAATTTCAAAAGCTTACAAACATGCACAAAAAGATACAGTTTTAACAAAGCTTAAGGAACTATCAACCCAGTTTATTTCAACGAAGTCAATTACGTTTAAACATGCACCAAAGATATATTTTAGCAATAATTAAACCCCTGGAGTCTACCTAGGCATGCACAGAACATAGGTTTACAGGAAGGAAATAGAATGAAACTTGCCTTTACAGCGTCGTCTCTAAGTTTCAGAATTCTCCAAGACTGTATTCCACCTCTGATCACCATTCCAGCCCTCTGTTGCTTCTTAGTTCCATCTCGAAGCAACCCCTTCCTTCTCCTTTATCCTCACAGGTTCTCACTCAAAACCCTCTCTGTTTTCCTCTTACACTGCTCTCTATTCTCCCTCTGAACTGTTACGTGAATAGGTTATTTCCCCAACCCTAGCAGACGTATAAGACCATATTTATATTAGGTTTTAATTAAAAACTTGTAGATATAAGTTTAAGCCGACTTAGGATTGGGATGCATATATATATATATATATATATATATATATATATATATATATGCATCCCAATCCTAAGTCGGCTTAAACTTATATCTACAAGTTTTTAATTAAAACCTAATATAAGTCGGCATCCAAACCTCTATAAAAATAAAACCCTAATCCTATACTATATACAAGACCAAATAAAGCAATTACTTTAAACAAGTAAGTCATATAAAACGCAGTCATTTAAACCATCAAATAATTAAATTAAAACAATCCCAATTCAACAATTAAATTAAATACACACAAATAATAATTAATCAAGTAGTCAAATAAAAGAAATTCACTAAATAAAACAATTGATTTAAACAAATAAGTCATATACTTAAATCAAAATGAAATATAAATCAAAATTTAAAATTAAATTCCCATTTTATCCTTTTGAAAACTAGGGGTATTACATATGATAATATAAGACAAACTAGTGTATGCCTCAATGAGAATTTGTCATTTGGAGAAGCCTTCAATGTGGGGCAGTCATTACCTAGTTGTGGTTAAGGGGGCAATTAGAGATTAGGGATGATATTAATGACATTATATGGGAAGTTCTATGAGTTGGCTAGCCTCTATGAGCTCAACATTGAATTGCTTGGTATTTTTGAGCTAGCAATTTGATTATGGTTGAATATATTGCATAGAGGTGAATCAAATAGCTAGTTATGATGCTAGAACAGAGTAAAATGCCCACTTCTAATCCTGGTGAACACTAGCTGCTTGACAAAATGTCTCAACTGTATTTAAACTAGACATGTCAATAGATTGGATTTTGCTCCGAATCCGATCGAAATCTGATCCAATAACTCGGATACGGATTGGAGATTTAATCTGATAACCCGTTAATAATTTGAATACGATAATCCGTTAGCTAAACAAATCGGATCGGATATGGATTATGGTCGATTCAATCTGATAACAATCCGATCCAAAATAATACATTATATAATATGTTAAATATATATAATCTATTTTTTTGGTATAGATGTTTATATATTATCAAAATATTCTTACCATTATTTTCTCCTCTCCTTCTTCACTCTATCCATTTTTTCTTATTCCCAAGTGTTAACCAGTATATGACTCTAGAGGGGGGTGAATAGAATCTTGACTAAATGATACCAATTAATTGGGTTTAGCTTTATTTAAGCTTAGCAATGAAAAACCGTTGAATGCACAATAATGAATAATGCAGAACAAGCAAGATTAATAAAGAAGTAAAGTAAAAAGAGAGAAAAGTAAACTCAAAACACCAAGATTTAGTGAGGTTCGAAAACTCATACTCCTCGACTCAAGATTCCTCTTGAGACTTCCTAAAACCCAATATGACTTCTCCTTAAGGGTGGAGAGCAAACCGATACAAGAAGCACACCGCTTCTGAATCTTCTTGCTAAGAGAACAAACCTCCCGTACAACAATTCTTGAAGAGAACAATTGAAGAACAAAGAAACTCCCTGAATATTGATACGCAGATCAAAGCTCACAAGCCTATAGCAGATATAAAATATAGCAAAAGGTTTAAAGCTCAAATGCTATAAATGAGACAATGATCAATGCAAGTTTCTTTTTTATCACAAGGTTTTTCTCTCTAAATGTAATCACACACTTATTATAAAAACCTTGATGTGTTTAAATAGAGGTTCAAATGGCATTAGATAATATTTGAAAACGTTGCCAAGAATATTGTTTCAGGTAAAAATAAATCTGATTTTGTGACGGCCCTAGTTTTTCAAGCTAGTGCGTCCTCTGATGAACCGTAGTTTGACCCGATAACGGATCCGAAATGTAGAAACGAAAATAGAAAACAAGTCTCTAGGGATATACAACATCTCTAGGACACAAAGTGACCTTTCATAAGGCCACGGAACTCCACAAGAACCGACGCGAAAGAAAAGATCAGAAAAAGACCAAATAAGCCCCCAAGGCAAAATAATCTTTTACATGGAAGCAATGTCTGTGGAAATGTACATCATTCCCAAGACACATCCGTGACTTCATAGGAAGTCACGAAACTCATAAGAAAGTATATCGGAAGCATTTTTAAAAAAAAGGAAAACCGGACAAGTTTAGCCCCAAGTGCAAAATAGTAATTTTTAGCAAGATCTGGGTGCTACCGAGCACACCATTGGAAAGACAGCAAAAAAATAATCAAGTTAGACTCAAGAATCACTTGATTTGGAGTCCAGATGGAAGAAAAAAGTCAAAACAAAGTTTTGACATCACCGAGGCTGTGAATAGTATTTTGACAGCAATGAATAGTAACCTGGGCAAAATGCTGTAGTGCGTGTGCTGTTTTGAGGTACTAAACGATGTTTTCTAGGAAAACACGAAGAAAAAAACCCCCTTAAAATAAATTTTCCAAACTGACCATGTCAAAATAAAAATTTATTTTTGACGTGAAATCCCCAAAATGCCATCACAAAAACTTTTTCAAATAGTGCAGGTGCGCACAGGAAATCAGATTTGACGCGGGGTTTTCATGTCCAAGACAACATTTTCTGGAAAAATATTGTGAAGAAACCCCCCCCCCCCTAAAATCACGTTTTCTATGTGACCATGTCAAGACCGGAATTTAGTTTTCAAAAACAAAAAAATCCCAAAATGCCCCTAGATCAGTTTAGGCCAAAGGGGTTAAAAAGCTGCTACATGCATAGTAGAAAATTGAACTTCGCAAGGGATTTCTAGTGCCAAGACGACATTTTCTAGAAAAACATGAAGAAGAAACCTCCCCTAAAATCACGTTTTCTACCCGACCATGCCAAAAGAAGAAAAAAGAACGCGTTGTGAAATGCCCAGAACGCCCCTGATCAGTCTAGGCCAAAATCGAGGAAAATGCAACTTTGCACCAAGTGGTCATTTGACCTTAAATGCATTTCTAGGCTAAAACGATTATGCACGCAAACGTATTTAGTGTTTTTAAGCATGCAGGAATGGTCCGAGGCTCTAAAAAATGGCCGATACAAAATACGACCTATCAAAGCAAAAAAAATGCCTAAAATGAACTTTAAATGGAAAACTTGAGGCCAACAAGCATCCATTTCATACAAATATGATATTTTGTGCAAGATGAGCATTCACGCAAACGTAATATACATATTTACACATGTTTCAATGGCCTACGGCCTCAATGGTTGCTAAATACAAAATATCACCTATTAAACCTCAAATTTTGCCTAAAATGGTTTTTAAAAGAGAAACTTGAAACTAAAAATTATCAAATGGTTTCAAAGAACCGTTTGGCCCTTGTCCACACTTTATGCGTAAATGAAGAGACCCTATGGAAGTGCTAAATCCCACTTCCCACCACCCATGCAAATGTAATGGAGTTAAAACATTGCATTTTTTTATTTTTAACAAAATATGCTTGAAAGTAAAAGTACTTAGAATGCAAAATAAAAGTCCATGGCCAATGGCCTCATCTCATACATGTCAAATACATCATAAAGGGTGTACTTATGTACACATTACATATTTAGAATCAAATATATAAGTTTTGACATATAAAGCTACAAATAGCATTTCATGCTAACATTTTCATGAAATAATGCTTCAAGTCTACAGGACATTCCAAAGCAAATGCGAAGCCCCATGTCTTAAATCTTGTACCTGAAAAATGTCCCCACTATGTGGGTGAGTTTCATAAAGCTACTCGTAGGAAATGAGCATACAAAGACCTAGCGTTTTATAAACTTATTAAGTTGATATAAATCAATTCATACGGTCATGCCATCTAACGTCTACGTCAAAGGTGAGACTCAGGGAGCATCCTAATCTATCTTAAAGCATTTCTAGCATAAACCACATCATTCATGCAATTTAACCTTAAAAACAAAGCAAAACATTGGTTCAATACTTTAAGGGTAAATTCAATCATATCTTGGGCGCAAATGCAAAATGAGTTTTTTAAAAAAAATTACCCCGTAAGTTTGACCAATGTAATGTGTGCTTCAATTAGAGAATTTTCTCAAAGGGAAGGAGAGTTGTTGCATGAGGCTTGGGAAAGATTGAATGACTTGCTAAGAAAGTGTCCACATCATGGCATTCCAAAATGGCAAGTGGTCCAATACTTCTATGAAAGCCTATCCGATATGCAAAAGGACATTGTTGATACCTCATATGGAGGCTCATATTTTGGGAAACATGAAGACGACATTTGGCACCTCTTTGAGAAAATGAGTGAGAATTCTTTGCATAAACATTGCATTTCTCAGTTCGATCATCATTCTAAAGAGGAAAGTGAAAAAGTTTGCCAAATTGAAAGTTCAAGGGAAATTATAGCCGAAGCTAAAACTCTTTCTCAAAAACTTGATCAATTCTTGTTAAGTCAAAGATCGGCTACTAATTCATTCCCTCTTCATCATTTTTCTCAATCTTGTGAGCCTTGCATGACATGTTCAAGTGTTCTACATACTACTTCCAATTGTCCCCATGGACATGTGTTTAATGAACATTTTGAATAAGTCAATGCTACATTTGCTCGACCTTATTCAAGTGCATATGTTCCAAAGTGGAATGAGAGTCCCAGTCCTTACCCAATCAAAAATTTTCAAAGCAAATAAATCCCACCTCATAAGAGGAATGGAGGGTCCTAAGGAATTATTTCTTCTTCTCATCACCAAAGAATGAACTACTTTTCACATCCTCAAATGTATGACTCCCAAATTGACACTCATTATCCTCATGTATTCTCTAGCAATTCAACATTTGAAGATAAGGTTTTGGTAGCTTTGGATAGCTTAGAAATGAATACCAACTTGTTGCATTCCCATTCTCAATCAATTTCAAAGCTTGAATCCCAAATCGAGACCATAGCTAATGCATTGAATGCAAGAGAGGTTGGAAAATTACCTAGTCAACCGGAGAGGAATCCAGAGGCCCAATTTTGTGTGGAAGGAAACCCTACATCGGGGTGTTCTTCCCAAGCTCAAGCGCAAGCCATCACCACTTTGAGAAGTGGCAAGCAAGTGGATAATAGAGTTGAACTACCGAAGGAAGATAGTAAATCATTGCAACCTAAAGTTGTCACCCATCCAATTCCCAATCTCACTCCTATTTCCTTGAATGAAACTGTTCCTAACCGGAATCTCAATCTTCTCCATCATCCTCTCAAATTACAAAGTTTTGTGAGCCAAAGCTCCATTCCCTTATACTTTAAAAGAAGTTTCACCTTTAAAGAGGCAAGAAGGGAAAACACATGACATGATCGAAGTTTTTAAGCAAGTCAACATCAATCTTCCTCTTTTGGATGCCATTAAGCAAATCCCACCTTATGCAAAATTCTTGAAAGATCTTTGCACACAAAAGAGGAAGAGCAAGGGTCCAAGCCCTAAAAAAGTGTTCCTCACGGAGCAAGTGAGCTCCATTCTCCAACAAACACTCCACTTAAGTTCAAAGATCCTGGTGCTCCGACTATTTCTTGTGTAATTGGAGCACATGAAATTCGTAGAGCTCTTCTTAACTTAGGTGCAAGTGTCAACTTGATTCCTTACTCCGTATATGTCTAATTAGGGTTGAATGATTTGAAGCCAACCTCGGTGGTACTTCAAATGGCCGATAGATCCGTCAAAACACCTAGGGGCATGGTGGAGGACATCCTTGTAAAAGTGGATAAATTCTACTTTCCGGTTGACTTTGTAGTTCTTGATACCGAGCCGGTTGCCAATCCGTCCACCCACATCCCAATCATCTTGGGAAGACCATTCCTTGCCACTGCAAATGCAACAATTAATTATAGATCCGGGATCATGGATCTTTCTTTTGGCAATATGATGGTCAAACTTAATGTTTTCCATGCAAGTCGACATCCCACAGATGAAGAAGAGTGTTATCTTGTTGATGTGTTAGATGAGGTTGTTGCAAAGTCAATTCCAACAATGATTATGAAGCAACCAATTGAGGATAGTCTTTCATCTCTTTTATCCGATGATCCTTTTGCTTCTTGTCTTCTTGAAATGTATGGAAATTATGGATTTGATGATGAAAAATCAATGAATGAAGTAAGCAATCTCATGGAATCGGTTGCAAGCTTAGATTGTCCATCTTGGAGAACTCCAATAGAACCCCTTCCTCCACTCTCTCGCACTCCACCGATCTCATCTTTAATCTCTCCACCAACTCTTGAGCTTAAAACTCTACCTTCCAATCTCAAGTATGCATTCTTAGGTCCAAAAGAGACTCTTCCGGTTATCATTTCTTCAAGTCTTAAAAAAGATCAAGAAGAGGCACTCTTAAGTGTGCTTAAAGAAAATAAGGAAGCCAAAGGATGGAGTGTGCTTAAAGAAAACCCTTTAGGGACGCCCAAAGGAGACTTAATCCAAACATGAAAGAGGTAGTCAAGAAGAAAGTAGTCAAACTCTTAGATGCCGGAATCATTTATCCAATCTCCGATAGCAAGTGGGTGAGTCCAACTCAAGTAGTTCCCAAAAAATCAGGGATTACGGTGGTTGAAAATGCAAAAGGTGAGGAAATCTCTAAGCGTACCGCCAATTCATGGCGTGTATGCATTGATTACCATAAATTGAATGCCACCACTAAAAAAGATCACTTTCCTTTGCCATTCATTGATCAAATTCTAGAAAGATTGGTCGGGTAACAATATTATTGCTTCCTTGATGGCTATTCGGGGTATAATCAAGTAGCCTTTGACCTATTAGGCCAGGAGAAAACCACATTTACATGTCCATTCAGCACATTTGCTTATAGACGGATGCCTTTTGGTTTGTGCAATGCACCTACCACATTCCAAAGGTGTATGATGTCAATTTTCTTGGACATGGTGGAAGAGTATCTAGAGGTCTTCATGGATGATTTTTCTGTTTTTGGGTCCTCATTTGATGCATACCTTAAAAATCTAAATTTGGTGCTTAAAAGATATCGAGAGACAAACCTTGTTCTTACTTGGGAAAAGAGTCATTTCATGGTTCAAGAAGGCATTGTTTTAGGTCATGTCATCTCTGAGAGGGGGATTGAGGTAGATAAGGTGAAAGTTGAGCTCATTTCTGAATTACCTCCACCTTCAACGGTGAGAGAGGTTCGCTCCTTTCTAGGTCATGCCAGCTTCTATCGCCGTTTCATCAAGGACTTTAGCAAAATGCTCGACCCTTGTGCAATCTTCTTGCCAAGGAAACTCCTTTCGTCTTTGATCAAGCATGCCTAGACGCTTTTCATAAATTGCGTGAATTATTATCATCTGCTCCTATCATGCAACCTCCCAATTGGTCATTGCCATTTGAAATCATGTGTGATGCTTCTGATTATGCCATGGGGGTGGTTTTGGGACAAAGAGTGGGTAAGCTTCCTTGTGCCATATACTATGCAAGTAAAACTTTCTCGGGAGCTCAATTGAATTACTCTACTACCGAGAAAGAGTTACTTGCCGTGGTATATGTCCTTGATAAATTTTGATCCTACCTCTTAGGATTAAAAGTTGTTGTTTATTCTGATCATGCTGCTTTGAGGCATCTTTTGACAAAAAGAGAAACAAAACCTAGGTTGATTAGATGGATTCTGCTTCTTCAGGAATTTAACTTTGAAATCAAGGACAAGAAAGGCACCGAGAATGTGGTTGCCGATCATCTTTCTAGGTTATCGATAGAGCCTTTCCCTAGTCTACCAATTTGTGACTCATTTCCGGATGAACAACTCTTTCAAATTTCCAACGGGAAAATGCCTTGGTTTGCCGACATTGTGAATTATTTGGCAGTGGGCAAGCTACCAACTTCTTGGTCGAAGAATGAGAAAAATCGTTTCTTTGCCAACACCCGAAATTACTATTGGGAAGACCCTGTCCTATACTGATATTGTCCGGATCAAATAGTGAGAAGATGCATTCCAGAGAGTGAGATTCCAAGTGTCCTAGTGTTTTGTCACACTCTCGCATGTGGTGGGCATTTTAGTGCAAAGAAGACCGCCTTGAAGATTCTTCAAAGTGGGCTCTTTTGGCCTACTATTCATAGAGATGCCTATAATTTTTGCAAATCATGTGAGAGATGTCAAAAGATGGGAACAATGTTTAGAAGAGATATGATGCCCTTGACCAATATACTTGTTGTTGAGATCTTTGATATATGGGGCATTGATTTTATGGGTCCATTTCCTATGTCCTATGGTTTTCAATACATTCTTCTTGCCATTGATTATGTTTCCAAATGGGTGGAAACATGTGCTACCAAAACGAATGACCACTCCATGGTCATTCAATTCATCAAATCCAATATCTTTGCTCGTTTTGGTATGCCAAGGGCTATAATAAGTGATGGGGGAAAACATTTTTGCAATCGATTCTTGAGGCACTTATTTCTTAAGTACTCCGTCACTCATAAGGTAGCCACTCCCTACCATCCTCAAACAAGTGGGCAAGTTGAAGTGTCTAACCGGGAAATTAAGCATATTCTTGAGAAAACGGTTAACACTACCCGAAAGGATTGGTCAAGGAAGTTAAATGATGCTTTGTGGGCTTATCGGACGACATATAAGACCCCTATTGGCATGTCTCCTTATACGCTTGTATATGGAAAGCCTTGTTATCTCCCGGTTGAGTTAGAACACAAAGCCTTTTGGGCGGTTAAAAAGCTCAATTTTAACCTTGATAAAGCCGGAGAGAATAGGCTTCTTCAATTGAATGAGTTAGAAGAATTGAGATACAATGCCTATGATAATGCCAAACTCTACAAAGAGAGAACCAAAACCTTTCATGACAAGCATTTTGTGAAAAAGACTTTGGAACCCGATCAAAAAGCTTGGCTTTTCAACTCTAGACTTAAACTCTTTCCGGGGAAATTGAGAACTAAATGGGAAGGTCCTTATGAAATCATCTCTGTTGCACCTCATGGGGCGGTTGAAATCAAATTTTAAAAAGGGAAACATTTTTAAGGTTAATGGGCAGAGGTTGAAACCTTACATCGAGGGTCAAGTCTTTCAAAGACATTTTGAAGCTACACATTTAGTTGACCCGATGTATGAGCACTAGAACATTGCATTGACAAGGAACCAAAGACTCCTTTTGAGCTTAATCCAACAAGTTCTTCAAAGAACCGTTTGTTGGGAAAAGTTCAAAGTACTCATCACCCCAACAAGGAGGGAATGCATCACAAGATCTTTGATCCGGGATAAAAGAGCCCAACGTCTTGCTAGAGACGTTAAAGACTAGCAAAGGCATTCGTAGGGTGTCAAAACCCTATTCCTCCCCCATTTCTATCTTTCATTTTGTTTCTTGTAGAGTCTAGATACTTGTTTTAGGTTCACATGCATTGAAAGGAACTTTGGTGAGGATTGCATAAGCTTTTATGTTATAATTGAGCATTTGGCAAAGTTCGATCGATCTCACATAGGAGTTTGATCGATCGAACTGTGGATTGCACTCAACATTTAGAAAAAAAATTGACTTGCATCCACCTGCACCCAAAATCAGCTCTCGGTCCCATCGTTCAAACTCATTCTTAGATCGATCAGATATCTTAAATCGATCCAACTTCTAGGTTTGATCGATCTTAGGACTCAATACTTAAAAAAAAAATTTGACCTACATCCACCTGCATCTAAAATCAGCTCTCAGTCCCATCGTTCGAACTCATTCTTAGATAGATCAGATATCTTCGATCGATCCAACTTCTAGGTTTGATCGATCTCAAGACTCAACACTTAGAAAAATTTTGAGCCTGCATCCACCTGCATCCAAAATCAGCTCTCGATCTCATCATTTGAACTCATTCCATAATCGATCTAAAAAATCTTCGATCGATCTAACTTTAAGGTTAGATCGATCTCAAGTTCCAGCACTTAGCCATTTTCTGAACCAAAAACCTGCATACTCTTGCCTCTGCTGGATCGATCGAATTATTGTTTCGATCGATCTCGTTTTTGCATTTCATTATTCTGACTTTATTTTGACTTTTTTTTTAGAGAGAGAAAGTTCGATCGATCCAACACTACCTTTCGATCGATCGAACTAATGAGCAATAGTCTTTAAATAGAATTAATGATACTATTTTATTCTCTCTCTTCTTGGATCTTCCTCCTTTTCACAGTCCATCCCTCTTCTCTTCGATTCAAGGTAAGATCCATGACCCTAGAGCTGTCTTCACACCTTGCTTTATTAAGAATATGCTTTCAGTGTCTATTTTGTTCAAATTTTCATGAAGATTAGTGGCCATGGATGAAGCTTTAAGTCTTTCATATACATATGTCTATATCCATCTTTATGCCATGTCCATTGTCATGAGTTTTTCTGATTTTTGGGAGTGTGGACCATTCTAGGTGGTTGGAATTGATGTTTGTTGTGTACCTGGACCCTCGAACATGTTCATGTGGGTCCCTTGCTTCCGCAGTCACAGATCTATGACTTCTCATTTTTCACATCACACAGTTCGATCGATCAAACTTGTGCCCCAGATCGATCGAAGTTGTGAGATCGATCTCACTTACTTTCGATCAATCTAACTTTTGTGATCGATCTCATTTCTTTTTTTTGATCGATCGAACTTCACAGATCTCACACACACACTTCATTCATCATATCCTATGTTTATGCTATCATATCTATGCCCAATGCTTGTGATATTCCACATTGGATGCACTTCATTATTATATTGCTTGGCATACTTCACATCCTATCACTTGCATGGATTTTTATCATATATGTTTTGTCTATCCTATCTGACAAACATGTTGCTATTGTGCCTTTAATTCATTATTCTAGCACTTAATCCCATTGCAAGATTTCCTTTTTGCAGACCATGACTAAGAATAACAATTCTTCCACTTCAAATATACCTGAGGCTTATGACCAGATATGTCACTTAGAGGACCACCTCCAGAGTTTAGAGGATATGTTGGTTACTCTTAGAGTTGACATTAGTACCCTTCGTCTGAATATGATGGCTGCCATTCGAGCTGACATTTCTCGCCTCCGTACGGAGATCTTGACTGCCATTGATGACTTAGCCAGGGAGATCCGTGGAGCTCCCTCTGCCTGAGACTTCCAGTCTCTTTATCTTTTTATGCTCTCTATCTATGTTCTGTGTCTGCTACACTTGTGATACTATTATTTTTGCAGCCAGGTCTGTCGGCTTTGACAATCGATTACACTTTATTGTTGTTTTTATCTATGATGGATGTTGTATGCTTTTATTGATACATCTGCCCTTTTAACTCTATCAGGTGCATCACAGTGACTTCAGTGAAAAAGTGCTACCTAATTTCCAGGACCACCCTTATACCTCTCTCATTTCGTTATCTGTTTATCCTATTTACACTTGTATGACCACTGTGCACTGATTATCCCATTTTGTTATCTGAAACGTTTATCCAAGTGCCAATTTTCAGGACCACAGTTCATCCCAAGTTTGGGAGGGCAATGCCACCCACTTCAGATACTTCAGTCCCGATCATTCTTGCTCAGTTGCACTGGTATACTCTTTCCTTTTGTTCTCTTTGCACATTGAAGACATTGCACAATTTAAGTTTGGGGGGAATGGTGCTCTACAATGATAGTTTTAAATTCAAACTTTTAGCATGACTCGTGTATTTGAGGGATATTTCTATGATTGGTGCATACCTAGCTATGATTTTGATCTTTTAAGGACTATATTGCTTAAAATTTAAAAATTTCTTGACTTGAGAATCCAATACTCCTTGTATGCCTTATGAATGCCATTTAGGAGTAAATTTTTCGAAAGATTGATATCTTGTTTGCACTTGTGGTCCACATCATCTTGATTTTGTGATTGTTTTGATATTCACTCTAGTCTTCTACACTAGCACCGGCACACACTAGCATTCATTTGTGGGGTACATGCTTTGTTAATTATTAAATTGGTTATATCCTAATTGAGCTAGTAGTGCATTGAAAGTTTTCATTCTTGATAAAGGTGGAAAACAACCCCTTTTCACTAAGTAGCCGGGATTCTAGCCTCATCAAGCACTGAACTTCTTGCGCCGAAAGGTGGAGGGCCCAAACTCTAGGTTAATAATTGTTTATTCAAAAAAAAATAATAAAAAATAAAAAATAAAAAAAGCAACAAAAGTGAGAACTTCTCTCAAAAATTGAGAAGTAGGAAATGATTAGATGGTTGTTGTCTTGATTTGTAGCCTAATTGATTTGAGCTTGTAAGTCCGTAGGGGTGTTTGAACACCTAGTGCCCTAAAGCCATCTGGTTTGGGAGTCATTGACCTAACGCTCGACCTCATGAATCGCTAGAAAGCTTAATAGATCAATACATTGCACTATGCTTCCATCTTTGATCCTCTAAAAAAAAAAAAATGAGTGAAAAGAATAAGCGCACCTAGAATAATAAAACTTTAACTTGATGATCGGTACTAGATTTGTGTGCTAGTTTGAGGGTAAGGATGTGATTAATTCTTTAGTTGGCTAAGATACCAACACATAGATGCCGGTCCACTCAAAAGAATTCTAGAGTTGTTTTGATTTTCATGATCATTTTCCTGATGTGTGGAGGACCATACTTGCTTGCTTGATGTTGAGATTTTGGGAGATTGCTTGGAAAGGGTTGAAAAATTGCATACTTGAGGCAGTTTTCTCCCAATGCTTGTTTGCAATATTGGTACCTCTTTTGAAAAAATGAGCTTAATGTTTGTGGGTACCATTTCTGGAAACCCTCACGAGACTTCACTCGTCCACTAGGGGTAACCTAGGGGTTTAAAAGGCTTATTGCATATGCTAAATGCAATCGTGCTCCTTACAAAAGTGGCGTTATCCATTTATTGTTTTCTAGTTTATAGTTGTATAGTTGTTCATTTCATTCCTTTACTTTCTAGTTCATTGCTAGGGACTAGCAATATTTAAGTTTGGGGGTGTGATGAGCACTGAAAAGTGCGTATTTAAACCCCTTAAGCTTAGGCATTCTAGTACCTTTATCTATCTTACTTTACCGTTTTAAATTGATTTCGTATTATTTCTATTTTCAGGCACTTATCCCGAAAATAAGCTAACTCAGCCAAATAAGAGCTTAATTGAAGCAATTCTGAGATTAAACAAAGAAAGGAGCAAAGTGGAGAAAGAAAGAAGCAAAATGAAGCAAAGCAGCAAGTTCGATCGATCCAAGTCCAAGGTTCGATCAATCGAACATTGATCAATCTTAACACTTCAAGATAGATCCAAGCCTTGACCCAAAGCACTTAAGTCCAAAAGTTCGATCGATCCAACATCATTCTTCGATCGATCGAACAACTTTGTCCTTATCCAAATGATTGATCATATCCACAGTTGTACCACCCACTAACCACTTTTGTCCTTTTTCCCATAACTATTTCCCATAAATATCTCGGATTTGTCTCCTTCTAAAAAGCTTAGCCAGTTGGATCGATCCAGCCTAAGTTCGATCGATCTCACTTACTTTCGATTGATCGAACTTCCTCTAGTGCGAAAAAGTTAAAATTCCATCTCATTGAAAGTTGTCCTTTATCCAATCATTAGGGAATATTGTGTACACGACCCCAGCTCATTTTGGGTGTCATTTTGACCTACCTATATAAGGATAAGGATTGCTTTTTCAAAGGGTGCCAACATTATTTTCATATCATCTCTTGGAGAGGAAGCTTAGAGTAGGAGGAGGCTAGAAACAGCATTGGAGACTCTTCATCAATAAGGAGCAGATTTCAACCATGGAGTTAGCCCTTGAGGGTTGGAGCATCCTCACCATGAGTGGCTAGACATCCTCTTACGGCTAGAGTTAGCCCCAAGCATGCTTTCTATATCTTAATCTTGTGTATTATTGAGGGATTAGTGTTGTAATTAATGTTTTGACATTTTGATATATATAGATCTTGTTTAATCAATGATTTATGTGGTTTAATGCTTCCAATTGATCATTTCATTCTATTCATATGTCTATGTATTTTAGAATAGGTGTTCATGTGATTATTTCTAGATTTTATGTTGTTGATGCATGTCTATGTGTATTGATGCCATAAATTTAGAGGTTGTCAAAACATAGTGCTTAAAGGAATGTTCTTGTGATTCTCTAGATGGTTCATGCTCATATCTTGATGGATTGTGTCTCCTTCTTAGCTAAATTAGTTTAATTTCAATGGCTTAATTGTAGTTTAGTGATAGTATAATATTAGATGGGAAGACAATCCATGCTAGTTGTTTGACGCTCCATACTTTTGAATACAAGTAGCATATATCTCTAATTTTGTGTTATGCATGGTTGTGAGTTCAATGAAAATGATCAATGATTTGCTAGATATGTTGTACTTTTCACATGATATTTAGACAATATATACTTAATTGCTAGATATATTGTGCTTTTCATATGTTGGTTAGACAATGTATGCTTAATTAGTCATCCTTGCTTATTGAATCAACCAAATACACACACAACAATATTGCAACACCCTAATTGCTCTCACTAATCACTTGTCAATAATATAGAAATGCATTGCTTGGTGGTGATCTCTAAACCCCAAGACTCTTCTCTCTCTCTTACTTACTCTCCATTGCATTCAATTACTTAGTCTAATTTAGTTGTTCTAATCAACCAACCAATCAATTGTTTGATCACTCGACCTACTAACCCTAATAGCGATTCCACAATCAACTCCGACTGCAATCGCTTGGGATGATCTCTACTCGCCCTAGCTATATTTATAGTGAAAGGTAGTAGTGGCTTTTACAAATGTAAAACTTGGCCCTCGCCTAAATTGCATGCTTCTCCAAGCTTATGGTCACCGCGACCTACAATATAAGGACCAACAGTAACCGCTTGCTTCCTAGGCTGCCATGTATCCCATGACTTTCCACTTCCATGTAACCGCTTGATTCCTAGGCTGCCATGTGTCCCATGACTTTCCACTTGCATGTAACTGCTTACTTCCTTGGCTGCCATGTGTCATATAACTATCCACTGGCATGTAACCACTTGCTTCCTAGGCTGCCTGCCATGTGTCCCATGACTTTCCACTAGCATGGAACTGCTTGTTTCCTAGGTTGCCATGTGTCCCATGACTTTCCACTTGCATGTAACCGCTTGCTTCCTAGGCTGCCATATGTCCCATGACTTTATACTTGCATGTAACCGCTTGTTTCCTTGTCTACCACATGTCCTAAGGTGGTTACTTCACCAAATGGCTTCCTTATATCAGTCCACGTGTTGCTTTATGATTGCACCCACGTTTACATATCATCCTTGCATTGGAATCGGCCATAGCAACTTTCCATTGGAAAGTGACCGATGACTTTGGAGTAAATAGTTATAGTTGTGGCCCTTTTATTAAGCCACGTGTCCACCTTGGATTGGCTTTTAGCCATTCTCTTTAAAAGATAGTGATTTCCACTGGAATGTCGTAGTACCTTCCATTGGAATCGATGGGGCAATCGTTCCACTGGAAAGTGGCTAATAATTATGGTGCAAATAGAATTGATATATGGCAAGTCTTATGTAAAATTCGTCAACTAGTCATTGGCTGAAATATATGGTGTAAATAGGCACATCTTTAGTCAAAAGTTAATAAAAGTAATGGTTTTGTGAATTTATCTATTTTTGTCCTTATTTGCTAGAGGACTAGCAAAAGCTTATTTGGTGGCAGTTTGATAAGTGTTCAAAACCGATTATTTTATTCACCAAAATAAATATTTAATCAGTATTTTATATTATTTAAATATTTTTATATTTGTTTTCATGTTTTATAGGTATTAATTCCAGAATGAGAAGAAAAAAAATAAAAAAATGGAAAAAAGGTGAAGTTATGGCTGCAGAAAGGAAGATTACATTTATTGAGGTAAATTATAATGACGCGCCCTAAGGTTTACCATAATGGCAGCTACATACAAGTTGGGTCATTTTTGAACGATGACACCCCTTCAGGTTTGATAAAGTTAACAAAGACACCCCTAATGGTCAAGACACATGGTGAATTGACATTATTTCCATTTGATACATTTAATTACCAATTTATCCAATCCAATTTTTTTTTTATTGACCAAAATACCCTACTCATACTAATAAACCGAGCACTAACAAACAACCCCACCCACCACGACCACTTCACAGCCTCACCATAGCCACCACCACCTCCACCATCATGGTGCTCAGAATAGAGCTATCAAATATCACAAAATACAAAATAAAAAGTGCAAGGATCATAGATGAAGGGAAAAAAAAATCAGCCACACAATTGCAACGCCCTTAATAACCTTGTCAATTGTGAAGATAGGTCGTCTTACCCATGATGGTGAAACTGACGACAATAGCGATGTCGGTGGTGGTGACTACTGGTGAGTAGTGATTGGGTTGATTTTGATTGGAGATGTGAACTCGGTGGAGAGGTAGGTGGGAAGTCTGGCGGTAAGGTAAAAATGGTAGTAGGGGATGGGAGCGCAGGGAAATCTAGGGTGTATCCAGATCTTCAGGTGGAGAGGCAGGTGGGAAGGCCGGTGGTGAGGGAAATCTTCGTCTTCGTTAGGAGGAAAGACGAAAAAGGGTCTGTAATGCAGATCAAGAGTATCTAATGCCACTAATTGTTTGGTTGGAAACCTTAGGCAGTGGTGAGTGCTGGTGGGTGAAAGCAAAGGGGTGGGATTTTCTTAACTTGTCTTCGATTAGGTATGGGTGATTGAGGAATGGGAATTGTGGTTGGTGAGGAAGGTAAGGTGGTTTTGGTGGGGGTGGGGGTGGGGGTGGTGGTGGAGGTGGAAGAAGGAGATGGTGAGATTGTGGAAGTGAAAGAAGGTAGTGGTGCTGGTGGGGGTGGTAGAAGAAGGAGACAGTGAGATTGTGGAAACGGAGGAAGGTGGTGGGCATTGCAGTGGAGCGAGGGTGGAAGTTGCGGTGGTAGTGGTGGCGATGTAGGTGCTCTTCCCTAGTTTGAAATTTTGAGAGAACTCAGACTGCTTTTCTCTTGCCCATAATATTGGTTATATATATATATATATATATATATATATATATATATATATATATGTAATGGCAAATTTGACTTTTCATGAGTTCTGATATTTTACAATAAAAATGATCGAATTAAATATTGAAGGGCAATCTCGTATTTTTCAACGTTTTAAGGGCTTGTTTGGATCAAAATTCTCACAGGGGTTGTTATTGTCCAAAAAAGATCTAATTTGTATGTAATTGTCATTACGGCAAACCTTAAGGAGTATCATTGTAATTTACCCTATTTATTAATAGCAAAAAATGAACAAAAGAAGCTATCATCCTAGAAAGGCTGGTGTTGTTTCCAAACCACTTTATAAGAGGTGTCAAGTTCAAAACAATTAGGTGCTAGCATAATAGCATTATATTTTTGGTACACATCTAGCTAGTCATCTACCACGTCAACATCTAAGCCTCACCACTGCCATATAACCACCTTCTCACTTGCCATGTCATCATTGAAGAAAAAAATGATAACGTGGGAATGAGGTGAAGAAGATTTATAGAAGGGTCAGAAGATAAATGGCGAGAGAGATAGAGTGAAGTGAAGTGAAGTGGCATGGGGAAGGAAGGAAAAAAGAGGACGAGTGGCGTGTTCTCATGTGCATGCAATATTGAGTTTCAATAATGTACCTGCAAGTGGTTATAAATAGCAAAGGTGTGAGGCTGGAAAGGGAGAGCTGAAGGCAGAGTGTATCAAATATTTTCTTACTGATTGGATTTATATGCCTTGGCATAGCAAATTCCTATTTGGATTATAGTGACATATATTCTTGTCATATCTGAAATATATATGATTTATATAATTGGTGAATTCAATGTATTATATTTCGATTCATTATAGAATTAATAGTGTCCACTTAATTACAAGAGATATTTATATATGTATGTGATGGTGATCAATACATGAATATAAATAGTAATTATAAATTGTTCATAGTAAGTAATTATGGATGGACACATAATTAATTAAGATTTGAACTGGATCCGCGTTAGGTTGAGATATATTACGAGAGTCATCGTATGCAATTGCTCCATATCACTGTCATGGCATTTGACTCTTAAATATGAGAGAAGTACAGACTCTTTTATTAATTAATAATTATTTTGATTTGTTCGGCGGATACGTCAGGATCCTTAGGCCGACAGTTTGGGTAGTTATGTAATTAATAGTTAGATGGTTATATTTTCAATATTTGCATCAATACTACTTGTATTTATTTTGTATTGATTATGGTTGATCACAAATTAAATTCGAAGACTTTCGTGTGTTTTTAGATATTATATATTTATTTATTTAAATTATTACTTTTGTCAAACAAATGTTTTATTGTGATCAAATCAGAAATAATCAAAGGTACCAAAATAAATATATTAATTAAGTAGTTGGATTGATGGCTTTATTTATCTAATAACTAATTATGCATAGAGGAGTCAAAGTGTAACATTGACTTAGAGGTTATTTATTATTTAATTGGAGTTCAATTAATTTCTTTTAGTGGAGTAGAAATTAATTAATGAATTAATTTAATTGATTCCATGGACTGGACTGATTATTAATTCATTATAATCAAGAAAATAATAAGCTCAATAGGATTCTCACTCATAACCCAACTTAATATTGGAATTCTATTAGATTTGAGATATGTGAATTAGAGATTGAGAATGATTTATTATTTCATTTTCTTATTTTTATGTTGCCTATATATACATGGGTTCATGTATATTTTAGGGCAAACTTCTGGATGAAAAGAAAAAAATATATAATTTTTCTCTCTCTAGATTTTAGGATTTGCTTTCTCATCTAATGGAGGCTCCCACAAGCCTAGTTTTCCAAGGTCATTCATGGAGACTTATGGGTGATTCCTAAAGGCAAAACTATTACCAATGCGTTGGAAATCAAAGAAGAATGCATCTAACAAAGAGATTTACAATAACTGCGAACATTCAATTTAGAAAGAGATTTAAAGTTTACTCAAATCTTTTATGTAAGTATTCAATTTATTAATTGAATGATATATAAAATTTATTTCTATGTAATGAATCAAAATTTATGATTGAAAATCTCTCAAAAAGTTTTTAAAATTTCTCGTTTCCGAACACTTGCATCACCCAACTTCTTGTACTTTTCTTATTCTTATTCAATGAAAAATAATTTTATTTCCATGTATCAATTATTATTATTATGTTAGCTGAAACATCCCTCTCCCATCATGACTGAAAAGCAATAATGATAGTGTTGACAGATGCAACAACAATGCTACAGGAAGAGAGATAAGGGAGAGGGAATCTACACGTGCTTTTAATTTTAATACACTTACATAAATAAACAATATTAATTCAATCGCATTAAAAATTAAAAACAAAGGAGAAACGGTTGTAGTGGTCAATAATTGCGGGTGTGTCCCAATATTTTTGAAGTTTCGAAGTTTTTAAATAGGTGAGAAAATAAAAAGATGAAAAGCTGTGAAAAAGAGAAATTAAAATGTTGTAACTAATGCTAATATTTTCAGCTTAATTTCCCCTTTTACTTAATTTCTTTTCATCGATTCCTTAATTAGTGGTTGTAAATGGCTATTTATCTACATTGTCTTTCATTTTTTATTAAAAAATAATGAGACTCATCTAAGAGATTAAATGGTATTTTTTTTTTTGACATAGAGCTTACGTTTAGACAGTCATTTTAATATCTTTAAAGAACAATGCTTGAATCCTGCTCTATCAAAACAAGTTTTGTCCCGCCTAACAAATAAAAAATGAGATTATACGGGTTCAAATAGGCTACAAAGGGTGGAATTCATCTGATAAACCAATTTTCTCTCTCTCCTTGCGCACTTTTTCGCTTTCCTTCTATACTCCTAAGCCTAACAAGCCACCATTGTTCTTCATTCTCCCGCGGAGAAGGCGAAAGAGAGGCTTGGGAGGCTTGAGATTTATTCCAGAAATTTTACACTAGGTTAACAGTTCAATAAACCGACTTACCTCTGAACTCAAATTGATCACCAAACTCGCAATCAGAGTTTCAGGCACACAATTCGCCATTAGATGGTACCCAATTGGAGGCCTTTGGACCCACTAAGGCCACAAACCCAAACACCACAAAAAAATTTTTTGGAGCAATAAGCCACAAAGCCTTGTAGTTGATGAAGATGATGATTTCCCTCGTAAAAACAGTTTTTCTAACTATCATCCAAACAATTCTAGAATTTTTTTTAAGTGAACCGGCATTGAATTAATTTGTCATAACATTTAACAAAATACTTAGATATATAAGGTTATATGATACTAGTTATGGCTTCACTTCTTGAAAATGAAATGGTTAGGTTAATGACCGGCCGGTTATGTTATTATAATTGCTCAATGTAATGTTGTGGCCCGAATTTTATTTTAAACCAGGTTACTTATCAAAAAATAAATAAAATAAAATAAAATTAGCACCTAATCTAAGGTATTTTAATCTATTCATCTATCTTACTTTTTTGTTTTAGTTCTAATTCTTGTTTTTGTCTATTTCATATCAATAAGGTTCAATCGGGCTAAAAACAGCCTATTAAACTCTTTTTTGAGTCGAGAAAAATTCCTTAAGATCTCCTTCATGGAGGTAGTCTACAATGTATTTTCATGGGCAAATTTGCATTGGACCATGATATGGCTAGAATTAGAATCCCCTACTTTTCACTTGACTGTTCAATGCACCGGAAAGGATTTGAGTTTTTAGTACATATTATATATATTTGTGTATATATTATTAGTAGACAGATTGTCTCTCTTTTTGCATCAACTTGTATTATTTATCAGTCATGATGGGAGAAGGATGTTTAAGCTAACATAATAATAATAATAATTAATACATGGAAATAAAATTATTTTTCATTGAACAAGAATAAAAAAAGTACAAGAAGGTGGGTGATGCAAGAAAATATTTGATACACTCTGCCTTCAGCTCTCCCTTTCCAGCCTAATTATTTATTTCTTCTATAATTATTTCTCTCGAAAGTATATATATTTATATATATTTCAGTCATGATGGAAGAGGGTTGTTTAAGCTAACATCATCATAATAATAATAATTTAATAATAATAATTGATAGATGGAAATAAAACTATTTTTTATTGAATAAGAATAAAAAAAGTACAAGAAGGTGCTGAAACAAGAAAATATTTGATACACTCTGCCTCCAGCTCTCCCTTTCCAACCTTATTAAGTTATTATTTATTTCTTGTATAATTATTTCTCTCGAAAGTATTTTTATTATAAATTTAAATGACAAAAATCTTATAATGAAGGTTGAATGCAAAAAAAATAAAAAATAAATAAATAAAATAGAACGAGGATTCTTCGTGTTTGACAAATAATGGTAATTCGGATAATGCCTACCTCTATTTACTTTTTTAAAAAATAATAAAATTAAGAAGGATTATTCGTATTTGTCAAATAATGGTAATTTGGAGAATTCCAGTCACTATTTATTTTTCTAACATGAGGTATATAGTCGTAGAGATTTTATTAAAATATTTCTCCTAAATAACCAAATTATTTAATGGCACATTTTTCTTCATCTTTTCAAAGGTGGAGTGTTTTGTTAATTTGAGGAACATTTATATAAGAAAAATAGACTATTTATTTATATGGATCCATGGTGATGGATTCTCTTCCTTTGAGATTTTTTTTTTCCATTATTTGATCAAATTTATTTTGTAACAATTTTTATTTGACAAAAATCCAAAAAAAAATTAAAAATAATAGTAAAATATTTATCTCCCATCCCAAAAATTAATGTTTTGAATTTGAGTTTGATAATGAAATTTCACTTAGGTGTGATTCAACCCATGCTTATCACTATATATTTTAAATTAAGTTTTTGGCAAGTTTTAGGACACACAAAAAATGCAAAGATGTCGGTTCACCAATCAACTTTTTTATGTCTTTTTCTTTTTTCTTTTTTTTTTTCTTTTTTTTTTTTTTTTCCTTTCCTTTGTCCGCTTGAAAATGTACGAAAATTTAATTATTATTATTTTTGGGTGATGGAGTAGCACGTCATTGTTGGTAAATAATTATTGCACCTGGCACGAGCAATAGACAACTTTAACCAGTTCTAAATTCTAATTGCTTTTTCATTTTTTTTTCCACCACGAACTTTTTATTCCACTACTAATATTTTATCACATTTTATTTTTAATTTTATCTATTTATTTATTTGGCCGGTGAATCATTGGTTTGGGAAATAATTGTTTTTTCACTTTTTGTTCAACCACTAACTTTTTATTCCACTACTAATATTTTGATCCATTTTATTTTTAATTTATCTATTTATTTATTTAGTTTTGCCGGTGTATCATTGATTTGGGAAAAAAATAAGAACGCACTAAATGATTGTATTAAATAAATAACCCACTCAAACGATTCCTGGAAAAAAATAAATAAATAAATAAGTACTAGATAGTCTTAGTTTTTTATTATAAAGATAAATAAATTCTAATTTTTTGTTAGGACTATAAAGTCATACATTTAACAGATATTTCTAAATAATTTCAGAAATCTATTATCAATGTTTCTTTTACAACATTGCCCTTTCTAATAAACGCCTCAAATGTTATTTCATCCCTATTAATTAAAATAATAACTATACCCTTTACTTCTAATTTTTTAATTAGTATCAATTTACAAAAATAATGAAAAAAGGCACATAGTTTTAATTGCCACCACCAAAATTATATTTAAAAATATATATATATATTTAACAAGTTATTTAAATTAAAATAATTATAATAAAAATAAATATTAAAACAAACCAGTGTATTCATGTACAATTAATGAATTATTTAAATTCTTTTCACTTTTTCTATTTAGATTGTTTTACAAATATGTAATCTCAAAAATTAAAAGTAATTTTATGTAAATTTAAAGCTATATATATTTATATATATAGGCAAATGTGTAAAATACCCCTTCAAGTTTCAGCATATGAGTATAATACCCTATGTGATACAAAATTGGGCAAGTCAATTCCATCCAACCACAATGTGCATTTACTAAACTACGCCGTATAACTAACTTTTTAAAAAAGGTTAAAAAATAATAATAATAAACGCGAAATACCCTAAATGTTAAATGTAATACTCTTAATTTTTAAAGGATTAATTGGAGGATTTATTTATTTATTTTATTACATTTAGTTGATTATATGGCTATGCGTTTATATGTTTATTTGATTTAAATTGTTTATGTGAATTATGTGTTTTAATTATGTTTGATTGCGTATGTAATTGAGTGTATTTTCTTCTTTAGTTGTGTTTATTTATTTGTAATTAATTGCTAGGTTTAAATGTTTAGTTTAATTATTTTATTTTATTTTAAAGGGTGGATTTGGATAGTAGTAATGGAACAACTAAATGGGTCTCATGGACTACTTGGATAGGAAGCCTAGATGGGTAAGGATTATGGCACATGGGTGTATATATGCTTGCATCATTTTATTGGATTTATGCACTATTGTCAGGATATGGGGGCATATTATGGATGAGCTGGTTAATAAGTTTAGTCTATTCTTCGTGTTAGGTCACGGATTTATATGTGGATGACATGCCATTGAAAGACTATGGTGGATAGTTTATTTTATTTATTGGATAGGATATGGATTTATATATATATATATATATATATATATATATATGCCACGATATGAGCTTGAGTTTTCAGGATCGGTGGTTAGGGAGGGTATATTGTCCTGGGGATGCATAATTAGATATAGTGGATTGTGTGTTCTGCCCTATAATCCAGTGAGAGTCCTTTAATGTGTGTGTGTGTGTGTACGACTATGTAGCTATTGCATGAGTTGACTATGATGTATTCATTCTTTGGGTCTCTATGGGATGTAGTATAAATGACTTATTTGTGGGCTTGACCCACTATTTATTTTTCAGGTCATCATCAGTAGCATATGTAGATCATGTTCGTGCAGAGCAAAGACCAATCATTATCACTCTTCCAATTATCTACGTAGGATTCTACTTTATGTTTTAGTATTCAGTTTAGATAGTTGTTCTTATTATTTACTTTCAATTGGGAATTGATTAGGGGTCTAAACAGTATGGATTCTCGAGTTGTATTCTAGAGGATTATTAGTATCAGAAATAGTTATTATTTATTGGATTTTATTATTGGAGGATTTAAATTATTTAATTAATATTTAGTTTTCTTTTTAGCTTTATTTATTTACTTTTTATTATCCTTTTGTATTCCATGTTCGTTTATTACCTTAATTGTTTTGATATCCCTTGTTTTTGGACATGGACTTAATCAACCTATGGTTCTAGAATTAGGAGGTATCACACTAAACATCATAAATTGACCAAGTGTTTGGACACTGCTTCAGTTCCTTCATTCTAATATAGAAAGAAAAAGATGGAATCACGATTCTAGGGTTCAGGCCAATTAAGCACGATTTTATGTCTTGAATCTTCAATTTGTAAAGTTTATATGGTTTATTTGGTGGTGCGTGTTAAATATTTAAGGACATTGGAAAGGTCATCTTCGATTGTGCTTGAATTAACTTTGAAGTACATTCGACCCACTCAATCGTAAGTGTTCTTACTATGGTCAACCTTGATTTTAGTTACAAAATCATTCTTGAAGGTATTTAATTGATGTTATTTGTTTCGCAATTGTTGGTCGTAGTAAGTACCAATTGATGTTTGCCTTTTTAATGTCAAAACCTAGTGTTATAGAGATGTTAAGGGTTTATATCATCACCATTGTTGTGCACAATGGCTTATATCATCTCTCAGGGGTAGTATGGTATTTTACCATCTTGTGACACAAGTACACAATGATTTAAAATAATACATTGCAATTATTCAGCTTGTTAAGCCTGTTTTATATGTTAACTGAGGTTTAACATATGAAAATTAGCTATAGGGATTTTTAGGGGTATTATAGTCGTTTCACAGTTGTATTATGTGTTCATACATTTGTTCAGATAGCTACATTGCATTAAACAATTGTGATTTATCTTGCATTGTAAATTATACAAATTTTCAGGTTAAGGCTAAGAATGACAAATGGTTGTTACAAGGGTATTTTGGTCTTTCTACTTGAAGCTTAGGTGTGTGACACATTGTTGTGGTCCTAGAGTGAGAATGTATACACCACATTGCATTTTTTAATCTCCAAGTTTTGGATAAGAATATTATTACAGCCTTGAAATTGTGAGTTGTAAATTCTAGTATACTAGAGGACAAAACAGCTAAGTGGCAAGGGTATTGTGGTCCATTCACGTGAAGAATGTCAAAACATTCTCTGGGCAATGATTGGATACAGGTGCCATGTGTATATCCTTCTTGTTGTAGGACTTGAATTGTATGATTGAGTATATATATATATATATATATATATATATATATATATATATATATATATATATATATATACTATGATAGCCATTCTACAAAATTAAACCTCTTGTAAAACCCTAATTGCAACCTACATTGCGATATCCCACGACTCCGAGACATGAGTTGATCAAGTCCAAGTCCAAAATCGAGGGAAATATCAAACAATTAAGATAATAAATAAGCATAGAATACAAAATGATAATAAGAATAAATAATAAAGCTGAAAAGAAACTAAATAATAAAATCCTCTAATAAAAATAATCCAATAGAATTAAACCTCCAATAATAATCTGAATCCACTGATACCAGTAACCATCCAGATTACAACTTGGGAATCCATCATGGGGACCCCTAATGAAAACTCAATAGAAATAAATAAAGAAATCCAAGAACTAAAACATAAAGAAAAATCCTACATAGAATCGGAAGAGTAAAGTAGATTATCTCTGCTCAGCACGAACAATCTCTAAGTCTGGAACTGACGAACACCTGTAAAATAATAGTGGGTCAGGCCCACGAATAAGTTCTACTCTACTACATCCCAAACAGAGACCCGATGCATATATACATCCTAGTCAACTCAACAGTAACTAAATAGTCCATATATTTATATAGATACACACTAAAGGACTCCCACTGGACTATAAAACGGCCTAAACCTGAATAGTAGGCAACATGCAAAACGCACATAAAGTGGGTATGAGTACCTAGACCTACCAGGGCACACAACTATCCATTATATCTAGCTATGCATCACAGGTAATAAACGTTCCTTAACCACTTATCTTAAGACTCAAGCTCAAATCATGGCACATATCTATATATATATATAATCCATCCTATCCAAAACATAAAAATAAACTATCCAATCATATTATTTCAATGGCATATCATCCAACTGGTTCCGTGACCTGACACGAATAGGTAGGACTTGACTTATTAGTTAATCCGTCTCTAATATGCCTCTATATCCTGACAGTGGTGTATTAATCCTTAAAGTAATTAACCAAAGGTTTCCATATCCATACAAAGATGCAGGTTTATAATTACATCAATTAATATAAAAATAATCATGATATAAATCATATAATAACCATTACATATATAGCAATATCAACCATTTAAAAAACATGTAGTTAATTTATAGCATAGGAGATTAACCTACATCTCATTTAAATTATTTAATCCTTCATACACATGACTAAAATCATTTAAACATTATTTCAATTGTTAAAACAATTTAAATAAATAAACTCCTTCATTAATTAACTTAAAAGCTATTTAAAACATCACATTAACTTAATTCGATCCTTAGCATATTAACTCATATTATGCATACCAATCTTTAATGAATCTATTTAAGCCATTTAAAAATATTTAAAATAGATTCACATATCATACAGTATAAAAGAATCCCAAACTCCCTTCGCAGTATCAAACCAGTCAACCAAAATAACAACCAGTTGTCCGGTTTAGCCAATTCGATCGTCCGATTCAACAAATCGGTCGTTCCTTTGAGCCATTTCGGTCGACCGAAACAACAAACCGGTCAACCGGTTCATGCAAGTGATCATCTTCTTTGTCTCTGACGAAATCTACTCCTTCAAACCTCCATTGTTGAAGATTGAAAGCTTAAAAACTACGCCCCAGAGTGTCCAAACATTTATTTTAAAGCATATAAACATGATTACAACACCATATAACACAATTCATGCATCAATTCATCAAATAATGCAGAATCTATATAGACCCATTAACATATATATAATTATGCACTAAAAATCTGATTTTAAATATTTAAAGATGTTTATTAATTTAATTAAACATCATGAAATTAATCTAGGCATGTACAGAACACGTAGTCAAAGGAGAAGAATAGAAGTAAAACTTGCCTTAAGGATTTTAAGATTGAAAACACGAGCCTCTTTCTTCCTTGATTCAGCTTTTCTCCTTGGCCAATTCCTCTTTCTTTCTCTCTTTAAACTCTCTGCCTCACTATGTACGTGAATAGGGTTTTCTAACCCTTTGGCAGACATAGCATACACACACACACACACACACACACACATATATATACATATATATAAACTATATAATCCTAATCCCCTTCCAACTCTACCTTAATAATAAATAAATAAAAAAGGAAATAAATTATATACATATATATAAAAACCAAGTTTGCTAAATGATATATATATATAACATATAACTATATATATATATATATACCAAATCCCAGAATACTAATAATACTATTACTATTAATAATACTACAAATAATAATAATAATAATAATAATAATAATAATAGTAATAATAAAATTATCCTTATATACATATATATCCCCATAAATATATATATACAACTATTCATGGATAAATGTTCGTACCCATTTAGACTCCTACCCAAGTAGTCCATGTGATCCAAATGGTTCGTCCATTACTACTATCTATATCCTTCCTTTCAAATAAAATATAATAAAATAATCAAATACAAATAAACACCTAACATTTAAACAATTAAATACACATCATTTAGCACACAATTAAAAATTAAACACATAAATAATTAGCCACGTAATCAAATAATCAATTAATCAATTAAAATGCAATAAAACAATTAAATAAATTCCGAGACTATCCTTTTAAAATTAGGGGTATTACATTTTTCCCCCTTAACAAAAGGAATTCTGTCCTCTGAATTTGCCCTTACCTTCTTCCATTATTTCTAAAAACTGTGAGCGAATGACGTCCTCTCTTCCTAAGTAGACTCAGCCTCATTATGATGGCGCCACTGGAAACGTACTAAAGGTATAACCTTATTGCGAAGAATCTAATCCCTACACTCTACAATACGATACGGTGGCTCCACATATGTTGCATTCGGCTGCAACTCAATCTCACCAACATCAATATGCTGATAATGATCCTCATCTCGCAGACATTTCCGCAACATGGAAACATGAAACACAATGTGGACTCGATGTAAATGGTCTAGAAGTGCTAACTAATAAGCTATAGCCCCAACTCAATCCGTAATTATAAAAGGACCGACGAAACACGGTGACAACTTCCCTTTCTTCCCAAAATACATTACTCCCTTCATAGAAAACATTTTGAGTAGAACCTAATCTCCAACCTGAAACTCCAATGCACGAGTACGATGATCTGCATAACTCTTCTGCATACTCTGGGCAGTGCGCATACAATCCCTAATAAGAGCGATCCTTTCAGAGGTATCCTTAATGAACTCAGGACCCAAAAATTTGCTCTCTTTAACCTTCATCCAACAAACAGGAGATAGCCGGGATTTTAGCCTCATCAGGCATTGAATTTCTCGTGCCGAAAGGTGGAGGGCCCAAACTCTAGGTTAAAAAAAAAAAAAAAAATTACAAAAAAAAAAAAAAAAAAGTGAGGACTTTTCCCAAAAGGTGTGTAATGACTCAGTCCACCACATGGTATGATATTGTCCGCTTTCGGCTTGATCCCACATGGTTTTTCCTTTGAACTTTACCCCAAAAGGCCTCATACTAATTAGAGTGACACACCTACATTTAAGCACTTCACCTTTCCTTTACCCAGGCGATGTGGGATTGTGCACCCATAGCTCATCACTATGGTAGCCTGTTAGTGTCTCGCACCAGCCCATGGCACACCTGTCGACAGGGTCATCACAATCCACCTCTTTTGGAGGCCCGACGTCCCCATCGGCACACTTCCGGATGGGTCAAGCTCTGATACCATTTGTAACGACCCACTCCACCACATAGTACGATATTGTCCACTTTGGGCCTGAGCCCGCACGGTTTTGCTCTTGGGCTTTACCCCAAAAGGCCTCATATCAATTAGAATGACACACCTACATATAAGCACTTCACCTTTCCCTTTCCTAGGGAATGTGGGATTGTGCACCCGTAGCTCGCCAGTATGGTAGCCTGTCAGTGTCTCGCACCTGCCCATGATATACCCGCCCACAAGGTCATCACAATCCACCCCCCTTGGAGGCCCGACGTCCCCGTCGGTACACTTCCGGCTCGGTCAGGCTCTGATACCATTTGTAACGGCTCACTCCACCACATGGTATGATATTGTCCGCTTTGGGCCTGAGCTCGCACAGTTTTGCACTTGGGCTTTACTCCAAAAGGCCTCATACCAATTAGAGTGACACCTACATATAAGGACTCCACCTTTCCCTTTCCCAGGGAATGTGGGATTGTGCACCCGTAACTCGCCAGTATGGTAGCCTGTTAGTGTCTCGCACCCGCCCACGGCACACCCACCCACAGGGTCATCACAATCCACCCCCCTTGGATTTGTAACAACCCACTCCACCACATGGTATGATATTATCCGCTTTGGGGCTGAGCCTGCTCGGTTTTGTTCTGGGACTTTACCCCAAAAGGCCTCATACCAATTGGAGTGACAAACCTACATATAAGCACTCCACATTTCCCTTTCCAAGGGAATATGGGATTGTGCACCCGTAACTCACCAGTGTGGTAGCCTGTCAGTGTCTCGGAACCGCACACAGAACACCCGCCCACAGGGTTGTCATAATCCACCCCCCTTGGAGGCCCGACGTCCCCGTCAGCACACTTTCGGCTAGGTCAGGCTCTGATACCATTTGTAATGACCATTGTGATGAACCCGTGGGCGGGTGCGAGAAACTGACAGGCTACCACATTAGCGAGCTACGGGTGAACAGTCCTATATCGCCTGGGTAAAGGAAAAGTGAAGTACTTATATGTAGATGTGTCACTCTAATTAGTATGAGGCCTTTTGGGATAAAGCATAAGAGCAATACCATGCGGGCTCAGACCCAAAGTGGACAATATCATACCATGTCGTGGAGTGGGTCGTTACAAATGGTATCAGAGCCTGACCTAGCCGGAAGTGTGCCGACGGGGACATCGGGCCTCCAAGGGGGTGGATTGTGATGACCCTATGGGCGGGTGTGCCGGGGGCTTGTGCAAGACACTGACATGCTACCACATTGGCGAGCTACGGGTGCACAGTCCCACATTCCCTGGGTAAAGGAAATGTGAAGTGCTTATATGTAGGTGTGTCACTCCAATTAGTATGAGGCATTTTGGGGTAATGCCCAAGAACAAAACCGTGCAGGCTTAGGCCCAAAGCGGATAATATTATACCATGTGGTGGAGTGGGTCGTTACAAGGTAAAAAGTGGAAAATGATTAGATGGAGGTTGTTTTGATTTGTAGCCTAGTCGATTTGAGCTTGTAAGTCCTTAGGGGTGTTTAAACATATAATGCCCTAAAGCCGTCTGGTTTGGGAGTCACTGACCTAACTCTTGACCTCATGGATCGCTAGAAAGCTTAATAGATTAACACATTGCATTATGCTTCCATCTTTGATCCTTAGGGTTAGAAAAAAAAAAAAATTTATTGAGTGAAAAGAATAAGCGCACCTAGTTGAATAAAGGTTTAATAAAAGGTCCATTCTTTGTCTTGATGATCGGTACTAGATTTGTGTACTAGTTTGAGATAGGATATGGTCATTTCTTTAGTTGGCTTAGTGATGAACGCTGAATATACGCATATTCGAGCCCTTAAATATACATATGTTAATGCCTAAAGTGATACTTATATCCATAGTTAAACTGATTTATGTTTAATGTGTGTTTACAGGTACTTTCCCAGAGAATTGGTTAAAACCAGGACTTTATGATGATATTGAAGCCTACAGAGTTGTTGCCGATCATTCAGAGTAAGCCGAGAGCTTAATTAATGAAGTTTGAAGAAATTCAAGCCCCAAAGCTTGAGCTCAAGTGTTGAGACTCAAGCATCACAACAAAGAAAAGAAGAAAAGTTAACAAGGCATTAAAGCTCGAGCCTTGTACCTTGGTGCTCGAGCCCTAACTTAGGGTGCTCGAGCCTTACCTAAGGGTGCTCGAGCCTTAACCTTCAAGCTCGAGCATGAGGAGTCAGAAGTTAAAGAGTTGATTTTAATTGAAAGGCTATGCTCCCAGGTCTTGTGCCTCACCTTCAGGATCAAGCACCATTACTTAAGGCTCGAGCCTTGAGTCCCAAATGCTTGAGCCTAGTACCTAGTGCTCGAGTCCATGAAACTTAGATCGAGTAACGTTAAAAGATTTCAATTCCAAAAATATTCTAAGTTTTTAAGAAAAAGAAGCTTCGAAAAATAGTTGAAGTAAATTGGCTAAGTGTCAAAATGAATATCGAGCACAAATTCTTGAAGCTCGAGCATCAATCTAGAGAAGCTCGAGCCTTGTTCCTAAAGCTCAAGCCTGAACCTTAAAGCTTGAGCCTCTGTTCCTAAAGCTCGAGCCTTCTATAACATGTTAGATTTAAAGTATGGGATTGCTCTCTTTACCAACTGTATCTCATTCCAGATGGGTCAAAAGACCTAAAAGCTCACCAAATCCTTATTTTCTTCTATAAAAGAAGGCGAGAAGAGGTCCAAAATTTCAAGTTCTTTTTATAGTGTTATTCAGAAGGCTGGTAGCGTGGTGGCTTTTAGGGTTCCTACAATCTTGAAAGTGAAGATCCTGAGAAAAGAAGTACCGTCCGTGACAATGGAGACAACTCCAACACAGATGACATCTGACATCGTCATGAGTAGCTAATCCATCTCTTAGGGCACTGATGTAACCCAATCTGATATTATAGTTTGATTGTTTTAACTCTGGAATTATTTTAATATATAATATTTTTTTGATTATATGATTATGAGCAATTGAGACAAATCAATTGATTTTCATGCTTTAGTAGATTATAAATTGTTATTCCCTTGTCTTAGATGTAATGATTTATTGTCTGTTTTGAACCTATCTTGTTGTGCAGTATCTGGCGAAGCCCTGCTGGACATAAGAATAAAGGTCTTATAATGGTATTCTAATGTTTTTTGCAAAAGAATGTTTTCATAGTCTATGCTTAGGAAAGGTGGATTGTTTACAAAGTAGTTAGAGTAGTTAAAGTAGCTAGGTGGATAGTCCGCGCTAACCGCATATAGGTTATAGTTAACTGAATTTTGTAAAACATCTTTCTTTAAAATCTGAATTGAACGAATGTTATTGAGATCAATTCTTTTGAAAACATAATTGGTTAAATTCCTAGAATTGATTCAATTGACCGTATATGATGATTGTGGTGAAGTCAGACCCCTAAGATTTCTCTCTCTGATTACTTAGTTTAATATTTTAGTTTAATTTTAGTTTGTTTTTAATCATAACAACCAACAAACTTTCCAACCAAGTTACCTGTAAACCATAAAACGAAATTAAAGACTGAATATAAATCTCATCTCCCTATGGGTTCGACATCTCTTTCTATAGCTCTATTCTACACGGAATCATTCTATTGCGAGTGGTAAAATTAGACACATCACTTAGATAGCAACATATTTGATGCTGGTTCACTTAAAAAGGATTTTAGAGTTGTTTTGATTTGCATGATCATTGTCTTGAAGTGTGGAGGACCATACTTGTTTGCTTGATGTTGAAATTTTGGGAGATTGCTCGGAGATGGTTAAAAAATTGCATACTTGAGATAGTTTTCTCCCGATGCTTGTTTGGAATATTAGTGCCTCTTTAGTGAGAAAGAGCTTAATGTTTGTGGGTATCATTTCTGGAAACCCATACGAGACTTCACTCATCCACTAGGGGTAACCTAGGGGTTTAAAAGGCTTGTGGTATATGCTAAATGCAATCGTGTTCCCTACAAAAGTGGCGTTATCCATTTATTACTTTCTAGTTTATTTTTGTATAGTCGTTGGTTTATTGTTTTTCTATTGTAGTTCATTGCTAGGGACTAGTAATATTTAAGTTTGGGGGTGTGGTAAGCACTAAAAAGTGTGTATTTAAATCCCTTAATCTTGACTGTTCTAGGACCTTATTCTATCTTGGTGTGGTGTCGTGCCAATGCACAAAATTGTGTGTAGTGCGGCCAAGTTTGAATTTATAAAATGCCACTACTACCTCTAACTACTAATATAGCTAGGGTGAGTAGGGATCCTCCCAAGGGATAGGAAGTAATATTAATATGGAAATCAGGTCGGATTAGTAGGTCGAGTGATCAAAAGGGGGTTTGATTGGTTAATTAAACTACAATGTAAATAAAGGGTAGAGAACAAGAGAGAGGGATCTTGGGACTTAGAGGTCACCACTGAACATCACCTTTTTAGACACTCAATGTGTAATGAATGGGGGGAAATATATGTTGCAATACTAACATGTGTGATTGATTGAATCAACAAGCATGAATAACTAATTAAGTATACATTGTCTAGACAAACTAATGAATAGCACAATATATCAAACTAAGCCATTATTCCTTCCTTTAAGCTCACAATAAAACATATTAACAAGCTAGAGAATTATACTACTTGCATCCATAAGCATGGAACATCAAACAACAAGCATGGATTGTCCTCCCATCTAGGAAAGTAAGACAACTACACTACAACTAAGCTAGGGTCATGAAAATTAAACTAATTAAACTAAGGTAGAGACACAATCCATCAAGAAATGAGTATAAACCATCAAACAAGCCACAAGAGTATTCCATTAAAGCACTATGCCTTGACAATCTCTAGATTTATAGTATCAACACACATAGACATGCATCAATGTTACAAACCAAGAGCTAAATATATGAACATCTATTCTAGAATACATAGACATATGAATAGAGAGAAATGATCAATTGAAAGTATTAAATAGCATAAATCATTATAGAAACAAGATTCATATATAAATCAAATGTCAAGACAAGAATTACGACATAAATCCCCTCAAAATACAAAACATCAAGATTTAGAAGGCATGCTTAAGGCTAACTCTAGCCCTAAGAAGATGTTTAGCCACTCATTGATGTAGTCATCCAACCCTCAAGGGCTATCTCCATGGTAGAAATGATCTTCTTCTTGATGGACACCCTAGATGAATGGAAGAACTCCCAAATGATGTGTATCTCTCTAATCTCTAGACTCCTCCAACCTCTCTCTCTAAGATTGTGTGTATTTCTAAAATTGTATATTTGTAAAATGGCTTAAAATCCTTATATAGGTAGCTCAAATGTCACACCCAATGGTCAGGTTTCATGCACTAGGGCCCCTTCAATGATTGCACCACGAGCCATCTTTTAATGAGCTAGACTCCATTTTTTTTCAAACTTGAGGAGGTTCGATTGATCGAATTCTAATGAGATCGATCGAAGTATGGCCAGATCAATCAAAGTATGGCCAGATCGATTAAACCTTGGCGGTGCCTTTTTGAAATAAGACAAATTTGAGATATTTTTGGGATATTTTAGGAAAAAGACAAAAGTGGTAGGTGGGGATAAGATCAAAGAAGTTCGATCGATCAAAAGGATGTTGGATCGATCGAAGATGGAAATTCTCAATGAGAAGGACAAGGGGTTTGATCGATCTTGGTGAGACTGGATCGATCACAGTGAGATCGATCGAAGATTTGTTTGATCGATCAAAACTTGCTATTTTCCACCACTTTGCTTCTACTTTGCTCCTTTCTTCCATTTAGCTTGAGATTGCTTCTTTTATGCTCTAATTTGGCTGAATTGACTTATTTTGGGGATAAGTGCCTGAAAAGGGCAATAACATGAAATTAGTCTAAAACGGAAAAATAAGATAGATAAAGGTTCTAAAATACTCGAGCTTAAGGGGTTTAAATGCGCACTTTTCAGTGCTCATCACACCCAAACTTAAATATTGCTATTCCCTAGCAATGAACTACAAAATAAAGGAATAAAATGAACAACTATACAACTATGATCTAGAAAGCAGTTAAATGGATAATGCCACTTTCGAAGGGAACACGATTACATTTAGCATATGCAATAAGCCTTTTGAACCCCTAGGTTACCCCTAGTGGACGAGTGAAGTCTCGTGAGGGTTTCCAGAGATGATACCCACAAACATTAAGCTCATTCTCACAAAAGAGGCACCAATATTGCAAACAAGCATTGGGAGAAAACTACCTCAAGTATGCAATTTTTCAATCATTTCCAAGCAATCTCCCAAAATTTTAACATCAAACAAACAAATATGGTCCTCCACACATCAAGACAATGATCATGCAAATCAAAAGAACACTAGAATCCTTTTTGGGTGGACCGACATCAAATATGTTGCTATCTAAGCCAACTAAAGAAATGATCACATACTTACCCTCAAACTAGCACACAAATCTAGTCCCGATCATTAAAACAAAGAGTGGACCTTTTATTAAAGCTTTATTGATCTAGGTGCGCTTATTCTTTTTACTCGAATTTATTTTATTTTATTATTATATTTTATTTTAATTTTTTTTTACTATCCTAAGGATCAAAGATGGAAGCATGGTGCAATGTGTTGATCTATTAATCTTTCTAGTGATCCATGAGGTCGAACGTTAGGTCAATGACTCCCAAACTAGACGGCTTTAGGGCATTAGGTGTTTAAACACCCCTAAGGACTTACAAGCTCAAATCAACTAAGTTACAAATCAAAACAACCTCCATCTAATCATTTCCCACTTTTTACCTTTTGGGAGATCCACCTTTATCAAGAATGAAAGCTTTCAATGCACTACTAGCTCAATTGGGATATAACCAATTCAATAATCAACAAAGCATGTACCCCATAAATGAATACTAGTGTGCTCCTGTGCTAGTATAGAATCCTAGATTGAATCTCAAAATAATCACAAAATCAGGATGATGTGGACCACAAATACAAGCAAGATATCAATCTTTCAAAAAATTTACTCCTAAATGGCATCCACAAGGTATACAAGGAGTATTGGACTCTCAAGTCAAGCAATTTTTAAATTTTAAGTAATATAGTCCTCAAAAAATCAAAATCATAGCTAGCCATGGATCAATCATACAAAATCTCTCAAATACACAAGTCATGCTCAAAGTTTTGAATTAAGAACAAACACTGCAAAGAACACCCATTACCCCCAAACTTAAATAGCACAGTGTCCTCAATGTGCAAAGAGAACAAAAGGAAAGAGTATACCAGTGCAGCTATAGCAAAGAATGGCCGGGACACAAGTATCCGAAGTGGGTGGTATAAACCCCCCAAACTTGGGATTGACTGTGGTCCTGAAAAGATAGGAGTGGGATAAAAGTTGATCAGATAACAAAGGGGATAATAACAATGCACAGTGAGCATGCAAGTGTAAATGGGATAATAAATGAATTAAGGAGAGAGAAATAAGGATGGGCCTGAAAAATTTGGGTAACACTCTCTCACTGAAGTCACTGGAATGTACCTGATAATGGAGTCAACCACAGACAAATATATCAATATAATAACCTGACATCTAAAAATATCATGTATAAAAATAGAGAGAATAAATATAGTGTAAGGTACAACATAGTATCCGGGCCAATAGACTGGCTGCAAAAATATAATCACAGTATCAAAATAATAGTCAAGTATTACAGATATATAAAATGAAGGGAGAGATATAAAGATCAAGCAGAAGAAGTCGGTCTAGTGGGGCGTGATCCCCGGATGTCTCTGGAAATGCCCTGCAGTGCAGTCAGGATGTCCGTACGGAGAGTAGTCACATCTACACAGAGAGAGACAACTGCATCCTCCAAGGTCTGGATACACTTTCCTAGGCTAGGTGTCTAAATTGGAGCGTTAGGGATGACTGGATCATGAAACTGAGGTTTATCCAAACTCTGCTCCTAAAAATGTAATGGTGACCCTGCCAGAGAGTGATGTGGTGACTTATCTGGAGGATGCTGCTCCAAGTTAATCTCCATATGTACATCTGCAACCACTGTTGGGTCTACTAGATCATTTGCTGCTGCTGCCTCCTCTATCTCTGCCAACTCTGCCTCCTCAGTCTCTTCAGCTGCCAAGGTGGCCTCATCCTCTAAACTCCTAATAAGAGTGTTGTAGCTCTTATTCTAGTCCTTCTTGCCATAGCGGCAAACCCCTGGCTTAGGATGCTCTGTCGGGTGAAAAGGAAAATGTAGGTCTCGATCTCGGAGGATTTGGGTAATTAAATAATCAAGCATTCCAAGGAAATATAGCACAAGGTGAAAGAGAGATATGAGATCAAGCCCTAACTGACGTATAAAGTATGCATGACTACACATAAAGGCACAATGGTGAATCTTTTTATATTTTTCATTTAATAAAAGCTAGTATATACAAAATGCAAGAAAAATAAAGAATAAAATGCATGAACAAAATGCAAAAGTAAAAATAAAGAAAACAAAATGCAATAAAAGAATATATATAATGCAAGAAATGAAAAATAATATATACAATGCAAATATATACAAAATTTTCTTACTTTTTGTTTTTCATTTATTTATTTATTATTATTATTTTTTTTGACATAACAAGTATGTACACACACACAAAAATAAAACAAATAAACATGCAAGGAAATAAGGGATGCAAATTAACAATTTTTTTTTTTTTTTTTTTGGTTGAAAATTAAAAATGAAAAATTGAAAATATTTTTGAATTTTTGAAAGATAAAACAAAGTATAGAAAAGAAAATATTTTTGGAGTTTTATATATATATATATTTTATTATTATTATATTTTTAATTTTTTTTTTTTGAAAAATAAAATAAAATAAAATAACTAAAATAAACTAAATAAAATAAAAGAAATATTTTTGGGATTTTTGAAATATAAACAAAAATAAAAATAAAAGTAAAAATAAATAAATTTTCAAAACCTGCAGACATGTTCGATCGATCTCACAAAATGCTCGATCGATCTGACAGAGAGGTGAAATATGCAGGTTTTCTAGGTTCAGAAATTTTCTAAGTGCTGGAACTTGAGATCGATCCAATGATGTAGTTGGATTGATCGAAGAATTTTAGATCGATCTTGAAATATTTTCGATCGATGGGACAGAGAGCTCAAATATGCAGGTTTATGCAGGCTCAAAATTTTTCTAAGTGTTGAAACTCAAGATCGATCGAACTTGATGTTTGGATCAATCGAAGGTCTTCTGATCGATCTAGGAATGAATTTCGATCGATTGGACAGAGAGGTGATTTGGATGCAGGTGGATGCAGGTCGAAAATTTTTCTAAGTGTTGAGTGCAATTCACAGTTCGATCGATCGAACTCCAATTTGAGATCGATCGAACTTGTGCCAAATGCTCAATTATGGCATGAAAGTGCATGCAATCCTTATCACAGTTCCTTGAAATGCATATGAACCCAAAACAAATATCTAGGCTTCGCAAGAATTGAAAAACAAAAAGAAATGAGGGAGGAATAGAGTTGTGAAACTCTATGAATACTAGTGTTTAACGTCTCTAGCAAGACGTTGGGCCAACTCACTAATCAAAAGAATTAAAAACCGGATATGAAACATCCTTATTGATCCTCTTTTCACTTTTCTCATTTAATGTCCCACTTATGACAATGAAATCATCCTCCAAAAGAATGACTTGAAAAGAAATAAAAGAGATGATATTGTTCCTTTCATCCACGGTCTTGAAAACAAAATCATTCATAGTTAGCCTTGCCTCAATTTTGTGCTCTTGAAGTGTATTCAAAGAATCACTTCCTTTGTGAATTGGCAAGTCAATGTCTTTCAAAGACTCATTTGGAATATCAAGGAACACCTTCTCTTCATCCTTTTTCTCCTCCTCAAAAATCACCATCTCCTCACCTTCCAAGTAAGCTAAGGAGTCCATTAGAGAGTTTATTTCATTTTTAGAGCTTTCAAAGTCAAGACCACAATTTTTATACATTTCAAAAAGACAAGTCTCAAGAGGGTCATTAGAGATAATAGAAGGAAGGCCCTCTTCAACGAGTTCCTCCTCCTCCTCTCCTACCTCAAGTGTGGTCAACACCTCCTCACTCTCTAGAGTAGCAAGGTCATAGATAAAATCATAATCAAAACAAGGAAAGTCCTCATTAATCATGTTATGCTCTATTGGATTAGCCAGTATCTCACTTGCCACTTCCTCCTCTATACAAGATAGAGTTCTAGGCATTATCTCATTTGTTTCATCCTCTTCACTCTCATTATCCTCATCTATATACATTGAAGTTCTTGCCATTTTTTCATTTGCCTCTTCCTCCTCCTCTTGACGAGAAAAAGTACTTACAATTTGCTCAACTTGAGCTTCAAGCTTGGCTAAAGTTTGAGAATGAGAATTAATAAGTGGAGTTTGTGAAATATGCACATCAAGTAAAGCTAAAACTTTTTCTTCAAATCTGGGTGAGTACCTAGAAGGTGGTGGAATAGGTTAATCATAAAATGGTGGTGGAGGGCAATAGTCATAAGAAGGATTAAATGAGTGATCAAGTCCATAATAAGATGATGCATGAAATGAATTGGACTCAATCTCATAAGGATCAAAATATGATAAAGGAGCATCAGGTAAAGGGATATAATTTTCCCCCAAACTTGGATCAAACAATTCCTCCATTCACAATTAAAACCCAAATACAACAAATAATGGCTCAACAAGGGCCAATGCTTAGACAAAAATTTAAGCAATAAAATGAGCCTCAACAAGGGCTATCACAAGCATGCAAAGAAGTGAAACAATTAAAATACAAGAGTTCCAAGAATTGCTCACAACGGTCCTTTAGCACTTCAACTCCAAATTTAGCTTTAACCTCCAATGATTGCTTTAAGTTCCAAAGTTCGCCTTCCTTGTAGTCAAGTACCTAATTAAACAAATAATAATGAGAGTAAGAGAAAAGAATATACAATGGAAAATAAAATAAAAATAGAAGCAATCAAATGAACACTATTGTCTAATTAATTCCAATAAAACCGTTAATCCCCGACAACGGCGCCAAAATTATAATGGACCCGAGCGTGTGCACAAAATAATGCACAACACTTTGAGTTTGGAAATTAGTGTCAAGTGGGCATCATACTTTAAATTTATAAACCGCTTAACACCTATACTATGTAGTATGAGTGAGAAGGGATCGTCCCAAGGGATTGTACGTGTTAGAATTTAACTTCAACTCTAGCGTATCACAAGATTGCAAAAGAGATTTGATAAGATGATTAAACTACTTCAATTGATGAAAATACAATTAAAATAAACTAAGTAGAATAGGGATTTAAGAGATATGAAGAGAGGACTTAGGCTGTTGGAATCACCACTAAGCTCATGTAATTAACCACTTGCTTTCCATTAATGGGGAATACATTGTTGTTAACAAAATGTGACTACCAATTGCAATATTAAGCATGGACCATCTAATTTAAGCATGAATTATCTTACCTAAACTAATTGTAGCACAACCCATCTAGTTTAAGCATGACCCATCTAGGTAGCAACAATTGTAGCACACATCAATCTAGAGAATCATAGAATTTGCATTAATAAGCTATGGAATATCTAAGCAATCATAGATTGTCTACCTACCTACAAGCATGAATTAAATTGTAGAACAATCCATCAAGCATAAATATAAACCATCTAATTAATTGACAAACCCATTAATGAAAACCCTTACTTAGCCATCACTAAATCCTTAATTAATCACACATAGACATGCAACCAACATAGAGAATCTAGTGTAGAGATCAATTCCCCAAATAATCACACATAAGACAACATGTAATTAAAATAGAGAATCAATAGAAAAATTAAACCATAGAAATCATAGAAATATACCAAGATTCATGAAATTCACAAGGTTAGAACACTAATCACAACAATATATATAAATTCCCAAAAATAGAAATATAAGGGTTTAGATTACACAAGACTTAGGGCTCATCCAAGCCCTAAGTGTAGATCTAGCCAATCATGGAGGAGGTGGATGTGGTCATGGAATCAAGCTCCAAATATGTGTAATGACCTGGTCATTTGCCTTCCTTTCATTTTTCCTGAAATTTTACGAATGAATTTTATTCATTTAATTTTCTTTTCTGAGCTCTGTTTTGTGTCACTTAGTGTCATATTGAGTGCTCGGAATTGGTTTCTGAGACTCTTTCATGTGAATTGACAACTTCCTTTGAGGACCGAGTCATTTTTGCATTTTTACTTTTCGGACACTTTGCGTCTTTCGTCCTTTTCCCTGTTTTGTCTTTTTCCCTATTCTGTCTTTTTCCCATTTGTCACATTGTTGGCACAACCTCACTTCTCATGCTCGAAGTTGGTTTTTGACTTCACGTGCCTTCGTCTTGAGTGGTTTCCTCGAAATACGTATCTTTACTTTTGCAAGAAAGTACTCTGGTTGCTCTCGGTGTCCATAGGGGCATGGCTGCACAATTCTTCAGAATCCTTTTCATTTCCTGGGGTGTTCTTCGTAAATATCTTTTGAAGATATTTTATTTCAGGGGTTTTTAAGAAAATATTTTTGGAAGATATTTTCATTTTGGGCCATAAGTGCAGTTTTCATTTTTTGGAGGGGCCATTGTGCAATTAATGAAAGTTATTGCAAAATGTCTTGTTTTGAGCTTGGATCCTCGTACAGGATTCATTTTCACATTTCATTGAGTTGTGTACTCTTGGAATTTCCTCCTGGTCGATGTTTTCCAGTTTCAGGGTTTCTGGCCCCGGTTTTCGCCAAACTTGTTTTGGGCATAACTTTCTGCTCGGGACTCGGTTTTCGACGCTGTTTCTTCCGTTGTTCATATTTTATCATTTTGAATCTTTTTTGTTCACAAAGTTTTGCCATTTGAATGCGTATGCTCAAATTTTACTTTTTCAGACCTGGCGGGGCCCGTTCGGGGCACTTTTTGAGATTTCTATAAAAGGGGGGTGAGATATTTCATTTTTCATCTTCTCCCCTCTTCATGCACGACTTGGAGCTCCCATGGCAGCCCAAGGGGTGCTTCCATCTTCTCTCTCCTCTTTTGGTTCACTTTTCCTTGATGGAAGGTCTTCGGCCTTAACGTTTGTTGTTCCCCTCGCCGTGCTCTACCTTTCCCCCTTATTAGAATTCAGTTTTGACCATTTCTTGAGTTTGGTTTTGAGGTCAAGTTATGATTCTGATGAGGCTTTCATGGGGGTTATGTTCACGGCGTTGTCCCCGACAAAACCTAGTAGTTTCGTCGGATTCAGAGCCGTTCCATTTTGATGGCTTTTGAGATTTTCATCTCAAATTGAGGTAGGGGATGTTCTAGGTTTAAATTCTTATTATATAGCATGCTTGTGATGCTTATAATACTTGTTTGCATGATTAAAAATAAAATCTAGAGATTTTATTATTTATTTTTCTTGTACGGGATCTAATTTTCTCGGTTGCTCATGACTTAGTTTAAATTACCCCTTGATATGCTCATTGTCGTGTATTAAAATTGGAACATTTGAATAAGTATTAAAGATTTTATTTAATATTTATCTTAGGTGAAAGATTAATTCACATGGCCTTAACTAGCTTGAAATCAATATGTGTTAGCATATTAAATTAGGCCTTAGCATGCTCTCCAACATAGTTGAATTTGAAAGTAATTAGAGGTGTTTTGAAAATTAGTAATTATTAATTAATTTGCCCCGAGTGCACTATTCACTCCATTTGAATTTCGACTTGATATTCTTGATCTACATGCCATATAGCTTCACATATATTTGATTTAAAATATTCGGTGAGGTTTTGAAACCTTTCATTTAATTAAATTCCATGTTTAAGATTTAATCCTCATGGTTATATACAACTTGGAATTGAATCGCATGCTAGAAAATTAAGCTTTGGTGTGGTTGTTCACATATATTAAATTAAGCTTTGGTGTGGTTGTTCACAAAATTAAGCTTTAACATGTTTCACCTTAAGGTGATAAATTTGTAAAATGCTAGGTCGATGCGTGCTCATCTCCTACGAGTATCTTTATGTTACTCACCCCTACGATACTTGGGCATATTTCAGGTACGAAGACTTGGTTCGTGAAGCCTAGCATTCCTTGGATGTCGAGTAGCTTTCAAGTTTCCATTTCATGCAAATGTTAGCATGAAATGTCATTTTGTAGACTTATATGTCAAAATATATATATTTGATTCCATGTATGTAATGTGTACTTAAGTACACTCCTTTCAATGTATTTAATATGTATGAGATGAGGCCGGAGGCCAATGACATGTATATTGTATTCTATGCAACTTTTTAACTTCATGAAATATTATGAAAACCTTGAAAAATCGCAAGTCATTGCTTCATCACGGTTGCATCGGGTGTGGGAATTCCATTTTCATTCTTTTATAGGGTTTTATTAATCTTGTATGAAGTGTGGCCAAGGGCCAAACGGTCATTTGATCCCGTTTTGCATTTTTGGATTCCGAGTTTTCATTCCAAGTTCCATTTTTGCCTTTTTGCCCGTTGGGGGGTCGGATTTTGTATCGGTGGTATTTTTAAGTCGTGGACCATTGTAACACGTCCAAATAAGTAAGTTACATTTGCGTGCATAGTTGTTTCCGGGCAAAACCTTATCGTTTGTGTTCTGAGCTTCCTATGGACTAATTTTGAAGTTTTGTTGCATAATCTAATTTTAGGGCACTTTGGGGTTTTCCTTCAGGAAATAAATTCCATTCTTAACATAGTCAATTAGAAAACATGATTTTAGGAGGGGTTTCTTCTTTGTGTTTTTCCAGAAAATATCGCCTTGGTGCCGGAAATCCCATGCAAAGTTCAGCCTTCTGTTATGCATATAGCAACTTTTTTAATCCTCTTGCCCTTTTCTGATCTAGGGGCATTCTGGGTACTTTATAGTGTTTATTTTTCATTTTCGTCCGTTGCCCGGGTAGAAAATATGATTTTAGGGGGGGTTTATTCTTCATGTTTTTATAAAAAAAATCATCTTGATGCCGAAAACAACTCGCAGATCTGGAAAATCTGGTCGTTCCAGGTTTTTCCGAAAAAAAAGTGCTGATCTAAGAGGCATTTCGGGTATTTCACTTGTAAAATAAAATCTTCTCTTGACATGGTCATGTAGAAAACATGATTTTGGGGGGGTTTGTTAACAACTTTTTGCCAAAAAATGTGGTTTAAGCCCTCAAAACCACATTTGAAGTCCAAAAATCTGTGCAGGTCCTGCCCAGATTTAAACCCAGAAAGTTGTTTTTTTTGAAACTTTGAGGCTTCATATCTTCTTCGTCCCGACTCCAAATCAAGTGATTTTTGAGTCTAAGTTCATTAGTTTTTGCTGGTCTATATAACGATATGCATGATTGCATCAAATTATATCTTAAAAGACCATTTTACCCCTTATAAAGTACCCTTGCCGCACTGATTTTAAACCCAAAAGTTGGTTTTTATGAAACTTTGACGTTTCATATCTTCGTCGTCCGGACTCCGAATCAAGTGATTCTTGAGTCTAAATTCTTTAATTTTTCTTGGTCTATCTAACGGTATGCTTAGTTACATTTTAGTTTTGTCATAAAAGACCATTTTACCCCTTACGAATTACCCTTGCTGCATTGATTTCAAACCCAAAAATGTGATTTTTATGAAACTTTGGAGTTTCATATTTTCTTCATCCGGACTCCGAATCAAGTGATTCTTGAGTCCATCTTGATTAGTTTTTCATTGTCCTTCCAGCGGTGTGCCCGGTGACACCCGAATCCACATTTTTTAAAAATGACTATTTTGCCCCTGGGGGCTTATTTGTCATATTTTGACCTTTTGCTTCCGCATCAGTTCTCATTGAGTTCCACAACCTCATGGAAGGTCACTTTGATTTCTTAGAGTCCTGTTTTCTGTTTTCGCTTCCGCATATCGGATTCGTTATCGGGTCAAATCTTCGGTTCATCACTGGACACGCTGGCCTAAAAAACCAGGGTCGTCACAATATGGCACCCTTTTCTTCTTCCTCTTCTTCTTTTTCTTCTTTGAAGCTCTAGAGATTGAGAGATAGAGTGGTCTAGAGATGTATCTTGAGATGTGCCTCCACTTCTCTCTTTTCTTCTAACCCTAATCTCTAACTTTGCTAGAGAGAGAAATAAAAAATACAATGTAAAAAATAAAAAGATCAAAAGCTCATTTACAAATGGGTCACTTCCCTTTATATAGAAGGTCCTTTTCTTAGTCACTAAGTCAAGAATATTGCCCCAAAAATATCTAATCCCGTACTATGTGATAGGTGGACTTTTGGGGGCGCACGGGAATAAGACAGCTCACTGCTAGCAAAAGTTCGATCGATTAGAGAAAAAGTTCGATCGATCAGAGAAAAGTTTGATCAATCTAACTTTGATCGATCTCACTTTTCTGATCGATCTCACTTGGCAGCTTTTCAGGATCAGCCTCTTTTTGCTCCAAATCAGCCTCTTTTTGCTTCGAATCCTCTCCAAGACTTAGTTTGACTCAAAAAAGGCCTTAAGAAACCATTTTTAGCCCATTTTAACACTATTGACCTGAAATAGACAAAAACACAAATAAGTACTAAAACGGGTAAATAAGATAGAAAAAGGTCTTAGAACACTCAAGCTTAAGGGGTTTAAAAGTGTACTTTTCAGCGCTCATCATGGTACTTGCCATTAATGGGGTAATCATGCAATTGGCCACTAATTTTGTACTTGGCCACATACTTTAGATCTTGATCTGGCTTATCATCTTTCTCCTCATATAACGATGTCTCATTTCCAAAAGATATAGCAACATCCATGTCTTCAGCCTTCCCTGGTTAATCTTCCTTGGATGGTTGAATCTGGTCGATTTTAACTAATGAGCGCTAAATATATGCATATTCAAGCCCCTAAATACATATATATTAAGGCCTAAAGTGATACTTCAATCCGTAATTAGACTAATTTATGTTTAATGTGTATTTGTAGGTACTTTCCCAGAAAAATGGTTAAACCGGGACTTTATGATGATATCGAAGCTTACAGAGTCATTGTCGGTCATTCAGAGCGAGCTAAGAACTGAACTGGTGAAGTTTGAAGCAATTCAAGCCTTAGAGCTTGAGCCCAAGTATTGAGGCTCGAGCATCACAACAAAAAGAAAAAGAAAAGTCAACAAGACCCAAAAGCTCAAGCATTGTACCTTGATGCTCGAGCCTTACTAAGGGGTGATCTAGCCTTAATCAAGGGTGCTCGAGCATTGACCCTCAGGCTCGAGCATGAGGCGTCGAAAATTAATGAGTTGATTTTAATTAAAGGCTGGTCTCGTGCCTCACCTCCAGGATCGAGCACTATCTATTAAGGATCGAGCATTATCCACTGATGCTCGAGCCTTAAGCCCCAAATGCTCGAGCATGGTACCTAGTGCTCGAGCCTTTGAAGCTTGGATCGAGCAATGTTAAAAGAATTCAACCCCAGAAATATTCTAAGTGTTGAAGGAAAAGACACTGTAGAAAATAGTTGAAGAAAATTGGGTAAGTGTCAAAGTGAAGATCGAGCACCATTTATTGAAGCTCGAGCATCCATCCAGAGAAGCTCGAGCATTGTTCCTAATGCTCGAGCATGAACCCTAAAGCTCGAGCATCTATTCCTGAAGCTCGAGCCTTCCATGACATGTTAGATTAATATTGCAAGATTGCTCTCTTTACCAACCGTATCTCATCCCAGTTGGGCCAGAAGACCTAAAAGCCCACCAAATATTTATTTTCTTCTATAAAAGAAAGTGTAAGCCTTAATAAAAGAGGTCCAAAATTTTAATCTCTTTTACGGTGCTATTCAAAAGGCTGAAGGTGTGGTGGCTTTTTAGGGTTCATACAACCCTCGAAGTGAAGATCTTGAGAAGAAAAGTGTCATCCGTGGCAATGGAGATGAACTCAACACAGATGATATACATCCTTGTCATGAGTAGCTAATTCCCCTCTTAGGGCACTGATGTAACCCAACCTAATACTATGGTTTGATTGTTTTAACTCTAGGATTATTTTTAATATATGTTTTTTCTTGATTATATGACTTCGAGTACTTGAGACAACTCAAGTGGTTTTCATACTTTAATAGCTTATAAACTGTTACTACCTTGTCTTAAATGTAATAGTCTATTTTCTATTCTCAACCTACCTTATTGGACGGTATCTGGCGGAGCCCTGCCGGCAGTAAGAATAGAGGTCATATAATGGTGTTCCAATGTATTTTGCAAAAGAATGTTTTCATAGTCTTTGCTTAGGAAAGGTGGATTGTTTGTAACGTAGTTAAAGTAGTTAAAGTAGGTAGGTGGACAGTCCACGCTAACCGCAGATAGGTTATAGTTAGCTAAATTTGTAAAACATCTTTCTTTAAAACCCAAATTGAACGAATGTTATTGAGTTCTATTCATTTGAAAAATATCATTGTTAAATACCCAGAGTTAGTATAATTAACTGTAATATGATGGTTATGATGAAGTCAAAGCTCTAAGATTCCTCTCTCTCTGATCACTCAATTTATTTACTTTGCTTTTATTTAATATTTTGTTTTAATTCTAATTTGTTAAACCGTGACAACCAACAAACTCTCTAACCAAGTTATCTGTAAACCATGAAATTAATTTAAAGACTAATACAAATTCCATCTCCCTGTGGGTTCGACATCCTCTTTACATAGAGCTATCCTATACGATATCGTGCTATTGCGAGAGAACATCAACAATTTTTGGATCCATTGCCGGGGAGATTAGATTTTGTTTAGTTTTAAATTAGTTATTGTGGTTTACCAGTCTTCACACTTTCTGATATCTCACCTTACTTATTTTTCTTTTCAGGTACAAATTAGTAGTGAGGACAAAGACTCTTAAAGGAGAAAAAGCTTCGGTTTATTAAACTTTTTTGTGAGTTCTTACTGTTTTTCTGTTACTTAGAATATTTTATTTTTGCTACTATTAGGATTAGTAGAACCAGTGCATGTTAACTCGCCAAAATAGGTCAAAACCTTTAGTGCATGATCCTGAAATAAAGAGAACTTTGAGTCAGCTAAGAAAACTAAAAAAAACATCTGAATAATATCGATAGTTCCTCTAATAACATGGTTGAGCAACGTAATGCACCAGGTAATAATGGTAATGGTAATGGAGAACGGGAGCCACCTGTTCTTCCACCACAACCACAATTGAGGGACCATTTCATTCCTACCACATATATTTCCCCTTCATGCTTTATTTTCCCAGATGCTAATGCAACCCATTTCGAGATCAAGCCTGCTATGATCCAAGTGCTTCCTACCTTCCATGGGTATGCAACAGAGGATCCTTATAAGCACTTGGATGTGTTTTTGGAATTGTGTTCAACTACCAAGTTGATCACTCTAACCAATGATTCATTCAGAATACGTCTTTTCCAGTTCTCTCTCAAGGATAAAGTAAGAACTTGGTTGTAGTCCCTTCTAACAAATTCCATATTTACATGAGACATGTTGCAACAGGAGTTCTTGAAGAAATACTACACTGTGGGTAAAACCACACAAATGAGAACAAAAATCATGGCATTTTCCCAAATCTAGGGAGAACAGCTCCATGATGCATGGGAGATATATAATGATCCTCTAAGAAAGTGTCCACACCATGATATTGCTCAATGGCACTTAATACAGATATTCTATGATAGTCTTACAAATTCTTATAGAAATATGGTTGATACTTCCAGTAATGGAGCTTTTCTGCGTAAGAGTCCGGCTGATGCTTGGGAACTATTTGAGGCCCTGAATGAAAACTCAGTGCAACATGCTTCTTCCTCTAGGTAGAGGTCTTCACCTAGAATGCATAAGGTTAAAAAACTTGATAAGGTAGATAAATCTAGTGCTTTAGCCGCTCAAATAGAAGCCTTGAACCGTAGGTTCAATCAAATTTTATCATCTGGCTTTACTCCTGTCACTAATCCACAAACTGCCTTGCCAAAGGAAGTTTGTTCTATCTGTGTTAATCTTAACCATTTTGCTGATGCTTACCCTATGCTGGGACAATCATCTGAGATCCCACAGGAGTAAGTGAATGCTGCATTCTCTAGGCCAGCTTATAATCCATATTTTTCTACATATAATCCTGGCCGGAGAGATCATCCCAATCTATCATGGCGTAATCAGAATCAAGGAAACAATGTTTCCAAATCTCAGGGGCAGTATCAAAATTCATATAGTCATATGCCACAAAATAATTCTTTCAACCAATCTGGTATTTACAGTCCACCTCAGTTTAAGAATCAACCCACTCAAGCTCCTAATCTTCCACCTCCGCCTAGAAATTCTACGTTTGAGGAACAAGTACTCAATGCTCTTGTTGATCTTAAAGCCAATACCCAACTTCTTAATTCTCATTGTCAAGCCATAACAAAGCTAGAGGCACAAGTTGGGCAAATAGCGAGTACTTTATCTCGAAGAGAGGATAGAAAGCCGCCTAGTCAGCCAATAGCCAACCCAAAAGGGTAGACTTACATGATTGATGAAACTAATTCCTCAGGTATTCATCATGAGCAAGTTCAGGCTATCACTACATTGAGGAGTGATAAAGTGGTTGATAACCAAGTTGAAAAAGGACAAGAGGAAAAAGATAGGCTTAGGATTTCCATTATTCCTATCATTCATCATCCACATCCCAAGGATGTTTCCTCAAGTGCTATTCCATAATCCATAATAGGAGTTGAAGGTGGAGTCACTTCTTCATCTACTTCTAACCCTGAGACAGCTTATGAGCCAAAAACGCCTTATCCTGAACGTCTCAAGGAACCCTCCCACTTTGGTAAATAATGGGAGAAAATTCAAGATATAATGGAGGTTTTTAAATAGGTCAAAATTAATCTTCCTCTACTTGATGCTATAAAACAAATTCCTGCCTATTCCAAATTTCTAAAGGACTTGTGCACTCTTAAGAGAAAGTTAAAAAGCCAAGTTCCTAAGAAAGTTTGTCTCACCGAACAGGTCAGTGTTATTCTTAAGTACAACACTCCTCTCAAGGTTAAAGATCCTGGTGCTCCTATAATTTCTTGCATCATTGAAAACAATGTAATAGAGCGAGCACTTCTTGACCTTGGAGTAAGTGTTAATTTTATTCCCTACACGATGTATGAAAAGTTAGGTTTGGGAGAGTTAAAACCTATGTCGGTTGTTTTACAGCTTGCTGACTGTTCTGTCAGACAACTACGAGGTATTGTTGAGGATGTACTCATAAAAGTGGACAAGTTCTATTTTTCGGTCAATTTTCTAGTTCTTGATACAGAACTGGTCCACAATTCTAAAAAGTATATTCGAGTCATTCTTGGGTGACCTTTTCTAGCCACAGCGAATACTTGTATTAACTGTAGGACTGGAGCTATGGATTTATCTTTTAGAAATATGAAAGTCAAGTTAAACATCTTCAATGTTATTCGTCACCCCCACGATGATAGTGAATGCTTCTTCCTTGATATTATTAATGAGTTGGTTGAGGAATCACTCCCAACTATTTTATCCAAGGATCATTTAGAAGCTTGTCTGAATCACTTCAATTATGAAGATTTCGATATTGATTCTTCAATAGATGAAGTGAATTCTTTGCTCAATTCCACTCCTATCACAGATTTTCCTCCATGAAAATCTAGGTTAGAGCATCTTCAACCACTTTCTAATACTCCGCCTATTCCTTCTTTGAAGTCTCCACCTAAACTTGAGCTTAAGCCACTACCAAAAAAGCTTAAGTATGCTTTCTTGGATTTAAATGACACCCTCCCGGTGATTATTGCTTCCAATCTTACAAGTTCCCAAGAAAGTAGTCTCTTAAAAGTTCTTAAACAAAATAAAGAGGTTATTGGGTGGAGTATGGCTGATTTGAAAGGAATTAGCCCCACAATTTGCATGTATCAAATTCATTTGGAGGAGGATTCTCGAACATCTCAAGAACTCCAACGAAGATTGAATCCTAATATGAAGGAGGTAGGTTTGAAGGAAGTTGTGAAGTTGCTAGATGCGGGAATAATCTACCCCATCTCAGATAGTAAGTGGGTGAGTCCTACTCAAGTAGTACCTAAAAAGACAAGTATTACAGTAGTTGAGAATTCTGAGGGGGAATTAGTTCCACAGTACACCACCACTGGATGGCGTGTGTGTATTGATTACCGGAAACTCAACTCCGCTACTAGAAAAGATCATTTTCCACTTTCATTCATTGATCAGATTCTAGAGCGATTGGCCAGCCAGAGTTATTATTATTTTTTAGTCGGTTATTCTGGTTATAATCAGGTGGCCATTGATCCTAAGAATCAAGAAAAAACTACTTTCACTTGTCCATTCGATACGTTTGTATATAGACGGATGCCTTTCGAATTATGTAATGCGTTAGCAACATTCCAGAGGTATATGATGTCAATCTTTTTAAACATGGTTGAAAAGTTTCTCAAAGTCTTTATGGATGACTTCTCTGTTTTCGGGTCCACATTCGAAAACTGTCTTCAAAATCTTTCCCTAGTGCTTCAGCGTTGTAGGGAAACGAATCTTATTCTTATTTGGGAGAAGAGCCATTTTATGGTTCAAGAGGGTATTGTTTTAGGACATATCATTTCAGAGAGAGGTATTGAAGTTGATAGAGCTAAAATAGATTTGATCCCCAAATTGCCTCCTCCTACCTCCGTAAAGGGAGTGCGATCATTTCTTGGGCACGCCGGGTTCTATCGACGCTTTATTAAAGACTTTAACAAAATTTCTCGTCCTTTGTGTATTCTACTTGCAAAGGATGCTCCTTTTGTCTTTGATGAATCATGCCTTGAAGCTTTCTAGAAGCTTCGCTCTCTTCTTTCTTCAGCTCCTATCATGAATCCTCTGGATTGGGCTCTTCCATTTGACATTATGTGTGACGCATTTGATTATGCTATGGGTGCTATCTTGGGACAACGAGTAGATAAACTTCCTCATGTTATCTACTATGCTAGTAAAACTCTTTTAGATGCACAATTGAATTATACCACTACTAAAAAAGAGTTGCTTTCAGTTGTCTTCGCTTTGGACAAATTTAGATCATATCTATTGGGTTCCAAATTCATAGTCTATTCTGATCATTCTACTTTGAAACATCTTCTTTCCAAAAAGGAGACCAAATCCCGTTTGATTCGATGGATTCTTTTGCTTCAAAAGTTTGATTACGAAATCCGGGATAAGAAAGGGTCAGAAAATGTTGTAGCTGACCATCTTTCTAGAATTCTGATTGAGGATACCTCAACTGCACTTCCAATTCATGATTCCTTCCTAGATGAATAACTGTTTGAGGTTGCTCATAAAGATTTGCCTTGGTTTGCTAATATTGTGAATTACCTCGCGATAGGCAAAATTCTTTTGTCTTGGTCAAAGTAGGAAAATGATCGATTCTTCTCCCAAATTAGGATGTACTATTGGGAAGATCCTCAGCTATTTAAATACTATGCTGATCAAATAATTCGTAGATGCGTTCCTGAGAGTGAGTTTCATAGTATTCTGACCTTCTGTCATAGTTTAGTATGTGGAGGTCATTTCAGTGCAAAGAAAACTGCAGCTAAAATTCTTTAATGTGGTTTCTTTTGGCCTTTACTCTTTCAGGATTCATACTTATTCTGTAGGTCGTGCCTTAGATGTTAGCAGCTAGGATCGATTTCTAGAAAAAATATGATGCCCTTAACTCCAATCTTAGTTATTTAGGTTTTTGATGTTTGGGGTATTGATTTCATGGGTCCTTTTGTTCTGTCTAATAAAAATGAGTACATTCTGGTGGCTATTGACTATGTGTCTGAATGAATTGAAGCAGTGACTACTAAAACCGCCGATCACGCAGTCGTGGTTGAGTTCATTCAAACGAACATTTTCAATTGGTTTAATATGCCACGAGCTATTATTAGTGATGGGGGTGCTCACTTCTATAGTAGGTACTTCCGTACCTTAGTCCAAAGATACTCCGTCACTCATAAAGTTGCTTCTGCCTATCATTCCCAAACAAGTGGCCAAGTTGAAAAATTCAATCGTGAAATTAAGAGAATTCTTAAGAAAACAGTTAAGCCAGATCGTAAAGATTAGTCTTATAGACTAAATGATGCTTTGTGGGCTTACCGAATAGCATATAAGACTCTGATTGGTATGTTACCTTACCGACTTGTCTATGGTAAAGGGTGCTATCTTCCTGTAGAGTTAGAACACAGAGCTTTCTGGGACATAAAAAAAAGCTCAACTTCGATATGACATCTGCTGGTTCTAACAGGAAGCTTTAATTAACTGAGCTTGAAGAATTATGTAATGATGTGTATGAGAGTGCTAAGGTTTATAAAGAAAAGATTAAGGCATTTCATGACAAGCATATCTTGCATAAGACTTTTGAGCCTGGGAAGAAGGTTTGGTTGTTTAATATACGATTAAAACTTTTTCCTGGAAAGTTAAAGTCACGTTGGGAAGGTCCGTACATGGTTATTTCTGTTACACCTTATGGTGTAATAGAGATACAAGATTGCAAGACTGGACAACTGTCTAAGGTCAATGGACAGAGACTAAAACCCTACATAAAGGGTAGTGTGCAGAGAGGCACAGTTGAGGCAGTGGAACTTCATGATCCTATTTACTTGGACTAGAGAAGTCGGGTGTTTGTCGAGCTATTGACGTTAAACTTAACATACTGTCAAGCTATCGACGTTAAACTTAGCATTTGTATATTATACCATAGTTTATTTTGATTTGTATTTTCGTTATTTTAAGTTTTTGATTTAATTATTTTCTTTTCTAGATTTTAGGTTTATTTTAGTCTTCATTTAGGGTTAGGTTAGTTAGGCTTGAATAAAATAGAAAAAGAAAATAAAAATGGAAAAACCTAAAAATCCAAAAATTTGTCTCCATGCTCGAGCATCATCAGCTACATGCTCGAGCATCATCAGCTACAAGCTCGAGCATCAGTACCCACAGCTCGAGCTTTCCATCATCGTGAATTGTAAGGATTTATGGCAGTTTGCTCGAGCTCATACCCTTAATGCTCGAGCCTGAGATTTTAAAAGTTTTAAAATCAGGAAACTGAGTACTCTGTCTCCTAGAACAAAAAGGAAAGCCATGGTTCTTTATAAAAGCTCTCCAAGTTCTCTTGCTATTCATAATCGGTGCTAATTCACATTCTTGTTCCAGATCTGCAGGAAACATAGAGGTAAACTTCTTTTTCTTCTTCCTCTTTCCAATTAAATTTCCCTTAGTTCACTAATTTTCTAGATCTAATGAAGGGAAATATGAGTTATGTTTTGGATCTATGAGTCTATGAATTTTGTTCGTACATCATCTACATAGACTAGTTGTTTAGATCTACTCTTCATTAATTTATTGAACTAAGTTCTGTGAACTGATTCGGTGAAGTCCAGGTAGAACTCGAGCTTTGCAAGTTGAGGCTCGAGCATCAGCTACTAAAGGCTCTAGCATCAGTACTTGAAGCTCGAGCCTCGGTCTGCAGATTATAGGAACTAGAAATTTTTGAGAAATTTAAAGATTTATCTTGATAATGTTTCATCCTACTTCTATAAAGCATAAGTGCATGGCAAACAATTCCAATTTCTTATGAAACGACCTTTGATTATCAGGCATTCATCAATGATCAGCGCACTAGATGGGTTATGAAATCTTTTAGTTACAGGCACCTTCTTCATCTCATGGTCCCTGTGACATAGGTTGCTTATTCTCATCTTGTTCATTTGTTTTACCTCAATCTGGTTTACAGTGAGGATGACCCTTGGGAGCTTAGGACTAGAATTGATGGGCATGATTTAATTATTAATCCCAATGCTATTGCTGCTGCTCTAGAATGTTATAATACACTACCGGAAGTAATAGATGAGAGGCGTAGCTGTCCTACTTTCACACCTTTCCCTAGATACCAATTGCTGAGAATTTAATTCAGAAGCTATGTGATGGTCGATTTGCCAGGAGAAAGTGTAGTAGTACTATTAAAGCCAAAATTCCTAAGAGGTTGTGGATTTTAGATTCTATCATCTCTGCTAATGTCCATCCTCTTGGGCATAAGAATATTAGGAATACTGACTTTCTCCAGGCCCTTTATGCTATTCAGTTTGAGTACTGGTATTCGTTCCCTATGATAATTTTCTGTCAGCTACTGGAGTTTTGGTCTGAGATTGGACCGCATAAAGATATTCCTACACAGGCGCTGCCTTTTCCATATATGATTACCAGGATATTAGAGCTGTAGGGTTTTGTAGTGAGTTCAAAAGAGGAATCATGTGATGAATCTCCACAATTTGGAATGAGGGAATGGAATAAAGTATGGACACATGTGCCGGCACATCAGAGAGAGGCAATAGAGTTTGGTGATGAGGGATATGTAGCGGTTGTTGATAGGAGAGTAGATGATGAAGCTACAAAGGAGAAGATGGATCTCTCCGATTCCCAGCCTCAGGTTAAGAGGAGACCCACTCCTGTTGCCCAGCCTGAGAGTTCTTCTCAGGCTGAGATTAGTGCTTTACAGGCCAGGGTGGCCAAGCTGCAGGATGGCCAGACAATGCTGTGATAGATGCTAACTGCGCAGCAAAGCATATTGGAGGAGTTACTTCACCGCACTTCGTCCGCTCCATCCATTTCTTCTGTTCCACCACCACCACCTATGGATTAGTTTTAGGAATTTTCTATATTTTTGTTAACTAAGGCAGTCTTTTTGCTGTATTTCTTTCCATCTGATGTATAACTGCCCTAAGTCTTTCTTTCCAAAGCATTGTACTAATTTCTTATTTATATACATGCTTTTTGGTTATCTTATCCTTATGTTTATATTTCTCTATGCTTACTCCATATACTTGATACTTTGATGTGTGTTGGAGTTTATTGATTTTGCCAGATACAACAGATTAAGTTTGGGGGTGATTTTGAGAGGAACCACTATGTTGAAGGAGATGATGTTGACAACTCATTTTTACCCATCTGTGCAGTATTTTATCCTATCTTTACTGGTGTACTTGTATGTTAATATCTTTCTAACTCTCCTTTATTCTCACACATTGAGGACAATGTGCACAATAACTTTGGGGGTAAGGTTGGCTTAAAATTTTTAATTTTTGGCTTAATCTGTTTACACAAGGATGTGATTTAATATTTGATAATATAAACATGTGTTTGAGTCTACTGATGGTTGTATACTCTGTTTGCAGTCTGATGTTGCTTAGAATTGGTTTGTATGCTAAATTACTGTGAAAGGGATTACTTGAAAATTTTTAAATCAGTTGGTGGCCTGTGGTTCACTCTGTTAGGATGATTGTTGTTTAATGATGTTGATCTCTGAGATGCTACACTTTACAGATATTCACACTTGCGTGAATTTTGTGGGGTAGCAATTGGAAGTCTTGTTTTGTTTTAAGTTTTGTTTTGTTTTGGGGTAGATTTGATAGTTTTGATGACCAAGGCATAAAAATAATAATAATAGAAGAAAAGAAAAAAAATTTAGTATGTATGCAAAGCAACAAAGAAAAAATTCTTCACCAATGTGAATGAAAAATGAAAAAACATGATGAAAAACAAAGAAGAAAAAAGAAAAGTAGAAAAGGTTCAAGTTCAGGTTTGTACTTCGATTGCTTGAGTGATTAAGTCCTTAGGGGTGTGTTCTGACACCTAATATCCTAAGATCGTCTGGTCTGGGAATCATTGGCTGAAAGCTTGTTACATAAGGGGTTTAGGTTGCCTAGATTACTTGAATAATTAAGTCCTAAAGGGTGTTTTAACACTTAATGCCCTAAGACCATCTGGTCTGGGAGTCATTGGCTGAAAGTTCGTTACATGGGTGATTAAGAAAGCTTAATAAACCTGAACATTGCACAGTATCCTTTTTCTAAAAATGCATACCCAAAAAAAGAAAAATGCCTTGGGAGTTGGAGTTTAAAAAGTCTGCCTGTGAATTAAGGAATAGCAAGGAACAAATGCAAGTATGGACAATAAGCCACATGTTAAATTGTAGGATCACTTTCAAAGTATCTTTAGAGATTAAAATTATTGAATGACTGATTAAATTGATATGTGGGGACTATAGTTGCTTATTGAAATTGGAAGTTGAAAGTTTTTCTGATTACATGATTGGTATACTTGTTATATTTGACTGATCAATGAACTGCAGGGATGATATGATTTGAAAACAGGCTTAAATAAGCTTGATGTGCATTTAAGGTACTGATTTGAGAAATTTGTGGGTATCTTCACTGGAAACCCTCACGAGACTACAACTTGTCCACTAGGGGTAACCTAGGGGTTTAAAGACTTGTTGCATAGGGTAAATGCAACCGTGATTCCCACAAAAGTGGCTTTTTAGTTCTTTATTGCTAAGGGACTAGCAATATGTAAGTTTAGGGGTCTGATGAGCGCTGAATATATGCATATTCGAGCCCCTAAATACATATATGTTAAGGCCTAAAGTAATACTTCTATCCGTAATTAGACTAATTTATGTTTAATGTGTGTTTGTAGGTACTTTCCCAAAAAAATTGGTTAAACCGGGACTTTATGATGATATCGAAGCTTACAGAGTCGTTGTCGGTGATTCAGAGCTAGCTGAGAACTGAACTAGTGAAGTTTAAAGCAATTCAAGCCTTAGAGCTTGAGCCCAAGTATTGAGGCTCGAGCATCACAACAAAAAGAAGAAGAAAAGTCAACAAAGCCCAAAAGCTCGAGCATTGTACCTTGATGCTCGAGCCTTACTAAGGGGTGCTCGAGCTTTAATCAAGGGTGCTCGAGCATTGACCCTTAAGCTCATACATGAGGCGTTGGAAATTAATGAGTTGATTTTAATTGAAGGCTATGCTCCCAGGTCTCGTGCCTCACCTCCACGATCGAGCACCATCCATTAAGGATTGAGCATTATCCACTGATGCTCGAGCCTTAAACCCCAGATGCTCAAGCATGGTACCTAGTGCTCGAGCCCTTGAAGCTTGGATCGAGCAATGCTAGAAGAGTTCAACCCCAGAAATATTCTAAGTGTTGAAGGAAACGACGCTTCTGAAAATAGTTGAAGAAAATTGGCTAAGTGTCAATGTGAAGATCGAGCACCATTTATTGAAGCTCGAGCATCCATCCAGAGAAGCTCAAGCATTGTTCCTAATGCTCGAGCAAGAACCCTAAAGCTCGAGCAGCTGTTCCTGAAGCTCGAGCCTTCCATGACATGTCAGATTAATATTGCGGGATTGCTCTCTTTATCAGCAGTATCTCATCCTAGTTGAGCTAAAAGACCTAAAAGCCCACCAAATATTTATTTTCTTCTATAAAAAAAAGCGTAAGCCTTGATAGAAGAAGTCTAAAATTTCAATCGCTTTTACGGTGCTATTCAGAAGGCTGAAGGTGTGGTGGCTTTTTAAGGTTCCTACAACCCTAGAAGTGAAGATCCTAAGAAGAGAAGTGACGTCCGTGACGATAGAGATGAACTCAACATAGATGATATCCATCCTTGTCATGGGTAGCTAATTCCCCTCTTAAGGCACTGATGTAACCCAACCTAATACTATGGTTTGATTGTTTTAACTCTAGGATTATTTTTAATATATGTTTTTTCTTGATTATATGAATACGAGCACTTGAGACAACTCAAGTGGTTTTCATACTTTAATAGCTTATAAACTATTACTACCTTATCTTAGATGTAATAGTCTGTTTGCTATTCTCAACCTACCTTATTGGATGGTATCTGACGGAGCCCTGCCGGCCATAAGAATAGAGGTCATATAATGGTGTTCCAATGTATTTTGTAAAAGAACGTTTTCATAGTCTATGCTTAGGAAAGGTGGATTGTTTGCAACGTAGTTAAAGTAGTTAAAGTAGGTAGGCAGACAGTCCACGTTAACCGCAGATAGGTTATAGTTGCTAAATTTGTAAAACATCTTTCCTTAAAACCCGAATTGAATGAATGTTATTGAGTTCAATTCATTTGGAAAGTATCATTATTAAATTCCCAGAGTTAGTATAATTAACTGTAATATGATGGTTGTGGTGAAGTCAAAGCCCTAAGATTCCTCTCTCTCTGATCACTTAATTTATTTACTTTGCTTTTATTTTATATTTTGTTTTAATTCTAGTTTGTTAAATGGTGACAACCAACAAACTCTCTAACCAAGTTATCTACAAACCATGATATTAATTTAAAGACTAGGGTAAAGTACACTAACACCCCTTGAGGTTTGATATAAAGACAGGTAGATGAAAGTTGTCCGATTTTTAGACCATGACACACCCTCAAGTTTGATAAAATGGACAAAGACACCCCGACAATAGTGAATTAACTTTATTACCCTTTGATATAAAATTGACAAATACAATTAACTTAAATGCCCTTGAATCAAATAAGTTTAAATGAGTTATTGGGTAAAACCCATATACTAAACCCAAAATCCTTTCCCTCTTCTTCTCTTTCCCCTCTCCCACAGCACAGACCCAAACCCAAACAACTAATACACACATATATATATTGTCTGTATATTACACACGTGCACACATATGTCATCACCACCACAAATAACGCACATGGAGGTGCTCTACGCTCTACCCTGATTTCTTCAACCCTTCACTTCACCACACAAACACACACATATATATATACACACACATATATATATGTATATACAGATACGTACATATATATACAGATACATACATATATATATCCACACACACAAGGCAGCGACAAAGGTCCATACACTGTAATTTTGATCCCGTCTCCACAAATTGGAGATATAAATCAGCATCAAATCACAAAGGTTTTAAGATTAAAAAAAAAAAAAAAAAAAAAAAAACCAACTCAAGATTAAAGCCATAGCGATCTTTGACTGGATCTAAAATAATAAGAGAAATTGATTTACTGTGTTCTGTTTGGGTAGATAGGTAATTGACTGAGGAGGAGCAATCACAAACTTAAACACCAACACCCAATCACAACCTTAAGCCACAACCCCTCACCATCAACAGATGATGCTAGAAGCCATCCTTTGAACATAATCATCATCGGAATCAAGTCATGTCTTGCCTCCATCGTCGTTGGAAGCCATTGTTGGATAATGATGATGATGTTGACGAGCGGCGGTGATTTCGTCTTCCGTTTCAGTGATTGCCGCGATGGTAAGTGGTATGGGGTGGAATCGTGAGAGAGATAGATAGAAGGGGTGGGGCGGTGGTGGTGTGATGGTGGGTGGTGCTAGAGCGGCAAGAGGAGGAAGAGAGAGAACGGAGAGAGGAGAGAGAAATGGGCTATGAATAGATTGTGGGAAGAGAGAAAGGGGTTGGGAAGAGAGAGATGAAAATGGTAACTTGGTCATTTAAGAATTTTGATATTTTATAATTAAAATTAATAAAATAGTGAAGGGTAAAATAGACTTTCCACATATTTTAAGGCTCTGTTTAGATGGCAAATTTTATGTGACGACCCTGGATTTTTTTTTTTAACCCAGCGTGTCTTTTGATGAACCGAGGATTGACCCGCTAATGGATCCAGAAGCGAAAGCAAGAAGCAAGACAATGGTCTTCCAAGGCATAACACACCTTTAAGACCCTAAGATGTCCTTCCATGAGGTCGTGGAACTCAATGAGGATTGACACGGAAGCAGAAGATCGGAAAGATAACAATTAAGCCCCAAGAGCAAAATAGTCATTACTGAAAATATGTACTCGGGTGCCACCGAGCACACCACTAGAAATACAATGAAAAATTAATCAATATAGACTCAAGAATCGCATGATTCAGAATCCGGACGAAAGAGAAAAGGCAAGACGAAGAAAGAAGAACACTTAAGGCTAAAAGGGTAAAATGGTAATTCCAACTAAATGGGTACCCCCGTGTACACCATTGGATAGACAACGAAAAATTAACCAAGATGGACTCAAGAATCACTTGATTCGGAGTCCGGATGGCAAAGATATCGAGTTCTGAAGTCGAAGGAAGGGAAACCCTATCCCGGTTCGAACAAAAAACTGACACTACTTCACTAAAATGAGAATATATTGAGCTAATAGTGGAATCTGAAGCTGAAATTGGTACCATTAGAAAGCTTATTTCGACGCAGTCAATTTAGACTCAAGAACGGACCAATTCGGAGTTAAAACAAAGAAAATGCGATGATCCGAAGTTAGAGGTGCAGTGCTGAACCAATACACACACACACATGAACAGTGCTATGAGCGCTTGTGAAAGGCTATGAGCACTCATGTTGTGCACGCCCCAGGGCCAAATCCTACTGCCCCATCTTCGAGCCCTCAAAGCCCCTTGGAGCGCTCGTTCTGCTGTAGGTTGCACCTGAAATGCAACTTTGAAATGCAATTTTGAGGACTTTCTGGGCCTTTTTGAAAAAAACACAAAGAAGAAACCCCCCTCAAAATCATGTTTTCTACCCGACCATATAAATAGAAACAAAAAAAACTACTATAAAATGTCTAGAACACCCTTAGGTCAGAACAATTATGCACACACGCATAATAAGTGATTTTGAGCATGCGGGAATGGTCCGCGGCTCCCAGGAATGGCTGATACAAATGCACTTCTAAGCTGAAACAATTATGCACACACGCATAATAAGTGATTTTGAGCATGCGGGAATGGTCCGCGGCTCCCAGGAATGGCTGATACAAAATCCAAGCATGCTTTTGACTCCAAATGCACTTCTAAGCTGAAACAATTATGCACACACGCATAATAAGTGATTTTGAGCATGCGGGAATGGTCCGCGGCTCCCAGGAATGGCTGATACAAAATCCGACCCCTGACGGCCAAAAAGGCGAAAATGAACTTGAAATGGAAATTTTGAAAACCAAAATTAACAAATGATTGGAAATTACCATTTGGCCCTTGGCCACACTTCATACATGATTAATGAGACCCTATGAAAGAATAAAAATGGAATTCCCACACCAGATGCACCCATGGTGAAACAATAACCTACGATTTTTTAATATGTTCATAATATTTCATGAAGTCAAAAGTTATATAGAATACAATATACATGTCATTGGCCTTCGGCCTCATCTCATACATGTCAATTACATTGAAAAAAAGGTACTCATGTACACTTTACATATTTTGAATCAAATATACACATTTTGACATATAGGGCTACATATAGCGTTTCAAGCCAACATTTACAAGAATTTAAAACTTTCAAGTCTACAATCATCCAAGCAATGATGAACATCACGAACCAAGTCTTCGTACCCGAAATAGCCCCCCAGTAACTTCGGGGTGAGTAAACAAGTTTACTCGTAGAGAATGAGCAGGCATCGACTCAATTTCTTTCAGATTTTTAGACTAGCATAAAACGATTCAAAAAAGTCATGCCACCTAACGTCTATGTCAAAGATTAGACCCAGGGATCATCCTAAGCTACTCATGCAATTGAAATGAGATACATGTCATACATGCATACCGATTACAAGTGTACTAAACGAAGATGAAAACATGCGAGGTAAGTATACAAAACACAGGTATACTAAACGAAAATTAGAAACACACAAGGCAAGTATATAAGACACGAGTATACTAAATAGAGTTCTAAATACAAGAAGCAAGTGCACGGTTTCAAGTGTGCCAAACGAGATCTAAATACATGAAGCAGGTATAATGTCTATGCAATTAAGCAAGGTAGGAAATACTCCATACAATCACGACAAGGTTCTTAGATCTTCAAGAGATAACACTTGAAATCTAAGGGTTCAAAGATTATGCTTGATAGTATAAACTATTACATATGGTCCATGCCACCTAGGATCTAAGTCAAGTTACACGAATAGAATCCTTCCTAAGTCACGATAGCATAAAGTAACATGAAATGAGATAACTAAGAAATTTAACAAGATTGAAACAATTCAATTAACACGACAAGGACAAGGTGTGAAATCAAGGATAATGCACAATATTTATGCAATTTAAACAAGTTGGATCATTCCACATAACACAAAAAGTTCAATACATGAAATTAAGGATAAGGCATAATATCTATGCAATGAAACAAGATTAAAACATTCCATGAAATGCAAGAAGAGTTATACATGAAATCAAGAACAAGGCATAATATCTATGCAAGTAAACAAGTTTGGAACATTCCGATTAACACGAAAAGGTTATACATGAAATCACGAATGAAGCATAAAATCTATGCAATGAAACAAGATTGGAGCATTTCACATACGCGACAAGTTTAAATCTTCAAGGAATATCAACTTGAAATTTAATGAGTGAAATCAACCAATGTGGAAAACTCGGATATCGCCTGGATTAAAACCATACTCTTGATATCACTTTAAGGCTATTAACCCATGGGTACCTTTCCCCTAATGCGCACTATAGTTGTAGAGGGACATTTCCCCATACTAGAACCAAGTCCTAGCCATGTCAATTCTTGACTGATATCCCAAGTCCCAAAATCAACAAGTTGTGCAAACCAAGATAGTATCATGATACAAGAGATGCATTATACCACATTCCATGCACAACCAAGATTTTGGAACACACAAGTCATGCCCTAAGTTTCAACTATAATGGCATGTGAAATGTCAAGAAATCATAGTGTGCATCTATATAGATTAGAACCAAGATAAATAGCACATGGGATCCATTGATGAAGGTATACTACAAGTATAAGACACATGACTCAATTACTTATTAAGTAACACATGAGTAATTAGAGCATTCCACTGTAAGGGTGTAAGTTCATTAACTACATTAATGAAGCTAAGTTGCAACAAGTCATGATACATGTTAGATGGGCAAAAGCCCCATGAAACACAAGTCCAAATCATTAGAACACTAAGTAGAAATTAATTAACCTAATTAATTAATTTCTCTAGAAATCAAAGTTGTCCAAAAATTCTCAAAATAACATATGTGAATGTCCATTCCATGGTAATTGCAAATATCACATCAATTTCATAAAATGAGCAAGATATAATCATGTATGATTTAATTAATTTAAAATTAATAAATCTCTAGATTTCAAAGGTTATGTAAATGCTTTCAAATTAATATATATCAAGCACTAAGTCATGGTCATACCACATATCAAGTCTAAAATGGAATACAAGTAAGACACTATTTACTAGAATTTAAATCAAATTAAATCCATATAATCTCTAGATTTGAAAACTCATTCAAATGGTTCCAAATAAATATATATCAAAGATCAAGTGAAGGTCATGCCATATACCAAGTCAAAAGTGAGTTATATGCAAGTAATGATAATCATTAATTTCTCAAATTAATAAAAGACATGCATACAACTTGTATTTCATACAAAAGCAAGTAAAACCACTTGGAAAAGTAAATTATAACACCCCCTACCTCACAAGAGGATTGTTCCTCTTGAATCTAGGGCTAGCAAGCACAAAATGGTAAACCCTTCTAGGGTTATGAAGGGGAGAGTGAGAGGAACAAAAAGTATTCCCAAGTTCAAGCTTGGAAATCAATGAAAAGCTCTCAAAAATTAAGGTCAAGGCCAAAGGCTTCAAGCTCCATCCATGGAGGCTAGGGTTTTTGGTGAGGAAGGAAATGAATTAATGAAATGAAGTATGAGTGGAGGAATTAGAAATCCTGCACTCACTATGTGATCTTACACCATGGTTAACACACACTAGTTTGGTCAATTGCACAAAAACCCTTCTTTAAAACCATAATCCCAATTTGGCCCAAAAGTAATTTGCAAGACTTAATCTCAAGCCTACACTTGTCAACCATCCAAGCCAACAAGTGCACCAATCCTAGGCTAACAAGTGGTTCAATCTCCACCCTCCACATGTCATGATCCTAGGCATCAAATTGTTGCCACTCAATTGTCAACAAGTGGACCAATGAGAGTGTGACACTTGTCACACTTTTCAAAAATTGCAAAACGGTGCTTTTTGAAAATATCTTCCAAATTAAATTGCAAAATGATCCCTAAGACGAAAAATAATTACTTTATGTAATTACACAAGTAATCCCAAAAATAAAGAAAATTACCAAGGAAGTGTGCATCCATAACCCTAAGGAAGAAAGTGCACAAATGGCATGCATTTCGAGGAAAGTAAAAATACACGTTTCTAAGAAATCAAAAATCATGAGTGCATGCAAAAGTGGGAGCAAAAATGGGGAAATGACTCGGTCCTCAAAGGAAGTTGTCAATCCAAACGAAGAAGTCTCGGAAACCAATTCCAGGCACTCAAGACGATACGAAACGATAAGAAACGAAACTCAGAAAAGAAAATTAAACGGAAAAAATAAATCCATAAAATTTCAAAAAAAGAAAGGGAGGAAAATGACTGGGTCATTACATTTTACGAGGGGGTGTGGTTGTCCAAAAATAGGCAAACTTTCATCTGCCTGTCCTTACCCCAAACCTCAGGGGGTGTCTGTGTACTTTACCCTAAAGACTAATACAAATTCCATCTCCCTGTGGGTTCAACATCCTCTGTACATAAAGCTATCCTATACGATATCGTGTTATTGTGAGAAAACATCAACATTAACCTCTCTGCTTCTAAGTTCTGCATTCTTTCTTTCCAACCTCCTTTTTTGAGTACGTTAGGAGGCCGCTTAGGAAACTTTGGATGATTCACTTGAGTCTATCTGCCATGGTCAACTAAAGAAGGTCTGACCATTCTTACACGGCTAGATTCTCTCCCCTTTTGAACCCACACTTCTGACTGGATTACTAGCTTCCTTTTGACATTTGGATAAGAATGTTGCTCGGGCATAATTCTATCAGCCACAGATCTTTCTGACCAAATGATTCTCACTGCCCTTGGTCCATTCTCTCTGAATATTAGTCGATTAATTTCTTCAGAATTTCTGGTTAGGCTGATGGCCTAAACTTTCATGTATATTATGCCTCGTGGTCAATTGAAAATAACTTCTCTTATCTTGATTATTCCCACGGCTTTTGCAATTTGGGCAACAGCCGTGGTTGGTGAGAACAATTTAAGCCTCCCTCAACTGATTTTCAAAGTCCTTTACCCCTGCTCATCGCTGCTGGCTGATAATAAACTATCAAGAACTTTTGGTAACCTTCCTTATTTACCATTATCAATGGCTTTTTCAAGTATCAAGCTTATTACATTGGTATTTACAATATTAGGAAAAGGATCACCATCGACCCCCACCATTTCTGGCTTTTTTTCAAAAAAATTTAAAATGCCTTCATCGATTGCTTTCTGGAATACATTTCTAAATACAAAACAATTATTAGTAGAATGATTCTATTAATTATGATATTTACAGAACTCTTTCCCTTTAGAATCAGTGGCTAATGATATGTTGTGTCCTTTTGGCAGAACGATTTGTTTGTCGGCCAACAAATGATCAAAGATTTGTTCTGTCTTGGCCAAGTCAAATGTACAAACTTTACCAGTATCAGTCGTGCCCTTTTGTAATACCCCAAGTTTCAAAAGGATATAATTGGAAATTAATTGTTTTATTTTATTGTATTTTAGTTGTTTGCGTGGCTTCATGTTAATTGTTTATTTGTTTATTTGCCAGTTTATTTTAATTAATTGATTCCTTGTTTTATTTGTTTGTTTGAATTGTTATTTTGTTTAATTATTTCTTTCGTTGTATTTTAATTCCTTTAATTGAATTTCTTGTTTTAATTGTTTTATATGGTTTATTAGTTCATTTAAATGGAATGAATTGGATTAAATTAATATTTTTAATTGTAATGTTAATTAGGGTTTAGTTGGGTTTCCATCTCTAATTAAAGTAGACTTAGGTTTTATATTTGCCTATATATATATTGTTATAAGTCTGCAAAGGGTTTTTAGAACCCTATTCGCGTACAAAGACATAGAGAGAAATAGAAAGGGAATTATGAGAAAAATTGAGAGAACAGGGCTAGGGTTTTGGTAAATGTCCAAGACCCGACCAAGGAGGAAGAAAGGGAGGTTATGTGTAGGTTGGAACAGTTCAGCAGAGGGCTTCGACGGCAATTAGAGTCGCCGAAAAACATGGGAAGATGACGTTAAGGTTTCAAAACTGAAATCAGAGATAAGTTCTTTTCTTTCTCTCTCCCATTGGCCTGTGTTCTGTGCATGCCTAGGTAGTCTCTAGGGTTTTAATCAACGTTAAAACTGACCTTATAAGTATGGTTGTAGTGAATTTAAATGCTTTAAATTAAAAGGTTTAATGGTTTATACATGTTCTTGTTTTAATCATGATTTAGTTGATTTTTAAACTGGTTTTAATTCATGTCGATGATGTATGAAATCTGCATATAATTAATTATGGGACATAAATTGAACCCTAGATAGTTAAATAAAACAATACGGAGGCTCTGAATTTCACCGGAGGCGAAGAAGATGAGAAGTTTTGGAGAAGGCTCCCAAGTGTATGGAGAAGGGTCCCAAGTGAATGGAGAAGGCTCCTAAGTGTATAGAGAAGGCTCCCCCAAGTGAATGGAGAAGGCTCCCATGTTTTGACGCATTCTGGGTTTGTTCAGGTGCACTGTTTGGATGGTTTAAGTGTTTTGAATTGTTCTAGAAATAAACTGGGGGTATTTAACATTTAATTCAAGTGTTACTAAAAGCTCTCATTGCATAGTTTATACAGTTATGCAAATAGAATGATCGGTATGAAATTAAGTAACTATGCAGGCTATTTACAGATGGAACGGATTTAATCGCCTAATTTTAATTTAGCGATTTAATGGATTATGGCATGATGTTAAATCTTGTTTTAGGTGCACAGTAGGGTCATCTATTTATCAAACTTAACCTATGCATATTCTGAAATTTTAATTGCCGAAAGATTTAAACTTGTTTCTGCGATTACATGGATTAAGGCTAGGATTTTAATTGTGGAGTTATTATACACTAATCTGCAATTAACTGGGTCATGGTTTTGGATTTTAGTTGCTAATCTGCTATTTATAATTCTGTAGTTTATTGGTTTTAGACTTAAATTGCTAAACTAATACTTAGGTTCTGTAATTTACATGGAAGTTAACCTGGATTTTAATTGAGGAATTATTTACTTATATTTTGTCAATTATCTGGATTTGTGTGTTGGATTACAATTGCTGAATTATTTTATTAAATTCTTTCAATTGTCTGGATGTTGTGGATTGTATACACTGGTATCAGACGGTGGCATACTAGGGATGGTTTAGCTCAAAACGCTAGAACCTATCCTATTGGAATAAGGAAATGGATTGTAAAATATTGAATCCTACTTATATTTAAGTCAGATCGACTGAGTAAGTTGAGTGATTATCTGGATTAATTGTTGTTTGTGATTAAGTCAGATAGACTGAGTAAGTTTAATGACTACCTGGATTTATTGTTATTTGTGGTTCAGTCAAATCGACTGAGTAAGTTGAATGACTACCTAGATTTATTGTTATTCATGGTTAAGTCAGATCGACTGAGTAAGTTGAATGGCTAACCGGATTATAAGTCATATGTCAGATCAATAAAGAATTGAATGACATACTCTGGTTTTGGACGGACTTTAAATATATGATTATGGTACCGCGATATGAGCTTGAGTCTTAGAATTGTTGGTTATGGAGCGTATATGCGTTGGGATGTGTAACTGGTTATGATGGCTGAGGTATACCCTGTTAAGTCTAGGTACTCATACCCACCTATGGGTGCGTTTTTGCATGTTGCCTTCTATTTAGGTTAAGGCCCTCATTGTAGTCCAGTGAGAGTCCTGTAGTGTGGATATATATATATATTTATGAACTATATAGATATGGTTGAGAAATCTGGGATGTATCTGCGTATCGGGTCTCTGTTTGGATTGTAGTTAGAATAGAACTTGTTCGTGGGTTGACCTACTATTATTTTTTTCAGGTATCGAACGGTTCCGGTTTTAGAGCTTATTCGTGCTGAGTAGAGATGGTCACTCACTTTTCCGACTGCGTAGGACTGCTATTTATATTTAGTTTTGGAATTTCCTTGTTTAGTTTAGTTTAACTTTAGTTGGGTTTTGAATAGGGGTCCACTAGATGGATTCCCGAGTTGTATTCATGGAGGATCAGTTGTATTAGAAGAGTTTATATATTAATGGAATTTTACTCTGAGGTTTCAGTTTCTAGATTATCATTTTAGTTTCTTTTCAAAAAATTTATTTATTCCTAGTTATCTTAATTGTATTCTGTAATTGTTTGTTGCTGATTCGTTTTGATATCCTCGGGTAATCGTGCGTGGGCCTGGCCAACTCGCATCCGGAGATCCAGGGGTATCACACCTTCTTGGTTGATGAAGTTGATGGTTGAGTACCACTTATAGATGCTTTTGGTTTTGTCAAAGCCTCACATACATAAGGCTTCTTAAAAATAATTTCAACAAAATTGGCATCAAGATCTTCCTCTTCAACCACATCGGTTGAAAAGACTTCATAATTGGGGTCCCTATAGTACATACCTTTAGAAGAATTTTTCCATTCTTTTTCTTCCTTGAGGACCAACTCATAACTGGTAGCTTTCTCGGCCAGTTCATACATGTCACGAATGGGACTCCTAGATTGCCTAGATTACTTGAACAATTAGGTCCGGAGGGGTGCTTTATCACTTAATGCCCTAAGACCATCTGGTCTGAGAGTCATTGGCTGAAAGTTCGTTACATAGGTGATCTAGAAAGCTTAATAGACTTGAACATTGTATAATATCCTTTCCTTTTTATAAAAAATAAATGCATACCATGAAAAAAAAAAATGCCTTGGGAGTTGGAATTTGAAAAGTTTGCTTGTGAATTATGGAATAGCAAGGAATGAATGCAAGCATGGACAGTAAGCCACACGTTTAATTGTAAGATCACTTCTAAAAATTGTTTTGGGGATTAAGATTATCGAATGAAAAATTAAATTGACATGTGGGGACCATGGCTGCTAAATTGAAATTGGAAGTTAAAAGTTTTTCTGATTACATCATTGGTTGTACTTGCTATATTTGACTAATTAATGAACTACAGGGATTTTATGATTTAAAAACAGGCTTAAACATGCTTATCGTGTAATTAAGGCACTACTTTGAGATATTTGTGGGTACCATTACTGAAACCCTCACGAGACTACAACTCGTCCACTAGGGGTAACCTAGGGGTTTAAAGGCTTGTTGTATAAGCTAAATGCAACTGTGATTCCCACGAAAGTGGCCTTTTGGTTCTATATTGCTAAGGGACTAGCAATATGTAAGTTTAGGGGTGTGATGAGCGCTAAATATTGTATATTCAAGCCCCTAAATATACGCATATTAAGGCCTAAAGTGATACTTCTATCCATTGTTAAACTGATTTATGTTTAATGTGTGTTTATAGGTGCTTTCCTAGATAAACGGCTAAAACCGGGATTTTATGATGAAAAAACTGATATCGAAACTTACAGATTCGTTGCCAGTCATTCAGAGCAAGCCGAGAGCTTAAACGGTGAAGTTTAGAAGAATTCAAGATCCAAAACTCAAGCCCAAGTCTTGAGGCTCGAGCCCTACAAGTAAAAGAAGAAAAATCAACAAGGCATTGAAGCTCGAGCCTTGTACCTTTAGAGCTCAAGCCTTACCTCTAGGGTGCTCGAGCCTAACCATAAGGTGCTCGAGCCTTGACCCTCAAGCTCGAGCACAAGGCGTCGAAATTTGAAGAGTTGATTTCTATGGAAAAACCAAGCTCCTAGGGCCTCATGCCAGACCTCAAGGATTAAGCACCACTACCCAAAGCTTGAGCCTTGAGTACCTAAAGCTCGAGCGTGGTACCTAGTGCTCAAGCCTATAAAGCTTGGATCGAGCAATGTTAAAAGAAAAAAATGCCTAAAAATATTCTTAGTGTTAAAGGAAAAGACGTTTCGAAAAATAGCTGAAGAAATTTGGCTAAGTGTCAAAGTGAAGATCGAGCACCACTTCTTGAAGCTCGAGCAATAACTCAATGAAGCTCGAGCCTTGTTCCCAAAGCTTGAGCTCTTATTCCTAAAGCTCGAGCCTTCCATGACACATCAGATTTAAGTTACGGGATTATTCTCTTCACAAGGTGTATCTCATTCTAAATGGGCCAGAAGACCTAAAGCCCACCAAGCCTTTATTTTCTTATATAAAAGAAGGCATAGGCCTTTGATAGAAGAAGTCCGTTTTTCTCATATTATTTTTAAGGCTGATACTGTGGTGGTGGCTTTTAAGGCTTCCATAACCTTAGAAGGTGAAGATCCTGAGAAGAGAAGAGCGGTCTGTGACGATGGAGATGACTACAAAACACATGATATTTGGCATCGTCATAAGTAGCTAATTCTTCTCTTAGGGCACTGATGTAACCCAATCTAGTACTATGGTTTGATTGTTCTTAACTCGGGGATGTTTTAAATATATTATGTTTTGATTATATGACTATGAGCAATTGAGACAACTGAATTGGATTTAATGCTTTAAATAGATTACAAATTGTTATTACCTTGTCTTAAATATAACTATTTATTCTCTATTCTCAACTTATTCTTACTGGACGGTATCTAGCGCAGCCCTGCCGGACATGAGAATAGAGGTCATGTAATGGTGTTTCAACGGTTTTATAAAAGAACTTTTTCATAATCTATGCATAGGAAAGATGGATTATTTACAAAGTAGTTAAAGTAGTTAGAGTAGGTAGATGGATAGTCCATGTTATTCGCAGATATGTTATAGTTAACTGAATTTTATAAAACATCTTTCTTTAAAACCCAAATTGAACGAATGTTATTGAGTTCAATTCATTTAAAATATAATTTGTTAAATCCCCAGAGTTAAAACAGTTAACCATAGTATGAAGGTTTTGGTGAAGTCAAAGCCCTAAGACCTTTCTCTTTCTGATTACTCAAGTTTAATTTTAGTTTAAATTTAGTTTTTTTTAATCGTGACAACCAATCAAACAATTCAACCAGTTACCTGTAAACCAATAGGAATTCATTAAAAGCAGAACATAAATACTCATCTCCCTGTGGATTCGACACCCTCTCTATAGTGTTATCCTACAAGGATTCATTCTATTGCGTGTGGTTAGTTTATAAATTGGAAATAACATGACACACCAATTTTTGGCGCCGTTGCCGGGGAGATTTGTTATTTAGTTTAGTTTTTAATTAGTTTATTTTGGTTTACCAGTCTTTGGACTTTCTAATATCTCACTTTAATTCTTTTTCTTCTTGGGTTCAGGAAATTAGCAGTGGGGACAAAGACGCTTAAGGGATAAAAAGCTTTGGTTTATCAAACTTTCTCTAAGTTTTTACTGTTTTCTTTTACTTGGAAAATTTTATTTTTGTCACTTTTAGGATTAGTGAAATTAATGCATGTTAACTCGTCAAACTCGGTCAAAACCTTTAGTACTTGATCTTGAAATAGAGAGAACTCTTAGTCAATTAAAAAAAACTTAAAAAAATATTTGAATACAATAGGAAGTTCCTCTGATAACATGGCTGATAATTGTTATGCACCGGGTATTAGCAATGGTAATGGAGGACGGGTTCCACCTGTTCCTCAGCCACAATTGAGGGATCATTTCATTCCTACCACATATACTTCTCCGTCGTGTTTTGTATTTTTGGATGCTGATGCAACCCATTCTGAGATCAAGCCTACTATGATCCAAATGCTTCCTACCTTCCATGGGTTTATAACAGAGGATCCGTATACGCACTTGGATGTATTTTTAGAATTATGTTCAACTATCAAGTTGACCACTCTAACCAATGATTCATTCAAGATGCGACTTTTCCAATTCTCTCTCAAGGACAAAGCAAGAACTTGGTTGCATTCCCTTCCACCAAACTCCATATCTACATAGGAGATGTTGCAACAAGAGTTTTTGAAAAAGTACTATACAGTGGGTAAAACATGTCAAATGAGAAGAGAAATCATGGCATTTTCCCAAATCTAGGGAGAACAGTTCCATGATGTATGGGAAAGATATAATGATCTTCTAAGAAAGTGTCCACACCATGATATTGCTTAATGGCACTTAATACAGATTTTCTATGATAGTCTCTCTGATTCTTATAGAAACATGGTTGATGCATCTAGTAATGGAGCTTTCATGCATAAGAGTCCGGCTGACACTAAGGAACTGTTTGAGGCCCTAAGTGAAAATTCAACGCAACATGTATTTTCCTCTAAGTCTAGGTCTTCACCTGGAATGCATAAAGTTGAAAAACTCTATAAGGTAGACAAATCTAGTGAGTTAGCCGCTCAAATAGAAGCCTTGAACTGTAGGTTTAATCAAATCTTATCATCTGGCTTTGCTCTTGTTGCTAATCCACAAACTGCCTTGCCAAAAGAAGTTTATTCAATCTGTGTTAATCCTTCCCATTTTACTGACACTTGCCATATAATGGGACAATCATCTGAGATTCCACAGGAGCAAGTGAATGCTGCATTCTCTAGACCAGCTTATAATCCATATGCTTCTACATATAATTCTGGCTGGAGAGATCATCCAAATCTATCATGGCATAATCAAAGTCATGGCACCACTGTTCCTCAATCACAGGGACAGTATCAAAATTCATCTAATTCTATGCCATAAAATAACTCTTTCAATTAATCTAATATTTATCGTCCACCTCAGTTCAGGAATTAACCCACTCAAACTCCTAATATTCCACCTCCTCTGAGAATTTCTGCTTCTGAGGATCAAGTACTCATTGCTCTTGTTGATCTTAAAGCCAATACCCAACTTCTTAATTCTCATTCACAAGCCATAGCAAAGCTAGAGGCACAAGTTGGGCAAATAGCGAGTACTCTATCTCGAAGAGAGGATGGAAAGCTACCTAGTCAGCCAGTAGCCAACCCAAAATGGCAGACTTATATGATTGATGAAACCAATTCCTCAGGTATTCATCATAAGCAAGTTCAGGCTATTACTATATTGAGGAGTGGTAGAGTGGTTGATAATCAAGTTGGAAAAGGATAGTAAGAAAAAGAGAGGCTTAGGGTTCCCATTGTTCCTATCATCCATAATTCACATCCTAAGGATGTTTCCTCAAGTTCTATTCCATAATCCACCACAGGAGTTGAAGGTGGAGTCACTTCTTCATCTGCTCCTAACCTTGGGATAGCTTATGAGCCAAGAGCGCCTTATCCTGAACGTCTCAAGGAACCCTCCCACTTTGGTAAACAAGGGGAGAAAATTCAAGATATGATAGAGGTCTTTAAACAGGTCAAAATCAATCTTCCTCTACTTGATACTATAAAGCAAATTCCAGCCTAATCCAAATTTTTAAAGGACTTGTATACTCTCAAGAGAAAATCCAAAAGCCAATTTCCTAAGAAAATTTGCCTCATTGAGCAAGTCAGTGCTATTCTTAAGTATTACACTCCTCTAGATCCTGGTGCTCCTACAATTTCTTGCATTATTGGAAACAAAGTGATAGAGCGAGCACTTATTGATCTTGGAGCAAATGTTAACCTTATTCCTTACTCGGTGTATAAGAAGTTAGGTCTGGGAGAGTTAAAACCTATGCCGATTGTTCAACAGCTTACTAACCGCTCTGTCAAACAACCACGAGGTATTATTGAAGATGCACTTATAAAAGTGGATAAGTTCTTCTTTCTGATCGATTTCTTAGTTCTTGATACAAAACCAGTCCACGATTCCAAAAAGTATATTCCATTCATTCTTGGGCATCCTTTACTATTATATTCATTCTTGGGCATCCTTTTCTAGCCACAGTGAATGCTTGCATTAACTACAGGACTGAGGCCATGGATTTATCTTTTGAAAATATAAAGTCAAGCTAAACATCTTCAATACTATTTATCATCCCCACGATGAGAGTAAATGCTTCTTACTTGATGTTATTGATGAATTGGTTGAGGAATCACTCCCAACTATTTTATCCAAGGATCCTTTAGAAGCTTGTCTGAATCACTTCACTTATGAAGACTTCGATATCAAATCTTCAATAGCTGAAGTAAATTCCTTACTCAATTCCACTCCTATCACAAATTTTCCTCTGTATAAATCTAAACTTAAGCCTCTTCCTCCACTTTATAAAACTTTGCCTATTTCTTCTTTAGAATCTCCACCTAAGTTTGAGCTTAAGCCACTACTGGACAAGCTTAAGTATGCTTTCTTGGGTTTAAATGACACCCTTCCGGTGATCATTGCTTCCAACCTTACAAGTTCCCAAGAAAGTGGTCTCTTAAAAGTTCTTGAGCAAAATAAAGAGGCTATTGGGTGGAGTGTAGCTGATTTAAAAGGAGTTAGTCCCACAATTTCATGCATCAAATTCATTTGGAGGAGGATTCCCGAACATCTCGGGAACTCCAAAGAAGATTGAATCCTAATATGAATGAGGTGGTTTTGAAGGAAGTTGTGAAGTTGCTAGATGCGAGAATAATCTACCCCATCTCAAATAGCAAGTGGATGAGTCCTACTCAGGTAGTACCTAAAAAGACAGGTGTTATAGTAGTTAAGAATTCTGAGGGAGAATTAGTTTCACAATGCACCACCACTGGATGGCGTGTGTGTATTGATTACTGGAAATTCAACTCCACTACTAGAAAAGATCATTTTCCATTACCATTCATTGATCAGATTCTAGAGTGATTGGCTAGCCAGAGCTATTATTACTTCTTAGACGGATATTCTGACTATAATTAGGTGGTCATTGATCTTAAGGATCAAGAGAAAACTACTTTCACTTGTCTATTTGGTACATTTGTATATAGACAGATGCCTTTCGGATTGTGTAATGCACCAGCAACATTCTGAAGGTGTATGATATCTATCTTTTCAGATATGGTTGAAAAGTTTCTCGAGGTCTTTATGGATGACTTCTCTATTTTTGGATCCACATTCGAAAACTGTCTCCAAAATCCGTCCCTAGTACTTCAGCGTTATAGGGAAACCAATCTTATTTTTAGTTGAGAGAAGAGCCATTTTATAATTCAAGAGGGGATCATTTTAGGACATATCACTTCAGAGAGAGGTATGGAAGTTGATAGAACCAAAGTGGATTTGATCTCTAAATTGCCTCCTTCTACCTCGGCAAGGGGAGTGCGATCATTTCTTGGGCACACCGGGTTCTATCAATGTTTCATTAAAGATTTCAGCAAAATTTCTCATCCTTTGTATAATCTACTTTCAAAGGACACTCCTTTTGTCTTTAATGACTTATGCCTAGAAGCTTTCCACAAGTTTTGCTTTCTTCTTTCTTCAGCTCCTATCATGAATCCCCCAAATTGGGCTCTTCCATTTGAGATCATGTGTGACGCATCTGATTATGCTATGGGTGCTATCTTAGGACAAAGAGTAGATAAGCTTCCTCATGTTATTTACTATGCGATCAAAACTCTTTTAGAAGCACAATTAAATTATACCACTACTGAAAAAGAGTTGCTTGCAGTTGTCTTTGCTTTGGACAAATTTAGATCTTATCTGTTGGGTTCCAAAATAGTGGTTTATTTTGATCCTCTTGCTTCAAAAGTTTGATTATGAGATCCAGGATAAGAAAGGGTCAGAGAATGTGGTAGCTGACCATCTTTCTAGAATTCTTATTGAGGATACCTCAACTTTACTTCCAGTTTGTGATTCATTTCCAAATGAACAGTTATTTGGGGTTTCTTATACGGATTTGCCTTGGTTTGCCTATATTGTGAACTACCTCGCAATAGGCAAAATTCATTTGTCTTGCTCAAATTAAGCAAGAAAAATATCAATTTTTCTCTCAGATTAAGATGTACTATTGGGAAGATCCTCAGCTTTTCAAATATTGTGCTGATTAAATCATTCGTAGATGTGCTCCTAAGAGTGAAATTCATAGTATTTTAACCTTCTGTTACAGTTTAGCTTGTGGAGGTCATTTCAGTGCAAAGAAAACTGCAGCTAAAATTCTTCAATGCGTTTTCTTTTGGCCTTCACTCTTTTGGGATGCATACTTGTTCTGTAGGTCGTGCCTTCGATGTCAGCAGTTAGGATCAATTTCTAGACGGGACATAAAGCCCTTAACTCCAATCTTAGTTATTAAGGTTTTTGATGTATAGGGTATTGATTTCATGGGTCCTTTTGTTCAATCAAATCATAATTAATATATTCTTATGGCCATAGATTATGTGTCTAAATGGGTTGAAGCAATGGCCACTAAAACCGCCGATCACGCAGCAGTGGTTGAGTTCATTCGAACGAACATTTTTTGTCGGTTTGGTATGCCACGAGCTATTATTAGTGATGGGGGTGCTCACTTCTGTAATAGGTATTTTCGTACTTTAGTACAAAGATACTCCATCACTCATAAAGTTACTACTCCCTATCATCCCCAAACAAGTGGCCAAGTTGAATTTCCAATCATGAAATTAAGAGTATTCTTGAAAAAATGGTTAAGCCAGATCGTAAAGATTGGTCTTTAAGACTAAATGATGCTTTGTGGGCTTACCGGATAGCTTTTAAGACTCCGATTGGTATGTCACATTTCCATCTCGTCTATAGTAAAGGGTGCCACCTTCCTGCAGAATTAGAACACAGAGCTTTCTGGCCATAAAAAAGCTCAACTTTGATATGAACTCTGCTAGATCTAACAGGAAGCTTCAACTAACAGAGCTGGAAGAATTACGTAATGATGCTTATGAGAGTGCTAAGGTTAACAAATCAAAGACTAAGGCATTTCATGACAAACATATCTTGTGTAAAACTTTTGAGCCTGAGAAGAAGGTTTGGTTGTTTAACACACGACTGAAACTTTTTCCTGGCAAGCTGAAGTCACGTTGGAAGGTCTATATATGGTTATTTCTGTTACACCTTATGGTGTAATTGAAATACAAGATTGCACGACTGGACAACTGTCCAATGTCAATGGACAGAGACTTAAGCCCTACATAGAGGGTAGTATGCAGAGAGGCATAGTAGAGGTAGTAGAACTTCATGATCTTATTTACTTGGACTAAAGAAATCAGTTTTCGTCGAACAATTGACGTTAAACTTAGCATGTTGTCGAGCTATCGACGTTAAACTTAGCATTTGTATGTTGTACCGTAGTTTTGTTTTATTTTTAGTTTTTATTTATGTTTGTGCTTTAATTATTTTATAGGTTTTAGTTAATTTTTATTTAGTTTAGATTAGGTTTAAGATAAAATAGAAAAATAAAATAAAATTTGAAAAATACAAAAATCCAAAAATTTGTCTCAATGCTCGAGCCTGTACTTTGAAGCTCGAGCATCAGCTATTAAAGGCTTGAGCCTGCACAAGCTAAGCTCGAGCCCTCCATCATCATTAACTATAGGGTTTGTGGTAGCAAGCTCGAGCTCTCATCCTTTAAGTTTGAGCCTTAGGTTCTAAAAGTTTTTAACAACCAAGAACCTAAGTTCTCCATCTCCTATTACATATCAAACATCCCTCTCCTATAAGTCTCTCCAAGTTTTCTCTCCATATTAATTCCCCATGATGCTTGATGGTCTCCTTTCAGATTTACAGGCAATACTCAAGTAAAGTTCTTCTTCTTCTTCCTCTTTCCATTGTCTCTTCTTTAGATAATTACAATTCTAGATCTAGAGGAGGAGAGCATGAGTTACTCTTTAGATGAATGATTTTTTGGATTTTTATACATCATTTGCATACAATGGTTGTACAAACCGAGTTTTGGTTGATTTACGCATTAATTTCTGAGATCTGTTTTTGGTAAAGTCCAGGTAAAGCTCAAGCTTTGCAACTTTAAGCTCGAGCATTGATTGAAGCTCGAGCCCAGAAGGTTAAGCTCGAGCCTCAGTTTCCAAATTACAGGAATCAGAGAATTTAGGTTGATTTTAGGGATCTTCTTAAAGGATAATATTAATTAAAAATAGAGATGGTTCGTCCTGCGCCTTCTAAGCGTGCTAGGGTGACTAGAGATGTTTTGCCAAGTGCTTGGAAAGCAATTCCAATTTCTTATAAGATGACCTTTGATTATCAGGCATTCATCACTGATCCTCGCACTAGATGGGCTATGAAGTCTTTCAGTTATAAGCATCTTCTGCATCTTATGGTCCCTGTTACTAAAATTGCATATCCTCGACTTGTTCGATTGTTTTATCTCAATCTTGTTTATAGTGAGGATGACCCTTGGGAGCTTAGGACTATAATTAATGGGCATAAGTTGTTTATTAATCCTTGTGCCATTGTTGCAGCGTTGGAATGTTATCATACGCTTCCTGAGGTGGTAGATGAGAGGCGTAGTTGTCCCACTTTCACACATTTCCCTCGTGTACCAATTGCAGAGAATTTAATTCAAAAGCTGTGTGATGGTCAATTTGCTAGGAGAAAGCATAGTAGTACTACCAAGGCCAAAATTCCTAAGAGGTTATGGATTCTAGATTCTATTATCTCTACTAATGTCCATCCTCTTAGACATAAGAATATTAGGAATACTGATTTTCTCCAAACACTACACGCTATTCAGTTTGAGCACGGGTATTCATTTCCTAGGATGATTTTCTGTCAGCTATTGGAGTTTTAGTAAGAGATTGGACCACACAAGACTGTTCCCACACATATGCTACCTTTTCCATACATAATTACTAGACTGTTAGAGCTACAGGGTTTTGTAGTAGGTCCAAAAGAGGAATCATGTGATGAATCACCAAAGTTTGGAATGAAGGAATGGAATAGGGTGTGGACACATATGTCGGCACATCGCCGCAATGCAGTAGAGTTTGGTGATGAGGGATATATAGAGATTGCTGCTAAGAAGGCTGATGATGATAAGACTACGAAGGATAAGATGGATCTATCCGACAACCAGGCCCCACCGAGGAGGAGGCCTGTTCCTACAGCCTAGCCTAAGAGTTCTTCTCAGGCTGAGATTTAGAGTTTTACAGGCACAGGTGCCAGAGGTGCAGGATGGACAGGCAGTGCTGCGGTAAATGCTGACTATGTAGCAGGGCATTTTAGAGGAGTTGCTGCACCGCGTTTCATACACTCCATCTACATCAACCGATACTCCTCCCCCATAGATAGATTAGCTATCTAAGGCTTTTCTATATTCTCTTTTGTTATATGGGCATTTTTGTCGACTAGGGTAGTCTTTTGGATGTATTTATTTTTTTATACTGTATATCTGCCCTAAATCTGTTATTTTGAAAGCATTATACTGATCATTATCATTTATATAGATGTTTTTTGCCTATACTATCCTTGTGTTCCTATTTGCGCTACATATGATATTTCTCTATTATTACTTCATATGCTTGATACTCTAATGTATGTTAGAGTCTGTTAATTTTGCCAGATACTACAGATTAAGTTTGGGTGTGATTTCTCCATTTATCCTTCTGTACTTTATTTTGATCTATCTTTGCTGGTCTGCTTGTATGGTAATATCTTTTTATCTCTCTTGTTCTCCTATTGAGGGCAATGTGCACAATAAGTTTGGGGGTGAGGTAAACTAGGGAGAAATTTAAAAATTTTGCTAACACAAGGGTAGGATATGATATTTGATGTTATTAGCATGTGTTTGAGTTTACTGATTGTCATAGTTTCAGTTTGCAGTCTGATGTTGATTAGAAATGGTTTGTATGCTAAAATATTGTGAAAAGGGATTCTTAAAAAGATTTTAAATTAGTTGGTGGCCTGTGGTCCACTCTATTAGGATGATCTTTGTTTAATGAAATTAATCTCTGAGATGTTACACTTTGCACATATTCACACTTGCATGAATTTTGTGGGGTAAACATTAGAAGTCTTATTTTGTTTTGAGTTAAGCTTAGATGAGTAGGTAGATTTGATAGTTTTGATAACCAAGGCTTAAAAAACGAACAGAGAAGAAAAAAAAAATTGATTGATGTGTCTACAATGCAATAAAAGGAAAAAACTCTTCACCGATGTGAATGGAATAAAATAATAAAATAAAATAAAAAAACAGAAAAAAAAAGTGAAGAAAAGAAGTAAAAAAGGATGAAGTTCAGGTCTGTACCTAGACTGCTTGAGCAACTAAGTCCTTAGGGGTGTATCTTGACACCTAATGCCCTAAGACCATCTGGTCTGGGATTCATTGGCTGAAAGCTTGTTACATAAGGGGTTTAGGTTGCCTAGATTACTTGAACAATTAGGTCTGGAAGGGTGCTTTATCACTTAATGCCTTAAGACCATTTAGTCTGGGAGTTATTGGTTGAAAGTTTGTTACATGGGTGATCTAGAAAGGTTAATAGACCTGAACATTGCACTGTATCCTTTTTAAAAAAAAATACATACCTTGAAAAAAATAAATGCCTTGGAAGTTGGAATTTGAAAAGTTTCCTTGTGAATTAAGAAATAGCAAGGAATAAATGCAAGCATGGACAGTAAGCCACACGTTTAATTATAAGATCACTTCTAAAAAGTGTTTTGGAGATCTAGATTGTTGAATGAAAGATTAAACTAATATGTGGGGACCATGGCTGCTAAATTGAAATTGGAAGTTGAAAGTTTTTCTGATTACATGATTGGTTGTACTCGCTATATTTGAATGATTAATGAACTGCAGGGATAATATGATTTAAAAATAGGCTTAAACATACTTATCGTGCAATTAAGGCACTGTTTTGAGATGTTTGTGGGTACCATCACTAGAAACCCTCACAAGACTACAACTCATCCACTAAGGGTAACCTAGGGGTTTAAAGGCTTGTTGTATAAGCTAAATGCAACCGTGATTCCCACGAAAGTGGCCTTTTAGTTCTGTATTGCTAAGGGACTAGCAATATGTAAGTTTGGGGTGTGATAAGCGCTGAATATTGTATATTCAAGCCCCTAAATAAACATATGTTAAGGCCTAAAGTGATACTTCCATCCATTGTTAGACTGATTTATGTTTAATGTGTGTTTATAGGTACTTTCCCAGAGAAACGGTTAAAACAGGGATTTTATGATGAAAAGACTGATATCAAAGCTTATAGAGTCGTTGTCTATCATTCAGAGCAAGCCGAGAGCTTAAATGGTGTAGTTTGGAAGAGTTCAAGATCCAAAGCTCGAGCCCAATTCTTGAGGCTCGAGCCCTACAAGTAAAAGAAGAAAAATAACAAGGCATTAAAGCTCGAGCCTTGTACCTTTAGAACTTGAGCTTTACCTCCAGGATGCTCAAGCCTAACCACAGGGTGCTCGAGCCTTGACCCTCAAGCTCGAGCACAAGTTGTCAGAATTTGAAGAGTTGATTTCCATGGAAGAACCAAGCTCCCAGAGCCTCATGCCAGACCTCAAGTATCGAGCACCACTACCCAAAGCATGAGCCATGAGTACCTAAAGCTTGAGCCTGATCCCTAGTGCTCGAGCCCATGAAGCTTAGATCAAGCAATGTTAAAAGAGATGAAGCCCAAAAATATTCTAAGTGTTGAAGGAAAAGACGCTTTGGAAAATAGCTGAAGAAATTTGGCTAAGTGTCAAAGTGAAGATCAAGCACCACTTCTTGAAGCTCAAGCAACAACATAATAAAGCTCGAGCCCTATTCCTAAAGCTCGAGCCCGAACCTCAAAGCTCGAGCTCTTATTCCTAAAGCTTGAGCCTTCCATAACACATCAGATTTAAGTTACGGATTTATTCTCTTCACAAGTCGCATCTCATTTCAGATGAGCCAAATGATATAGAAGCCCACCAAGCCTTTATTTTCTTCTATAAAAGAAGGCATAGGCCTTGATAGAATAAGTTCCTTTTTCTCATATTATTTTTAAGGCTGATACTATGGTGGCGACTTTTAGGGTTTCCATAACCTTAGAAGGTGAAGATCCTAACAAGAGAAGAGCCGTCTGTGATGATGGAGACAACTACAACACAGATGATATTCGGTATCGTCATGAGTAGCTAATTCCTCTCTTAGGGCACTGATGTAACCCAATCTAGTACTATGGTTTTGATTGTTCTTAACTCTGGGATGTTTTAAATATATTACGTTTTGATTACATGACTATGAGCAATTGAGACACCTCAATTGGATTTAATACTTTAAATAGATTACAAATTGTTATTACCTTGTCTTAGATATAACTATTTGTTCTTTATTCTCAACTTATTCTTACTGAACGGTATCTGGTGAAGCCCTGTCAGACATGAGAATAGAGGTCATGTAATGGTGTTCCAACGTTTGTATAAAAGAATGTTTTCTTAGTCTATGCTTAGGAAAGATTAATTATTTACAAAGTAGTTAAAGTAGTTAGAGTAGGTAGGTGGATAGTCATGCTAACCGTAGATAGGTTCTAATTAACTAAATTTTATAAAACATCTTTCTTTAAAACCCAAATTGAACGAATGTTATTGAGTTCAATTCATTTAAAATATAATTTGTTAAATCCCCATAATTAAAACAGTTAACCACAGTATGAAGGTTTTGGTGAAGTCAAAGCCCTAAGACCTTTCTCTTTCTGATTAATCTAGTTTAATTTCAGTTTAAATTTAGTTTTTTTTTTTATCGTGGCAACCAATTAAACAATTCAACCAGTTACCTGTAAACCAATAGGAATTAATTAAAAGCAGAATATAAATACTCATCTCCCTGTGGGTTCGAAACCCTTTCTATAGTGCTATCCTACAAGGATTCGTTCTATTACGAGTGGTTATTTTATAAATTGGAAATAACACGACACACCAATTGCCCCCCGAGTTAAAAGGTACCCGAGGAGGGTTTGGTGGAATTACCTGTGGCCTCGGAGTTGCTACTGGCGACTGATTAAAACTTGACATAATAGGCCGCAGATGGTTCTCTGCCCAGGTTGGTGGAATGTTCACCGGTTGACTTGATGTTGCACCTGGTTGGAGTACCATTACTGGCGGTCAAGGCTATGATGATTCATCAACCCTTACCGGCTGAGTAAGTTGTGACGGATTCAGCTAAGGACCTGATTCCTGATTGTTGGAGCTACTAGCCTGAGTTGGCCTGTTCAAAAAGGTAGCTGAGAGTTAGGACATAGTTTCATACATGTTGTTGTGATGTGCACTCATCCTTCCCATTGCGTCTACTAAGGAGCTCACCTGCACTTGAACTACTGTTAATTCATCCTTAGGGCCTACTAGAGAGCTCTCAACCTGAACTGGCTGATGTCCTTCCTCCAAATCTTCTTCCGTGGCTACGGCCTTAAAGTTCTTTGTCATCTGTGGAGGCATTTTTACTTCTTCTAACACCCACTAGTGGTCCCATCGGGCGTGCCAAAATATGTTTGCGCAGTATTTGTTCACACCAGTCAATGGACTTTTACGGGTATGCCAGAACATTTGTAAAAATACTCAAAATATGAATTAAACACCAACCTATCCCTTTTCCATTGATGGCTGACTTCAGGCGAATGTGTGGGAGAGAGAATAGTAAGAACTTCTAGCAAGGTTCTTTTTCTACCTTGTTTGTAAGGATATTTTATAAACGTATTAAAAGAATAAAAATGCAATGTAAAGTAAAGAACTGGCTAAATTGAAATAAACAATAAAAGAAATTAGCCGAATTGAAATAGACTGAAAAGTAATATTTGCAATGGAATGAACTAGCCGAATTGAAATGACTACAATCTGATCAAAAATTTGTTATTGAATCCGTTTGCCTAAAACAATGATTAAATTTGTAAATAGCATAATTAAGCATTGCAAAAGAAGAGTAAGTTACTGGAACGTAGTTTCTTCGAATGAAATTTGCCATTTGGACAAAAGATTTGAAGATAAGATGAGTTGAGTCATTTGATGAATTTTGGATTCATGCTATTTTGTGGGTTTCAGTTTCCTTAGCCAAATACCTTCTTTATTATTTGCTAATTCCTTTAACTTGGTCAGCTCCCATTGCTTGAAGGTTTGCTAATTTTTAGCAACTTCTTTCCAGAATTCTGGCAGCCATTGTATTTCCTTTAAGGCTCATTGTTTAATACTCGTAAATGCCATTTGCCATGTTTAGATTTGCCCACATCACTGCTGCTATCTTCATGACCTTCCTTTTCCTTCTCCAACTAAATCCCTACTTTATAGGGATTTAGTTGTTTATTTTAGCTAAACCTCTAAGTCTTTCCTTTTCAATTAATGACCAAATTTGAATTAATTCAAATCTCCGTTACTATATTTCAGCAATAACCTTATTGATAAGGTGGCTAAATATATTTTTCTCGATTTACTCCTGATGTTTCTCTATTGGCCGACTTCCCTCAAAATCATACTGAAAATATAGAAATAAATTTTCATAAAATATTATAAAAAATATTTTGAAACATTTCTAAAAGAGAACAATAGAATTAGTGAGGATGATAAATCTATTGAGTCACTTAAGGATAGTCTGGTGAGGGGTTCCCCCCCCCCCCCCCCCCCCTCTTAATTTTACAGATTTTTAGCTTCTTCAAATAGATCTTTGTGCATATTAATGTCAGAGTCACAAAGAACTAATATGTAACATTAAAAAAATATGTATTCAAAATTTTAATTCATAGTATGTTGATAAGCGCCGAATATTGTATATTCAAGCGCCCTAAATTACATTAACAAAGTCCAGTTATTAATTATTTTATGTAGATTAACTCTATGTGCATGTTTTTATGCATTTTCAGGTTAAAGTGCAAAAAGGAAGCAAAAATGATGCCTTGTGGAATTTTGAACAAAAAGGATGCCATTTCTGAATTTCTGGCAGCAGTGATCCTGACTTTTGTCGCCATTTTCGACCTAGCAAACTCAAGAACTAGACTTTCATCATAACATGAAAGATTTAGATCTCTGAATCAGCTTTCCAAATCTTCAAGTGGTTCATCATTCGGAGTTCGGAGCAGAGAGTTATGATCTTCGTAACAGAGGTGCGCAGAACTGCCTGGCAGCACTGAAGTACTGCCTTTCTCCCCATTTTCGACCAACCAGACTTGAGAATTGGGTCTTCATCAAAACATGAAGTTTTTAAAGCACTTAATCCGCTCTCCAAATCTTCAAACAGATCATCATTCGGAGTTCGGGGCACAAAGTTATAGCAGTTTTACCAAAATAGGTCAGCGCTGAGCAAGAGGAGCATGTTGCACATTGCACTAAGTTAGAGTGCTCGAGATCACTTTGCGAGTGCTCGAAAATCAGGCAGATTGCACTCGGAAATGGCTCAATTTCAGCCACTTGCACATTGGTTTCCTCAATGCCATCTTCCTTCTTTATGAAGTGGTTGGAGGTGTTCCTTGGAGGAGAGAGAGGGTGTTGTTGGAGAATAAAAAGCTACCAAAGGCCACACATTTGCTATCTTTGATCTTTAGCAAGATAGAGGAGAGAGAAGAGAGCAAGGAGAAGGGTGTTCTTGAGTGCTACAGTAGGAGCTCGAAAATGGAGATGGAGTCTTCTTCTTCCTCTTCCATTTTTGTATCCATGGATAACTAAACCTCCATCTAGGGAGGTGATGAAACTCCTCCTTGTAAGCATGTCTAGTTTTTGATTTATTTTGGGGAATGAAATGTGTATTTGACTAGTTCCATAATCTAGAGCATGTTACATAATGTAATGGATGTTTTAATGTTCTAAAGATCATGTTGCATTAAATACTCTTGTCTTAGATGATTTAATCTCATGGTTGTATGGCTTGTAGTTTCATAGTGACAATGGAGCTAAGACTATGGAATGGTTTTAATGGCATGATTTTGAGTAGCTTGTTAATTCATTGCTTAAGAATTTCTTTTGATGAATTAACCTTGTGACTTGTTATCATGTGCTCTCATCAATTGGTTACTTGTTTGACAATCTCTAGCTTAGTGAGCATGTTGAGGATTGCACCATAGTTTAGGTAATTTAAGCATGTGGAGCTTTGATAGGTTGTTCTTACATTTTAATTAATTGAATTTCTTGAAGATGATATAGTAGTCATGAATTGCTATTCATCAAGGTCATTTCTACATTAATTCCCCAAATCAATCATATAATTAGCTTGTGTAGAGGTTTGGAGTGGATTCACTTCCCTAGACTTCCTTCTCTAAATCTTCTCTTTTAATCTCCTTCAATTTATTGTTGTATGCATTCTGAATTTGTAGTTAAGTGATAACAAACACAACCTCTATGAACACCCCTTCATCATCCTAAGAATGACTCTAAACACTTAGGTTGCCTTAGACTAGCGCAGTCCCAGTGGTTCGACTTACCCGACCAATAGCCCTATTTTACAATGATTCGTGTTATTGCGAAGGTTGATGTATGATTGACCAACCGATCAATTTTTGGCGCCGTTGCCGGGGACTGCAAACGGTTTAGCAACCAAAGTTTAGGGTTAAATTTAGTTTGATTGTGCATATTATGTCTTGTGAATATTCCTTGTGTGTTTTGATCATCTTCATGTTGTAAGATTCTAGGGACTCGAAGCTCGCCGTGGGATTGCTAGCAAATTGTAAGTCTAGAGGACCCCAGGTAAGTCTCGTGACTTCTAGTTTCGAATTGTGAATATCGTGCATGTGTTAAGCTTAGAAGTAGATAAATTGCAAGCCCTTGTCGAGGCTATTTCAATTGTGTATTTTCAATTCCAAGCATCGGTCCTTGTCGTGGCCATTTATTTTCTGTCTTGATAATTGAGGAGAAAGGGAACATCGTATGTGGAGTTGATGATAAAGATTTGTTGTGATGATGTTGTTGTGAATTGTTGATGTTTGGCCGTAGGTCACTCTCTCTTCCCACACTTGACTCGCCTATTGATATAAATTCACTTGAAAGAACTCTTAGACGGAACCTTAGGGAACCCACTCTTACAAGGGACCTTGAAACTGAATTCAATATAATGGGGGATAACGTAGGAAATCCGGGGAATGAAAGGGCTGAAATTCCTAATGTAGAACCAATGACTCTTAGAGATCATTTCATTCCTACCACCTATGCTTCTCCTTCTTGTATAGTGATGCCAAACATCGATGCAGCTCAATATGAGATCAAGTCTAGTACCATTCAAATGCTTCCATCATTTCATGGCTTTGATAATGAAGATCCATATAAGCATCTTGATGAGTTCCTTGAAATCTGTTCGACCATAAGGTTGAGAGGTTTTCCGGACAATGCACTTCATCTCCATCTTTTCCCATTCTCCCTAAAGGATAGGGCAAAATATTGGTTGAACTCCCTCACTCCCAACTCTATTACTTCTTGGGCTTAATTGCAACAAGAATTTCTTAAGAAGTATTATCCGGTGAGTAAAACCAACCAGATGAGGCGTTCCATTCTAAGTTTTTCTCAAGTTGAAGGAGAACAACTCCACGAGACTTGGGAAAGGCTACAAGATCTTCTTCGAAAATGCCCTCATCATTTGATCCCAAAATGGCAATTAGTGCAAGCTTTCTATGCTGGCTTAACCGAAACCCATAGATTCATGGTTGATTCTTCTTGTGGTGGGATGTTCATGTCCAAGAATGTGGATGAGGCTTGGACCTTACTTGAGAATTTGAGTGAAAATTCACTTCAACACAATTCTCGTAGGGCTCCGACCGCAACCACTCCAAACAACACCAACCCTTGTCAACCAAAGTCAATAAGGGAGGAATCATCTCAAGTGGATGCCATCGCTCATAAATTCTACCAATTGATGGCACCACATCTTCCTCCTTCATTGTCTCAAAATTCGGCAAGTTCAGTTTGTGCTTCATGCACTAGTCCATTCCATCTCTCGGAAGATTGCCCCACACCGGAGCAATTTCCAAATCCCAACCAAGAGCAAGCTAATGCCATGTTCTCGCGGCCCGGGAACAATCCATATTCCAACACCTACAATCCGGGTTGGCGAGATCATCCGAATTTCTCGTGGTGGCAACAAGCCCCACAAAATTCCCAATTCCAAAACCAAGGGCGGCAAAATTAGCCCTCTTCTCAATATCAAGGTAGACCTTTCCAAGCCTCTTCAAGCTACCATCCTCCTTACAATCCAAATGTCTCCAATCAACCTCCTGTGTGTCCAACTAACGAGATAGTAGCTGCAAACAAGCAAATGATGGAATCATTAAATAAGAAAATAATGGATGCCAACAAGCAACTCTTGACATCCTTGCAGCCTACTCTCCAAATGGTTCACTCTCATACTTAATCCATAGCTAATCTCGAAAATCAAGTGGGCCAAATAGCTAACTCGGTGAATCAATTACTTCAAAAGGACAAGGGCAAGCTTCCCTCTCAACCTTTTGAAAATCCTAGAGGAATGCATGTGATTGACGAAACCCCTCCTCCGAGTGGGCCGACTCATGAACAAGTTCAAGCTATCACCACCCTTCGGAGTGGTAGAGTGGTTGACAACAAGGTCGATGGAGACAAAAGTGAGGAAGTTTCTCCTTTGAAAAATCCAAATTCAAGCTCTTCTAATCCAAATTCTTATCCAAATACCATTCACGGAAATCCCACACATGTCACCCCAAATGTGGAAACTACTTATGAGCCAAAAGCTCCGTTTCCTCAACGTCTTCAAGAGTCGACACATTTTGGGAACAAGAATTGTAAAATTCAAGACATGTGGGAAGTTTTCAAGCAAGTGAAGATTAACTTGCCCCTCTTGGATGCTATCAAGCAAATCCCTCCCTACGCAAAATTTCTCAAAGATTTGTGCACTCAAAAGCGCACTTCTAAAAATCATTTGCCAAAAAAAGTGAGGTTGACTGAAAATGTTAGTGCTATCATTCAGCACAGCACTCCCCCAAAGTATAAGGATCCGGGTGCCCCCACAATCTCTTGCGTCATTGGTGACAGCAAAATCGAGAGGGCCCTCCTTGACTTAGGAGCTAGTGTGAATTTAATTCCATACTCAGTCTACCTACAACTTGGTTTGGGAGATCTTAAGCCGACTTTCGTGGTTTTGCAGCTTGCCGATAGATCGGTCAAGCATCCACGAGGTATTCTCGAGGACGTTATCATCAAAGTGGATAAATTCTACTTCCCGGTAGATTTTGTGGTTCTTGATACGGAACCGGTCCATGACCCAAAAAAGCACATTCGCGTGATCCTTGGTAGGCCATTTTTAGCCACGGCTAATGCATCAATTAATTGTCGAACCGGGGTGATGGACATCGCTTTTGGAAACATGCAAGTCAAACTCCACATCTTTCATGCAACTCAACATCCCTCCAATGAGGATGATTGTTTTCTTGCGGATGTCATTGATGAAGTGGTCGAAGAATCTCTCCCCTTCATTCTAGGCAAGGATCCTCTTGAAACTTGCATGTCCCATTTTGACTTCTCAAACTTTGATGTCGATCAGGCCATTCAAGAAGTCAATTCCTTGCTTGATATCAATGCTGTCATGGACGTACCTCCTTGGAAAATTCCAAAAGAACCACTTCCCCAACTTTCCACCACTCCTCCGGTCCCATCATTGCTATCTCCGCCACAACTTGAGCTTAAGCCGCTCCCGGCCCATCTCAAGTATGTGTTCCTTGGTCCAAAGCAAACCCTTCCGGTCATTATTGCCTCGGACCTTCAAAACGACCAAGAGACCAACCTTTTAGCGGTGCTCCAAGAGCATAAAGAAGCTATTGGTTGGATAGTGGCAGATTTGAAAGGAATTGACCCCTCCATTTGTATGCACTGCATTCATATGGAGGATGACGCAAAGCCTACTAGAGAGGTCCAGCGCCGGTTAAATCCAAACATGAAGGAAGTGGTCATGAAAGAGGTGATCAAATTGCTAGATGCGGGAATCATCTATCATATCTCTGATAGCAAGTGGGTGAGCTCCACACAAGTTGTCCCCAAGAAATCCGGGCTCACCGTTGTTGAAAATTCAGCGGGCGAGCTCGTGCCACAACGAACCACCACCGGGTGGCGTGTGTGCATTGACTATCGTAAACTCAACTCATCAACTAGGAAGGATCATTTCCCACTCCCATTTATTGATCAAATCCTAGAAAGGTTAGCCGGCCAAATCTTCTATTGTTTTCTTGATGGTTATTCCGGCTATAACCAAGTGGCAATCGCCCCCCAAGATCAAGAGAAAACAACATTCACATGTCCCTTTGGTACTTTTGCCTATCGACGCATGCCTTTTGGTCTATGCAATGCACCGGCAACGTTCCAAAGGTGCATGATGTCCATATTCTCCGATATGGTTGAAAGGTTTTTGGAAGTTTTCATGGACGATTTTTCCGTATTTGGCTCCTCCTTTGACTCGTGTCTCAAAAATTTATCTCTTGTGCTCCAAAGATGCAAAGAGACGAATCTCATTCTAAGTTGGGAGAAAAGCCACTTTATGGTCCAAGAAGGCATTGTTTTAGGACATGTCATTTCTAAGCGGGGAATCGAGGTAGACAAGGCAAAAGTTGAGTTAATCTCTAATCTTCCTCCTCCGAATTTCGTCCGTCAAATCCGTTCTTTTCTTGGCCATGCCGGATTCTATCGTCGCTTCATCAAAGATTTTAGCAAAATCTCACGGCCCTTGTGTAATCTCTTAGCCAAGGATGTTCCGTTCAATTTTGATGACGCTTGCATGGAAGCTTTCATCAAACTTCGCATCCTCCTCTCCTCTGCCCCGATCATGAAACCCTCTAATTGGTCTCTTCCCTTTGAGATCATGTGTGATGCATCCGACTATGCATTAGGGGCGGTTTTGGGCCAACGTGTGGATAAACTTCCGCATGTCATTTATTATGCTAGCAAAACTCTCTGCGATGCCCAATTGAACTACACCACCACTGAAAAAGAATTGCTAGCTGTGGTGTACGCCTTGGATAAATTTCGCTCTTATCTTCTTGGCTCCAAGGTCATTGTCTTTTCAGATCATGCCGCTCTTAGGCATTTGTTAGCGAAAAAAGAGACAAAACCCCGTTTAATTCGATGGATCCTCTTACTTCAAGAGTTTGACATTGACATCTGGGACAAAAAAGGGACCGACAATGTTGTCGCCGATCATCTCTCTCGCTTACTTATTGAGAAATCTTCAGAATTCGCAGCCATCCGTGATTCCTTTCCGGATGAGCAACTTCTTCAAGTTTCACATTCTACTCTTCCATGGTTTGCGGATATTGTCAATTATCTTGCGGTTGGCAAAATTCCAGCCCATTGGTCCAAACAAGAGAGGGACCGGTTTTTCTCCTAAGTCAAGCATTTCTTTTGGGAAGATCCGGAACTATTCAAGTATTGCCCGGACCAAATCATCCGGCGATGTATTCCTGAAACCGAGGCCACAAGCATTTTAAATTTTTGCCATACTCTTGCTTGTAGAGGCCATTTCAGTGCCAAAAAGACCACTAACAAAGTCCTTCAAAGCGGATTCTTTTGGCCTACCTTATTCCGGGATGCATACAATTTTTGCAAATCGTGTGAACGATGTCAAAAACTTGGATCCATGTCCCGAAGAGACATGATGCCCCTCACCAACATTTTAATTGTTGAAATTTTTGATGTGTGGGGGATTGACTTCATGGGACCATTTCCATCTTCTTATGGCTATGAGTACATCCTTGTAGCAGTGGATTATGTGTCTAAATGGGTCGAAGCCGCGGCTACCAAAACCGATGATCATAAAGTCGTGATCCATTTCATTCAGTCTCACATCTTTAGTCGTTTTGGTACGCCCCGAGCAATCATTAGTGATGGCGGATCTCATTTCTGAAATCGTTATCTAAAATCCGTCCTTACTAGGTATTCAGTCATTCATAAGGTTGCTACACCTTACCACCCTCAAACGAGTGGTCAAGTAGAGATTTCTAACCGGGAGATTAAGCACATTTTAGAAAAAACGGTTAGACCGGACCGCAAAGATTGGTCATTAAGGCTAAACGATGCACTTTGGGCTTACCGGACAGCTTATAAGACACCCATTGGCATGTCACCATATCGACTTGTCTTTGGCAAAGCATGTCATCTCCCGGTAGAATTAGAGCACCGTGCTTATTGGGCAATAAAAAGGTTCAATTTTGATCTCAAACAAGCCGGCTCTAATCGTGTGTTTCAATTAAATGAACTTGAGGAATTGCGTAATGACGCGTATGAAAGCGCAAAAATTTACAAGGCAAAGACTAAAGCTTTTCATGACAAACATATCGTCAAAAAGTCTTTTGCCCCGGGACAAAAGGTCTGGCTTTTCAATTCCCGCTTGAAACTCTTTCCCGGTAAACTCCGGTCAAGATGGGATGGTCCATACATTGTCACTACCGTCTTTCCTCATGGAGCAATCGAACTTCATGATCCTGCAAGTGGATCACTCTTCAAGGTAAATGGCCAAAGGCTTAAGCCCTGCATTGACGGCACAATTCTAACCCAAAAAGTTGAGGAAGTCCTCTTGACGGATCTAATTTATGAGGATTAGTGCCTGCTCTAGCTTTGTCTAGCTATCGACATTAAATTTAGCAACTCAGGGGAAGAAATTCTTTCAATTTCCAAGCTTCCTTTTCTTTGAAATTGCTCGTGCCTTGCAAATTTTCTGGGAAACGGTGTAGAATTGCCGAAATTTAACTTTCTCTGGAATTATCTTGACATGTGTTCCACATTTTTTAGACTGGCTTCTTAGACCTTCTCAACTCTTGTTTTCATTCCCGGAAGTTTCCGGCTCTATCAAGCAATTTTCTCGGACTCCCGACATGGCACTCACATGCATAGCCTCTCTCATCTTCAATGCATTGTTGAAATGTTCTTAAACTCATCCATGCATTGTGAGAAGTGCAAAGTTTGAAATTTTTTCCAATTTGATCAATGCAGTAGCAAGATGTTGCAAAGTCTGACAAATTATCCATCCATGCATTGAATTGGAATAATGTGCCAAGTTTCAAATTTTCCATGCATGGCTTGAATTTAGGACTAACATGCAAATTTTCAAAAATTCTCTATGCTTGAAATATTCATTTTTGAGAATTCCATCCATTTTGCATCATGTTGCAATGCTTTAAGCTTCAAATTTTCTTTTTGAAAAATTTCGTCCATTTTGCATCATGTTGCAATGTATCACAGCTTAGAAAGTTTTCCATTGGCTTTTAAAATAATAAAATAATAATAATAATAATAATAATAATAATAATAATAATAATAATAAAATAAATAATTAAATAAATAAATAATCATTAATCAACTCTTTCTATATATACATATGTTTTTCATCATCATAATCATAATATGATGCACAGTTTATTCATGCATGCAAAGGACCTTGCATTGTATTAAGTTCAGGTTCAAGATCTTGCATTGCATGAAATGGTCAAGCAATGTTAGAGTTCAGGTTCACATGTTGCATTAAGGCATCATTGCATTGCATTCATGCATTGTTTTAATCCTCATGCAAGCTTTGAGTGCTCCAGTTTTCCTCCCAAGCTTCATTCATCCGAACTCCTCCTCCCCAACACTCAAGCCACTGCATGCAACAGCTTGATCGATCTTCAACTGCCCTCAGAAAGTTTGCACTCAAATGCACTCATCAGTTGAGCTCCCTGTCCAGGCTTCGAGCACTCGAAGTTGAACTTCGAGTGCTCGAACTTCTCTAAACCAAAGACCCCAACTCTCTGCCTTACTTTCGAGCAATCCCAACCCCATTCCGAGTGCCTCAGCTTCTTAACCCACCTCACTGCCCAAATTTCGAGCACTCGAAGACCAAGCTTCGAGTGCTCGACCTCCATCAACAAACCCCACCCCATCCCATGCAGCCCACCTTCCACAACCCACCAACCTCAAACCTCCAGCATCCAGCTCCATGCCCTGCATGCAAGCCCATGCATGCATGCTCCTCAACCAGCCACCTCTCCACTCTCCACCATCCACCCTCCAACCAAAAACCCACCACCCCACAACCATGCAAACAACTCACCACACCTCCCCACCCCAGCATGCAACCCATGCATGCTCCATCACCTCACACCATCATCCAACCATCCAAACCACCCTCGAACTTCACCACCCAAGGCATCCTTGCATGCATGCAAGATCCATGCATGCATGCATGCAAACCACTCTTAACTCTCGCCCTCCCAACTCTCGGTTATCCCCAACCTCCATCCCTCCTTGCACCCACATCCCCCCACCCAACTCCCTAACCTAAGCACCCTAACCACACACCATGCATGCATGCGACCATGCAGGTGTCACCACAAACCAACTACCAACCTCGCCACCTCACCTCTCACCACCATGGAGGTGCATGCGTGCATGCATGCAAGCCCCATGCATGCATGCACCACCTTTCTTCCTCCCACATCCAACCCTCATACCCACTTCCACCCTCCCTTGCTCGAACCCCCTCTCAACCCCAGCCCACACCAACTACAAAACCAACACACCACCGCACCCCATCAAGCTCACCACCCTAACCCACCACACCAACCCACACCCAACCCTCTCTGCCAAAGTTTTGAGCACTCGAACCCAAGCTTCGAGTGCTAGCAACTGCTTGAGTCCTCTCACCCCTCGGCTCCCAACTCTCTGCCCCATTCTAGAGCACTCGAAGTCCAACTTCGAGTGCTCGAACCAAGCCCCCCTCTTTTAAACACCACCTCTCGCCCCAACCACAAACCAATCCCCACCCTACCACCTTCCCCCTCTCGGCTGCAAGCCAAACCAAGCCCCCACTCTCCTTCCCCACCTCTTCCACCACCCTCGGCCACAAACCCCACACCACCTTAACCCACCATCACCACCACCCCACCCACCTAGGATAGAGTCCTTCTTGCTCTAGGCTATACTCTCGCTCAAGGTATGCCTCTGCTACCTTTTCTTTTCACTTTCTTAGTTAAGTTGTTGTGATCATATTGAGGAGTTGGGAAATACTTTTAAGGAGGTTTTGTGGTGCTGTTGATGTTGCTCTATGCTAGAGCCTTGTTGTGTACAAAATTTTTGGGTTTCATCCTCCACCCCACTCATTTTCACCTTCTCCTTTTTGTGGTGCACGCCAGGTGTTCGCTGAAATTCCTCAACCAAGTCCACCTCTCTAAATGTCTCGTGCCGGTCCTTTTCGCCCTCCTAGACCCTCTTCAGGTGCCCGTGCTGTCACTCGTGAGCAACCACGTGATCCTTGGGATCGCAAACAACTCAACTACGAACTCTCATTTCCGCTCACGGATGCCTTTGACATTCTACCCACAACTTCATGGGCTGTAGCCGAATTGACTAACCGGCGTCTGCAACACATCTGCGCACCCCTTGCCAGGGTTGCCTACCCCCGTGTAGTGCGCCTCTTCTACCAGAATCTCCAATGCCCTGAAGAGCCACCCATTTCTCTCACTACATCCATTGATGGCACCACCTATGCTTTCACTATGACTGAAATCATTCAGGTTTCTGGTTGCCCCATTGAGTGCCCCGATGACATTGTCAATCGTGAAAATCTCCCTTTATGTGAGGAGCCGGATACATTAACTGTGGAGCAGATTGCCGCTGCCATTTGCACTATTGACGATCCTACTAGGCCCCGGTCTTTTATCCGCAAAACCAATCTTCCGGAACGCCTATGGTTCATTGACACTGTCTTCAAGCACAATGTCTGCCCTTTGGTGCATAGCACCGAGCGTCGGGGCCTCCTTCTGCAAGCCTTATATGCCATGGACCAAGGCCAATGGTTCTCCATCCCAGAGCTCATTTGGACCACATTTATGAAGTTTTGGCATGATGCTCATAATACACGGGTTCTGCGAGTTGAAAATCAGAAATTGCCTTTGCCGTTTTTCATCACTCGGCTCCTTCAGCACAAGGGTTTCGTTGTTCCTCCCCATAAACCAAAAGGCGAAAAGATTAAAATTTTTACCCAGCGCCGGTGGATCAATGTTCTTAGCCATTCTAGTACCCCTCAGCCTCCTCCTCCCCTGTTCATCCACGCTCCTCCTCCTCCTCCTTCTGAGGATGCTTCCACTGCAGCAGCCGCTGCAAGGGTAGAGCCTCCGGTCGACTCTCACCAGGACCAGGCTTTCATCCGGGCTAGCATTGCCGGTATTCATGAGCGACTGGATCATTTTGAGAATTCTTTGTCCGCGTGCACTCAGACTCTGTGTGAGACTTCTTCACGTGCCGAAGAAGATCGTCGTCTTGCTGCTGAAGACCGTCGTGTCGCAGCTGAGGAACGTCGTTTGGCTTCCGCTGAACGGCGTAAGACTCAATCTCTCCTCCATTCCATCCTCGCCCGTTTACCCTCTGGACCATAGCTTGTTGCAAGTGTGGACCTTATCTTTTTGTTTCATATGTAACTATTTCTCTTGTATCTTTTGTTTTCCTTTTGAACTGTAAGAATTTGCTATGTATAGGTTGCTCTAGTCGACATGATCCCTGTACAGCTCTTTTTGTAATCCTGTAAACTCTTTTTGCAATGCAAATTCTTTCTGTTCTGTTAAAACTTTCGGTACATTCTTTTTCTGTATTTATGCTTGTGCTATTAATACTGTTTGTGGTTGTTTCTTTTTGTTCTTCGTGATGCTCTCCAGGTTGCGCAGTCCAATTCAAGTTTGGGGGTTTTTGTATCAAAATGCCGTTTCCTCCCCCTGGGTATTGTTGTTCCTTTTTATACTCTTTGTCATTTTTGTCTCTAACTTGCATCCATGTCCCACATTGAGGACACTGTGTAGTTTAAGTTTGGGGGTGCATCAAAGCATTCTTGGCATATTTTTGGTTTCATAATTTTTGCTAAGCAATGACAGTATAACTTGACACTTGTTGGAGATGAAACATATGTTTAATACCTTGTGTATAGAACCAATTGAAATTTTTGAAAATAAAGAAAAATTTGAGTTGAAATGATCATGTAGATTCAAATTAGTCTGCATAAATGTTTCAATTAGATTCTTGCTGGATTTACACTCTTATAAGTTTCACAATGCACAGATGCACATTGGAAACTTAACTGTGAGGAATGCAGCTTGATCAACCTTGACCTTGGCCTAGTTAATCTGATTTGATGAACCTGATAGATGAATATCTTTGGCATGATTTAAAAAAAAAAAAAAAAAAAAAAAAAAAAAAAGAAAAAAAAAATGAAAAATGACCAGTTGACGTTCGTAGCCTTTCCAACTCGAGCTATTAAGCCCTTTGGAGTGTCTCTACACTTAACACCCTAAAGCCGTCTGGTTTGGGAGTTGTTGGCCTAACGCTTGCTACAAGGGTTGGTTAGAAAGCTTAAAGGACTTAAACATTGCACGGTCATTCAAAAAAATTGTAATAAACATGGTTAGCTAGAGTTCGTAGCCTTTCCAACTTGAGCTATTAAGTCCTTTGGAGTGTCTCTACACTTAACACCCTAAAGCCGTCTGGTTTGGGAGTTGTTGGCCTAACGCTTGCTACATAGGTTGGTTAGAAAGCTTAAGGGACTTTAGCATTGCACAACCATTCTATGTTTCGCGTATGAGTTGAAATAAATTGTTAACAAGCAACAAATGTTGTCTTATAAATAAAATCATGCCTTAGGGACCTCATTTAAAGGGGAATTCAATGATTTGAAAACTTGTGCTTTGGAATTGGAAAAGAAAGTAAAAGCCGCATGTTGAGAATCCAATTCACTTTCACTGGAGTTTGAGTTATTTCCATTTAAGAGATGACAATTGAATTATTTATATGGACTATGATGTTGATGCATGCATGTTGAAATGGTTTTTCCCATTTTTTGTATCAATGCTTCATATATGCAAGGTAGTTTTTCCAATGACCCCATCTCCAGTTTTTATCTGTTTCAAGTTGTATTTGAGCTATGTATCTATCTCATTTTACCATGGATGATATTTTTGTAGTAGCATGCCCATGGTTGTCTTTTCATTATGTTTTTCATTGTAGTTTTGCTAAGGGACTAGCAAAATGTAAGTTTGGGGGTGTGATAAGCGCCGAATATTGTATATTCAAGCGCCTTAAATTACATTAACAAAGTCCAGTTATTAATTATTTTATGTAGATTAACTCCATGTGCATGTTTTTATGCATTTTCAGGTTAAAGTGCAAAAAGGAAGCAAAAATGATGCCTTGTGGAATTTTGAACAAAAAGGATGCCATTTCTGAATTTCTGGCAGCAGTGATCCTGACTTTTGTCACCATTTTCGACCTAGAAACCTCAAGAACTAGACTTCCATCATAACATGAAAGATTTATATCTCTGAATCAGCTTTCCAAATCTTCAAGTGGTTCATCATTCGGAGTTCGGAGCAGAGAGTTATGATCTTTGTAACAGAGGTGCGCAGAACTGCCTGGCAGCACTGAAGTACTGCCTTTCTCCCCATTTTCGACCAACCAGACTTGAGAATTGGGTCTTCATCAAAACATGAAGTTTTTAAAGCACTTAATCAGCTCTCCAAATCTTCAAACAGATCATCATTCGGAGTTCGGGGTACAAAGTTATAGTAGTTTTACCAAAATAGGTCAGCGCTGAGCAAGAGGAGCATGTTGCACATTGCACTAAGTTAGAGTGCTCGAGATCACTTTGCGAGTGCTCGAAAATCAGGCAGATTGCACTCGGAAATGGCTCAATTTCAGCCACTTGCACATTGGTTTCCTCAATGCCATCTTCCTTCTTTATGAAGTGGTTGGAGGTGTTCCTTGGAGGAGAGAGAGGGTGTTGTTGGAGAATAAAAAGCTACCAAAGGCCACACATTTGCTATCTTTGATCTTTAGCAAGATAGAGGAGAGAGAAGAGAGCAAGGAGAAGGGTGTTCTTGAGTGCTACAGTAGGAGCTCGAAAATGGAGATGGAGTCTTCTTCTTCCTCTTCCATTTTTGTATCCATGGATAACTAAACCTCCATCTAGGGAGGTGATGAAACTCCTCCTTGTAAGCATGTCTAGTTTTTGATTTATTTTGGGGAATGAAATGTGTATTTGACTAGTTCCATAATCTAGAGCATGTTACATAATGTAATGGATGTTTTAATGTTCTAAAGATCATGTTGCATTAAATACTCTTGTCTTAGATGATTTAATCTCATGGTTGTATGGCTTGTAGTTTCATAGTGACAATGGAGCTAAGACTATGGAATGGTTTTAATGGCATGATTTTGAGTAGCTTGTTAATTCATTGCTTAAGAATTTCTTTTGATGAATTAACCTTGTGACTTGTTATCATGTGCTCTCATCAATTGGTTACTTGTTTGACAATCTCTAGCTTAGTGAGCATGTTGAGGATTGCACCATAGTTTAGGTAATTTAAGCATGTGGAGCTTTGATAGGTTGTTCTTACATTTTAATTAATTGAATTTCTTGAAGATGATATAGTAGTCATGAATTGCTATTCATCAAGGTCATTTCTACATTAATTCCCCAAATCAATCATATAATTAGCTTGTGTAGAGGTTTGGAGTGGATTCACTTCCCTAGACTTCCTTCTCTAAATCTTCTCTTTTAATCTCCTTCAATTTATTGTTGTATGCATTCTGAATTTATAGTTAAGTGACAACAAACACAACCTCTATGAACACCCCTTCATCATCCTAAGAATGACTCTAAACACTTAGGTTGCCTTAGACTAGCACAGTCCTAGTGGTTCGACTTACCCGACCAATAGCCCCATTTTACAATGATTCGTGCTATTACGAAGGTTGATGTATGATTGACCAACCGATCATATGTATTCTTTTATTTCTGTGTTCTGTGGTCCGTTAAGATTATACAAAGAATAAAATAAAAAAAAAATTAAGTGAATCTTACTAATGCATTAATAGAAACTATATATTAACATTCTTTCGTGATTGCAACGAGAAAGAGATTTATATGGGTGGATTGGATTTGAGAATACGGTGATGCCTTTTTTGGTAATAAAATTTTTATTTTTACAATGTGTGGTAGTGATACTATTAATTTGAGAAACTAATGAGAGAAACGGTGGTTTTGTAATTTTTGGAAACAAGAGAAGTGGGTTTAAACGATACTCTAACAATCTAGCGACCATTATAAAAAGTGTGGTTATAAAAAATAGGAAAAAGTGCAAAAATACCCTCCGGACTATTGGTAAATTTCAACTAACCCCCTGAACTACAAAAAAAAAACCCTGAACTATGAATTTGTTGCAATTCAGTCCATTCCGGCAACTGACTTAGCCAAAAAAATAAAAAGTCTAATTTACCCTTATTAATTTTTGACCAAAAGTTGACCTTCTCCTCTCAAAACTCAAATTGCAGAGAGTAGAGGCGGCGCGATTGATCTCACATAGTGAAGTGAAATGGTTTTACAAACCCAATCTCTCACAACCCCATCTTCTACCTTTAGTCCTCCCCACTGCCTACTTCTCCTGACCATCACTTTCTCTCTCTAAACACACCATCACAACCCAATTCAAACCTTCAAAGCCATACTGATTTCGCAAATCTTTGGTACAACCTCTCATCCACGGCCAAGCTCTCTACAGTCGAGCCCATCTTCTCACCACCATCCGTCCTCTCTACCATTGCTCCATCAAAACCGAGCTTGCTGCCGCCTTCATCATCAAAGCCGAGCTTGCCGTCGCTCATAACCAAGCTTCTCATTGCCTACCGGTGCCATGATGCATGGGGTTTCTGGCTCTCGCCGAAGCAAGCGATCGGAAAGGTCGGAGGTGGAAACGATGGGTTTGAAACTTTAAGACACGATGTTTCACCTGAGAGATTGGAGGAGTAGGAGATGGATCACCATGGATGGCGACGATTCTAGAGTCATCGGGGACAACGGTGATTCAAACCAAAAAGGGAAAGTGCAGAGCGAGTGGTGAGTCCGGGAACGAGTGGGCGAGTTCCAGTTTGGGGACCCAGTTCATTGGTGTTGATCTCGGCGGCGTTACTGGTCCGGAAGCTGCAGTTCATGTGGAAATCATTGAATTAAAAAAATCCATTCCTTAGATGACATCAACCGTTTCCACTACTCTGATTCCAACAACAATTTGACGGCTTCATCATTGCTCTCAGCCAATCAATTCGCGACCATAAGACCTCATATTCTTGCTGCCCAAAACGTGAATACCCTGTAATTGGACTCGATTAGAGTAATCAGTAAAGGCCATTTCACCATGGTTTGATATCTCAGTTTTCGCTCTTTGATGGTTCATACTATCAAAATTGCAGGTATAGATTGGATCGCGACTGTTAAGAGGTGTGAGAATTATCAAAATTATTTTTGCACACCTGTGTAGATGATGAACGATGATTTATATATATATATATATATATATATGTAACTACACCGTTTGTAATCTTTAGGTCCCCTCTCTAAAGATTGCCTATCGTCCGAGGTCACCACCGTCACTGTTTATTGTCCTTTTTGGGAATTACCAAGGATTGTTGTCTAGAACCCTAATTTTTCTACCCCTACACCATTAAGAACTATTGTGGACCCAATGCCTCCATTGTTGAACAAAGCACTACCCGCTGGATGGGAGCAAGAAGGCTGGGCCACCGTAGAGTATAAAGCTCGGTCGTGATTGGGTTTGATGCGTAGACTGAACGGCTGGGAGCTTCATAAAGCTTGCATAAAAGGGCATTATTGTCAAAAAAAATTAGTTTTTCTGTCGCGTGAGAATCATGCACTCATTTTTTGCCGGCCAGTCGCTGGATGGAGTGATCTGCAACAAATTTGTATAGCTCGGGGGGTTTTCTGCAATTTTGATAGTTTAGGGAGTTAGTTGCAAGTTTCTCAATAGACCAAGGGGTTTTTTTGCACTTTTTCCTAAAAAATATGGATAAATTCTATTTAAAAAAATGACATTAATAATACATTTATAAAAAATGGCAATATTGGAAGAATATCTGGTGGGATTATGAAATTAATTGAAAATAGAAGGACTTATAGGTAATAATGAAAAGTAGGATTAATAGGTAACTTTCTATTTATTTTATTTTATTTATTTTTTATAAAAATGTATTTGTTAACAATTTCAGTCAACAACTCAACATCGTAACAATCTACACCTGAATGGTCCCTCGTCACCTCCTTTACAGGTTTCATGCCCAAAATCACCTCCTGAATGGTCCAATCATATGTTATCAATGCCTTCTTTTGTCCTATAAAAAAGAATACACAATGAATCTCCAAACACGAAACCGTCTCTCTCTCTCTCATACACACTCTCTCTCACTGCTTCTACCATGTATCTTCTACTTCTTATTCTAATCGTTCTACTTCTCAAATTCTTCTTCAAATCCATACACTCACTCATCTGGGTTCCACTAAAGGTTCAAAAACACTTCAGGAAACAAGGCATAGGGGGTCCCAGCTACCGTCCGATCTTCGGAAACTCGGCGGAGATCATACGACGTATGATGGCCGAAGCCGAATCAAGACCAATGGCTTTTAATCACGATGTTCTTAGTCGGGTGATTCCACACTACTACAACTGGTCAAACATTTATGGGAAGACGTTCCTGTATTGGTTTGGGGCAACGCCTCGTTTGGCTATAGCCGAACCGGACATGATTAAGGAGGTGTTTCTCAAAACAGGTGTCTCCTTCCACAAGATCTCATTCAATCCTCTTGGTAAGATGACATTTGGTGATGGACTTCTTGCACTGTCGGGTGAGAAGTGGGCTTTTCACAGAAGAATCATAAACCCGCTCTTTAACATGGAGAGAGTTAAGGTAACCCCCTCTCTCTCTCTCTCTCCCCATCTGCGTTATTTTAGGCTTGTAAAATATTTTTAGAAAAACATTATTTTATATTTTTTTTTTGTTGTTTAATTATAGTAAAATATTAAAAATAAATAAATAAATAAATAAAACTTAACAAAAATAATTTATTCATTAATTTTGGACAAATTATTTTACCAATCTAGAAAGAAAAAAAATTTACTTATCATGTCCGAGCTATTCGTACATATTAACTCAAACCAGGTCAGGCTTAAATTATATTTTGACAGGATTGGGTGCCAGAAATTGTGGCTAGTACTACTAAGATGCTGGAGAAGTGGGAGGAACAAGGAGAAGGGAGAGATGAATTCGAGGTAGACGTGCACGAAGAGCTTCATAAGCTCATAGCCGACGTTTTATCGAGGACGGCTTTCGGGAGCAGTTTTGAAGAGGGAAAGCGCATTTTTGAATTACAAGAACAGCAAATAAGTCTGGTTGTAGAGGCTGAAAAGAATGTCTACATTCCTGGATTCAGGTATAATTATATATATATAAATATATATATCCATTTGTAAACATTTTATTAAAGAACTAGTTTTTTTAGTTGTTGTTTTGTGTTTCTTGATTTGGGACAAAGTTGTTCTGCTATGTTTTTTTGGCCTCAAAATTGAAATATATACAGGTTTTTGCCCACTAAGAAGAACAGAATGTGGTGGAGGATAGAGAAAGAAACTAGAGATTTTATTCGAATGTTAATTGAGATGAACAACAAAACAAAAGAAAATTCAAAAAATCTACTTTCGTTGTTAGTGTCTGCCCACAAGAATGAGGATGGAAAAGAAGAGAGATTGCAGGTGGAGGAGATTATAGATGAATGCAAGACATTCTACATTACTGGGAAGGAAACCACTGCCGTTCTTTTGACTTGGGCACTTCTTCTCCTAGCATTGCATCAAGAATGGCAGAGCAAGGCACGAGAAGAAGTTCTTAGGATTTGCGGAGACAATGGGCTTCCTGCTGCAGAGAATATAAATGACTTCAAGATTGTAAGTACAACTTCACAAAAGAAATTTTCTTCCATCAGTTTAGAGAAACAGTATGGTGATATAATCGTTAATATTGCTTCTCCTTTTTCTTGCACATAACAGAAATTTATGTTGTCTTGGACAGTTGGGCATGATACTCGATGAAACACTAAGACTCTACCCTCCAGTGGCGACGTTGATGAGGCAAACAAACAAAAATGTTAAGCTAGGGAGCCTCGACATTCCAGCTGACACGGAACTTTTTTTTCCCTTGACTGCTATTCATCACGACAAAGAGATATGGGGAGCAGATGCTAATGAGTTCAATCCGTGGAGATTCGCTGAACATGGGAAGTCTCTGGGCTCATTTTTTCCGCTAGGGATAGGCCCTAGAATCTGTGTAGGCCAAAATGCAGTTATGGTTGAAGCAAAAGTTATTCTAGCTATGGTCATCCAACAATATTGGTTTGAGGTATCACCATCGTATGTTCATGGCCCCATGCTATTTCTGACCCTACAACCGCAATATGGTGCACAAATCCTCCTTAGGAGGATTTTGAATTGAAGCTATGTTTGAAGTGTCCAAGTGATTGTTGTTGTTACTGTTCAATTTTGTTTTACGTTTCCTCTGTGTTTTAATACAAGTACGTTGTTTTTTACATTTTTTTTTTTTGTTTTGGAACAGCATGAATGATAAATCGGGCGGTCAATATAATTTGAGGCCTTAGACAAAAATTATTTAAGTGGCCTTTTAATGTGTAATATATTAATATCAAATAATGGTTATAATATTTGTTTTAAAATTATCCTTGTATTCAAGTTTGATCTTATATATGATTTTATTAACTTTAAGTTGAAAAAACTTCTAATAATATTCTATAAGCAATGCATGCATTTGGAAAATAAAATAGTCTTTTTATGTAATTTAACATTTCAATTAGAGTGCTTGTTTCTATTTTTAATTTTTTTTAATAAAAACTTTTAATCTTGAAAATAAATTTAAATTATTAATATTAGAAGATTCGTTTTGTCTTAGAAAGAGTTCTAAATTACAACAATATCTTCTCAAATTATCACCATCTAATGATTATAAATTTAACCTTTTTGAAATTAAAAAAAAAAAAAAAAAAACCAAAAATATATTCATATAATTTAAATTGTTCAAACACACTGTGAATTGAAGAGATAGATTGGTCAACTACATATAAAAAATAATCAATTCTGAAAAATTCTTTGACTGATTGAGTTAGCTTATCATCTACATTATCATTAAATTATTTTTTTCCCTACAAATTATATGTTTTTCATGAAATACAAGTTCTATTTCCATTTCATTAGGAATTTCTTTAGCTAAAATAATAGTTGATGTAAATCCATTTTCTCTATATTTTGTAAAAAAAAATAATAATAAATAACAATAATTATGTCATACCAAATATTCATACCTAATAAAAACTCAAAATTTTCAATTTTATATGCTACTAATTATAAGTATTTAGCTTCACTTCTTGTCTAGGATCTTCACTAATATTTAATAATTGAAGTAAAACATCTCTTATTTGTTGAGCTTCAAATTCTACTGAGAGAAGGGAGACCACATAATGAGGGAAGAAGGAAAATATGCAAGGAATAAAGGGGAAAAAATAATAAGATAAAAGTTAAAGGAGAATAGGAAAGTTTCATCAATTCCCACAACAAATTAGGTGAAAAAAAAAAGGGGGGGGTGCTGAGATAAGGTTAAGCAATCTTTGGGCCAAATAATTTAGTAAGGTTATAATATAAGGAAGTAAAAATTGTTGGGGTTTTCTATTGGTTGGAGTCTAATAACAAAAAAATAAAAATTTTAGGAAAGGTATAATATAAGAAAATAAAAGATTTTGAAGCCTTTTTATTAGCTGGAACCTTAGGCAACCGCCTAAGTTGCCTAAGGCTCCAGCCGTCCCTGATGATCTTGATGATAAATTGCAAGTTGCGTTATTGCTATCCATGAACATCCTAATCTAAAGAAAATATAAATTATACTAATACTTTGTTGGATAGGAGGATTGAAAAAATGGATAGAAGAAAAACGAAGAGGAATGCATGACGCATCTTAATAAAGGAATGGTGTTTTTTCAACATCGCTTGTAGAATAACCATAATGAAGTAGAAGATTGTGAATTCAGCATGCTTCATGACTAAAACAATAATTTAAAAGCTGATTTACTGATTTAGCATCTTTAGTATTTCCTCTCCTTTTGCTTGCACGACAGAAACCATATAAACTATTGCTTATTATAAATTTATACGGGACGGTTGGGCATGATACTCAATGAAACATTAAGACTCTACCTTTCAGTGGCGATGTTGACGAGGCAAACCACCAAAAATGTTAAGCTAGGGAGCCTCGACATTCCAGATGGCACGTAATCTTTTTTCCCATGACTGCTATTCGCCCCCCACTGGATTATTTTTTATTTACATTATTATCTATTTTTTTTGTTAAAATTTTGAAAAGCCCCCTTTTAATTTGTAAAAACTTTAAAAATGCTCCCTCAATTTGTAAAAATATCACACTTCACATTCTTGCCCACTGATTCTTTGGCACATTCATGATTCTCTAACACACCCTTTGATATTCCCATTCAGATTTTAAAAATAGCCACTTCCGTTTTAAATCCAAAAGAAAGTATAGTAAATAGGCTTTCTTGTTTCTTCACGTCTCACATCCATGGTAATGCAGAAAACACGGACACAATTAAAAGATCAAAAAAAGCTGAATCAGACAAGCCACAAAAAATTAAATTCTTATATTTATTATTTTATTTAAAAAATTATCTTCAATTTTTTTCACTCTTCAACAACCCAGCTCTCAAAAAAATTCCTAGATCCGTCACTGAATGCAAATGCTGATGAGTTCAATCTATTAAGATTTGTTGAGTATTGAAAGCATTTGGTCATCTAAGTTATCTAACAATATTCTTTTGAGATATAACCATCGTATGCTCATGCCCCCATGCAATATATGACCTTAAAACCGTAATATGGTGCACAAATCCTCTTTAGGAGGATTTTGAATTGAAGCTATGTTAGAAGTGTCCAAGTAATTGTTGTTGTTTTATTTATTTTTGCTGTGTTTCTTTGGTTTTTTTGTTTTGTTTTTCCCCGAAAGATAAGTGTCAAAGTGTTCTAATACACTTATGTTGTTTTTGACTTCTTTTAGTTTTGGTCCAACATGAATGGTAAATAAGGCTCCTCAATATAATTTGAGGTCTTAGGCAAAATATACTAAAGTGGCATTTTAAAATATTTAATATATTAATATCAAATAATAGTTAATGATATCTATTTTAAAATTATCTTTCTTACTTTTTGAGATGCAATATTATTAATTTGATTCTTGTATTCAAGTTTTGTTAAAATACCTTTTCAGTAGATAATATAGCCAAGTGACATAGTTGATCTTATACATGATTTTATCAAC